>NC_051270.1:12609580-13266247 GCF_015220745.1 Sebastes umbrosus
GACACTGATTTCCTATGTCACCATTTATTGTACAGCATTTTGTAAAATTTTAAAAAGTGTAATTTAAAGTGCCATAATTGAAGTCCATTCAAATTGCTCAATCAGCAGCATTGTGCTACAATGCTGAGGTCAGCTTCATCAGCAGTGGCCATATTATCCTCACTAGATGGCACTATTTACACTGCTGTCTTATTCTTAGAGGTGACACTACAGCTACAGTAGGTGGACTGACATAGAGTATATGCTACTGTACATGAATCATTAGCCAATCACAAGACAATATATGATGTAGAATACAGTGTATCCCGCCCCAAAGACACACGCACAGACAGGAATGTAGAACAATAATATAATTGATTTATAAAAACAAGCATGAAAGTGGCTTACTAGTACCATTTTAAAGCCACTGAGGAAATTGGTTCGTATTGCCTTTAACAGTCAAATTGATGATTATGAAAAAAAATAGTTTTGTCCCAAAACTAAAAACCAACAATATAACATGGCAGCAAGGCGTTTAACCAGTTGAAGTTCACTCTCTATGAATGACACTCTAGGGATGAGACTGTAGGTGCTCTGTCATACAGGTCTGCTTCATTTCAGTAGCGGCCTTTTATTCACTTTCAAACTTGAAAACACTCAGAGCATACGGTTAATCTGTAATTGGATTCTGAGTAAAATTTAGATCCAGCCATCTGGCTTTTACAACATTTAACATGAAGGACAGAGACAGAGAAAGGAACGGACTCTGCCACGGGTTCGAATGTGACCTTTAGTGAAACAGACACACTGAAGGAGTTCACAGTGAAGATGAAAGGGCTTTGAGGGGGTGGATGTGTTTCAATTAGTAATGAAGCCATTGATTGGCCTCTTAACCCCGTGGAGTCACGCTGTGTTCGTCAAATCTTTTTTTCTTCCTTTTGTGTCAGCAGGGAGAGGCTGCGGGAGTGGAGCCTGAGGTTGTCCAAGGATCATTGTCCATCAAGCGTCTCACCCAGGTAGGGATTGTTAAGCTAAAGGGATAGTTTGGGTGTTTTAAAGCGGGGTTGTATGAGGTACTTATCCATAGTCAGTGTATTACCTACAGTAGATGACGGTCGGGACGCCCGACAGGAGCACCGACACCGGAGCACAGCAATACAGTGCTGTGGACGGGGACGGCAGAAAAAATTCTTTTAGCCACCTAAAAGAAAGGCCTAAAAAAAAAGAGATCCGTTTAACTATACACTATATTTAGAATATTTTCCAATGACGAACTGAACTGAAACTTATCTATACTGTTTTTGTCAACTGAGTCTACTGGCTTTGGAAAGGGCATAAATAAGTTTCACTTTCAGTTCAGTTCCCTCTCGGAAAGTGCTGTCTGACAGCAAGATAAAGCGGTGAAAATATTCTAAATATAGTGTACACTTAAAAGGATATTGAATTTTTTTAGGTGAGCCTTTCTTTTAGGTGCTGTCCCAGTCCACTGCATTGTATTGCTTTGCCCCGGTGTCGGTGCTCCTGTCTGTTTCTACAAACTGGGGGCACGTCGACTATCATCTACTGTAAGTAATACACCTTATATGAATAAGTACCCCATGCAACCCCACTTCAAAACACCCAAACTATCACTTTAAAAGTGATAGCTAGCAACTGACAAAACTGAACATCACCTGTACAACATATTAATTGCGATTTTGTTAAATTTAATTTATGTTTTCATTGAATTAATTAGATTTACTGCCTTAAATTATGAATGTTAACACAGGCTTCTCAATTATGTGTTTTTGTTTTTAATTTCACTGAAGTATTTGTTGGACCTTCCACAGCACATGTTGGGAGAGACTGCTGTGACTCTGCCTCAAGTATACCGCCACGGTTCTGTGGAACAAGGTGACCTGGAGCCCATGTTGCGTGTTTGTCTGCTGGATCCTAGCTTTCCTGCATTTGTGGAGAAGGTGGAGGGGGAGCTGAGGAAACTGCTCCAAGAGTGAAGAATCTCAACAACCGCCGAAAGCAGAAAGGTCAATTCAGTGCTATGTGTTTTTTTTGTTTATGGTATAGTTTGTGTAGGCAGTGCCTGGTGGTGGTGGAGTGTTTCTCGCTGTGCTGCCGATGTTTTTTGAAATGTTACACACATTGGTTGTTATTGTATATGGCCTGAAGAGGATGCTCTGGAATGCTATTGAATTTATGTGGTTAAATGAAGAAATTGCAAAAAAAAAAAAAATCTGGTTTCATTTTTTACATTTTTTATTCAGAAAAAAAAATATTGGTCTCACTCATATGTTTGATCGTGGCTATATACTCTGGTCCCTCTGTTTCCCACCTTTACGCAGGTCCATTTCCACGGCAACACACATGGATACATTGTATTGAAAGAGGAGTCATGCAGCTACAGCAGTGAATTTTGCTATGCCAGCTTCCAAGTGATCCCACAATATTAAAGCTTCACTGAGTAAAACAAACTGCCCTCCATATATCTATTTAAGAATACATATTGCATAGGATTATAGCCATGCTATACAGTTAAAGAGAGAAAAAATAAATAAAAATAAATGAATGAAATTGGGAAATATAAAAAAAATATTATTTTTTTTACAGATTTCCTATCATTTGAACACTCATACTTCAACATATACAAGACACCTAAGTTACTCTGGAAAGAAAAAAATAATAATACACTTATCATTTCTGTTTAGATAGTTAAACACACATTAGTCATTTTCTGTAATCACTCTCAATTAAATTTAAATACTGCCAGTCATTGAAGCCGTTGCTTCACAATAAAAGTTCTGTTAAAAGTGGACTCATTGTCACAAAATCAAACATAGTTAAATGACCATGATATGCTGTACAAATTTTCAAGAATAAAACTAACTATATATATATGTATATATACATATACATATGTATATATATATATTATAAGGATGACTCCATAAAAAACATAGGTCATTTTAGATGCAAAAAAAAGCCACACGAGGGATAACAACAGAAAATGTCTATTCTGAGTATCCTATTGCGTAATTATCTTGCATGCATTGTACATGATATGTAATACAAAAGGGATCACCTCGTTTGAGGATATGATAAAATGAATAAAGGAGACATCAACAGCACATTAAAAATGTGTACACCTTTCGTGGTGGCTTTAGTCATTATTCGTCATCCTGAAACCTCCACGCAAGACTGAATAAGGCATGCTTAAGACAGCCATTATGTTCTTTTTGTTGCCAGTGTTATGCTGATATTGTTTCTCATAAAATGAGACAAGATATGCTTTTTTCGAAAACAGCCCGGAGCTCCATCCACCTCTGATACCTTCATGTAGTCAAAGAAATGCAGTTTAGCCATCTCATCTGTGAAGGGAGAATCAAGAGAAGGCGTGACTATGGATAATCCTCACAGTGAGTTCTATATTTAGCCCCCATCCCTTACAACAGTGTCTTACTTGAGTAAATTGCTTATTTCGTATTCCTCTGGCGAATGTTTTTGTCCTTGTGGTTGTTTGTTGAGTTCGTTTTCCTGGGAAAAAAGAAAAAGGAGTTATGATTTAGTGACCTACAGGTAATAGCAATACAAATAACAGCACCGTGTGAATTATATGTGTAGCAATACAAATATTTATTTACTTACATGGGTCCAACTGGTTCGTCATCTTTGACACGAGAGGAGAGCGTGACAAAAAACAGAGCACAGAAGTCAAATATGAGATAAAAGCAAAATATCCGTGTTGCATGTTTCAGCACATTTACTGCAAATAATGTATACTTTACGTTCCTTTATTTGGTGTAAAAATCTACTTACAGAAACCTAAAATTTGCCATCAGTGGACCTAAATATTGTGGGCTGATGCAGCTGAAAGCACAGATTGCTTTGTATACTGGTGTGGCAGAGTCGTGCACTGGTGGGAAGCTCTGACATCACATAGGAGTCAGCTGCTGCTGAACAGCTTCGTACGCACGGGCCTTGTGTCTGATAAAGACACTCAGAAGGAAAGCACTAAGCGTACACAGAATCTAGTGCATTAAAAAAAAAAGGGTTTCGGACACTAAAAGCTGCTAAAGGCTGTGACATATTTGTAGTAGAAGGGATGATATGTTCCCTAAATAACCACATTTTAACGCCAAGCGGGTAAACATAACCTCACATGCTATCGGAATCTCGTGGGGTTCCTGTTCATTTCAGAACCGAGCATATGTGTAGGAGGGTTACAGATGGCTCACTTAAAGCCGTCTTTTAATTACACTCAGCAATTTCATAGTGATTTTGAAAGAGCCCTGCACATGGGTGTGACATTGTGACTGACTTGGCATAAAAAACATGAATCCCTTCAAAGCTTTCTCTCTGCATCAAATCCCTGCAGCACACAGTGGTTAATATCTCTCTATCCACAGTGCTAATTCAGTGAACAATACACATTTTTTTAATAATAATTCTCTCAGTTGGACCAAGATATCAAATTGTCATTCTCTCTCGCCATTCAAAAGTGCAATGCACAGCATACATCACAATGTAACAGGAAGAAACACTGCAGGAAGAGGAACTGGTGGTGAATATTGTTGCATTGAGTGACAGGTTAGTTGAAAAACCCACAGCCTTGGGGGTTGACAAGGTGGTTGGTGTTTGGCATACAGATGAAAATGTGTCAACGGGTAATTAACCAGTCACAGTGAGATATTTTCCATGCAGTTATAAGTCTGAGTTAAGCAGCATTAGCAGCATTCCATGGCGTTAATATGGTGCAGATTATGGCAGTTATAATGTTAGACAAAAAAACATGGTTCTGTGATCACTTGGAGGAGGAACATCTGTCGGCATATCCCACCGTTTTCACACCTCACACCACAAAAGCTACGTTTACCATAATGCCTTTGCAAGCACACAACAAATAGCAGGTTTTTACTGTGTGAGATTGATAGTTGAACATTGGTAATAATCACTGTAGTGCATTAAGTCTGATTGCATCGGTTATCGTTAGCTTTTTATATAACTTATTCGTTTTTTTAGCTTAAAATTTGCATTATATTATTATTAAAGCGATCTGTTATTTAGCAAATCATCACACAGCAAAATCGGAAATTTTAGCAACTGGTTTTGAAACACAGACCAGAAATGTCAGCCTCTGCCTCAGAGCCCTTGGCTCTGGACTATAAAAGTGTTCAAACACGGCTAAGCCATCAAGAGACCAGAATTCATAATGCACGCAGGCGGGGGCCAAAACCTCTGGGAATCTGGGATGCTAAAAGGAGATTTAAGAGAGGCTGTGCATCGTGAGCAGGGGGTCCTCATTCCTGATTTGAATGGCATAAACATGACAAATATAATCCACCTTAATCGCTTCATTTTTCCGGTAGATGAAACCAAACTAGAGGCCATGAACAGAGCTCACTTGAGCTGCGTGGTTTGTGTATGTGCATGTAGTTTAAGCAAGTTAAGTAATTTTTTTTCTAATGATCAAGTAATTAACTATTTTAAAAACTCCAGGTAATGTTAAATGATAAGCTAATGTAATTTGAATAAAGATAACTACTTATAATAAAGATGATTATACTGTAGATGGGCTTAACCACCATAGTGTGTTATTGGTTATGTAAAGAAATAAATTCTACATTAGATCTTGGTTAATAATTAATCAAGTCAAGTCAAGTCAAACTTTATTAATATAGGACATTTAAAAACAACCGCAGTTATCCAAAGTGAATGATGTTAATGTTAATGTGTTTCGGTAGCTAATAAACTGATATCTCTAGCAATGGTACCCACCATATTGCCTTGAAGCCTCCACTACTTGCATCTAAGAAAAGCACACATATTTTCTGACATCACAAATCCTCAATTAGAATAAGGTGATTCAGTGTATTAAACGAGTTAGTCTTTTTTATTAAATCAAATTTCTTTAATAAATATAGCTAGTCAGTTTCGTCAATATAAATAAAGTGATGACGTCTTGATGGATTCACCAAGCGAATGCAGATACATGATTTGATCCTTTTTTTTTAACGACATCATTAATTTACTATAATAGTGTTGGAGCTGAAATAGATCTTTTGGAAAGGCTAAACGCCAACAAATTGGATTGAAGCAGAATATCCCATTAGATAACAAAACATTTCGGAAATTATTACATCTATCATTTTTCAATAAATGTTGACTTTTGGACTTTTGGACAACTCTCTGGAATATATCTTTTAAAAGTAGTTTTACATACAGACTAGTATGAATGATCCAGTTAGTGTGTTATTATGATTTTAGTTATACATGTGCAAATCTTATAGCAGACAAATCCTGGCGCACCCCCTGTGATCACTGGCGCCCCCCTAAGGGGGCGCCGACCCCAGGTTGGGAACCACTGATCTATAGTACTTAGTAAAACTGAAAGACATAATTTGAAGAACACTGAAGCCTAAAACAAGTTTATCTACTTAATATTCATCACACATTTGACTGGGTAAATCTTATTTTGTTTGGACTACTAGTGCAATTTTCGACAGCTCCCATGGTAAGTAAATGAAAAGCAGGATGCACCCTGAAGCTCTATTTGTTTAGTCTGTATTAGATCGTGGAGTACAACTGTTGTACAGTTGGAATGATTCATAATAGTGGTTGTGTGGTTTTGTCTTTTTTGCTTGTGTTCATGTTTTTATTCCAAAATGAAAAGAAGACAAAGCCACATAGAGTAGAGGTCAGACACAACCTGTGGTGACTGGAAACGCCCTCGGGCTTTCCGTACAATTTCATCTTGTCACATTCTTATCGTGTGATTTTGTCTGCCTCCTAAAGCACGGGCCATTTCTTTTGTTGAATGGAAGAGCTGATCTTAAGCAGGGGATTCGAGGCAAAAAAAAAAAAAAGTAAGTAAGTAATGAATAAATTGATAATATATGTTGACAAAATCATCAAAGAATGAGTAAATGGATTCAGAATTAATTATTGCTGTGTTTTTCCGGTGTTTACTTTTGCATTTCTTTGGCCACATTAGTGGTTCTGATATTATGGCATAATGTTCAGACACAGACTGCAGACGATTAGGTGTAACCTCAATTGGCCACTAGAGTAAAGGCCCTTGAGGTTTTGTTTTATTTTTATCTCTCACAGTCAAGTAGCTCTGTAATGCTACAACTGTATTGGCCTGAATAGAGTTCAGTGCTCTCTTTTATTCTACAGATTACATTGAAAAACAAGGGTCAGCCTGTATTAGAGGACTAAATATTTAAGTATTCATAACAGCAGATGTTCTTGTTGAATGAAGCAAACAGCAGTGTGTCTCAGAGTGGTCCTATTAATGTAAGACATTGTTATGGGTGGTTTACAGCCTTAATATTGCATCTACAGTGTGTCTGCTTGAGTGACTCAGTCCAAAATGATTAAATAATTTAAGGTTGTTAACATTTTTGTGTCTGTTAACGTTAAAAAAACAAAACTAGAAAGTCAGATATTCAGCAACCAGGGGCCACAGTTACCCAAATAATTGTGAAACTGAATCAAGGCACGCAGGTGATTTGGATCTGCATATCTAAAAGTACAATTAAATCTTGAGGATTATTCTGCCGCTAACTCCATCTTCTACTCCCAAGCCTGAAGGTTTGGCTCTACTTTCACTCACATGATTAGGTTTGGCTGCAAGATGTTGCTAACATGCTGGTACAGGCGTGCATTTTTAATTAGAATTAGTTAAGAAACGCAAATTGTTGATTGGGCTTTTAATATGCCTAAATATTATTTTTAAAATTTTTTATAAATATATTATTTTTTTTGGAGATCCTTATCCTTATCAAAACCTTTGAGTATCACCTTTTGAAACATGTCAGACTTTATGGGTTCCACCTAATAGAAAAGGAAATTAATGAAGGCATGTGTTCATTTCACCATAACTGGTATAAAACTAATTTACTGTGTTAATATCTTGGCAAAGATCATAATGCTTTGGATGGACGGTAGGCTCAGAAAAACATACAAATCGACAGAAAGAAATAAAATCTCCGAAACCATGCAGGATCTCTCACTTACCACCCATTTAGATTATGTTGCCATTTGGAAAGAAGGGGAAAAGAATAGTGACCGATTAAGATATATAGTCGGACTGATATGTTTTATAGCTACAGGCTGATAACCCCACATGTTCATGAACATCGTTATTCTGCTTTCAACATGGAAACAAACATGTGCTGCTACCATTCTCCATTAGCACAGCACACAAATAACCAAACTCTTGGAAAGAGAGCAAAGCTGTGGCCCTCTGTTGTATACCTAATGTGCATTTATAAAGGTCATATTTGCATGCATCCAATATGTGGCTTATGAGTGACAATGTTCTTCCTTTCTCCTTTCGCCACACGAAAGAGGGGCAAGCAGGCAAGTCCTCTGAGAGCAGATGCAACCTTCTTGCATCTGTAAACATCTCTGGATCTTAAAGGAACAGTGTGTACTGTAACATTTAAAGGGTATCTATTGGCACAAATGGAATATAATATTAATAACCTTTCTTTTGTGTATAAACACCTGAAACTAAGAATCGTTGTGTTTTCGTTACCTTAGAATGAGTCGTTTATATCTACATAGAGAGCCGGCCGCCATGTTTCGACAGTAGCCCAGAACGGACAAACCAAACACTGGCTCTAGATAAGGCTATTTGCATTTTCACATTTTTGCATCGGCCAGCCACCGTTGTTCTCCTACACGCTTGCCACACAGCAGAAATTTCAGTTAGTTGCAATCTGCAACCTCACCACTAGATAGCACCAGATCCTACACACTGCACCTTTAAGATCTGATAGATGTTCTCTTTTGATGACATTTTTTACAGCCATTGTCATTTTGGAAAACTGTAATTTCTGTACTTGCTGAATTTCTTATCTGACAGTTCAAACCTTTAATGATCTACCATAATTAAAACTTAGTGTCAGTTTCAGGGCAGTATGTACAGTACTTTGGTGATGTATTATTTTTAAATATTGCAATATCTTTATAGCAAAGATAAAAAAAACAGACAAAAATAAACTTGAACGTCTCAAAGGTTTCAAATTGCAATGTTGTAATTTGAACATAAATATAATGTTGTATCTGTGCTTTCATAGTTTATTATTTATTAGTGCCTACAGCTAGTAACAGAGAAAAAGGGTTTTCTTACCTTCAATAATGTCGTCTGGCGACTTGCGTTTCTCGTACACAACAATGATGACTACTAGGATTATTATTTCTGCAAGCACACCCAGGAAAGGCCAAAGCGGTGCCAGGTGGCTGCGCACCCGTAGTATAGTGGTCTCAGCGGTGTTTCCAATCACGTTGGTGGCATTGCATTGGTATATTCCAGGATCCGTGTTTAGATCCAGGTTTAGTATGTTGAGCTCTGTGTAGTTGTCTCTGATAGTGATGATAAAGCGTCCGGTGGAGTTGTCAATGTCCTGGAACACAATGACCATTTCAGGTTGATTAAGTTGAAAATGTTAATTTGGAGTATACATATAACATGTCTGCTATTGCACCTATATATGGGTCTGTCTGTTTCTCTCTCAGTTTTTGTATGTATATAAATAAACATATACCGTGTAGGATGTCCCGTCCACTCTGCGCCATGTCCAGGTGGGATGTGGGTAACCAACAGACTTGCAGTAAAGCATTGCGCTTTCCCCCTCGTTTTTATTTTCACTTCGTTTGTGGCCAGTGATGTCAGGTTTTGCTGGAAAGGTAAAATAAATAAATAAAATGCATCATTAGCTGAGTTGGCAGTAGTGAGACATTCAAAGGCACTTTTTAACTCCTACCAGATGGCATGAATGGAAGGGAGGAAAGCATGATCGTTGCATTGATACACTGAAGCGGCACATTTTTCATAACTTAACGCTATTGCAGTCAAGAAGAAGCATAGTTAGTGGTCTCAGATCATTTCAAAAATCACATGCATCAAATTACCTCATGGTGAATGCTTACAAAATAATATTGCCTTTACTTATATAAAGAGGTTTTGTTTAGTAGTAGATACCTGATAAGCTTAAAATATAGACACAGTAAACCCTATTTATAAAACTACATTGAGTCCAGTAGAACAGAGGCTTGCCTAGGAGTAGGGGTGGACTGCAACTCTTAATAAAAAGTATAGTTTTGGGTGTGCAGTTATTTTGTGAGCACGTATCTCCCTACCACCAAACCCCAGCAATTGGGAATATCACTCTGGAAGAGATAAAAGCATTTCAATACAATTCATAATGAGGTCAGGGAAGAGGGGGATCAGTATATGAGTTTCCAGATGTTCCCATTCAAAATAATTCCACAAAAGAGCCAAAGGAAAACTGTGTTAATTGTCTCTGATTAATGAATGCAACATAAAGGTTATGAATTTAATACATGTCGGCATATGTCATAAAGTACTGCAACAGATGCCAATTCAAACTGAACCGTCGATACAAGTCGTTCCCAAAAAGGTGAGACACAGACTCTCCGTGTGACTCTGCACAGCATCAGGAAGATAACTGTTCCTGCTTTTCCACTAATCCTCAAAATGACAATAATTCCTTCCATGCAATTAAGCAGAATGAGAGAGAGGCCTGGAGTGAGCATTTTTCAGCTGCGCATGGATAATGGAGCAGGAGGGGTCTGAGCTCTTTTGGTGACATCACCCCCACTCTAATTATGGTGCACACGTGCTTCTCCGAGCAGGGGAGTGGCCAAAGCTCATTTGTGCCTTATCCTGACTGTATTATGTCAGTGACAGACAGCGCAGAGACAGCCCTCAGAGTGGCGCTAAAACGGGCAGAAACCTCCATTTCACACTCCTGAGAACGATTACTGTGATTATTAATCTGTGTGTGTGTGCTAGACGGAGGTAAAGAGACGTGTGAATGTGAGAATGATGTGCGAGGAAAAGCAAGGTCAAAGCCGTCAGAAAGAATAGAAAAAAAATGATGACATCAGATGTTAAAGGGCCATTTAATCAAATCCTTCTTTACCTATTTTATGTTTTACCTGGACATGTTTTGGATTTTGAGAATTTGTGTAAAATTGTATAAACTTGGATAATGAATATAAAACATTTTCTTAGAGAAATGAGTTTAACATTTACTTTTGAGAAATATGAGGTACCAAATATGTATCTGTGGTAAGCTTAGTATCACAGACAATAAACTCCACTGCTGCCACAGAGATGGCTGGGACCGGATTCAGAGCCTTAATCCTACAACATCACAGAGCCCTCCATCTGTTGCCTCTGAGCCGAGTCCTGCAAGGCTGAGTGTGCCAAGGACACTGTAGGCGAGGGATCTCAGTGAACTGCTGCCAGTAGCGCAGTGCAAAGCTGGCTAGCATAACAGTGGGCTTGCTACCTGGGTCACAAAAGATCTCAACCACCCCTAGAAAATCACAAGAGTATTTAGGAACTGATAGAAAATGCTTTGTTTACGTCTCAGCAGTGGTACCTGCTCTAAATGTCAAAAATATTCATTTATTTTCATATTTTTTTGACATTAAATTGTAGGCCTATTTAAAGGGCATGCATCATCAGTTTGGTTAAAGGACTGACTTTTTCTCCAGGGGACAGGCAGCAAGCCTCAACACAGTCACAGGCCTGCAGTCCAGTGATGGCTACGACACTTCAGTTTGAATGCCGATGCGTCCCATCATCTCACAATCCGGCGAAGGCGGAACACACACGGTCATCACCCATGTTACGCAATCAGGCAGCGCTTTAAGACAGCCGCGGAGTAAGAGGCAGGGCATGCTCAGTATGCACCATAGCCATGCCATAGCAAATTGGCTTAAGCACCACACACAGGCAAGCTTCTCTTGAACAGGGTTGCACTTGCCCTTTCTCAGAGCAGATTCCTTATTCAAGTTGATGGCATTGCTGTCAGCTTGGATGAAACCAACACAGTAGTTTTTTGGTTAGGTTTTTGTTTTATTTACATCTATTACATAGACTGCCCTGGTTAACTTTCTCTACTTAAACCATTAATAGTTCTGTGGAATATACAGGTAAGTTACAAACCAGTTTAATTCAGTTTTCAAAAGTGTATAACTGCTCTGAAGGATGCCTCCTAGTAGGTTTTGTGTTAGCATGTTTTGGTGAGCATGCATGTGCAGTGCCTGTCCATTTTGCAAGACTGTTGTCTCAATGAAAGCCAAGAGTGACAAAAGCCTCAGGATTTCCCCCCCTGTCAACAAGGACCCTCTTCACACAGCTTTGGGTGGTTAACTTTTGTAGGACACCTTTAGCTCTCCATCTCTTTCATCTACGCTATCAGTTGTAGCTCCATCAATAGACTCCAACTGGTCCAGTACACATCCGCTAGACTGTTAACCTGCACCAAATCCTGGCACCACATCACCCCAGCCCTAAAAGACCTCCACTGACTTCCTGTCTCCCAACGGATCAACTACAAAATCCTGGTCTTCGCCCACAAAGCCACCCCATACCTCACAGACCTCCTTTCCTCCTACCAACCCTCTCAGTCCCTTATAGATCCACCTCAGCCTGACCTCTCTCCACCCCCAAGTCCAACCTTTGCAGCCTCTGGGACAGAACCTTCTCAGGTGGCAACCTCCGGTTCTGCAAAGTGAAGCCAATGCGGAAGTGCCTTAAACTTGCATTCTTTCTAATAGCCAGCAGGGGGCGACTCCTCTGGTTGCAAAAAGAAGTCTGATTGTATAGAAGTCTATGAGAAAATGGCCCTACTTTTCACTTGATTTATTACCTCAGTAAACATTGTAAACATGATATTTATGGTCTCAATCGCTAGTTTCAAGTCTTCTGGTTGCAAAAAACCAAGATGTTGACGACTAAAATGCTGTACTCGAGGATTCAAAACCGTAGTCCACAAACCAATGGGTGACATCACAGTGACTATGCCTACTTCTTATAGACCATTTCAACGGAATTGCATTGCTAGGCAACAGCTTGGGTCAATGTTTACTTCGCGTCAGCTTATGTCATGTCATGTCTCACCACAGCTCCTTAGTGTAAATAGTTCTAAAAAAGCGCTATACAAATGTAATTTATTATTATTATTATCTCTCAGTATAAAAACCCAGTTGACAATGGTAATAGCTAAAACTAAGGCCAGGGTTGTTTCGCAATTTGAATTCATCATGGAGGAAATCAACTGTCAGACATTGGCTTTTTATGAACAAGTGATATTTGTGTCATGCATGTAACAAAGGTTCAGGTGTTAACATGTCACAGAGAAATCTTACCTTTTACTTCAATTGTAGCATTTGCATTCGGTGCCATGTCAAATGTGTAAACGCACATGTATTCCCCAGAATCGTCCGCCCGTGGTTTATTGATTCTACAACAAAACACAAAACAACAAACTCATTCCATAGCTTTAATTTACCAGTCACTTCAACTGCAAGCAGTCAAGTAAATAAAGTCAACTAATCAGTTTGACTCTAGTAATTAGTTTGGACTACAGCGGTGACAGCTTGAAGGCCTACAAAGCCACAGGAGACAAAATGTTAGTATTATTCTGTTATATTACAGAACAGCAGCTCTGGATTCTGCAGGAAAGGGCACCACAGGCATTTTAGCTGTAATCCTCAGAGTATCACTGATGTAATGTGACAAGGAAGTGACCAATTGGTCTTATCTTGTGGCTAGGGAGAGTCTGTGGTATGTCTATGGGGGCGACAGTAGCTTTGTGCTCCAGTGATTATACTGTGTGACAGCAGGAACTAGTCGGTACTTTAGGGTATGGTAGTTTCTTTGCAGTTAAATGGATAGGTATAGTTCAATATTTGGCTCAAGGCAGTGATATGTTGCTTTTTGTTTTAATTCAAATGGCTGAGAACGCCAGGAGTTACTTCAGCATCGATCTCAATCAATAGCGGCCTAGAGAAATTTTAAACTTTTCATGATGATGAACACGGCCCTCTGGCAAAGCATTTGCCATCAAACATTAGTGTGTTTATTAATTGCCTGAGTAGCTGCTTGAAGATGTTGTGCGTTCAATCTGGCTTTGATGAGTTGTTCTCTCCCATGTCTGTGCAAAAACGTGCAAAACATGCACATTGACTACTTATTGTAGAAAAGAAAATGCCTGCAACTGTTAGTCTGACCCATTTACAAGCAAATACAATTGCTTTTACAATTGTTTTTATTTATAATAAATTGTCTTATCGAAGCAGAACATCAAAACTGAGTTACTATTTCTGAGAATTTGAGTAACACTCCTATTTTCGAATCAGTATACCACCTTTTTCTCAGCAAGGTCCTGCTCTCCAACATTTTCTGACACAAATTCCTCCAGATCCCCTCTGTTGGAGACCAAGATATGACTATGCAACATTACCTCAGCCTTGTTGTTTCTTGCTTGCATATCTACTTTCATTTGATACACTGTAGATAAATTCTCATTCTCACTTTCCATTGCTGGGAGCACTTATTGTCCGCGATGTCCCAAAATATGTCCTACCTCCTTACTTACTACATAGAGGCAAAGCTGTGTCACCTGTACGATGTGTTCCTCGGCTCTGTCCGCGTGTTTGCGATTTCCTTTCCATTCTTCATCCAGAAGCTTTCCCTGTGGGGGGTGTGGGCCGTGGTGAGGTTACACAGCAGGATGAGTTCTTTTTTAGGGGCGTCCGCCGACAGGATGATCTGATCGGAGGCATTGATCTTTGGTTCTGGAAGACAGAGACAGTCAAACCTTATCACAGAAGTGGGGCTCAACGCCGTTTCGCCGCTTCCTCCCATGCTGTAGTAGCTGTAGGCTGTGTGCTGTTTTTAAACGATCTGTGTGGGAGGGTGTCTATGAAGTGAAGACAGAAGTGCACACAACAAATAAACAAAAGACATAATAAGGACATGAAACAGCTGTAGAGCCTTGCATCAACCATTTATCTTTAGAGTAAAAAAAAAGTAGTGATTAAGTAGTATTTATGGATGGATCCACATTAAGAATATAAGAAATAACAGAACGTTTCTCTGAAACCGAGACAAACAAAATATTAAACCTATTTCACACCTATCTCTTGTCATTTTCGGAATCCTCTAAATATACAGTCACACAGTCTTCAAGAGGATATTTGACATATATAAGATATACTGTAGCTGATACCTGCAGTAGTTTTAACAGAGGAAACTAGATTGGCTCTCAAAGATGGCTAGGCTGAAGATTTATACGACACTGAACAGTCCTTTTGACATTTCACATTACTGCTGAATGACTGCCTACATTACTTCACCCTCTAAATTGCTAAGCACACTGGCTACTAAACAATACCAGGGTCCATTTCTCAAGGACGTTCAGGGAAGCAGGAGGTGTCATCTGAGAGCGAGGCGAACCTTTGCTCTGCTGCCTTGAGTAGTGAGCAGGAAGCCTCCTCCGCCCTGCCCCTCCTCCTCCTCCTCATCCTCCTCCACCTCCTCCTCCTCCTCCTCCTCCAGGGCGGGCCAACCATGGCAACGACGGAGCCCCCGAGGGGAGGAGCAGAGAGGAGAAGCATCATCATAATCCTACTACTGGCTGCTGCTGCTGCTGCAAGGCCACTAGCAAGGCAAAAAAATGAGGAGGAGAGGGGAAAGAAGGGCTACTGAGACCTTCTATTAGCATTCATGGCATCTTCTTCTTTTCAATTCTGTATACTCAATAGCTGAGGGGATATCTCTTCCCCCCCCCCCCCCCACCCCCCTCCCCCTCACCCTCACCATGCAGAATCTCATGTGCTATAAATAGTATCTTCCAGACATGCATACACACACAACATGAGGTACATAAATTAACATTTAGCAAACACGGCACAGTGGTCCACGGGCAATTTAACCAGAAGGTTGTTTGTAGGACATCTTGTCGCACCTTAAAATGTGGTAACTGTTGGATAATATATCGCCATATCAGTAACAGAATATAAAATGAGTCAAGATGTTGCGAAACCTGACCCCCTCCCCCCACCCTTCCCTCTTGCTTGTACTATAATACATTTAGATTTTGTACCCAAATTAACTGACATAATTATATGATACTTTTATTAAAGTACCAGTTTTGATTGAATGTCAAGCAGAGCTGCATTCTGTTACATTGTGCCAAGATGCGTTCAATCTATTAAACGAAACAGCTGAGACGTAGTGACCAACTTGGCAATGTCTATATTTAGGGGAGCATTATATCATTGTGAAAGGCAAGGCAGGCCCCTAAATCATGATATTGTAGCACATTACAATGCAAAAGGTGCACCGCCAGAGAGATGTCCCAGTATCTGTGAGAATAGTGGGCCTTCCTGAGCACGTGGTTGAGCTAAATGGTTTGAACCACTCATTCATAATAAGGATATTGCAATTTTCAATGCGTTCTTGATTTACAACAACACACTATTTGTGTTACTTGCAATACAAACAGTAGATCTTCACATATCATTGTGACTGTTATCAAAAAGCAAAGTCTCACAGACGTGCTTACTGTCAAATGGGTACTTTGCTTTGAAGTGTACAGCCTGTACAGTAGATCTATGTTATTAGTTAAGGTGATACAACATCTGTGTGTATGTATTTGAGTATGAAACACTCACCCCTTGGAGGTAAAAAAAAAAGGTTTGAGGTTTAAACCAGCTGTGGTCGGCTTGAATTCATGTGGTCCACAGTGAATTCCCAAAAGGTGAAAAGCTTTTCACGCTGGAAAATAATCATCCACAGAAACCTCACAAACCACTCCTGCATCATAATCTACTTTCTCTGGTGTCTATTTGTATGTTCAGTTAAATCCAAGCAGACATTTCACCTAATAAACAGCTAAATAAACTACTTTCATGGATGAGTTTCAAGAAGGGTTATGAATGAGGCCTATACAGAAAAACTGTATTAAAGCCATATGATAATAATAATAACATAATGATGCAAGAGCGGTTAGAGAAGTTTCTGCAGGCGTTTTGAAAACTTGTCACCATTGGAATCAATTGTATTTGACATGAATTGAAGCTGACCACAGCTGATGTTCTTTGTTAAAGCAATAGTGAAACATTTTGGGAAATATGCTTATTTGCTTTCCTGCCAGGAGTTAGATGAGAAGAACAATCTGCTCTCATTTCTGTACACTAAGTATGAAGATACATCCAGCAGCTTAGGTCAGCATAAAGACTGGAAAACAGATAGCCTGGCTTTAGGAAGTCGCTGCTCCCGGCCAAGAAATTTGTCTGGCCCACAACCCCTGGTAAAACCACAATGTGACGTTTTAGAGGTGGTTGTTTTTTTGCCTTTGGACAGGGCTAGGATAGCTTGTTTATGACTGTTTCTAGTTTTTATGCTGAGCTGATCTAACCGGCTGCTGGGTGTAACTTCATATAGAGTGGTATCGATGTTCTCATCTTAAAAAAAGCAAAGCTTTGGCAAATTTTCCCAAAATGTCAAACTGTTCCTGTAATAAGAAAACTACAATTTCTTTGGGAGTTTCATACTCAAGAGATAGATTTGGATAGAGTATCACTTTAAGTACATGTTTAAAAGATGCATCTTCAGAAGATATTATCTATCCATGCATGTTTTCTTTTTTCTCTTTTGTGTTGTTTAGTTTTTGGGGGTAGATTTTAATATTAAAATTGTGTTTGCCTAAAAATCCAAATGCCAAAATAAGTAGTGTTTAAAACTACTTTGTAATGGGAATGAATTATTACATATATAAACTGATTCTGGGTAAATTGATTAAGAGTGATTCAAAGGCCAAAACAAGACAATCAGACTTTCCCCAGCTACAAACTATACATTCATATCCATGTGCTATCATGTATAGCCTGTCATATACATGTAATAACTTATATTATAGTACATGTATATGTGAAGACCATTTACTCTTCTCAGTAATGACAGAATATATTTAGTGAGGACTTGAATTGCAGGTTTGATGAGAGACATTGTGGCAGGAAACAGGTAAATGTGAGAAGTGAACAGCTACACTTCTTCTATAAATTGCATCAGCCCTACACCTAATCAAAAGGTGCTCACACAGAAATCAAAATTTGTCAGTCCAATCAGAAGAGCCAGCGAGGATCAAACTCCTCTAAGCTTCTCGGAGAGCTTCACTATGACTAACAACATTCCACATATCCCTGTGCTCCAGTGGGCAGAGCGCTGAAGCATGTACGGATTAGAAGGGTCCAGTTGAAATTCAGTTTGTTTGAATGTTTGTGTGCACAGAGCAGAGGGTTAAAGGATATAATGTCATTACTGATTCACAGTCACACGCTTAATGGCTGAGAAGGCACAAGGTTACACAACGCACGGGCAAGTCCAGAGAGACTGTTTTGCAGAGGTGAAAATCACTGCCTCATCTGAACGAGAAATGAGACACTCACGGCCCTCTCACGTGGTCTCATCCTTTATTGGATTACCACACATGAATTTGAAAGCAGAAAATGTTTGCTTTTATCAGGAAAGAGTTGACAGCAGGAATCACTCTTTTTTTTTACACCTTAACGGATCCCTCCTTGTGTCTTCTTACAGTCCCATTTACACCGTGCCCCAGAGTGAGGAAGCCAAATCAAAAAGCACCGTTACTTCAAAGCGCCACACTAGGTTTCCGCTGCGTTCAGCAGGCAGGGCTTTGAAGTAAATAAAACAAATCCACGTATAACGCAAGAGACACAACATAATGTTAAGGGAATAGGTTTCACAAATAAATTCAGGAATAGGAAATGGGTGAAATTAGTATTCAGAGAAAAAAGATAATGATCAGAATATTGTAAAAGGACACATGAGACAGTTAGAACAAAGGTTTGGTGTGGGAAGAGAGAAGGAAATGTAGATAGAGTCTGGGTAAAGTTACTGGGTTTGTGGTCATTCACAAGAACATGCTCAAGGGATTTGGGGAGAGACAGGGAGTTTACTGGGTTAATAAATATTTAACAAACCAAGTTAATTACAACAAAAACACAAAAGGCAACCACTGGCATAAAGGATTTTGGTAACACTTTATAATCACCATCATTTATAAATGGTAAATTGATAGTTAAGTAAACGTTTCTATTTATTATTATTATTATTATTATTATTATTATTATATTGTTTTATAGTTATTTTACTCTAATGTTTACTAATTATTAGGAAGGCTATAAGTTATGTTATTTTATCATTAGTTTGTGTAAAATATAATAATTTCTTTATAAATGAGATATTGTATCATAGCTGATAAGATACGATAACAATTACATTCTGATTACATTCGTAAACTATTTATTAACAGTTTAGTGTTGCACACACTATAACATATTCGTTAATGATTACCAAACTATATGTAAACCTTTAAGAAATCTTTTGTAAAACATATATAAACATTACATAGATAAATGGCCCAGAAACCAATTATTGTCCATTGACAAAGTATTAACTGTCTATCCAAATAATGTTTATAGATGATTTACAAAGTATTTAATAACCAACCAATGTATTATAATCATCAGTTGCAACTTTACAATAACACCCAAATAATATTTATAGATGGTTTACAAACCAATTATTAACCATTAACACATGTTACAGTATCAATCTATGTAATTTTTCTAGATGTGTTACAAATCATTAGCAAATACTTAATATAGCGGCATTGCCCTGGAGGAGTTTATTTCACAACAATGACCCGCTAGCTGTACATTATCCCCCTTATTACACGGCTACCTACTTAAGAAATCAATAATTTGACACAAAAACGGTTAGTCAGAGTCCGAGATCAGAACTGCGCCCATAGCAACAGTCTGTTATACATAGCAACGGTCTGTTATAAAGAAATAACAGACAGTAGAATGCCGTGATTGACCAATCAGAATCGAGTATTCAACAAAGCTGTGTAATAAAATGTTATGCAACAATAAACTGTTAAAACAACAAATTATTGCATTACTAATTAATAAAACATTATTAATCATCATTTCATTGTTTGTTAACATTAAATAACTATTAGCTAAATTGTAATTAACTATCAATTTACCATTTATTAATGATGGTTATTATTAAGTGTTACCTATTTTTTCTATCAATACTTGTAAAAATTAACTTAACGTGACTGGTGTTTGTTTTATTTATGTCTGGCCAGTGGCAGCCGAGGTGAGGGTGGGGCTCTTGAGAGGTTTTTTACGTGCTGGAGTGGTTGGGACAGGGGATTAGTAGTTCGTTCATCATCTAGGTACTACAGGACATAGACCACTCACTCTGTAGCACCGAAATGGTGGCCTGGGCGCGGATCCAGGTGGTGGCAGGGTTTTGTCGAAGGTCATTGCGCTTGGGGTCGTTGCTGGCCCGGCACTCATAGGTCCCAGAGTCCTCCAGCGTGAGACGCGTGATGCCGAGCACACTGACCCCATTGGTGCCGTAGGCCGTGTTGATGGACACCCGCCGCTTGCGGGCCCCGTCCCACAGCTGCTTGAAGGAGTCAGCTCGGTTGATCTCGGCATACCACCACTGGATCTCCGGAGTGGGGTTGCCGACCACGTCGCAGTACAGCTCAAAGGTGTCCCCCGTGAGCTTAGTCTCAGACATTGGCGACTTCACAAACCCAGCTGGAGAGGAAAAGTGATTCGGGATGGCAAGGGAAGGAAAGGGTAGAAGAGGGTTAGAGCAGTAGGAAGGTGTGAGAAGGCCAAGGGATGGAGAAGGAAATTAAATAAGATCAGAGTACATACAAACAGAAGAGTGGATGATTAAAGGCAAAAGAAAAAGAAGCAAGCCTCAAATCATCGATAGGTGGGAAAAAAAAGGTTAATGATTAAATCCAGTCTGTTCAACGTCAGGGTTCCCTGGCCCAGTAAGGCCATACAACTGTCACACAAAGTCAGAGTCAACCAGTCCCAAGTCCATGCCAGCAAGTAGTGCTGGTATCTTTCTTCGTCTCTTTCTCTTTCGCATTTAACCTTTTAAAGATGAGTGCAACAGGATTTGAAGTGTACCCTCATGTGCTTACGCTTGAGCAAACAGTGTAAACATTAGTTATAGTTGAATGCAGTACATGTAAAGTAAATATATGGTGAAGGGGAGAGCTATTTGCGCGAGTTTAATCAGTCTCCTTAAAGGTTTGTTTATCAGAGAGCCTTGTCAAGTAGGTGAACAATCACTCAAGCCTTTCCTACACTCGCTGCGTGGCAACAATCAGCGGCACCACTCCTACCTGACCCCGTTGACATGAAAACTTCTTACAAGTACGCCTCACATTTGTCAGTGCGGAATAAGAACACTGCATAGAAAAATGATACGATTCATCAAAATCATTGGCTTGGAAATGTTCCCCTTGAGCTTAAGTCTCACCGACACCACTCTGTCACAGGAAATAATGTCACTGAAGAGTTATTAGACCTGCTGAAATTAAAAAGGTACAATAATGTGGATTCCTGGGTATAGTGAGCGCTGTCAGTCGTAAAACAATCAGGTTATTGCCTCCACCAAAGATGTTAGTAAGTTTGTTAGAAGAATATGTTATCAATAAAATCTTGAAAGTTTGGCCACAGGCAAAGGAAAATAATGTTGCCATTTACAAAACAATGAAGCTTTTTTTTTGCAAAACGTATATTTCGCCCCGCAAATTTGTCTCAGTCTTGACCAAATTTGTATACTGTATACGTACAAGCTTGTATGAGTTTGTATGAATTTTCATGAAAGGTGGTAAATGTGAGATTGGGAGCATTTCTATTGTCTCAGCACGGCTGTCAACATGGTGACAGCTGAGCCGGCGACTCGTAGCTAACATCTCTAAGCAACAATGCTGACTGAGATAACAGTGTTGACCTGGGGGAGAACCGGAGAGCGGGTATGACGCTTCTGCGATGGCTTTATCATTTGTAACCGGCGTAGGAGAGCAGTGCTCTCCTAAAATGTGTAGCATGCTTACATAAACAAGCATGCACTAAAAGCACATGCAGCCGGCCCGGCTATGTCAACAAAGCATGGAAAAGCTCAGATTACAACACACACAGAGGGAGAGCGACTTCATTCTCTGCTCAGGTAGACATTACTCCTCTATATCTTTACATAGCAAATAGTTGTTTGCTGTTATATTAATGCTCTGGATATCATATAGAGAACCTTACATTTTTTTATATGCTACACCAGTTTCCTATAATCCATCAATTCATTTTCTACACCCGCTGCTTGTCCTGCTTGTCACGGGGTGTTGGAGTCTATCCCAGCACACACATGGGTAGGTAGGTACACACTGGACATGTCGCCAGTATATCACAGGACTAACACACACAGACAGACAGACAAACACATTCACACTCATATTCACACCCTACAGGCAATCTAGAGTCACCGGTTCACATAACATGCATGTCATGGAACTGTGGGAGGAAACTGGAGATCCCGAAGGAAACACATGCAATTATTGTATATGATATTGTAGCTTGTTAAATTAACCTGTTTTGTTTGTTTTTTTAAGGTGCTAAATACGGGATTGGGAGCATTTCTATTGCCTATCAACGGCTCTCAACATGGCGACGGCGATCTGGCAGCTCGCAGCTGACAGTGCAAACAACAGTAAAAGTGCTGACACAGTGTTTACTTGAGGGGGAACCGGAGGGTGGGCACTACACTTCCGCAATGACGTTGCCGGTTGGGACGGCGTTATCAGCTGTAACCACCGTATGCAGAGCAGTGCAGAGCAGTGGCCGAGAGCTAGCCATTTGGGCACGCTCACATGCACGAACATGCACTAAAAGCATGCGCAGCTGGCCCGGCTATGCCAACAAAGCACGGAGAAGCTCTGATTACAGCACACACAGAGGGAGAGTGACTTCATTCTCTGCTCAGGTAGACATTACTCCTCCATATCTTTACATAGCAAATACTTGTTTGCTGCAATATTAATGCTCTGGATATCGAATTTGGCATTTTTAAACATTCGCAAAAGAAAATGCTCACATCAGTTGTAAAGATCTGCATTCTGTGTTATCATACGGATATTTTAATACATTTCAATCCTGATGCCAATCCTCATGGTTTATCGTTTTTTTTCTCAGTGCTCGAAATGCCTATTAAAAGCAAGATTCACAGAAATCATCACAAATAGATGTAACTGTATGTCTGTATGTATAAACCTAATCTCTTCATCCATATCAGCTCTTGCTGGTAACGCCAGAAATTAGGTCAGCCAGTTCTCATTTTGGATAAGCTGGACTTTGAAGAGAAGGTTTTCAAAATTTAACATATGGTCACAGTGGAATAGGATAGTCAGGATAGAATCACACACAGTTGACTTGTGCTTTTAAAGCAAAATTAACTTAATTTAAAGAGGACCTATTATGCTCATTTTCAGGTGCAAGGATTTATTTTGGATTAGAACATGTTTACATGCTTTAATGTTCAAAAGACGCTTTACTTTTTTCATGCTGCAGTGCCTCTTTTCACCCTCTGTCTGAAACGCTCAGTTTGAGCTCCTGCCACGCCCTTCTGAAAAAAGCCCACTCTGTTTTGATTGGTCAACCAAACCAAACTCTTTGGACTCTGCTCCAGCTCCTCTTTAACTAGCTTTGTTAGAGGGCTTGCCAAACTAGCTGCTAGGCAGGATTCACGCAAATGTGTTACTTGGTGACATCACCACGTTACAGAAGAAAAGCCAGGACTTCAAGCGAGGCGTTTCAGGCATTTCGGACGTTTCTGTGGGGGAGAGTAACTCCCTTTGGGCTTTGTAATTTTGCAGACCTTTTATCTGCACAAAAACAAAATCTAACACACTAAAGGAAAGGGAAAAAGCACAAAAGCATAATAGATCCTCTTTAAGTAACATGTGGAACCTGAATATGCAATCATATCCCCAATATATCAAGCCACTGCATTTAATCTTAAAAAGGGAGTTGTACAAACAAACCCCATTTGTTTCTAACCACCTTACTGCCACGTGGAACAGGAAACACATTTCAAATGTGAAATGCAGTGGAATTCATAATAAAATAGGATCCATACGCATTATTACCGCAACTGTGAGTGTACCATGCAGCGTCTGTGCCTGATTCATGACCCGGTTTCACATCAGTAGTTAGCCCAACAATACACTGCCAGCCCTAATGAACCTCATCTAATGACAAATCACCTGGACCACAGACACTGTTCTCTGCCGCCCCTGCAGCCTGTCAGCTGTAAACCACACGTGCTTAAATAAATCAGAAAAAAAATGCACACTGCCTTAACTCTGCCCTGAAATGTTGTAGAGGAAATGGGAACAAAGAGCCTGTGGTCTCCTGAGTGTTAGGCTGTGTGTAGTGTCTAAATACAACAGCTTACAGGCCCTCCCAGATCTGTCTGCCCTGCTCTAAGTAATGTATCATAAGCACATGAACAGATAAGCCTGTGGAAGCCTGAGGAAGGAGTGTAAACAACTACATCCAGCTCACCCTCACAATGAAGCCAGTTACATTTCATTTAAATAAAGAAGATAAATCCCATTCGCAAGGGTTTACAGTACATTATTATCTGCACACTGGACTCAAAAGGGGCTGTCAAAGTACAGCCAAAATATTTCACGTTCCTTAATTAACAATACATGGATTCTAGTTAGTACCATGGTGACGCGTCTGTTGCTTAACACCAGTTTGTGACTCACAGCCACATGAAAATGAATTAGATGATAGGAGAGGGAGAAATTGTGAGAATTGTGCAAATAATTGTTGTAATAAATGCAGTAAGACATGATGTGTCTGAGGATATTTGGTGCTTACAACTTGTGTTTCTCTGTGCAATGCCTGGAGATACGCAGAGTAATTAGCATTTGTTTCTTTTCTCTGGAAACATCTGGGCCCATCAAGCTCACCACATAATCCCAGAGGGTGAATCCAAGCCTATCCGCCTACACTGTTAAAGCAATATTTCAATTTGACAGAACATTTACTATGACTATTCTTTACTATGATTATGGGTATGATGACAGTAAATTGTCTCGGCACATGGCACAGATAACTATTGTCAGCCGCGCGTAAGTGCTCATAATCACTGCATAGTATCTGCTTCAAAAAAAATAATGAATGTCCTCCAAGGTGACGGCAAATTAAATCAGGAAAAGGAACAGATGACTTCATTTAAATTCAGGCTCAGGGAGGCTCAGTGGAGAAATACCCACAGAACAAACTACAGACAACACTCGGCCAATGAGCAGACCAATTTTCGTGTTGTTTAAACAAGGAGCTTATACTGGCAGTGAAAACAAAACGCAAAGCAGCCAGCCGGTACTCATTCATTTCAAAGGCGTGCTGGGAGACAAGAAGTGACAAAGAGAGGAACAGTGGATGGTGGTCCGATCTCAGCAACTTGGTGACAGAAGAAAGAGATCATCTTTATGCATCATCTTATGTTATGATGATAACACTGTCACTATTGTATGGTGGATTTATACATATAGTAGGCACATCTCGCCGTTGATGTACTCATCAGTAAAATGTTTTTAGGGCTGCAACAAACAGCAAGTCTTAATTCTTAAGTCATCTGCTGGTTATTTTTTTCAATGAATCAATATATTGTTTAGTCCAAAATGTCAGTGAACTGAAAATACTGGTTTCAGTATTTCACAGAGCCTAAGGTGATGTCTTCAAATTGATATTTCTGTCTGGCCAACAGTCTACACTCAAAGATATTCAACAATATAAAACTGAGAAATGCAACAATTCCTCACAGTTTTGCTTGGTAAATGACTTTAACACTTAATTTCTAATCAAAATAGGTGACTAATTTTATGAACTAATCAACTAATGAATAAATAAACTAATTGAATGGCAAAAAAAACCTTCTGTAAAAAAAAGTTCTAAATGTTTCTATGCATTTAACAACAATTTAAGGCTACTTTCACACCTGTTTTCGGTTCATTTGGTCCGGACCAAGGGGAAAAAATGATACATTGCTGCATTTTATTTCTGGTCTGGTTCCTGTTCACGCTGACTTTTTACAAACGAGGAGTAAATATGAAATTATACAGACTGATAACTCGTTGATTGGACTGTTTTAGGGATTGTCATCCTACATCATCAGGACCCATGTGGGGAAATCAAATTCTGGTGATTGACAGAAGTTTATGCAGCACTTTAATGCTTCTGATGTTATGTTTGTTTTAACAACTGATGACCTATTAATCAGGGGAATACCTGTGTTGATGTGCTAATATACATGGCCTTAAATATAAATCAATAAGATCACTTCCTGAACAGATTTCACAATCAGCAGATGGATTTATTAGTAGTTTCACTTTTGAAATCATGCTAAAATCACATATCTGCTATCATAAAATCCTGTGGTTTGAATGAGCTTTCACACCAGCCCAAACGTACCTAACCAAACACGTTAGGTGTGAAAGTACCCTAACAGTACTATGTGTGGTTTGTGTCATTCCTCAAAATTCACGGTATTGACAGCAGTGCTTGAAAGAAACAGCAGCACGGCTGACTGCAAGAGACTTTGTGAACTTGCAGCACGTGACAAGGTCACTTACAGTTACACAGTTGATGTACATTTGTGTGTGCAAATAAAACAACAAGCTCTCTAACACATAGACAAAAGAAATAATAAAACATAAAACAATAAAGTAAATGAATGCTGGTAGCGATAATACTCATGAACTACTAAAGGTTGTTTAACTGAAACTAACCTTAAATCTCTGTACATCACCTAAAATCTGTCTTTTAAAGGGGACATATCATGCTCATTTTCAGGTTCATACTGGCATTTTGGGTTTCTACAAGAACATGTTTACATGCTTTAATGTTCGAAAAAAACACATTCTTTTTCTCATACTGTCAGTCTGAATATACCTGTATTCACCCTCTGTCTGAAATGCTCCGTTTTAGCGCCTGTTTCTTTAAGCCCCACTCCTGACAAAGACCCGTCTGCTCTGATTGGCTTGCAAGAAAAATCCATTTCTCAAACCGTGGGCGGTATATTCTAATGAGCCTACATGTGACAAATCTGAATGGCTTGTTGAATTACATTTTCTGATCCAGGCAGCCCACAAAAAAACTGACTGGCTTGTCTTATTTCACAGTTTGTTGTTTGGTAGCATAGACTATGTATATAAAGATGGACGACGCTTCTCCATTTCCTCCCACTGTACAGAAGTGAAGCCAAAATATCCCGGATACGGGACCTGTCATCTTGAGATTTTGACATCATTTGGAGCCAGCGTCTGCGCGGTAATGATCAGACTGTGGAGCCGCTGTATCGAGGTCACCCGCCCAAACCAATCGCGAGCCGAGCACGGCCCCATTTTGTGCGAGAGAGACACACAGCTGCCGATCACATGGCGTCTCAATCCCTTTTTATAGCATCAAATAACTAATTAAAACCAAACTTATTCGAAAAATGAACACTTGAACATACATCAGCATGATAAGAACTACCTTAAATAACAGAAACCATCTTTGGGAAAAATGTATTTGACGTGTAATTTGACTTTTTAGTTTGGCCCATGTCCCATCCACTAACATGGAGGGGGTGGGATTTATGAGCTATACTGCAGCCAGCCACCAGGGGGCGATTGAGATGTTCTGGCTTCACTTTTGGGGAGCTGTTATGTCGTCCATCTTTATATACAGTCTATGGTTGGTAGGCACTTCAGATATCCAAATGTAGGTGCACAATCACTGAAAAAGTGAATTTTTGATGTATGACATGATATGTCCCCTTTAAGTAAGTACTCTCTGTCTGTAGGCTTTAAAAGTAGCTCTGAAAACCTTGTGGCTTGGTTCCTCATAGTTGTACTTGCAAAATTAAGGCCAGCGATGTACAGTATTTGCTTAGTTGCTAGAAGTGTCTAATTGCTAATGCTTGCGGAACTAACATGGGGATGTTCTGTTTCCACTAATCCTTGCCAGTGGCTGCTCTAGCTGTTGCGTATTGTAATGTTACATGTTATATTGTCTTTGCACATTTGCATGACCAACATAATGCTTGTACCAACACAAATGAATACAAACTAATAGTATTAGCCAAACAGACCTAGCTGTGGTGGGGGTTTCTTGCTGGTCAGTGTCACAGAGTAATTTGGGGGTTGTTGCATCACTAAATGCAGCATTCTCAAAAGAATATTATAGGTTCGTTGAAACAACTGAGAGCTTCACAGCATGAAGTGACATGGTGTTTCTCTCTGTTTGAATTCACAAAGAGGCCAACATCTACAATTGAATGTGTGCAGAGGTGTAGTTGCTATGGTGGCACTTGAATGTAATCAAACCGAGGAGGTCAAACATTTACATGAGTAGATGGCTTAACAGAAATGATTCAACATAAATAATGATAATGAAGTCCTTCAGAGTGCCATGTCTGACTTGCAGGCTTTAGCTCACTTTGCTCCATCATGACATGTGCACCACAGTATTACAAAATCACCTGCAGTTTTCTGTGACAAGCTCTGTGTACGGCTGTGTGGAAGTCACGGTCATTACAGCCTACATACTCCACTGATGTAGGTGGAGAAGAGAGCTCCCCTGAGGTCTGACGGCAAGCCACACAAACCAGCATCATGCAGGCTGAGAGTGAGTCAGCTTCCTTCCTACAACCAGTGAAAGCAGCCAGTGGGATACCCCCTAGGGCTGCCGAACTGGTTACGTGCTAGGCAGGGAGTTTGTGGGTGCGGGTGCATCGTGTTTGTACCTGCATGGTACTCTGACAGATATATGCATGACACAATAGATCATATAGTTGTGACGACCGTTTCACTCACTGTTGTTAGATGAGGGAATTGGTAGCAGTTGTGGTATATGGTACAATATTGCATACAGTATTCCAAGTCACATGGTTATAAAAAGTTAAACTCATGTTTGTCCCTCTGAATTAAGTTTTTTTTTGTTTCACTCAAACAAAATCAAGCAATCAGGATCTAATCTAGTGACAGATTTTGGTGAAATATAAAGGCCACCCATATCAACAAAGGTGTGTTACTCTAGATGATTTAGGCTCCGTTCACACTGCAAGCCTTAGTACTCAATTCTAAATTATTGCTCAGATGAGATTTTTTTGTTTGGGTGTTCACATAATTTTTTAAATGTGGCCAATAGGATGCTCCAAGGATTACGCATTTTTGTAGGCCAACCAGGAAGTTAGCACTGCCCTGCTGGGTTCCCTCGACAAAAAGCCAATAATATTTTCCCATTGGATTTTGGATTATTGTAGAAAATAAACTCTGTGGCAAATAAGCATTTATGATACTTACAAGTTTTTTTCAGTAAGATAATCTTCACGAATTAAAACCACTCCTATGATTTTTGAAGCGTGAATGCAATCGCCAGAAGTAAAAAGCTAACATTAGGCTATAAACGAACTACACCACGGTCGCATGAGCGCGAGTATACACAACGAGGCTGTAGAGGCGAACGAGTCGGCGTGATGATGTTTAGTAGTCTCATTTAGCCACTTGTTAGCAACTGCCTTTTTTAAGACACATAAAGGCTTCAAAATTCAGGAGTGGGGTATTTCTTGATGTATTTTATGTCATAGAACAAAATGTTAAAATCTCTTCAGCTTGTGTTAACCACAGGCCTTATTTCAGGCATCTAACTAAAAACCCATTGATTTCCGGACAAGAGAACCGGAAGTGCTACAATTCTAACTAATTTCTTGGTTTTAGGACTCATTTCTGTGTCACTCTATATCGAGTGTGAACTGGTCACGGTCCTGAAGTGACCCACATGCGCAAAAGATCAACAACAAAGACGTCACGCGCAGCAGCTATGTCATACGGAAGTAAACATGGAGGCCACTGAAGTCAGCGTTTACAGTTTCATTTATACATTTCTGTGCAGTGGAAGCCAGCGAATTTGTGAGCAGATGACAACAAGGATGAGGAGAGCAATGGAGGCTACTTCTGTACGGAGGTGTGTGTAGATGCAGGGTCAGAGGCAGGAGTGGTGGGATTGTGATGTGAATGGCTTCACAGCGCAGAACTGTGACGGATGTCAAGATCTAGATTGACGAAAAAGTCGTATGAATTCCGATATAACTGCTCAAACTGAGGTCACATTGCAAAAAATCTGACCTGTATCTGATTTAGTACCACATATGAAAGTGATCAGATTCCATGTGACATGTGCTGTTCACACAAAACAGATCTGAGTCACATACGCGCAAAACAAATTTGGATTCGGTTTTGGGCCACCTTTGCCTGCAGTGTGAACGTAGCCTTAGATCTCATTTTGGGTTGAAGGTGGGCAGAGCTATCCTGGGAATGTGTCAAGGTCACCAGTCTCCGAATACCTGAAAGAATCAGACAGGTATAATAACTTAACAACGTGTCCTGCCCACAAAACAAATAAGGTGAGTCAGGGAGTCGTCAGTCAGGAAGGTCTGTACACACCGACACTGTCCACACGGTTATCTGAAAAGGTCAAATTAGGCATAAATGAGAAGACCTGTGTAACACTGTTTCCCACAGGCGGTGGTTGACGGGCGGACGGATGATACTTTATGCTGTATCCTACTGGCTAAGCTTCTTACATGCTTGCTAGTAACTTACTTTGTCAAACACTTTCCCAAAAGACAACATTTCAGAATAGGCTATAAAACTAAAAAGCATCTCTTATGCTATCAAACTGAAAATACAAAATAAATAGAATAAAAAAATTGAAATTAAAACTTGTGCATTTTGAATGAAGAGTATTACAATTAGTTTCCACTCACATCCCCTAAAATGGTGGAGCAACACCAACACACCATTGTACTTGTCTTATACAAAACAACAGTTTTTTGCTGACCGGGTCGCTAAATTACGAATCCTGCTATAACGAAGGAATGACCCTACTCTGCCTCTGATTGGCTAGTAGTTTGCTGCCTTCGTTGGTTGGATTGGTTTGGTATAGGTATGGCATACACCTGGGCAGCCGGCCCAAGTAAAGTGTATGTTTGGGAAACACTGTGTGTAAGTTCATTATGTGTATCTGGATCAGCCACAATATATTGAAATGTTGTCATAATATGTATACTGTATATAGAACCAGCCTTATTCTTCTCATTTCTTTTTATCTTTATTTGATCTACATGAGGGTAGCTAACACTTTTTTTAACACTGACTTAAGTTAAATGTGCACCATGATAGCCTCTTGGTGTGTCAAAAAGTTAAACCTTGTTAACGTTTTAACAGCCATAGTGGTGTTTTTGCACGTTATACCCCATTAACTATGAGTGACAAGGACTTCACATTACTGACAACCATTTATTTAAAGTCTACCATTTTTACAGTTTGAGTTTTTAAAGGAATTTCCCATTTACCACACAACACCCAGTGGTTTCTATTGATTTCTGTTCTTCCGAAACCAATAACTTGTTTGACATAAGGGATAAGCTGAACTGTACTTTCTGTTTTTACAGTCCATTTACAGTTTTTCCTGTGTGTGCACACACAAAACAGGTTTAAGAGTTTGCTGTTGAAAAATTATGTCATTACAAGCTTTGTTGCTGGAATCCAGAGGCCAAACGATACTGAGTCTGGTACATACTGTATATTAAAACGGTTGCTGTTTGACGGCTGAAACATACAGTACACTGCTCGCAACTGAATTACCAAAACCACTTTGTCAAGAAATTGATAAATACATAAATGATTCGAATGTTTACTATGATGAATTACATGCATAAATATTCATAAACATTAAATGAACGTAAAACATTGTATGCATGGACAGAAGGTAATTGCTAAATTGGCAGTCAGCAGTAATGTTCAGTACATGTCATCATTTTTGATTAAGAAGCTGATACATGCAAGTACTAGAAGGCCATTTTCTGTCCCTTCAAGCAAATGTAGTGAAATCAATATTGGCGATCATACAGGAAAATGCTATTCAATGTGTAGAAGTCAATGTAATATACTGTTTACAACTCAATTTAGATTTCATGTCATACTAGCATGTTGAGAAGGAGGCTAAATAACGCTCCAAACTTACGCTAAATTTTGCCGAGGAAAAACTGGCATGGCCATTTTCAAAGGGGTCTCTTGACCTCTGACCTCAAGATATGTGAATGAAAATGGGTTCTATGGGTACCCACGAGTCTCCCCTTTGCAGACATGCCCAATTTATGATAATCACATGCAGTTTGGGGCAAGTCATAGTCAAGTCAGCACACTGACACACTGACAGCTGTTGGGCTTGAGTTTGCCATGTTATGATTTGAGCATATATGCAATGCTGAATGCAGTACCTGTGAGGGTTTCCAGACAATATTTCTTATTGTTTTGTGTTTTTAATATATTTCCAATAATAAATATATACATACATTTGCATAAAGCAAGCACATTTGCCCACTCCCATGTTGATAAGAGTATTAAATACATTTTGAACAGATTAAAAATGTGCAATTAATTTGTGATTAATCACGATTAACTACGGACAATCATGCGATTAATCGCGATTAGATATTTTTTAATCGATTGACAGCCCCTAAATAATAGCTTTAGAAAATGGATTATTTGCTGAAGAAATTGACAAATTCATCAGGTATTCATATAAGAACTTCCAATACACTTATGAGTGCACTTTGTAGGTGTGCAGCTTAATGTGTGTCAGAGAGGCTGCGATGATGTATAGCCCTGAACACGCTGATGACAGAGTGGTTATAGCTTTCCTCTCTGTCTTTATCACATCACTGATATACAGTATATACCTCATTTGATGCAACTGCAATGGAGCAACAATGTGACAAAGTGTTGCCATTATTTGCCAAGCTGAATTTCCAGAAAAAAGGAGACGATCATTTCCATTCTGCTGCTAATACTTGAGTCTGTCATTCAGATCACAGAAGAGAGGCAACAGTTTAATGAGATTTAAATCCCAATAACCCCTGTGCTGGGTAGACATTCTCTAATCCCATCCTCTAATCACAACCCAGCGAGCACTTCCTATTCCTCTTTCAGAGGTCAAAACAAGGGAATTCAAATGATTTGATGTAAAACCCAAGAAGCACGGCGACAGATGCGTCACGGGACACTGATTCTCATCATCGCAATAACACAATGATTCTAAAATTAGAAGAGCAACACCTTCGGAGAGTCTCTTCCACTACTAATTGTTCTTTGCAGGGGTGACAAATGCTATTCCTCAATCTCCTTGTATTATTATTTGGCAACTTAAATGACCCTGGTATGCTGAACAACAGCTGGCATGAGCCTCTTGGTTTTCAAAAAAAAAAAAAAGCAACCTTGTGTCTGCTAGGTCACTAGTGGACATACTCAGGCCGATGGGAGAAATCAGGCCAGGTATAAATGAAAGTAACCTCCCTGTCTCTGAGCTGCCCTTGTGCAGCACACTCAACCCGAGCTGTTCCGCCAGAGCAGCCAGTAGTACAGGGCTGGGGCTAAATTGGGGAGCTTCCAGCTGTGAATGAGTGTAACTCTATGAATGTGAAGCAGGGCGGTGCTGAAAGAAACAGCATGCACGCTCAGCAAAAACCTTCCCTGGACCAATCGCGATTAAAAAAAAACAACCATCATCATAATGCTCACCTTACAGTCGTGCATCAGTATATACCTGCAGTGTGTTTTATACTACCGTGTGATGCTGCTCCCAATCAGTGCAGTCCATATCAGATTTCACAGTGTGCAAGCGTGACTCAGTGTTAGAGCTGGCTCGAGTCCTACAGCATATTTTCCAGACTCACAAATGTGCCTTTGTCCAGAGCTCGGACAGACGCGTGATAATGGACCAGCTGGTGCATCATATAGGGGCTATTGATCGAATGATATGTAGCTGTAAAATGCTTCCTCTGTTCATGATAATGTACAAGTGACATAGAGAAGAATTAGAGGGCCACGTATTGACAAAAATAACTGCATGTACAGGGTATGACATAGCTCTCTCTACTATATGTCTCAATACTTCGATTGTGCAACCTTAACAAGAACAATCTGTTGTGTTCTGTTGTGCGTGCTCAATCTTAAGCAACTGCTCACCAAACAGTTCAATGTGAGAAAACTCATATAAATAGTTCACATGGAAGTAATAATATCAGCTTGTTATGCTAAAGGTTGGCAGCAGGAGCCGGCTACATGCCTCCTGGAGGGGGGTGGAACTTATATAAGACACAAAAAGCACTTCCTTCCTCGGGTCAGCCCCATGCAGCCAACTCCTCAACAGCCTTTATTTCCTTTGCATAAAGATCACATCGTCTCCTCAGCTTAAATCGTTCACACAGCCACCTAGCGAGTCTTCAGAAGGCTTGCGCAGCTGTGCACAAGGAGGCCGTCCATTAAGAGTTAATGAATTCACTTTCACAAAAGGACCTTAAAGCCACAGTTCTCGGCGCTGTGTCTCGGTGTGTAAAAATAGAAACGAGGCAGAATGGACGGATGCTATTTACAGTCCTAGTCCGAATATCTGTCGCAGGAACCCTGCCACCTATAGTAGAGTAGGCCTACTTTTCCCCCTGAACATGAGGAAATAATGATGTGAATTCCCTCAGCTTCCCAGATGCAGTGATTACATCTCATGCACTTATAATTATTATTCTCCCCCACGCCGCAGCCTGAACTCTGGAATATCACAGGGAAATCTAGGATTGCATAAGAAGTCATGTCATGCACCTATTACCCTTAATGTGAACTGTGAGGGGGAAATGAAATGGCTTCTGGATGCATGAAATATGAGCAAATTCGGAGTATTACCAACTGTGTTAAACGCAAACTGTAGCTTATTAAACCTGTGATGAATGGAGGGTCTAAGTACTGAAAATGACATGCATGTGTAGAGTAGCTATGACTTATTAAACAGATAATAAACCCACTGTCTCCCACTGACACATGGCTGTTTCTGTGGTATGAGCTGGGCCTCAGGGAGGGGGCCCCAATACTAGGCAAAGACCACAAGAAATGTCTGGAATGCCTTTGCTTGAGCGTCATCAAACAATGGAGGGCTTAATGGGTATTTGATTTTTTCCAGATAGCAAGATCAGAGAACACCTCACCGTGCGTGCACACGCTTTCAAACACCTCAGAGAAATTAACAAAGAAGAAAGAGGGATAATATTTTGTTATATAACCGCCGTGGTATTTTAGTTTCTTTGTCTCCTCGCGAGCTGAAGACGTAGGTTGCTTCTGCGCTTGATCTAGATTTTTACATATTGTGCTTCTTCTTCTTTTATGTCTGTATATTGTGTTTACTGGCGTTACATAAAACAGCACACACCGTTCCAATGTATTACACTTAGTTTGGTTGTTTAGACATAAATAATCTGGAAGGCAGGACGGCGCCGGAGTGAGGTTTTTACACGAGCTTCTCATCAGAATGCATGTCTTAAGTCTGGCATAGTGGGCGTCCGATTATCCCACAGAAAAAGACGAGGTGGACATTAAGCGTTAACATTTGAAGTATGCGGAGTAATTCCCTGCCTTATTTTTCTCCAAAAGGGGATTATATCATGTCAGAGATATTCATTTGTCAACACAGGTGTCTTGGAGGCTTCTTAAGTGACATGAATACAGGCAGTGATTGTTCCATTTGTGTATATTAAAAGCGTCTTCATAATCATATCAGGCTTGCTCAAGGGAGGTTATCTTAAAAATTGGAAAAAAAATAAACATTCAAAACATCCCTCTCATCATGAATGGCTGCTGATTTGTGCGCCCCTCTGGGGTGATGTGATTCAACAGAATTCTGAAGCCAGGACATGCTGTGTGTGTCAGAGAGAAGGAACACCCCAACAGCATGTTACTGACATTTACTTTACCCAAACCATGTCAGTTTTATTATGATTAATGCGCGTTGAACTTTTAAGTCACAAACGAACATCCATTAACCCAATTTCGTATTCCTTATAGTCTGTTTTTGAAATATTTGGAAAGGAGGAGAAACCACTGGTGCTCAAATATGATAATCAGAAAAGTGAATAATTATGCATTTAGTTTTGCAATAAACACATTCTTGAACCAGTTAGAGGCAAGAGAGAGACAAAGATCCACTTCATGACATCCATCCATCTTTAACCGCTTATTCGCGGTCGGGTCGCGGGGACAACAGCTCATGACATTTCATGACAGGAAATGTGGTATAATAGAGCATCAAACAGATGCATGTGACCCAGAAGGGGCCTGGCATTTACAGTAGGCCTATTCACACACACTTGGCGAGTCTTAAGCCTGTGTTGGGTGTTGATAATATGTCACTGGATCAGCATCCAGAGCAGGTTAGTCTTGCCTGACACACTCTCTGCTACCCAACCCCCCTTTCACTAAACAAACTGCACACACTGGCAAGCCCAAGGCTACCCAGAGGCTACTACTACTACTACTACTACTAGCCTATTTGTAAATATTAATTCCATGAAAGTACAAATCTTTGCAAAACATTGATTATGTGAAAGCACATACTTCCTCTCATATACACTGTAAACAATTGTTGTTAATTTACAGCAGGATTTCAACAGTATTAACCTGTTATTGCGAAAAACAGGGCTTTACTGTTAATACAAAAGAAAACCTGTTAAATTACGCTCATAGGCCGTTTTTTTTAACTGAACTATAATGCATTCTTAAAAAACGGCACTGTACTGCTGATCAACTGTCTAAAGTATCATCAGTAACAGTTTCATGCAGTATTTTTTTTTAATTCTGGGACCTGATCTGCACATGTGAGGCTTGTACATTGTACATGATTGGAAAATCAGTGAATTAGCTTTATTGTTTTTCACTCACATGTGGTTATGGTTTGCATTCTGTGCTTGTAGCAGCTATAGACAGACATTTTTGGGAAAAGTGTCAACAAGTCTATTATAGCCTTTTTCATAACAAGTGCCTTTAATTGTATTTAGTGTGACTATTCCTATGTCTGTAACCTGCTAAGTCTATTCATCTAGGCAAAAAAATAATGTTTATTAAAAATGTATGTAAAAAATACAACCAAAATAGTGCATTAAAACAAATCAGTAAGATAATGTAAAAGAAAGGTGAAAAAAACAGCTATATAATGTATCTTTAAACAGTAAATGAACTGTAAAATACTGTGAAATTAATGAAGATCAAACTGTATTTTTCATTAACAGTATAAAGCTGTAAATTTCAGCCACAGTATAATAATGTTAATTTTACAGTAACATAAAGGCAACCCTGCTGCCATCAGTTCTTTACTGTTATTTTACTGGGAAATTCTTAACAGTGTATAGGCACACCTACATTGCAGGCAGTTGACAGGAAATAACCTTGCAAAAAAAAAAAAGAAATGTCACCACAACAGTCAGTTTGCTCTCTTGGTCCAGTAGTTAGGAGTTCCTGTTTTGTGGTCAGTTATTTGTTGTGCGTCTAACTCTGGCCTTGTTGTCGAGATATGCGTAAAACTATCATTGTCATTCTCCCAAATCCTCTTTTTACAAACATTGCAGCTCCTCCTCACGCACAATAGTCAAGTCACTTTCCCTCAAAAACTCAACGCGTTTGTTTACAAAGATGCCACGGCTGGTCGCATCATTTGCATCATCTTCTTACCGTTTTGCGCCGAGATGAAAGGCAGCATCAAGTTCCCCAAAAGGACCACCACAGTCAGCATCATCACTGCGTTAGGATGCATCGCTGCCAGGAGCTCAGTATAGGAGAGTACCAGGAGGTCTCTCTCTCTCTCTCTCTCTCTCTCTCTCTCTGTGGTCGGTTTGTGGACGAATGTGGGAGGACAGATCGTGTATTTAATCACAAGATCTTACAGAGATGGGCCCAGCAACATAGCACCTACCGGGCTCTTTAAAAAAAAAAAAAAAAAAGATGATTTAAAAAAAAAAATGTGTGGAAATGTCTCCCCTTGATTCAGAGACCATTCGAGGACAAGTAAATGGATGGAAAAAGGTCCAGCTCGGCTCAGGGATGCCGATGATGATGTGCGGCCATAGGCGGTGGTGAAGAAGAAGAGAGGATTGCAGAGGAGAGGTCTTTGGATGTCAGGGAGAGATTGTCCACGGTGTTTTTCTCCTCTGAAGACTCAAAGATGCGCACGCCGATGCGCATTTGCTTGCGCTCTCCAGCAGTCACGGTTCGGTGATTAAAATGAAAAAAAGGAGCGCAGGAATGATTCCCCGACGACGAGAAGTAGTGGTGATATGTAGCCGACGACACATATAAGTCTGTTTCCTAAAAAAAAAAGAAGAGGAACAGATGCTGGTGGTAGGACACATTCACGACAAGCTGCGCGTGCCCTATGCGCTCATGAGCGTGGAGAAATAGACGCACATACATACACATATATATATCACACTGGATGGAATTGGTGTTTGTGAACTCAGGCAACTCAAGCCTTCATTTCCTTGTTGGATAAACTTCAATTTTTATTTTTTATTTTTTAATTTCACATTTTCATCACCTGCCATTTAGAGGATGTTGTTCCTGTTCATACAGTATTTACTGTAACTACAGTAACAGCCTATAATATGCTTTCCTTTCACTCTTTTCTCTTGCAATATTATATAAATTGTCATTTAAAAAACAACTTGCAATGGTTTTACGCATAACGAATGCAATCCAGTCACAATTTTTTTTTTTTTTATAGTCTATTTTGTATATTGTGTATTGGTAGAATTTTTTTATTCTTATTTTATTGTAACGTTTTTATCTATTCTTTTGTTATTATACTGTTTACTTGCACCAACAAAACCAAAGCAAATTGCTAGTGTATACCTCTTACACCTGGCAATACATTCTAATTCTAATTCTGATTCTAATTCTGATTCTGATTCTGATTCCGATTCTGATTCTGATATCTCTCCAAGCCTGTTTTTTCAACACTTTCTTTTTCTCTTGTCAGGTTTTTTTTGAGCAGATTATGGCGATGCTCTTGAGCTCGCTGAGGTCATTTATAAATTATGTCATCACATCACAGTGGCCCGGGTGTTCTCAAGCTTGCATGTACCACTACACCACCACATCCCCCTTGCAAAGTTCAACATGGCCTCCTGTAATCCTCTATATATCCTCAATCTGCAGCTACTACACGCGCGCCCTCATGTGGCCAAATGAGGTCAACTGAAAAGAGTCAGCACTTTATTTGTGTTTGCAGGCAATGACTCTTTAACAAATTAACCAAAAAACACCTGAGCACTTTGATGCATTTATAACTTGTAGTTTAAAATGTGATGAATTTGGCATCCTTTTATGAAAAATACTTTTTAATTGTAACCTTCTTTTGTTTAGTTTTAGTGAACTTTTAGGTCTGCAACTTCATTTTTCAATGTAAATGCAACATTCTGTAACAGAATTTTCAGCATGTTGTTTTTTTTGTTGTTGTTTTGTAATAAAATAATTTATTTATTTAAGAAAAAACCCTCAGGGATTTTGTACAGTCATGTCATAATAGCATTTAGCTAGCACAGTCCTCACAAACCCGCAGTCTAAGGAATTTGAGTTTGTCTTAAAGTGTGATCAACTCAGTTGTGAAACCAGGTTTCACAGAAAATAATCATTTGATTTATAAATACTGTGGTTTTGTCATTCAAAGCAACATACAGTATTGTAACATTGAGAATATCAGTCCAACTTTGGGCTTACATTAAATGCCAGACATTCAATACCTTAACATAGCTAAAACGGGCCCTTTGCTAAAAACCCCAGTAGAATATTCAGTGTAACACGTGCTATATACAGCATGATATCTACATAGAATACAAAGATTCTCAGGTGAGCAACACCTTTGTGTCTGAGGACAGCCTTTATTCAGAAGAGACTGTGGTTTGATGGCTTTATTGGATGGAGCCTGGAGATTCAGTGCAAAACCGACACTTACAGCTGCTCTGACATGTATTTCTTCTTATTTACAAGATTGCCCAAGCGCCAGTTAAGCCCATTAAGTGTAGAAATTGGGGCAGACCCTGAATGTTCATCCAAATTTATAACTTGTAGTTTAAAATGTGATGAATTCGGCATCCTTTTGTTTTGTAAAAAAAAGAAAAACTTTTTAATTGTAGCCTTCTTTTGTTTAGTTTTTAGTGAACTTTTAGGCCTGTGACTTGATTTGTCAATATAAATGCATGCCTTTTTGATGCACGCCTTCACCTCCATGCGTGTGTTTTTTGCTTGCCAAAGTGGCAAAAAGGGCCATTCTGTGCTCCACTGCAGAACAAACTTCCCTCCACTTAACAGCCCTCCCTCCAGTTTGTCCACGAGAGACCACATTTAAAATGTAAGCATTTTTAAAACCAGACCAGTTGTTACATAAAGACAAAGATGGTTGCATTTTCTCAGACATGATAGACTAAAAGTATATCATAAGCAAATAATTAATATTTTAAATTACACCCCATACTGCTTAAGTAAAGATCGTCATCCTTGCTGTCCTTCACACTATTAATGAAGTTGATTTTTTTTGTGACATTTATGTTGACCCTCCCTTCAAGAAGAAATCAGAAATACATTTGTGAATAGCATTCAAAATCACTTGAACAACTTTATTTTTAAAATGTGCAAAAAGTCATTAGAATTTCAGCATTCATTATCTCAACATATTGACTTCTTGAATGAAAGTCAAATGATCAGACTAAAATGAGAGACGCTCCCCATCATCACTGTTATTAATGTAATTTCATGTGTTGTATCAAAAACCAAGACTGAGCTTTATAAAAATAGTTCATATTAATGTACAAAACCCTACAGGTAAAAACATACACATTAAGGTTCATATTAAGAAAGGATTTAAGCATACAAGAGCCCAATATATCCCGGGTGTGGTGTGTCACTATAATCTGTATGTGTGAAATTGGATATGTTTAAACAAGCCTACATTTGGCTTGGAAGACAAGAACATGAATCTTCATTACTGTGCAACATTGAGGAGAAACCGTAGTCGTTTAAAAATGTAAAATGCAAGTATATTGTGCTGCAGTGTAAGAGTGAATTTGAAACGTCTTGGAAATCAGAGAGAAAAGAGCAAAAACATACATGGTTCTCTCCACAAACTCACGAACAGTAGCCACATATTTTGAAAATGCTTTTATTTTCTTCCCTCTAAAGCAGCAGTGTTACGGTACATTTTGTTGACCCTTGCTCCTAAAGGTCAACATTTTATCTGTGTGGACTCTGGTCTGAGGTTACAGGTATCGAGGGGCCACATGTTCAAAGAGCATTACATGCATGTGTAATGTGACTAGATGTTTTGTTCAAAATCACTTGAACAACTTTATTTTTAAAATATGCAAAAAGTCATTCTTAGAATTTCAGCAACAAATTGACTTTTTGAATGAAAGTCAAATGATCAGACTAAAATGAGAGACGCTCCCCATCATCACTGGAATTAATGTCATTTCATTCGTTGTATCAAAAACCAAGACTGAGCTTTCTAAAAATAAAAAACTTTTTTAATGGTAACCTTCTTTTGATTAGTTTTACTGAACTTTTAGGCCTGTAACTTGATTTTGCAATGTAAATGCATGTCTTTTTGATACATCACCTCCATGCATGTGTTTTTTGCTTGCCATTGAACCAAAAAACACCTGAGCACTTGATGCATTTATAACTCGTAGTTTAAAATGTGATGAATTCTGCATCCTTTTGTTTTGTAAAAAAAAAAAAAAAAAACTTTTTAATTGTAACTTTCTTTTGTTTAGTTTTAGTGAACTTTTAGGCCTGTAACTTCATTTTTCAATGTAAATGCAACATTCTGTAACATAATTTGTAACAGAATTTTCAGCATGTTGCTTTTTTTTATTGTTTTGTAATAAAAGAATTTATTTATTTAAGAAAAAACCAAGTCATGTCATAATAGCATTTAGTTAGCACAGTACTCACAAACCTGCAGTCTTAGGAATTTGAGTTTGTCTTAACTTGTGATCAACTCAGTTGTGAAACCAGGTTTTATAGAAAATAATCATTTGATTTACAAATACTGTGGTTTTGTCATTCAAAGCAACATACAGTATTGTACCATTGAGAATATCAGTCCAATTTTGGGATTACATTAAATGCCAAACATTCAATACCTTAACACAGCTAAAAAAGGGCCCTTTGCTAAAAGAAAAAATATTTTTTAGTTGTAACCTTCTTTTGTTTAGTTTTACTGAACTTTTAGGCCTGTAACTTGATTTTTCATGCCTTTGGATACATGCCTTCACCTCCATGCATACGTTTTTTGGTTTCCAAAGTGGCAAAAAGCACCATTCTGTGCTCCACTGCAGAACAAACTTCCCTCCACTTTACAGCCCTCCCTCCAGTTTGTCCATGAGAGACCACATTTAAAATGTAACCCCACCTGAAACCCTGCACAGACCAATCGGCTGGAGAAATGTCAGAGCCCTCGGCACACCCTCCTTTGTCCCAAACCAATCAGAGTGGAAGTGTGGCACATTTTGCCCTGAGGGGAAAACTTACCCCTGGATGAGTTAATTACGCATCACTTAGCTGTTGCGCCAATGTGTTCACAACGGTGGACCCTCTTTTGGGCTTTTTTTAGCAGCGTCTGCCTTCATTTCTCGGTCAATCTAGTATGGAAAGTAGACAACAATGGCTCACCAGGCTGAAAAATGAACTTAGCAACAGTCCTCTGGTCTCAAACGTGGCTTTCGGCTTCATCCTCATGGGACTAGAGAAGCTGGTGGAGCTGGAGTTTGAGTGTCCTTGCAATCCTACGTGGAACGGAGTGTTTTCATCCGCCTTCTTCATCATCCCTGCAGTCATGGCCTTCACCTTGATGCTGATCATCCAAGGATGCAGATGTGACACGTGGTGCAGGAAAACCGTGTCCTTCTCCAGTTTCGTCCCAGCTATCGTGTGGCTCATTTTGCTCTTCCTCGATGGCCAGTACTTTGCTTGTGCAATGACAGACTGGGAGGGGAGGTTTGTACTAGTTGACAAGGCGGCTCCGCAGAAGTGGTGCGAGCCAATTAGTGAGGGAGATGTCACCCCACAAGAGCTAATGATCAGATCACAGCAGCTCTTTGTTTTTTCTCAGGTGAGTTGAATATTTTACTAGTTTACAGGGGGATTTTTATGTGGGATGATGAGTGGAGAGAGAAAAAACACCTCCCTCCTCAGCACTGTACAGAATAACATCTATAATGCAAAGTATTATTATTATAGCTCTGTTAATGGACTTTGTTAATTAATAATAATACACATTTTTTTCTGTTTACTAAACAAAGTGTTGCTTCACTCTCTTGCACCCCAGGTTGTTTATTTGTTTATTTGTTTTGCACAATTTAAGACTACACAACATAACAAAAATGAATAATATACAGTGCAGGAAGAGGCAAAAAAAACCACTGGGCTTATCTGAAGCCTCCACCTAGAGACAAAATTAATATAAGGAAATAATATGACTATATATAAAGAAATAGTATGACTATGGTTATAGGCATAGTCCTCCTCATTTTCATCTGTGTAGGTCTCGTAGTGTATGTCATCAGAGAGAGCTTTTGTAATAAAATTATTTATTTATTTAAAAAAAAACAACTCAGGGATTTTGTACAGTCATGTCATAATAACATTTAGTAAGCATAGTCCTCACAAACCTGAAGTCTGCTCACAGCAGCTCTTTGTTTTTTCTCAGGTGAGTTAAATATTTGCTAGTTTACAGGGGGATCATGTGGGATGAGTGGAGAGAGAAAACAGCACTGTAGAGAATTACATCTATAATGCAAAGTATTATTATAGCTCTGTTAATGGGACTTTTGTTAATCAATAATAATACACATTTTCTGTTTACTAAACAAAGTGTTGCTTCACTCTCTTGCACCCCCCAGGTTATAGGCATAGTCCTACTCATTTTCATCTGTGTGGGTCTCGTAGTGTATGTCATCAGAGAGAGCTTTTTTTATTGTTTTGTAATAAAATTATTTATTTATTTAAGAAAAAACCCTCAGGGATTTTGTACAGTCATGTCATAATAGCATTTAGTTAGCACAGTCCTCACAAACCTGAAGTCTGCTCACAACTGTAGAGTATTACATCTATAATGCAAAGTATTATTATAGCTCTGTTAATGGACCTTTGTTAATTAATAATAATACGCATTTTTTTCTGTTTACTAAACAAAGTGTTGCTTCACTCTCTTGCACCCCCCAGGTTATAGGCATAGTCCTCCTCATTTTCATTTGTGCGGGTCTCGTAGTGTATGTCATCACAGAGAGCTTTTTGTAATCAAATTATTTATTTAAGAAAAAACCCTCAGGGTTTTTGTACAGTCATGTCATAATAGCATTAATTAGCACAGTCCTCACAAACCTGAAGTCTGCTCACAGCAGCTCTTTGTTTTTTCTCAGGTGAGTTGACTATTTGCTAGTTTACAGGGGGATTATTATGTGGGATGATGAGTGGAGAGAGAAAAAACACCTCCCCCTCAGCACTGTAGAGAATTACATCTATAATGCAAAGTATTATTATAGCTCTGTTAATGGACTGTTGTTCATCAATAATACACGTTTTATGTTTACTAAACAAAGCTTCACTCTTTTGCCCCCCTCAGGTTATAGGCATAATCCTCCTCATTTTCATCTGTGCGGGTCTCGTAGTGTATGTCATCAGAGAAAGCTGCCATCAGGAGGTTGAGATGCAGGATGCAGATGTAGCCGAGCTCACGGTGCTCAGGATGAGCTCTCTAAGGACCAGGACATCATGAGAGGAGTACTCACACCGCCCACCACACCTGGACACTTTGTAAATACCCTCAACAACAGACTTTACTAGGACTTTTCATAACTATTGTGGACAAGTGTTTGAAAGTATTTTCCCTCCCCCATACAAATTGGACTTGAATGGTCATGAATGATGCTGCCCTATGAAGTTTCCGTAAATATGGATATTATTGATATCCATAATACAACAGTGTTTCTGTTTTTGTTCCTGTATTGCCAGTGAATATGTTACCGGTCTTATGTTTGTGTTCATGCAGCAACTTGTTAGTTTTTACCTGTATTTAAAGGAATGGATTGATATTTGGGAATTATTAGTTTTTTTTTTAAGTTAGATGAGAAGATTGATACCAATCTCCATGTCTGTCCAGTAAACACAAAGCTATACATCCAGCAGCCGGTTATAGCTTAGTTTAGCATAAACACTGGAAATAGTTTGTAACAGCCAGCCTGGTTCAGTTCAGAGGTAACACAGCCAGCACCCCTAAAGGTCACCAATTCATGCGTTATATCTCGTTAGTTTGACCCACATAAGTGTAAAAACAACAATTTCCTGTTTTATGGTTGTTATGTCAGTTATGACTATTACTTTTATGGAAGCAGTTGCCAGGCAACCGGCGGAGATTCCAGGGGCCTCATTACAGAAAAATATCCTATAACTGCTGGTCCTATCTTAACTTAAGTGTCACAGATAGGATAAATCCTATATCTTCCTATTACAGAAGCCAATTCTAAACTCATGGCCGCGTCCTATCTTGTCTCAGACTTCCTATCTTGTCTTAACTTCAGAAATCCTAACAATAACTGTAAATTCAATTATTCAATCGCCACAGTGCTGCTGTTATTTTGATTTTAGATCCATGCCATCCTAATATAGGATTCCTAACTTGGGAAATCCCTAAGTTAGGAAGTTAATAGCTAAATTCCTATCCTAAGATAAGATAGGATTTTTCCTAAATGCAGCTAGGAAACATGTTTCTGTAATACCAAAAATCCTAAATGTCATCCTAAACTGAGATAAGATAGGATTTCATATTTAGGAAGTTTCTTTAATGAGGCCCCAGAAAAGTACTGCAAGGAACAGTCCGGCACATAACCCCCCATAAAACGGTGAATTATCTCTTTTTCCAGTCTTTATGCTACGTCCAGCTGACTCATACTGTATCTACCGGACAGACATGAGTGGTATTGATCTCCTCATCTAACTCAGCAAGAAGGCAAATAAGCATATATCCCCAAAATGTCAAACTATTCCTTTAAAGTGATATTTCACTTTGGCACATTGTGTGTGTTTAGTGGAATTGTCAGCCAGCAACTCTGAGAAACTCAGTCAGTACTGCTCTCTTACTCTCAACTTTTAATATATTTTTTGAGCTATATTGACACAAGTGGAATACACCAGGCAGCTAATATTGATCCGACCAATATTAGTTGACTTGTACTATTGTTTGAGATGTGTTTGCCCCAAAAATGAAAATGTTCCATCAAGGTGAAATTTAACTTGAAATACTTTTGTTTTCCCTCCTGGGTAGCAAATGTCTCCAGACCAATGTAAGGTCGGACTCCTGTCACGTCTAATCCTACCTAACAGTGATGATTCAGACTGAACTGATATCCCTAATGATGATTTACCTGTTTGACAGCTAGACATGTAAAAACATGTACATGATTTGTATCGTGGCTGCTCACACCAGCCAATAGTAGGATGTAGACACAAATTCTGTAACAGAATTTTCAGTATGTTGTTTTTTTTATTGTTTTGTAATAAAAGAATTTATTTATTTAAGAAAAAACCCTCACGGATTTTGTAGTCATGTCATAATAGCATTTAGTTAGCACAGTCCTCACAAACCTGCAGTCTTAGGAATTTGAGTTTGTCTTAAAGGTCCCATATTGTAAAAAGTGAGATTTTCATTTTTTTATATTATAAAGCAGCTTTAAGTGCTTTATAAATACTATTAAACTATCAAAACGCTCAATATACAGAGAAATACACACAGTCCGTATTCAGAAATTGTGCGTTTGAAACAAGCCATTAGGATTTCTGTCCATTTGTGATGTCACAAATATACAATATATAAAGCTCATTACACAGTTTTAAACGTAAGCATTCTAAATGTGTCCCAGTTTATTTCCTGTTGCAGTGTATGTAAATTACATCAGCTGACAGGAAGTAAACACGGATCCAAACTGTTGCCTAGCAACTCAATTCCGTTGAAATGCACTAAAACGGAGCGTTTCAGACAGAGGGTGAAAACAGGTATATTCAGGCAAACAGTATGAGGAAAATAAAGTGTTTTTTGAACATTACAGTATGTAAACATATTCTAGTAGAAACACAAAATACAAGTATGAACCTGAAAATGAGCACAATATGGGACCTTTAAAGTGTGATCAACTTAGTTGTGAAACCAGGTTTCACAGAAAATAATCATTTGATTTACAAATGCTGTGGTTTTGTCATTCAAAGCAACATACAGTATTGTACCATTGAGAATATCAGTCCAACTTTGGGCTTACATTAAATGCCAGACATTCAATACCTTAACACAGCTGAAACGGGCCTTTGCTAAAAATAACAGCAGAATATTCAGTGTAACACGTGCTATATACAGCATGATATCTACATAGAATACAAAGATTCTCAGGTGAGCAACACCTTTGTGTCTGAGGACAGCCTTTATCCAGAAGAGACTGTGGTTTGATGGCTTTATTGGATGGAGCGCCTGGAGATTCAGTGCAAAACCGACACTTACAGCTGCTCTGACATGTATTTCTTCTTATTTACAAGATTGCCCAAGTGCCAGTTAAGCCCATTAAGTGTAGAAATTGGGGCAGACCCTGAATGTTCATCCTGTGGGAGAGCTTATTCAGGACTTCCTGTATGGCCCTGAGGAAGTTGTTGTATTTATCCACTCCACTCCCCCTCATTTTTAGACACAGCAGGGCGTCATATTCATCTGCAAACACATGAAGAGCCAAAACTGGGACTCAATGGTGTCTTGAACTACTTTTCTTTCTTTCTTTCTTTCTTCATGAGCTATAAACTGCTTGGACGACCTTGACGGTAACTTGTTCTCGCCCAGCAGAGTAGCTGGCCTATCACTCTTATGATTCTCAGAGGTAATTTGGCAAAGGCTGCAGCCATCTTGCTTTTTTTGTAACAAGAATTTCACCCATAAAAGTCTCCAGAGACATATCCACTTCCAAGAATTAGGAGACAGCTTTAGGGGAAATGGGACAGGGAGATTTAAACACTGGCAAATATCCTAAGCAATATATATAACAAGGGTCCAGGTCCAAAGTATCCATCATAAATAACGTGCAACTCTTGTTGGCAAATAACTCACCCTCAGCTTTTATGAGCATTTTTAAAACCAGACCAGTTGTTATGTCAAGGCAAATGTTGGCTGCATTTTCTCAGACGTGATAGACTAAAAGTATATCATGAGCTAATATTTAATATTTTTAAATTACACCTCATGCTGCTTAAGTAAAGATCGTCATCGTTGCTGTCCTTTACAATATTAATGAAGTTTTTTTTTTTGTGACATTCATGTTGACCCTGCCTTCATGAGGGGACAGTCAAAGAGGCCTCATGCCCCTCCAGACCACAGCTAGAAGAAAATCAGAAATACATTTGTGAATAGCATTCAAAATCATTTGAACAACTTTATTTTTAAAATATGCAAAAAGTCATTCTTAGAATTTCAGCATTCATTATCTCAACATATTGACTTCTTGAATGAAAGTCAAATGATCAGACTAAAATGAGAGTCGCTCCCCATCGTCACTGGAATTAATATCATTTAATGTGTTGTATTAAAAGCCAAGACTGAGCTTTCTAAAAATAGTCCATATTAATGTACAAAATCCTACAGGTAAAAACATACACAGTAAGGCTCATATTAAGAAAATATTTAAGCATACAAGAGCCCAATATATCCCTGGTGTGGTGTGTCACTATAATCTGAATGTGTGAAATTGGATATGATTAAACAAGCCTACGTTTGGCTTGGAAGACAAGAACATGAATCTTCATTACTGTGCAACATTGAGGAGAAACCGTAGTCGTTTAAAAATGTAAAATGCAAGTATATTGTGCTGCAGTGTAAAAGTGAATTTGAAGCGTCTTGGAAATCAGAGAGAAAAGAGCAAAAACATGCATGGTCCTCTCCACAAACTCATGAACAGTAGCCACATATTTTGAAAATGCTTTTATTTTCTTCCCTCTGAAGCAGCAGTGTTACTGTACATTTTGTCGACTCTTTCTCCTAAAGGTCAACATTTTATCTGTGTGGACTCTGGTCTGAGGTTACAGGTATCGAGGGGCCACATGTTCAAAGAGTATTGCATACATCTGTAATGTAAAACCCTGACAAGATGTTTTTCAAAATAATGTGCTTGCCAACTTTCAAAAAATATTTGCATGGTAAAGGTATGAAATGTTTGTTTATCCAGAGTACAGAGTAGTTGCGATTTATAGGTTGTAGCGGGCTCAATTTTAAAGCAAGAAGGAGTGAAGATACTGGCATCATATGAAACTAGAAAACCTAAGGAATCAATTGGTACCAACCATGTCATACCAGCTTGTCGCGAAGGAGGCTAAATAACGTTCCAAATTTATGCTAAATTCTGGGGAGGAAAAACTGGCATGGCCATTTTCAAAGGGGTCCCTTGACCTCTGACCTCAAGATGTGTGAATGAAAATGGGTTCTATGGGTACCCACGAGTCTCCCCTTTACAGACATGCCCACTTTATGATAATCACATGCAGTTTGGGGCAAGTCATAGTCAAGTCAGCACACTGACACATTGACAGCTGTTGTATCCTATTGGGCTTCAGTTTGCCATGTTATGATTTGAGCATATTTGTTATGCTATGCAGTACCTGTGAGGGTTTCTGGACAATATTTGTCATTGATTTATGCTATTAATTGATTTCCAATAAGAAATATATACACACATTTGCGTAAAGCAAGGATATTTCCCTACTCCCATGTTGATGAGAGTATGAAATACTTGACAAATCACCTTTTAAGGTACATTCTGAACAGTTAAAAAATGTGTGATTAAATATTTTAATCAATTGACAGCCCAACAAGAATATAGTGAAATCAAATATAATCAGCCTTCCTTGTTGATCAAATAAAGAATTATAAATTGCTGATTGATTTAGGCTTTTTATTTGTTATTTCTTTTACTAAAATTAGATTTTTTTTTCAATTAGCATTGGAAATGTTTTTTTTTTATTTTATCCCCATTAAATTATAGTACAAATAGTTAAAACCAACATTGTCATGTTTTACATATTTAAATCATATTTGTGGTTTAGATTTCATTGTGATTGCTAGTTGAATTTTCTAAAATCACTTTTACTTTTTGTTCTCAGACACACGGAGCATAAACACCTTACTAAGGCGACAAAGGTGCCAAGAATTACCAGCACAACTCCGAATAAGAAGAGCACCACATCAACAGAGTGGTAGGAATACCAGGGCAGTCTGTAGGACTCTGTCCTCAGGTGAGCTGTACCTTTATGTCTCATGACAAACTCTATCCAGAAGAGGGCGGTATCCAGCGGCTTCATTGGCTGATCTCTGTGCAGCCTGGAGAGTCTCTGCATGTTCATCCTGTAGGAGGGCTCGTTCAGGACTTCCTGTAAGGCCTGTAAGAAGATGGCTTCATTCATACTGAAAAAATCAATTATCTTCCCAGCTCCTCTTATGTCAATTCTAAGTAGATTATCACGCTGATCAAAAATCAATGGAAGTCCTACGATAGGGACTCCGTGGTACATCGCCTCCTGAACGCCGTTTGTTCCTCCATGAGCCACGAACAGTTTCATCTTGGGATGTCCTAGGAGGTCATTCTGTGGCATCCAGTCTACTATTAAAGTGTTGTTGCCCAGAGTGGCTGGTGTTTCACCTTTATATCTCCAGATGACTTTCTGGGGTAATTTAGCAAAAGCTGCAGCGATCTCGTCAGCGAGGTCACGTGGAAGCTCTCCAATCAAAGTCCCCAGAGACATCATGACGACCCCGTGCTCTCCAGAACTCTGCACAAACTCCTCCAGGTGTTCAGGAAGAGGTTTCGCAGGTTTACACTGGAACCCTCCCATATAGATAACATTAGGCATGGTTGGACGAGGGAACTCAAACACAAAGTCCACTCTCATCAGCCACAGGTCTGCAGCTTGAAACAGGGATAAAAAGTCTACGTCTGGACCTAAATATTTTTTGACCAAGCCATCATAATGTGGTAAAATATAGCGTGCAATTTGATATTCTGTGAAGCCGAAAAAGAATACGTTGAGAAGTCTCTCTAGAAAGCTCATTTTATCTGAAAGCTCGGTGCCTGTCATTGGAACATAAGAAAGAGGAGAAGGCGCAATTGAAAAGTGGCCTTCGCCTTGACTCGTCCATCTGACGTTGAAAACAAGAGGCAACCTGAGGTAGTGGGCGAGTATAACCCCCGCTGGCATAGCAGGGTCTGTGAGGACGAGGTCATAATTGGCATCCCGTAGCGACTGTATAAGATCTTTGTTTTCAAAAAGCAGCTCAAGCATTTTGCACGATGCCTCAATCATCTCGCTGCTCTTTTCCGCTTGTTCCATTTCCAGTTTAAAACGTGTCCAGACAGACTTCCCTTCTCTCTGGATTGCCAGCAACTGGGCCACAAACTCAGTTAAAAAGTCTTCACTGAATCCAGAATTTGTATCGAGTGCAATTGAAGTATAGAATGGGGAGGTTTCCTTGATGTACCAGCTGTCTGTTGATCGCATAACACAAACCTGGTGGCCCCTTGAATGCAGCTCCTCAATAATTACTTTCATGTTCACCCAGTGGCTTCCGTCCAGTGGGAAAACTAGAACTTTCCCGCCATAAATCACAGTGGGACATAGCAAGCAGAGAGTGATCCAGACCCAGGGCAGATGCATTTTTATCCTAAAGTTAGGAAGAAAACATATTATAACTTAGCAAATGCATCATTTATCAAGTGTTTTTATCAAAACACATTTACGGAAATATACAGAATGAAGGTTATGTCATTTATATTAATTATTTGTCAATGAAAATCATGCTATTTAACCTCTATCTTTAAAAATAAAAATGTATAATTGTAAATAATTTTTTCCTTTTAATAATTTTGCAGTAGCATTCGTAGCCTGCCGCAGTTAGTTTCATTGCGGAAAACTATGAACTGTGCAAATGCATTATATCAGTTAAAAATGAACTTTTGGAAAAATTCAAATAGATAGTCAATTATATTGACAAAAGATTAAACAAATGCAAGTGTTACCTTTTTGGCATCCAGTCTATTTTTGTTCAATATTCTCCTTTGCCAGAGAGCAGAACACGGGTTCTTCCTTCCAGGTTACAACCGGAGCAGGACTTTGTTACTGCAATTTCATGTTCTTAAACGCACAGGTGATAAGAAAGTAGTAAAAAGGGGGAGTATAAGTTGCAACAAGCAGTGACAAGACTAAATGATTGGAAAACAAAATCACTTTGAGAACAGCAGGATTGTGTTTCTGTGTGACAAATGTTTAGTCACAAAAAAAGGTTCAGATTAACATTTCAGTTTAAATTGTTTATTTATTGCCATAATAATAATAGTCCATAATTCAGTCCCCTATAAACATCTACAGCAACATGCCTGGATGTTGTGACCAACTAATGTTGTTATGTGGCCTACAAAGCTCAGGTGTGTGTTCTTTTGTCTTCTGAAAAATGCCACATTTTAAAATAGCTGGTATTTTTTTATGTCATTGGGAATGCTATAAATGGCTGAACAGCATCACCTGCTGGCTGGTACAGGTATCAACAAATCCTCATTTAGATCAGTTTTTCTTAAATACATCATCTATTGCAAACCTATGCTGGTTGGGGGAAAAAAAGAAATACAAGGGAATAATATTTCTCCAGTTTTACAATGCACATTTTCTGTAAATTACTGACAATGTGAGTCTTTTTTTTTATTTTTCAGGCTCCTTCCTTTAACTGTGTGCTTTTAGCATCATGTAATATACAGTAAAACATAGTATAGAAGAGTTGAAATGTGCATCTTGGCTCATGTCATCAAGTTAGTCTACTTTCTTATGGTAGTTTGCATTTGCTTTGAGTTCTCAGACTTCCATTTGGTTAGAACCAAAGTAAATGTTTAACTGATTTTTATACAGAGCAATTAAAATGACTCTGCTTTAAACAAAGTAACCAAACAGGCTTTGCTTTTTGCAAGTTGTCAGTCAAAACTGGTAGTTACGTACAATTTTTTACAGTACACATTTTTCTAGAAAACTTTGAGTGACTTGCAGTAAACTCACAGCACAGTTCAAAAGTAAAACATTGACTCTTGTGTAAGCAAATATTAACAAATGTGAAAAAGTATCATTCCATCTTTCCTGGTTAGTCAGATTTCACTTTTCTTTTCAAACACAATCTAAAGCATCTACAGCATGACCATACTAACCCAACAAAAAACAACAACACAAGTAGCGCAATTGTTAGTAAGAACAGTATGACATCCACAGAGTGGTAGGAATACCAGGGCAGTCTGTAGGACTCTGTCCTCAGGTGAGCTGCACCTTTGTGTCTCATGACAAACTCGATCCAGAAGATGGCGCGGTCCAGCGGCTTCATTGGCTGATCTCTGTGCAGACTGGAGAGTCTCTGCATGTTCATCCTGTAGGAGGGCTCGTTCAGGACTTCCTGTATGGCATTCTGAAATATGTTCCTGTCCAGTTCAGAAACGTCTATGACCTTTGCGACGCCCTTTGCTCTCAGTCTGGAGAGGTTGTCGGCTTGATCGAACACAATGGGAATGCCTACAATTGGAACTCCGTGATATATGGCCTCATATATCCCATTTGTTCCTCCGTGACTTATAAACAGTTTCATCTTGGGATGTCCTAAAAGATCATTCTGTGGCATCCAGTCTACTATTAAAGTGTTGTTGCCCAGAGTGGCTGGTCTGTCACCTTTATATCTCCAGATGACCTTCTGGGGTACTTTAGCAAAAGCTACAGCGATCTCGTCAGCGAGGTCACGGGGAAGCTCTCCAATCAAAGTCCCCAGAGACATCATGATGACTCCGTGCTCTCCAGAACTCTGCACAAACTCCTCCAGGTGTTCAGGAAGAGGTTTCGCAGGTTTACACTGGAACCCTCCCATGTGGATGATATTCGGCATGATGGGCCGAGGGAACTCGAACACAAAGTCCACTCTCATCAGCCACAGGTCTGCAGCTTGAAACAGAGAGAAGTAATCAACATCCGGGCCAAAGTAGCGACTGGTCAACGGAGAATAGTTTGGCCCAACTATCTGCTTGTACAGATGCATCCTCATGGTGTAAAAAACAACATTTTGAACCCTCTCAAAGAAGGTCATTTGATCTGTTAGTTCTGACGGTGGAAGTGGGACGTAGGAAAGCGGAGAGGGTGCAACAGCAAAATGGGCTTCGCCGTGAACAGTCCATCGAGCGTTAAACACTAACGGCAATCCAAGATAGTGAGCCAGCATCACCCCTCCTCCGTTAGCAGGGTCCGTCAAAACCACATCGTACTTGGCGTCTTGAAAGGATTTCATTAAGACTTTATTTTCAAATAAGAACGTGACCACTTCACAGATTTTCTTGTGCAATTCAAAGAACTTGTCTTTCAACTCCATGTCTAAAGCAAAACGGGCCCACGCCGACTTGCCGCTTCGTTTAATTTTAATGATTTCAGAGACAAAGAGACGAAAGAAATCCTCATTTCCACCACCGGCAATATCCACTGTGAAAGTGTCGTAATGTGGAGACGTTTTGCTGATGTACCAGCTGTCTGCAGCCCGAATGACAGTCACAGTGTGTCCCCTTGAGTGCAGCTCCTCAATAAGTACCCTCATGTTCACCCAGTGGCTGCCGTCATATGGAAACACCAGGACTTTCCCACTGTGGGCAGCTGGAATAATGACAGCCAAAAAACAGATGATGGAAGACAACAACATCTTCAAATCGGTGCAGTCTGAAATACAAGTAGAACAGGAAAAAAAAAAGCAGAAGCTGTCACTTAAGTATTCCAGGAAACGTGTGCTCAAAAGGCAGATGATATGCCCACAACAGAGAGCTACAATGATGTTCCTTTCAATTGTCTCTCTATTTGTGTGGAAAGATTCCCTCTGACAGCCCTCACGTGGTTGGAACACGTGCCGCCTCTCTCAGGAAATTAGAGTGCAGTTTGGTGCCAAGAACTCCGCATGCATTTTGTGTTGAACCCCAATCGCCCTGAGCTGAAGTGTTTTTACAGCCGGAACTGTGTTCATTTGGCATTAAAGAAATATTTAAGAGCTTCCATCTAAAACAAAAAGACATAATCCCTGTGGAACAAATCCCATGCACCTACTTTCCTATTGATCAAATGTCTAATCTGTCAACAATGGACTTGATTCAATAACATTAGCTGGCACTAAAGCTAGAAACAACTGTTTTTTCCGCTCAGTGCCGAACAGCTGCCCACAACCCTCTCCGCAAAGATCAGTTACTCTTTTGTCATGAACCGAAAACAAAACCTTTAAATGTTAAGATTACGGTGAAAACTTTCCAGGCACTCATGTAAACAAAAGCTCCTCACCAGAGAGTCACGACCCAAACAACACAAGGCAGACCGCTGAAGTGCATCCAGTCAAACCAGTGTGGCTATAAAACACTTCCTGTTTTTTTTTGTCATACCCACATTACAGTTGTTGCAAGACTCTTACTTAGAAGAAGCTTAGTCCTCATGGTGCAATAAGCCAGAGCTGCAGCGTTTTATTAACAGGAAATAGTTACTATTTAATGGATATACGTGTGGTCTCCTTTACATTTTTACCTTTCACACAGTCAGTGCACCATATTGTTTTAAAATGCAGTGGGACCTTTTGTATTAGAACTAATGATATATTAAAATACAAAGACAAAGAAATATCTATAAAACCATGTTTCTGTTTATTTATGCAGCAAGATTTTGTGTTCTTAAAAGGGATGCTCTAAAGTAATAGGGAGCAATAATTCACCTCTACTACTGGGTCCATACAATCTAAATTTACAGTCATCAATTATATCAGCCGATTAAACTGTTGTCAGGCTACTAAATAGGCGTTATCAGTCGCTATAAGCCCCATAGATGAGGGTCAATAGGGGCCTACTACACCCACTATTAGGTATTCACATGGTAGATCACCAAAAGAAGGTATAAAAGAGCACGACAGCGACCTCTGGCTACCGTAGTAACTATGACAGGAGCAGAAGTGGAAGTCAGGTGATATATCGGGGGATGATGGATGAGACGCAAAACACAGAGTTTTCACCCAGGAGACTAGAGTTTGCATCCCATGTGAAACCAACAATGTGTAGTTGTCTTTGTAGTTATTTTAAACCAAAACATTATGTTTTTCCCTAAACTTTTTTTGCCTAAACCTAAATAAATTGGTTTTTTTTTTGCCTAAACCTAAATAAATTGTTGTTTTATTGCCTAAACCTAAAGAAGATGTAGTTTTGTTGACTAAACCTAAAAAAAAGTAGTTTTATTTGTGTTCAAAACAAAACATTTCATTCCGTTTTACGTGTCGCTTTGAAGTTTCACCTTCACTTTTACAACGTAGTAGGCCTCCTAATGACCCACATCTATGGTGATTATAATGACTGATAATGCCTATTTAATGGCCTGATAAATTATGTAAAAAAAGTACAAGTGGTATTACAAGACAGGATGGGCCGGGGCTATCTGGTTAGCATGCTCATTACAGTAGATATCTCTGCAACACAATACATCTATGATGTCTTTGAGATAACGTCAACACTGTAATTTCTTCACATTCTGTTGATAATGTTAGTTTATTTTTTGAATGTTTTGAACCGATCTTACGCATTGCACCTTTAAATTACAGTGGATTTTAATTTTGCACCACAAAGAGTATAATTTCGATGGTCCACTAACTGACTGAGCAGTTTAACGACATTTGCGATGTTACATTAGGTGTGACATTTGTGCAAAAACAGCTCATGAAGCATTGACTTTTTTTCAGTATAGCCATTTTACTCCATATAACAAAACATTTAAAAATCTTATAACATGAAGCGAGGAACAAATCAATAAATAGCAGACTTACATTAAAATCTTCTCTAACAACTTCTGCTTCATACTGTTGAGGCAGGACTGTGCACGGCTGAAAAAACACTTCTTGATTTTTTTTATCTTTCTGCCTCGCTCCTGACGACATTTCTGCTGTACTAAAAAACATTACTGTCTCTTAAAGGGACATTCACTCATTATAGTGCAATGAAGCAAAACTCCAAAGTAATCTACAGGATAGTGCTTCTTTACCATGGTAACACTGACATAAGACATTATATTAGAATTGAAGTAATCTGAAACTACAAGACAACAATAACAAGCTGTAAAACTAATAGAGATTAATAGAACTCACTCAGTTGAATCTTTGGTCCAAGGTCTACATTAACTTTATATTGAGTTTTGGATCTGTAATAAAAGGCAGGCACTGATCACGCCTGTATAATCATAGTACCCGCACAGACCTGTGCACACCCTCTAGGGAAACATGTTCATTGTAGAAAGTCAAACATTATGAAAACAGGTATAACAGAGTGCAGTATTATCCACCCCTAAAAGTAGTATGTATTGCATTATTTACAGCTCACATTTGCTAATCCAATATTCTCAAATGTTTCCTTTGCAAATGTTCCACGAAAAGTACAAACCACAAAATTGGGCATAAACAAAGTCTGTGGCTCAGCGTGGCAGGAGCACATTCAAAATCTGAATGCTTGTTACACAACACAAAGCAGCAGCACATGGAACTGATTTCAGTGACCTCATTTAGTAAACATAAATCATCAGTTGTGTCAAAAGACAGATGAGCCACCTGCTGGTTGGAGGAGTAAATCTGAAAAATGGCTCACAACACACAGAACAAAACTGAAGTCATGAATTATTCATAAAACATATTGTATTTCAGGTCTGATTGATTTAGGATGAATCAGAGCTGGGAAATCAAAGCCTGTCAAATCTCTTTAGTGACTGGTTTTTCATAGAGCTACATTTAGGTAAATACGGACAGCTTAGGTTAGCTGTTTAAACTGGGTTTTTTCTTTGTTCCCATGAGCCCCTGCTATCTCACGATTGCACTTGAACAAAGGTCAAATACAGATCTAAATATCCCCACTGGGACCAATTACATACAACTGCATTTACATTAATTCTTAGTATTTTACCTGTAGTGTTGGTTATGAAAATAGTCACAACTTCCATTTAGTTCATAGAAATACTTTACTAAAATATGATCACACAAATTAAAAAAACATACAGAATAATACCATTGTTTGATAACTGTCAAAATATATGTAAATATGGCATACAGTCAAACAAATCTTATATCAATCTCTTATATGAATCCTAAAATCATTTTTTTTTATAATTGTACAAAATGTATATCTCTTGAATGATGGTCGTGTCTAGAAGGTAACCCTCAAATTGTAGGTCAATGTCTAACCTTAACCATTCAAGGTCAATGCCTAACCTTAACCATTCAAGGTCAATGTCTAACCTTAACCATTTAAAGTCAATGCCTTATCTTAACCGTTCAAGATCAATGCCTAACCTTAACCATTCAAAGTCAATGCCTTACCTTAACCGTTCAAGATCAATGCCTAACCTTAACCATTCAAGGTCAATGTCTAACCTTAACCATTCAAGGTCAATGTCTAACCTTAACCATTTAAAGTCAATGCCTTACCTTAACCGTTCAAGGTCAATGCCTAACCTTAACCATTCAAGGTCAATGCATAACCTTAACCATTCGAAGTCAATGCCTAACCTTAACTGTTCAAGGTCAATGCCTAACCTTAACCATTCAAAGTCAATGCCTAACCTTAACCATTCAAAGTCAATGCCTAACCTTAACCATTCAAAGTCAATGCCTAACCTTAACCATCTTCGTGAGAGTTATGCAATTTGCGTGTTACCCTCTTGACACGACGTTGAATGATTAGTCCCGTTTGACTTTACGTTTACACATTATAGTGTATAAACACCTGATGGAAATGAAAATAGTTAAAAGCATGAGCAGCACAGCTCCAGCCAGGAACAAAAACACATCAACAGAGTGGTAGGTATACCAGGGCAGTCTGTAGGCCTTAGCTTTCAGGTGAGCTGCACCTTTGTGTCTGATAACAAAGTCTATCCAGAAGAGGGCGGTATCCAGCGGCTTCATTGGCTGATCTCTGTGCAGCCTGGAGAGTCTCTGCATGTTCGTCCTGTAGGAGGGCTCATTCAGGACTTCCTGTATGGCCTTCAGGAAGTTGTTGTCTTTGTCCACTGCAGCTAAGGTGAGAATCTTGGCCGCTCCTCTCTCTTTCCGACGCAGCAGGTTGTCGTATTGGTCGAAAAACAAGGGCAGACCCACAACTGGGACTCCGTGGTAGATCGCTTCTTGGACGCCGTTTGTTCCTCCATGAGCCACAAACAGTTTCATCTTTGGATGTCCTTGGAGGTCATTCTGTGGCATCCAGTCTACTATTAAAGTGTTGTTGCCCAGAGTGGCTGGTCTGTCACCTTTATATCTCCAGATGACTTTCTGGGGTAGTTTTGCAAAAGATGCAGCGATCTCATCAGCTAGGTCGGCAGGAAGTTCACTCACAAAAGCCCCCAGAGACATCATGATAAACCCGTGTTCTCCAGAACTCTGCACAAACTCCTCCAGGTGTTCAGGAAGAGGTTTCGCAGGTTTACACTGGAACCCTCCCATATAAACAACATTAGGCATAGTGGGCCGAGGGAACTCAAACACAAAGTCTACTCTCATCAGCCAAATGTCTGCATCAAGCATTAACTGGTTAAAGTCATTATCGGGCCCAAGATATTTGTCACATATTTTCTGGTATACTACCTTGATCACCAGCCGATTTTGAGCTTGGGTCATTAGATGCAAAATGACGTTTTTAACTCTCTGAAAAAAGGACATCTTATCAGTGTGTCCAGATCCTGTTATAGGAATATATGACACAGGTGAAGGAGCAATAGCAAGATGAGCCTCTTCAGCTATTAGCCACCGAACATTATAAACCAAAGGAAGGTACAAATAATTGGCCAAAATGACTCCACCGCCCCAGCAGGGGTCGGTGAGTACCATGTCAAACTTGCTGTCCTTCATGTTTCTCATCAACTCTTGGTCATCTAGCATTGCTGATACAAATTCACCCACGACTGCGTGAGCATCGATAAATACGCCCATCATTCCTACGGCCATGTTGAGAAAACTAGTCAAGGGAATGGCCCCCCTTTCAATTTCGATGGACTTCGACATGATTTCTTTAATAATCTTCTGATCTATGCTCCTCTCCACTTGAACTGTATAGGTATTGTAATAGGAGGATTTCTCCTTGATGTACCAGGATTTGCTGGAACGAACAATAGTTATATTGTGTCCTTTCGAGTGCAAAGCTTGAAGTAGAATATCCATGTTTACCCAGTGGCTGCCCTCAGCGGGGAAGACCAGGATGTTGCCACCTTGGCAGGCTCTGGGAATGAGGACGAGCAGCAGCAAAACACTGCAGCAATACATCAGCCTCATCTGGAAGGAAAACAATGGACAATCAATTGACCATGGTGAAAAAATCTCATTACAGTGGAAATAAACTGTTCATTTCAAACTAACTTTAAAAAACAAAAAGAAGTTCTTGAACACTTGTGATGCTGTCCATGCTGCAGGAAACAGGATTCTGTTCACAGGACAGCTACTATTTCTTATTTTCACGATAATTGATACTGTATACCTCCGTCATTTTCCATTGCAACATCAAGTTTTTTCTTTTTTTTTATAAAACCAGCTCAAAGTTTCCAATTTGCGAAAAATTAAATGTGAGGCAAAAATAAATGTGTGTTTTGAGTTTGTCACACCACAGGAAGATATGTTATTAACCACCCAACTAAATTTGAATGCTTAAGGAAATCGGCAAGTAAAAAAAACCAAAACAGTTTTGTCTGCTCTGAAACACTGGGGGCGTGTCCGCTGAAACCATGCCAAACATGGGTGAGGGTTGATTATATATGTACAGTATATATGACACTTCTTGTTGGCAATCTTACTGCAGCGCGTTACTTTTGCAGAATGTTAACTTGCTAACTTGGAGGGAATTTGGATGGATTTTTTGACGGTCCACTGTCCCACCAATGCAGCGGCCCACCAGCATTTGTCAAACACAGTACACTAAATCCCATTCATCCAAAAGATTGCTGTAGCAAATTAAGTATATGGACTAATTTTTGTATTATTTATAATTTGGATAGACTCATAGTACTTTTCCAAATTCAGTCCTGAAGGGTTAAAATGATAATATAATACATTTTATTTATAGCACCTTTCAAGACACCCAACACCCACTTTACAAACAAAATAAGACTAGAAGTCTATACAAGATTACAGTGGAAAGAACAGAAAAAATGTAATTTAAAATAAATACAGATAAATGGGTACATTCATAATAAACACATTACGAATTACCGTGAAAGGCTAAACTAAAAAGATGTGTTTTCAATTCTGATTTAAACGAAGCAACAGATGAGCACTGGTGCAGACCCTGAGGGAGAGGGTGATGGTATATGGTAAATGGACTTGCATTTATATAGCGCTTTTCTAGTCTTCCGACCACTCAAAGCACTTTACACTACATGTCAGCATTTACCCATTCATACACTGATGGCAGAGGCTGCTAAGGTGCCAATTTGCCCATCGGGATCTAATCTAAATACTCATTCATTCACCGATGAGTATGCCTTCGGGAGCAATTTGGGGTTAAGTGTCTTGCTCAAGGACACATCGACAAGTGAGCTCGATCGAACCAACAACCTTCCGATTGGTGGACGACCTGCTCTACCCTCTGAGCCACAGCCACCCCAAATGATGGGTGAAACCTTGAGAACTTGGCTTTATGGATGTGAAATTCCCCAATAAAATGAATAAAAAAAAAAATAATTGTTTTTTGTTTACATAGTATAATTGTCAGGGGAGGGGTTATGCAGAGGCACTAGTTATTACGTCATCAAGCCATGATTTCAGCCCCACCCAAAAAAATCCAAAACACAACAATGGTGAAAATTGTTTAACGGTCTAACTCCAAAATTCAGTAGTTCACAGTCTTTTCACATGTTTTCAGTAATTATTTTCTAACGTGTTTAGAAACAAATCTCTGATTTCACTTTAAGTGTCCTTTAAACTGACATAATGATTATAAGACATCTGTAGTCAGTTACAATGGGTCTGACGCAGATGCTCCTTCACACGCATGCACACACACATTAGATGGATATTATAGCTTAAAACAAACTACTACACTGCAAACTTCTGAGCACTACTCTTCACTTTTCCACCAATTTCTGATCGGCTTTACTGAGATCACTTTTCCACTGACTGTGCAGCAAATTAGCATCTAAATCCCATTTACACAGGCGTCATTAATCTCACATATTTACTGTCAAACATCGTCAACACGGAGCGTGTGTACTTACTGTGGTCTGTATTGTTGCTCCACACAGGAAAAGTCACTGTTTTCGGGAACTGCGTTGTCCAGCGCCAGAAACACCAAAACGGAAAAGGGGTGAGTGAAACTATAATAAGGAAGTGAATACTGATGACAGCTGTCATCAGTATTCACTTCCTCATCAGTGTGTTTGGAGGTTTGCACGATAGATGGATGTATAAAGAGCACTCATACTGTAGCTGATGTGTGCGTGCAAACACCGTGATAAGGAAGTTAATGATTGATCATGGGATCATTACATTATGAGGCTATTTCAGTCAATGCCATGTGTTTATCATTCATGTATCAGCAGGCACATTTTATAAAACATACAGTAGGTCAAATTGAACTTTGTTTCATGCATGCAATATTGAAAAAGGCAGCTTATCATATTGATGCAACAAGATTGTTTTTTACACACATGTAGCCTCTGGAACTTTGTCACTCACTGGATGGAAAAGTTACTTCAGGAACAAAAGTGTCCTGGAATGATCTTTTATTTTTAGGTTGGTCTGAGGAATCCTTCATGGCTTTAAAGACTATGTAATTATAGGCCTACTGCATAGAAAATTCAAGGTTCAGATTAACATTTCAGTTTAAATTGTTTATTTATTGCCATAATAATAATAGTCCATAATTCAGTCCCCTATAAACATCTACAGCAACATGCCTGGATGTTGTGACCAACTAATGTTGTTATGTGGCCTACAAAGCTCAGGTGTGTGTTCTTTTGTCTTCTGAAAAATGCCACATTTTAAAATAGCTGGTATTTTTTTATGTCATTGGGAATGCTATAAATGGCTGAACAGCATCACCTGCTGGCTGGTACAGGTATCAACAAATCCTCATTTAGATCAGTTTTTCTTAAATACATCATCTATTGCAAACCTATGCTGGTTGGGGGAAAAAAAGAAATACAAGGGAATAATGTTTCTCCAGTTTTACAATGCACATTTTCTGTAAATTACTGACAATGTGAGTCTTTTTTTTTATTTTTCAGGCTCCTTCCTTTAACTGTGTGCTTTTAGCATCATGTAATATACAGTAAAACATAGTATAGAAGAGTTGAAATGTGCATCTTGGCTCATGTCATCAAGTTAGTCTACTTTCTTATGGTAGTTTGTATTTGCTTTGAGTTCTCAGACTTCCATTTGGTTAGAACCAAAGTAAATGTTTAACTGATTTTTATACAGAGCAATTAAAATGACTCTGCTTTAAACAAAGTAACCAAACAGGCTTTGCTCTTTGCAAGTTGTCAGTCAAAACTGGTAGTTACGTACAATTTTTTACAGTACACATTTTTCTAGAAAACTTTGAGTGACTTACAGTAAACTCACAGCACAGTTCAAAAGTAAAACATTGACTCTTGTGTAAGCAAATATTAACAAATGTGAAAAAGTATCATTCCATCTTTCCTGGTTAGTCAGATTTCACTTTTCTTTTCAAACACAATCTAAAGCATCTACAGCATGACCATACTAACCCAACAAAAAACAACAAAACAAGCAGCGCAATTGTTAGTAAGAACAGTATGACATCCACAGAGTGGTAGGAATACCAGGGCAGTCTGTAGGACTCTGTCCTCAGGTGAGCTGCACCTTTGTGTCTCATGACAAACTCGATCCAGAAGACGGCGCGGTCCAGCGGCTTCATTGGCTGATCTCTGTGCAGACTGGAGAGTCTCTGCATGTTCATCCTGTAGGAGGGCTCGTTCAGGACTTCCTGTATGGCATTCTGAAATATGTTCCTGTCCAGTTCAGAAACGTCTATGACCTTTGCGACGCCCTTTGCTCTCAGTCTGGAGAGGTTGTCGGCTTGATCGAACACAATGGGAATGCCTACAATCGGAACTCCGTGATATATGGCCTCATATATCCCATTTGTTCCTCCGTGACTTATAAACAGTTTCATCTTGGGATGTCCTAAAAGATCATTCTGTGGCATCCAGTCTACTATTAAAGTGTTGTTGCCCAGAGTGGCTGGTCTGTCACCTTTATATCTCCAGATGACCTTCTGGGGTACTTTAGCAAAAGCTACAGCGATCTCGTCAGCGAGGTCACGGGGAAGCTCTCCAATCAAAGTCCCCAGAGACATCATGATGACTCCGTGCTCTCCAGAACTCTGCACAAACTCCTCCAGGTGTTCAGGAAGGGGTTTTGCAGGTTTACACTGGAACCCTCCCATGTGGATGATATTCGGCATGATGGGCCGAGGGAACTCGAACACAAAGTCCACTCTCATCAGCCACAGGTCTGCAGCTTGAAACAGAGAGAAGTAATCAACATCCGGGCCAAAGTAGCGACTGGTCAACGGAGAATAGTTTGGCCCAACTACCTGCTTATACAGATGCATCCTCATGGTGTAAAAAACAACATTTTGAACCCTCTCAAAGAAGGTCATTTGATCTGTTAGTTCTGACGGTGGAAGTGGGACGTAGGAAAGCGGAGAGGGTGCAACAGCAAAATGGGCTTCGCCGTGAACAGTCCATCGAGCGTTAAACACTAACGGCAATCCAAGATAGTGAGCCAGCATCACCCCTCCTCCGTTAGCAGGGTCCGTCAAAACCACATCGTACTTGGCGTCTTCAAAGGATTTCATTAAGACTTTATTTTCAAATAAGAACGTGACCACTTCACAGATTTTCTTGTGCAATTCAAAGAACTTGTCTTTCAACTCCATGTCTAAAGCAAAACGGGCCCACGCCGACTTGCCGCTTCGTTTAATTTTAATGACTTCAGAGACAAAGAGACGAAAGAAATCCTCATTTCCACCACCGGCAATATCCACTGTGAAAGTGTCGTAATGTGGAGACGTTTTGCTGATGTACCAGCTGTCTGCAGCCCGAATGACAGTCACAGTGTGTCCCCTTGAGTGCAGCTCCTCAACAAGTACCCTCATGTTCACCCAGTGGCTGCCGTCATGTGGAAACACCAGGACTTTCCCACTGTGGGCAGCTGGAATAATAACAGCCAAAAAACAGATGATGGAAGACAACAACATCTTCAAATCGGTGCAGTCTGAAATACAAGTAGAACAGGAAAAAAAAAAGCAGAAGCTGTCACTTAAGTATTCCAGGAAACGTGTGCTCAAAAGGCAGATGATATGCCCACAACAGAGAGCTACAATGATGTTCCTTTCAATTGTCTCTCTATTTGTGTGGAAAGATTCCCTCTGACAGCCCTCACGTGGTTGGAACACATGCCGCCTCTCTCAGGAAATTAGAGTGCAGTTTGGTGCCAAGAACTCCGCATGCATTTTGTGTTGAACCCCAATCGCCCTGAGCTGAAGTGTTTTTACAGCCGGAACTGTGTTCATTTGGCATTAAAGAAATATTTAAGAGCTTCCATCTAAAACAAAAAGACATAATCCCTGTGGAACAAATCCCATGCACCTACTTTCCTACTGATCAAATGTCTAATCTGTCAACAATGGACTTGATTCAATAACATTAGCTGGCACTAAAGCTAGAAACAACTGTTTTTTCCGCTCAGTGCCGAACAGCTGCCCACAACCCTCTCCGCAAAGATCAGTTACTCTTTTGTCATGAATCGAAAACAAAACCTTTAAATGTTAAGATTACGGTGAAAACTTTCCAGGCACTCATGTAAACAAAAGCTCCTCACCAGAGAGTCACGACCCAAACAACACAAGGCAGACCGCTGAAGTGCATCCAGTCAAACCAGTGTGGCTATAAAACACTTCCTGTTTTTTTTTGTCACACCCACATTACAGTTGTTGCAAGACTCTTACTTAGAAGAAGCTTAGTCCTCATGGTGCAATAAGCCAGAGCTGCAGCGTTTTATTAACAGGAAATAGTTACTATTTAATGGATATACGTGTGGTCTCCTTTACATTTTTACCTTTCACACAGTCAGTGCACCATATTGTTTTAAAATGCAGTGGGACCTTTTGTATTAGAACTAATGATATATTAAAATACAAAGACAAAGAAATATCTATAAAACCATGTTTCTGTTTATTTATGCAGCAAGATTTTGTGTTCTTAAAAGGGATGCTCTAAAGTAATAGGGAGCAATAATTCACCTCTACTACTGGGTCCATACAATCTAAATTTACAGTCATCAATTATATCAGCCAATTAAACTGTTGTCAGGCTACTAAATAGGCGTTATCAGTCGCTATAAGCCCCATAGATGAGGGTCAATAGGGGCCTACTACACCCACTATTAGGTATTCACATGGTAGATCACCAAAAGAAGGTATAAAAGAGCACGACAGCGACCTCTGGCTACCGTAGTAACTATGACAGGAGCAGAAGTGGAAGTCAGGTGATATATCGGGGGATGATGGATGAGACGCAAAACACAGAGTTTTCACCCAGGAGACTAGAGTTTGCATCCCATGTGAAACCAACAATGTGTAGTTGTCTTTGTAGTTATTTTAAACCAAAACATTATGTTTTTCCCTAAACTTTTTTTGCCTAAACCTAAATAAATTGGGTTTTTTTTGCCTAAACCTAAATAAATTGTTGTTTTATTGCCTAAACCTAAAGAAGATGTAGTTTTGTTGACTAAACCTAAAAAAAAGTAGTTTTATTTGTGTTCAAAACAAAACATTTCATTCCGTTTTACGTGTCGCTTTGAAGTTTCACCTTCACTTTTACAACGTAGTAGGCCCCCTAATGACCCACATCTATGGTGATTATAATGACTGATAATGCCTATTTAATGGCCTGATAAATTATGTAAAAAAAGTACAAGTGGTATTACAAGACAGGATGGGCCGGGGCTATCTGGTTAGCATGCTCATTACAGTAGATATCTCTGCAACACAATACATCTATGATGTCTTTGAGATAACGTCAACACTGTAATTTCTTCACATTCTGTTGATAATGTTAGTTTATTTTTTGAATGTTTTGAACCGATCTTACGCATTGCACCTGTAAATTAGAGTGGATTTTAATTTTGCACCACAAAGAATATGGTCCACTAACTGATTGACAACATTTATTTGACATTTGCGATGACACATTAAGTGTGACATTTGTGCAAAAACAAGACACCTCACGAAGCAGTGAGTGTTGTTGAATAATGAGGAATCTAAATCACAAAAATATACTGCATGCATTATATATACAGTATATAAAACTCCCTCAGCAGTTGGAACACATTTCTTTTTTTACATACATCTTCTGATGTATGTAATCCTCAAATGATGATTTAGTAAAATTATAAAGTCTTTCAAAAGCTATGAAACAGGCCGAAGATATTTACTTTTCAGTTTTTTCAGTATAGCAGTTTTATTCCATATAACAAAACATTTAAAAATCGTATGACATGAAGCGAGGAACAAATCAATAAATAGCAAACTTACATTAAAATCTTCTCTAACAACTTCTGCTTCATACTGTTGAGGCAGGACTGTGCACGGCTGAAAAAACACTTCTTGATTTTTTTTATCTTTCTGCCTCGCTCCTGACGACATTTCTGCTGTACTAAAAAACATTACTGTCTCTTAAAGGGACATTCACTCATTATAGTGCAATGAAGCAAAACTCCAAAGTAATCTACAGGATAGTGCTTCTTTACCATGGTAACACTGACATAAGACATTATATTAGAATTGAAGTAATCTGAAACTACAAGACAACAATAACAAGCTGTAAAACTAATAGAGATTAATAGAACTCACTCAGTTGAATCTTTGGTCCAAGGTCTACATTAACTTTATATTGAGTTTTGGATCTGTAATAAAAGGCAGGCACTGATCACGCCTGTATAATCATAGTACCCGCACAGACCTGTGCACACCCTCTAGGGAAACATGTTCATTGTAGAAAGTCAAACATTATGAAAACAGGTATAACAGAGTGCAGTATTATCCACCCCTAAAAGTAGTATGTATTGCATTATTTACAGCTCACCATTTGCTGATCCAATATTCTCAAATGTTTCCTTTGCAAATGTTCCACGAAAAGTACAAACCACAAAATTGGGCATAAACAAAGTCTGTGGCTCAGCGTGGCAGGAGCACATTCAAAATCTGAATGCTTGTCACACAACACAAAGCAGCAGCACATGAAACTGATTGCAGTGACCTCATTTAGTAAACATAAATCATCAGTTGTGTCAAAAGACAGATGAGCCACCTGCTGGTTGGAGGAGTAAATCTGAAAAATGGCTCACAACACACAGAACAAAACTGAAGTCATGAATTATTCATAAAACATATTGTATTTCAGGTCTGATTGATTTAGGATGAATCAGAGCTGGGAAATCAAAGCCTGTCAAATCTCTTTAGTGACTGGTTTTTCATAGAGCTACATTTAGGTAAATACGGACAGCTTAGGTTAGCTGTTTAAACTGGGTTTTTTCTTTGTTCCCATGAGCCCCTGCTATCTCACGATTGCACTTGAACAAAGGTCAAATACAGATCTAAATATCCCCACTGGGACCAATTACATACAACTGCATTTACATTAATTCTTAGTATTTTACCTGTAGTGTTGGTTATGAAAATAGTCACAACTTCCATTTAGTTCATAGAAATACTTTACTAAAATATGATCACACAAATTAAAAAAACATACAGAATAATACCATTGCTTGATAACTGTCAAAATATATGTAAATATGGCATACAGTCAAACAAATCTTATATCAATCTCTTATATGAATCCTAAAATCATTTTTTTTTATAATTGTACAAAATGTATATCTCTTGAATGATGGTCGTGTCTAGAAGGTAACCCTCAAATTGTAGGTCGATGTCTAACCTTAACCATTCAAGGTCAATGCCTAACCTTAACCATTCAAGGTCAATGTCTAACCTTAACCATTTAAAGTCAATGCCTTATCTTAACCGTTCAAGATCAATGCCTAACCTTAACCATTCAAAGTCAATGCCTAACCTTAACCATTCAAGGTCAATGCCTTACCTTAACCGTTCAAAATCAATGCCTAACCTTAACCATTCAAGGTCAATGCCTAACCTTAACCATTCAAGGTCAATGCATAACCTTAACCATTCGAAGTCAATGCCTAACCTTAACTGTTCAAGGTCAATGCCTAACCTTAACCATTCAAAGTCAATGCCTAACCTTAACCATCTTCGTGAGAGTTATGCAATTTGCGTGTTACCCTCTTGACACGACGTTGAATGATTAGTCCCGTTTGACTTTACGTTTACACATTATAGTGTATAAACACCTGATGGAAATGAAAATAGTTAAAAGCACGAGCAGCACAGCTCCAGCCAGGAACAAAAACACATCAACAGAGTGGTAGGTATACCAGGGCAGTCTGTAGGCCTCAGCTTTCAGGTGAGCTGCACCTTTGTGTCTGATAACAAAGTCTATCCAGAAGAGGGCGGTATCCAGCGGCTTCATCGGCTGATCTCTGTGCAGCCTGGAGAGTCTCTGTATGTTCATCCTATAGGAGGGCTCATTCAGGACTTCCTGTATGGCATTCAGGAAGTTGTCGTCTTTGTCCACTGTTTGAATGGTTAGCAGCTTAGCTGCTCCTCTCTCTTTCAGACGCAGCAGGTTGTCGTATTGGTCGAAAAACAAGGGCAGACCCACAACTGGGACTCCGTGGTAGATCGCTTCTTGGACGCCGTTTGTTCCTCCATGAGCCACAAACAGTTTCATCTTTGGATGTCCTAGGAGGTCATTCTGTGGCATCCAGTCTACTATTAAAGTGTTGTTGCCCAGAGTGGCTGGTCTGTCACCTTTATATCTCCAGATGACTTTCTGGGGTAGTTTTGCAAAAGATGCAGCGATCTCGTCAGCTAGGTCGGCAGGAAGTTCACTCACAAAAGTCCCCAGAGACATCATGATAAACCCGTGTTCTCCAGAACTCTGCACAAACTCCTCCAGGTGTTCAGGAAGAGGTTTCGCAGGTTTACACTGGAACCCTCCCATATAAACAACATTAGGCATAGTGGGCCGAGGGAACTCAAACACAAAGTCTACTCTCATCAGCCAAATGTCTGCATCAAGCATTAACTGGTTAAAGTCATTATCGGGCCCAAGATATTTGTCACATATTTTCTGGTATACTACCTTGATCACCAGCCGATTTTGAGCTTGGGTCATTAGATGCAAAATGACGTTTTTAACTCTCTGAAAAAAGGACATCTTATCAGTGTGTCCAGATCCTGTTATAGGAATATATGACACAGGTGAAGGAGCAATAGCAAGATGAGCCTCTTCAGCTATTAGCCACCGAACATTATAAACCAAAGGAAGGTTCAAATATTTGGCCAAAATGACTCCACCGCCCCAGCAGGAGTCGGCGAGTACCATGTCAAACTTGCTGTCCTTCATGTTTCTCATCAACTCTTGGTCATCTAGCATTGCTGATACAAATTCACCCACGGCTGCGTGAGCATCGATAAATACGCCCATCATTCCTACGGCCATGTTGAGAAAACTAGTCAAGGGAAGAGCCCCCCTTTCAAATTCGATGGACTTCGATATGATTTCTGTAATAAACTTCTGATCTAAGCTCCTCTCCACTTGAACTGTATAGGTATTGTAATAGGAGGATTTCTCCTTGATGTACCAGGATTTGCTGGAACGAACAATAGTTATATTGTGTCCTTTCGAGTGCAAAGCTTGAAGTAGAATATCCATGTTTACCCAGTGGCTGCCCTCAGCGGGGAAGACCAGGATGTTGCCACCTTGGCAGGCTCTGGGAATGAGGACGAGCAGCAGCAAAGCACTGCAGCAATACATCAGCCTCATCTAGAAGGAAAACAATGGACAATCAATTGACCATGGTGAAAAAATCTCATTACAGTGGAAATAAACTGTTCATTTCAAACTAACTTTAAAAAACAAAAAGAAGTTCTTGAACACTTGTGATGCTGTCCATGCTGCAGGAAACAGGATTCTCTTAAGAGGACAACTACTATTTCTTATTTTCATGATAATTGATACTGTATACCTCCGTCATTTTCCACTGCAACGTCAATTTTTTTCTTCTTTTTTTTTAAAACCAGCTCAAAGTTTACAATTTGCGAACGGAAAAATGTGAAAATGTGAAGTAAAAATAAATGTGTGTTCTGAGTTTGTCGCACCACAGAAAAATGGGTTATTAACCACCCAACTAAATTTGAAAACTTAAAGAAATCGGCAAGTAAAAAAAAAAATACACAGTTTTGTCGGCATTGAAACACTGGGGGCGTGTCCGCTGAAATTATGCCAATCGCAGGTAAGGGTTGATTATATATGTACAGTATATACGACACTTCTTGTTGGTCATCTTACTGCTGCGCGTTACTTTTGCAGAATGTTAACTTGCTAACTTGGAGGGAATTTGGATGGATTTTTTTGACTGCCCACCCTCCCACCAATGCAGAGGCCCACCGGGATTTGACATTTATCCAAAAAAGTACTGTAGCAAATTAAGTATATGAACACATTTTTTTATTATTTATAATTTGGATAGACTCATAGTACTTTTCTCAATTCAGTCCTGAAGGGTTGAAATGATAATATAATAAATTTTATTTATGGCACCTTTCGAGACACCCAAGGACACCTTACAGACAAGGTGGAAAGTTTACAGTGGAAAAAAACAAAAAAAATTCATTTAAAATAAATAGAGATAAATTGGTACATTCATAATAAACACATTACGAAGTACGGTGAAAGGCTAAATTAAAAAGATGTTTTCAATTCTGATTTAAACGACGCAACAGATGAGCACTGGTGCAGACCCTGAGGGAGAGGGTAATGGTATATGGTAAATGGACTTGCATTTATATAGCGCTTTTCTAGTCTTCCGACCACTCAAAGCGCTTTACACTACATGCCAGTATTCACCCATTCACACACACATTCATACACTGATGGCAGAGGCTGCTAAGGTGCCAACTTTGCCCATCGAGATCTAATCTAAATACTCATTCACACACCGATGGCTATGCCCTCGGGAGCAATTTGGGGTTAAGTGTCTTGCTCAAGGACACATCGACATGTGAGCTCGATCGAACCACCCACCTTCCGATTGGTGGACGACCTGCTCTACCCTCTGAGCCACAGCCGCCCCTAATGATGGGTGAAACCTTGAGAACTTGGCTTTATGGATGTGAAATCTCCCCAATAATTGTAATAAATTGACAATCTGCTGAATTTTTTTTTTTTTTTTCATAGTATAATTGTCAGGAGAGGGGTTATGCAGAGGCACTAGTTATTACGTCATCAAGCCATGATTTAAGCCCCACCCAAAAAAAATTCTAAACACAAAAATGATGAAAATTGTTTAATGGTCTAACTCCAGTCAGTTACATTGGGTCTGATGCAGATGTTCCTTCACACGCGCACACACACACACACACACACACACATTAGATGGATATAATAGCTTAAAACAAACTACTACACTGCAAACTTCTGAGCACTACTCTTCACTTTTCCACCAATCTCGGATCAGCTTTACTGAGATCACTTCTCCACTGACTGAGCAGCAAAGTTAGCATGTAAGTACCGTTTACACAGGCATCATTAAACTCACATATTTACTGTCAAACATCGTCAACACGGCGCGTGTGTACTTACTATGGTCTGTATTGTTGCTCCACACAGGAAAAGTCACTGTTTTCGGGAACTGCGTTGTCCAGCGCCAGAAACACCAAAACGGAAAAGGGGTGAGTGAAACTATAACTGTCATCAGTATTCACTTCCTTCTTAGTGTGGTTGGAGGTTTGCACGATAGATGGATGTATAAAGAGCACTCATACTGTAGCTGATGTGTGCGTGCAAACACCGTGATAAGGAAGTTAATGATTGATCATGGGATCATTACATTATGAGGCTATTTCAGTCAATGCCATGTGTTTATCATTCATGTATCAGCAGGCACATTTTATAAAACATACAGTAGGTCAAATTGAACTTTGTTTCATGCATGCAATATTGAAAAGGCAGCTTATCATATTGATGCAACAAGATTGTTTTTTACACACATGTAGCCTCTGGAACTTTGTCACTCACTGGATGGGAAAAGTTACTTCAGGAGCAAAAGTGTCCTGGAATGATCTTTTATTTTTAAGGTAGTCTGAAGAATCCTTCATGGTTTTTAAGACTATGTAATTATAGGCCTACTGCATAGAAAATTCATAATTATGTTAAAGCGTTAGATGATCATAAGATGACAAGGAGATACCGCTTTTTCTTAAGATTGAAAATATATTGTGTGGCATGACTCAGTGTGTGTTGGACTATCATAGCTCCACACATTAAAGATGAAATTAACTAAATAAATAAATAATAAAAAAAGAATCAAACAGAAATGCAAAGGTCAGATTTTCTCATGCAACATGTTTTACAAGCCAAAAAATAAAAAAAGGGAAAAATAAAATTATAATCCAAATGAAATATTCAGAGGTGATGGTGCAAATTGCTTTTTCAACACAAGCTGGATCTTGATTCTTTTTCATTTTTTTTCATTTCCCATCCTATACAGCATCTCTGGGTCCCCCAATAGGCTGTCGCCATGGTAGCACACACACTCACACATACAGAGAGACCAACACTGGAGAGGCTGAGAGGGACTGAGAGAGGTACAAAATGTAACATCACATCACAAGCACAATCTCAGGGGCAGAGCTGCACTTGCCATTCTCCTGATGCTGCTGTGGAAAGGCAGTGAGGTGGCTGCATGGAGGAGGCGAGGCGACTACTCCTGTCTGTGATTAGTGACCACGAGAATGCTATAGGAGAGAAGGGGAGGAGTGGGGGGGATAGGGCGGGCTCTCTGTAGGACGAGGAGGAGGAGGAGGAGAGGATGCGTTGCCTGTGCACAATTGGAGGCAGCAGAGAGTGAAGCAGCATCTGTATGAGGAGAGAGAAAGGACCTGCATGGAATGGAGGAGCGTTAGAGCAGCACTGTCGCTGTCGTCAAGACTCCCACCGCCTCCACTGCCACTGCTGGGTTGTTGTGTTAATGGAAAACACTCAGAGCAGGTATGGATGCAGCATTTGCATGCTTACTGTGTTGAGATGTAATGATTACCTTGGGGAGGGTCAGGTTAAAGGTGTGATGAATGCAGTTTGTCATTTAGTATGGACGACATCAGGATTTTCAGCTCTGCACAGCCGATTCACTGAAATCAGTTACTGTGATGTAGCTTCACCAAAAGGGGTGCAGGGGTGGCTGCCTTGGGATTTGAACCCTTAACCCAAGGTATGATGAGAGCCATAGCTCAGGTGATTCAGCCCATTGTGCACAAAAAGCTAAGGTTTTTCCATAACCACTGTTTTTAATATTCATTTTCCAGCTCTGTGATGCCCGAGGGACCAGCTGTGTGGATTCGGTGCCACCTCTGATATGATGCTGAGAGCAGGAGGGGCAGCCACCTCTCTCGCACTGCTGTTGCTGCTGCCGCTGCTGTGCTGCTGCCACCTGTGCCACTCACTGCGTAAGTCTCCCAAGGACTGGGGATGCCTCGTCAAATTACCATGGTAGCATGTTACAGCCTCAGTGTGACAGATGGCAAAGTCGAAGAAAAGTTGGTGGACTCTAGTGGATATATAGAATCAGAGAAAGTAGATGTAGGAAATTGGCAGATGGTCAGTGAAGATAGTACTGATGTCAGTGTGACTGCTTCTCATATCAAATTTGACAGTTGTTCAGGTAGTTTGAAACCATAATATTTGAGCTCACATATATAAAGTAAGTAAACTATCCAGCTATTGAACAAGCAGCACATTTCTAATAACTGAAAAAACAGAAACCCAACAACTACAAATGTACTTTATAAGGAGATTTATCTCTTATCTCTTATACATTTTGGACCTCATCCTCTAGCTGACTTTGTGGGAATTTACTATTACCATGAGTTTTTTTGCTACATGATGAAAAATCAATGATGCAGAAAACCAGGAAAAAAGCTAGTGGGCTTAGACATTCAGGTCATGTTGGATGGATGGAAAGATTCCCATGGTTACACCTTAGGGGGCGTTCACGTCACAGGACTTTCACTCTGTGATGGCAGAGTTGTTCATATGAGAGTTAAAGGTACAGTGTGTACTGTAGGATTTGGCAGCATCTAGCAGTGTGGTTGCAGATTGCAACCAATTGATTTACTCTCCGCTCAGGCTCTGTGTTTGGTTCGTGCAACATGGCAGACGCCGTGAAGAGGACCCGCTCCCTATGTAAATATGAAGGGCTCATTCTAAACTAATGAAAACACAACGATTCTTAGTTTCAGGTGATTGTACACTAATGAAAACATAGTTATGAATATTATATTACATTTCTTCTCATAGATCCCCCAAAGTGTTACACACTGTTCATTTAAAAAATAGTGTGCATCAACAATGTAACACGTTTTTTCTGCCACTTACGTATTATGAAGCGCCAAGTCAGATATAACTCTGCAATACTATGAGGCTTGCAGGTAGTCGTCAAAACAGTAGAAAAACAAACGGTCATCAGTACACAAAAGGAACAAACAACAGAATAAAATGTGTGAGCTGAGGCAGTAAACTCAGTAGTGACAGCTCGTGGGCAGGTAGGGAACGATGGGAGAGGTTACTACAGTATCCACAACACAGAGATTAACCGTATGTACTAGCAGGAGAGGAGGGAAGAGAGGAACCGCTGTTGCCATGACAGTGTGCATATATTTGTGCACATGTATCAACTGTGCGGTGCACTTGTATGCATGTATACAGTATGTTTATGTTCGTATGAACCTTATGGGTTCCTTAGCCTTCTGTTACACATTCTATTGGTTTCTGTTTATCTCTTTCTGTTATCGGGGTTTTGCATATTTGGCTGGCCGTTGCAACGTGTCATCTCACTGTAAACCTCACCATCTGTACGGCAACGCACCACACATTCATCATATATTCCATGTTTAATTTATATTGATTGATTTTTTTGTCATGCAGACAACATTGACTCGGGTGTCCTTGAAATTGTAGCTAACATTTAAATATTAATTTTACTCAGCATTGAGGCGCAAATGAGCCTTTGTATATTAGTGTATTTCTGACTCTATATATTCCATTTATCATACACTAAAACAGAGTCGTTGATGTTGAATCCAGCAGACTCTGCAGCTTGCTTTCAGTCAAGCATGATAGTGGGGGGGAGGCTGAAGAGATGATGGATTTGCTTATCACACAGTCATTGATTTGGGGGGTGTTGCAGCCTTGTTTTTATTGATCCACGTACACTGAGAGGGTGACACCACACATTTGTGGTCAGTCTTAGTGGTAGATTTCCAGCCACATTCTCCGTCCATAAATTGAGTTTATAACCACGAGGGTGAATGATTTAAAGACCGGGGGTGAAAGAAATGACGTGTAATTCAAAATGTAATCAATATTTTGTTACACTGTACAGGAGCTCTGCTTCAGCAAAACAATGCACCAGTTGGACTGTGATTAAAACACTGTCTCTGCTATATAAAACAGGTCCGTTACACTCATCTTGTAACTGCTCATAATGTGATAACTATATGTCTTGTCACCTAGTCAGTGTGTGCTTTTATGCATGTACGGATAGAAAAAAATACAGTTTATATCAATTTTTAGGAGGATAAAGGAAGCTCAAACGGGATTAGACAGAAATATTGGTCAAGTTGGCACCATATTTTTTGTAGACTTTCTGTCCTTTTATCAACCAATGCCAGTTTTGAACCGGTTGTTTCATGTCAGCTGGTCCAAGAAATATTTCTACACAATTTGGGGTCAATATTATACAACAATTCTTCCATCACCACCATTAGTCCAAAGTTCAAGTCATTTATTTGACCTGTAGTTCTTGACCTTTTTGACACATCAGCACACTTCACTGTCCCATTTACAATATCCTATGTTTACCTTTAATTACATGCACATATTCTCCCAAGATCCATTGGTAAGAAGTGATTTTTTTTTTTTAATAAAAGGCATGCACCTTGAATTGAGAGTGCGTGCATTATTTACAATCACCGACGCATATGAGTCACAGAGCAAAGGGGGTAAATTGGCGCATCAGTTTCTTACTGTAGTGAAGGACAGGCAGTAATAAATAGGAACCTCTGTAATGCTTTCTCCAATCATATCCAGGCTTTCATGCATTATATGTTATAAGGACTATCAGTGTGTGGTGTAAGGTTTTGTTCCTCTGCCACTTGAAAGCAAACACTTTACCACCGAGGTCATATCTAGAAACTCTAGATGACATAAACACTGTAGTAAGGTCAGAGAGGTGAATGCTGTGCTGTTTGAGAGCAATGCAAGAAACAGAGCTGGAAATGGATTCAATCATGGGGCTGCTGAATAAATCAAAGGTGTGCTTGTATTTGCAGAATTATCTTCAAGTTAGTATGAACTTGTAATTTTTCGATTTAACCTTTTAATTTTTTTCACATAGGGGTTCCAAAACTCTCCTCCTTCGCAAAAGCAGAGGATAAGCTGTTCAAATACCTCTTCGTAAACTACCAGAAATGGGTCCGTCCAGTGGAATACCTGAACCAGACGATCCGTGTGAAGTTTGGACTGGCCATCTCCCAGTTAGTTGATGTGGTGAGGATAGAAAAGCACTGATTATTGATATTGTTTATGAATGTGTGTCACTGCCCATGAATGTAAATATAGTACAGTTGAAAGACAGAATGGTATTTAAATGTTTCATTTTGATTCATTAACCTTTGTTCTTTCGTCATTCTAGGATGAGAAAAATCAGCGGATGACAACCAATGTGTGGATGAAACAGGCAAGTAGAGCTACACATCTAACCTAAACATTACATTTCACCATCATCAGTAAACATGCAGGTAAAGTTGTTAGTGTTTACTTTATGGGTGAGGAAATATCCTAAAACAACCTCTGGCATTACATGGCATTTAGAGGCAACCAGTCACCCCTTTTTTAATCTGGTTTGGTGGCATTTCACTGACAGTCCTCATCTATATGAGTCCTTTCGGCCCTGTGCCCACGCACCTGCCACCACAAGCCGCCGCCTCCTCCCCACTCCTGCTCCTGTCAGCCTTATTCATGGTCTCAGTGTCCTGTCTGTCATGCATCTTTTGAGTTATCCCCGCAGACCGGGCTTGGCCATTCGGGTCAGATGCTCCCTTTCACAGTGATGGATTGCATCATGCGAAAAGGGTGATGGAAGGGCAATGGCCCCCCGGCAGTGCATACATGTCATTTGCAAAGTATGTCAGATTTAATAATTGTATCTCCTCCGTTGGGCAGTCACCTTTTTGATTTAGAAAATGAATACTAAACTTAAGCTTTTTTTCAGACACTTGTTTACCCTCCAGGTTATTCTTTCACAAGGTACTTGCCATGTATAGCGTATCTAAGCTTAATCAAATAGATTTGTTTGTTAGTGATCTAATAATAGTAAAGTGTGTTATACTTACTGGTTCATGTACCTTTTCCTGTGGCCTAGAGGCGCTATTATGAATCCTACTATAGCGAAGGCATGCCCGCCCTACTCTGCCTCTGATTGGCTTACCCCATATTCTTACCCTAACCCTAACCAATCTCACTACGCATGCCTAAACCTAATCAATCCAACCAAAGAAGGAAATGGGTACTAGCCAATCAGAGGCATCTGATCATGCTGTGCTAGCATGTTAGCAAAACATTACAGCACACAAAGCATACCAACAATAAGGAAAATGTTTACATTTTGAAAAAATGTTGATTGAAACCACACTGTACAGCAAATACGAAGCTACAGCCAGCAGCCGGTTAGCTTAGCTTAGCACAAAGACTGGAAACAGGGGGAAACAGCTAGCCTTGCTCTGTCCAAAGTTAAAAAAATCAACCTACCAGCACCTCTAAAACTAACTAATTAATTTAAGACGTAAACCGGCTCCTAACCCCCCGTAAAACAGCGATTTGTCATTTTTACACTTTGGTTTTTGTATGAATTAAACAAATGAGATACAACGTGTTGATTAGTTAGCTTTAGAGGTGCTGGTAGGCAGATTTTGTTACCAAAGAGCCAGGCTAGCTATTTCCCCATTTTAGTAGCTCTTCTCTTCTTCTCAGTAGCTTCTTAGTGTACAGACAGATGACTGTCATCAATATTCTCATCTCGCCCTCGGCAAGACAGCGAATAAGCCTATTTCCACAAAATGTCAAACCTCTCCTTTAAAGCCCCTTTGATGAGTTTTTAACTACATGTTTCCTCTACGTAGGAGTGGATTGACAGGAAACTCAGATGGAACCCTGATGACTATCTGGGCCTCACAATTATCCGTGTCCCTTCTGACAGGATCTGGCTCCCTGACGTTGTACTGTATGATAAGTATGTGTCATTATAACATAAGAAATTACGTGGATGTCAAGCATTTTATATTTTCCAAAATGTACATGATAGTCATGACCATACTGATATGCTGACAGCACTGTATCATAAAGTGTTCAAATGATTTCAAAGGACCTATACAGAAATGAAAAGTAAACTAAATATTCTAAAAGTCTAGAAAATCATGTAAACCTTAAAAGAAACATGCAGCTATGCATGCAATAGAAGTTCTAACAGCTAATGTGAGTTAATCTGTTAGATGAATAAATGTTATTTCTTTCAACAGTTCAGATGGGCGTTTTGAGGGCACTGTCACCAAGGCAGTCGTTAAGTATGATGGAACCATAACGTGGACGCCACCAGCCAATTACAAGTCAGCCTGCACCATTGATGTCACCTTCTTCCCTTTTGACCTCCAGAATTGCTCAATGAGGTTTGGCTCCTGGACGTATGACGGCTCCCAGGTGAGTCTCTACTCCACAGTACATTAGTGTTAGTCGTGGCCAGTGATTGACATGAGATTTCACTCCGTATTTAACAGGTGGACATAATTCTGGAGGACTTCCATGTGGACAAGCGGGACTATTTCGACAACGGTGAATGGGAGATAGTGAAGGCCACAGGCAGCCGTGGCGTGAGGACAGACGGCAGCGCATCCTATCCCAGCATCACCTACTTCTTCGTCATCCGCAGGTTACCTCTTTTCTACACCCTCTTCCTCATCATCCCCTGCATTGGCCTGTCCTTCCTCACCATCCTCGTCTTCTACCTGCCCTCCAACGGCGGCGAGAAGATCTCCCTCTGCACCTCGGTCCTGGTGTCGCTCACTGTTTTCCTGTTGGTCATTGAGGAGATTATCCCTTCCTCTTCGAAGGCCATCCCTCTCATCGGGGAGTATCTGGTCTTCACTATGATCTTCGTCACGCTCTCAATCGTCATCACCGTCTTCGCCATCAACATCCACCATCGCTCCTCTTCTACGCATCACGGCATGGCGCCATGGGTGAGGAAGATCTTCCTGCATCGGCTGCCCAAGCTGCTGTGCATGCGCAGCCATGTGGACCGTTACGCCACGGTTGGAGTAGCGAGCGCAGGAGGAGCAGTAGGACAGAAGGACTCAGCACCTGAACTGACACCTCTGCTCTACAACAGACACAACCTGCAAGCAGCTTTGGATTCTATTCGCTACATAACCATGCATGTGGTAAAAGAAAATGAGGTCAGAGAGGTGAGTATGTCGCATTTTGTGTATTTGTTCATCCATAGGTAATAATAGAAATGGTCAACATATCCTTATACAACGGTTTATATATCTTACGAAAAGTTAATCCTCATTTTTCATGCGTTTTCCTATGAATGTCCAGCAACACGTGACCCACGTGTCAATTTAAGCTCCGCTTTTCAAATTAAACTTCCGTCTTCACAGGAAACAACTTGGTTTATGCAACAAAACCATTTTGTTAGGTTTAGTTAACATAACTACTTAGTTAGGTTTAGGAAAAGATCGTGGTTTGAGTTAAAATACCTCCGAAGTGGTGTAACTTAATTACCAGGTTACGTGAAAAATAAATTTACTTTGACTTCTGGTTCCACACAGGATACAAACACCGGTCTCCTGGGCAAAAGTCCAGTGTTTTTTCACCCTTCCTTTTGAGTACATACCTTGAAATTGACTTGTGCTTCTTTTTTTTTTGTGTGTTCCAGGTGGTCCAAGACTGGAAATTTGTAGCCCAGGTCCTGGATCGAATGTTTCTTTGGGCTTTCCTCCTGGTGTCGATCCTGGGCTCTGCTCTCCTCTTCATCCCGGTTATTTATAAATGGGCCATTATCATCGTCCCTAACCATCCTGGAAGTACCCTGTAAGAGAGTTCAACTAACCACAAATGGAGGCAAAGCACATTGACAGCTCGTTATGGGTCTTTTGTTTGAGATTTGAAAGACTGAGATACTGTGATTACCACTCACATACGGCCCTGTTCTGCTTATCCAATTATTCTGTAAACCACAGCTGTGGCAGAGATCAAGCTGCAGATTTGGGGTCCAGTTTTGCTGAGTGTATCTCACAGAGACTTGTTTTTTCGTTGTTGTTTTAGAGAGATTATACAATTCTGTATTTCTGAGTTTAAAGATAAATGAAAAGACTCAATTGATGTATTACTTATGAAAAGTATTACATATGATAAGAAACATCAGCCGTGTCCCATCCATTTTTTGTCCACATGTCACACATCAATACATTTCAATACACCCATTTCACCTGCTATACTTGCTGCCATCATAGAGTTCAGATTTATCTTTGGGTCTGATAGAGATTCGTAGATAGAAAATGGCAGGGCAACATGTCCCCACAGCATAATTTCAGATAAATGTCCCACATGGCTCTCTTGTTCATGCAGGTTGCAGGACACAGTGTCCAATATCAGTTTGGTTCAATTCAGTTCATTTCAGTACAACTTTATTTATCTCTGTAAGGGCAATTATATGGCAGCTCGCCACTCAGACCAACAGTATCACACACATACACAATAGATAGTAGACTTTCATTCTCATTTTACATTCCTCTCTATGTCTGTATATCTGTTATGTATAGCTTTTGGAAAGATGACCACTTTATCTGTGGGGCATAATTCAAATAAAAGTCATGGTTCAACTTTGCTTTTCTGTAATTGTAGTTTCACAAATTGTGATGAAGCGCAAGGACAGGGAAGTGAGAATAGAACCACATGTTCCCTCTTATAACAGAACCGTATCTTTTAAGTGAAGAACACAGTTACATGATGAACATGATCTATAGATCAGAATTCAGAGTGGCACGCGGGTCAGACACTCCTCTTTAGTGACACACATATTTTAATAGTTGTTCTATTCATTCTGCCTGACGTGTGCGTGGGAAGGAGAGGTGGACTTTCTTGCCCAGACTTGAGTTTCTCTGGCAGCCCTTCCTCTCTCTGCCTGAGGACAAATCCTGCATTCTTTACAGGGACTGTAATACGATCCCTAGTAAAGTATACTGTACGTGCAGCGCTGTGGGTCCTGGATGTTTTGAGCCTTCTGTAGCTTAGCACAAGACCTAGCTCCATCAAAAGTGGAAAAATAGGTTTATTTATAACAACTCCAAATCTGTCTTGTTATCTGATTGATGTTGCATGCAGATACCTCAGATGATGTAATGCAATAAAGAGCCTAAGGTTCACTACACGACTATCAACATCCCCCAAGCACCAGGAAGACTCTCGGCCTTTGGTTGAGCTTGCACTGCCTCTGCATGGCCATGTCCTCACATTACAGCTGAAAAAAAGGCACCACCAGCACGAACATGTTGGTGGGTGTAGTGACACTCAAGTACAGATAAAGAATGTAAGGCATTTTTATTGTCTTTTTATTTAAAGCAAACAAAGATGGATGAGACAAATAAAGGGGAAAGAGATCCAGAAGAGTCCAACAGAAAGTGAGGATTCCTAAACTGAGTCGGTCAAATTAACAGTTTAACATTAGGATGCTCTTTATCTGTTTCTTTGCCCAGGATTCTTTCAATTCCTTCATAACAGCCCTATATATTCCTTCCCTATCTTGTCTCCGTCTGGCATACAACCACAAGGCGGTAATTCTAGTTTTACAATAGGTAAAAAAGGTTTTGCATGGAATTCCAAATGGTGAAAAACTCCTACGGCTGAAATCAAAACCAAAACAAGCAATGCATCTGAGGCAGAGTTGCACACCACAAGTGGGTTGATTGGATTTTCTTCTTGGCAATAGTAGTAGCAAATGTACTGAGATGTCAGATTGGTCTGGTCTGGGATCCTGAGGGTAAGAAGAGAATGAGAAAACCCTGAATAAAGCCAATTTATACGGATTTTGACATCTAACAATACATAAAAAATAAATAAAAAGACAGTCCCGGACAACTAGGCATTGCTTCTGGTTTGTCAGTATCATTGGCTGTTGAGAAGTTTTGATCTGAGCATACCTTCTGCCTCTAAGAAAAGCATGTTATTGACTATAAATATGAAACACTGAAGGTGACTTGCTACTTAGAATAAAAACAAATTCAGAACATAATTAACCCAAGGAGGTACAAATAAGTAGCTCTAACACTTTTCTGCCCATAGCTTCCACAAAGAGGCCACATTGTTATCCGTTCCTGAAAAAAAAAGCGTACCCATAATCCACTTATGTAAACTCTCCTGGAATTTTTGGTTACATATTCAGTGACCTTTGGTATTTCACTTACATCTCAGCACATGCATGCACGGAGCTACTTCATGTAAAACAGGTATGTTACAGATAAATCTTGCATGTAATTTAATATCACTGATTTTGCCTTTGTTAAAGGAAAACTTTATTGTTAAAAAATACTTTGTTTCAGGGTATTTTTAGGGCGTTTATTGATAGATTTCTTACCCAGAGTGATTTAGAAAGCTTATTTTTTCCTTTCAGGTTAAAGATGAACCCCCACGGAAATGCAACTTTCCTTCTCTTATTATCCATCGTGTTCTTGTCATGGAGAATTTGTCATGGAGGGAAGATTTTGATCATTCCTTTGGAGGGAAGCCACTGGGTAAACATGGACATCATGATCCAAGCTCTCGACTCTCAAGGACACTCTGTTGACGTGGTACGAACCGACAAAAGCTGGTACATCCAGGATGACTCTCCGCACTACAAGGCAATCACAGTTCCTGTCACTGAAGCCTTTAATCACGACTTCATTAAGCCGATCCTGAAAAACATCATTGATATAGAGAGGGGAGAGAGCTCGTTTTGGAGCTTTGCGAGTCTTCAGGCTGAGATGTTTAGCGCGATGTTTGACATACATAGAATAATGTGCAAAATGGCTACCAACATGTTTAAAGATAAAGACTTGATGGATAGATTAAAGGAAAGTAACTACGACCTGGTTCTTACTGATCCGGCATGGGGTGCAGGTATTTTGTTGGCTCACGCTCTTAAGTTACCTCTAGTGTATAATGCGCGGTGGATAACTAGCGGAGAGGGACATATGGCTTTAGCACCTACTCCTATATCTTATATCCCAATGACCGGCTCAGGACTGACAGACAAAATGACTTTCACAGAAAGAGTTAAAAATCTAATTTTCTCCCTCATTTGGCACGCTCAGGATGAGTTTTTAATCCGTCCTCAGTATCAAGCTGTTTGTGATCACTTCTTTAGCCCAGAAATCAGATACAGTGACTTACTACAGGGAGCAGACCTGTGGCTGATGAGAGTGGACTTTGTGTTTGAGTTCCCTCGGCCCACTATGCCTAATGTCGTCTATATTGGCGGGTTCCAGTGTAAACCTGCCAAACCTCTTCCTGAACACCTGGAAGTGTTTGTGCAGAGTTCTGGAGAGCACGGGGTCATCATCATGTCTCTGGGGACTTTTGTGAATGAACTTCCGGCTGATATAACAAATGAGATCGCTGCAGCTTTCGCTAAATTACCCCAGAAAGTCATTTGGAGGCATAAAGGTGCCAGACCAGCCACTCTGGGCAACAACACTTTAATAGTAGACTGGATGCCACAGAATGACCTCCTAGGACATCCCAAGATAAAACTGTTTGTGGCTCATGGCGGAACAAACGGCGTCCAAGAAGCAATCTACCACGGAGTCCCAATTGTGGGTCTGCCCTTGTTTTTCGACCAACACGACAACCTGCTGCGTCTGAAAGACAGAGGAGCGGCCAAGGTTCTCACCTTAGCTGCAGTGGACAAAGACAACAACTTCCTGAAGGCCATACAGGAAGTCCTGAACGAGCCCTCCTACAAGACGAACATGCAGAGACTCTCCAGGCTGCACAGAGATCAGCCAATAACGCCGCTGGATAACGCCCTCTTCTGGATAGAGTTTGTCATGAGGCACAAAGGTGCAGCTCACCTGAGGACAGAGTCCTACAGACTGCCCTGGTATTCCTACCACTCCGTAGATGTCATACTGTCCTTTCTGGCTACTACTGCAGCGATTACTTTTCTCCCTCTTGTGCTTTTCAGATTTGTGTGTCTTGAGAAATGCTTGAAAAGAAAAACAAATAAAAAATGACAAGACACTGAACTCTGTCCTGCTTGTACTGCAAAAAATATTATACATAATCATGTTTGGGATTTTTTATTAGCTGAAAAGAAATGCATTACATTTTCATAAAATACAACCTAAACAGGTATCCCCATGTCCACTGGCTATAGTCCTTGAGGTGCAGCAGGGGAATTGTTGTAGGGTTTAACATGTGAGCCTTTAATGAATAACAGGAATTTGTTTAAACAGGCCAACCCCTTCCAAGAAAGGGCAGGGTTAAAAAAACAGTGTGACACAATCCAGGTTCAGGTTTAGCAGGCACAGCAAGAACTTAGAAATGCTGATTAGAAGTTAAACCTGCAGTAGGCAGAATGTTTTTGGCAAAATTGGGCAAACAATTCATAATAACCTTTCAGCATATTGTAATTCAAGTGTTCTGAGAGAAAACTAGACTTCTGCACCTCCTCATGGCAGGGCAACATGTCCCCACGGCATCATTTCAGATAAATGTCCCACATGGCTCTCTTGTTCATGCAGGTTGCAGGACACAGTGTCCAACATCAGTTTGGTTCAATTCAGTTAATTTCAGTACAACTTTATTTATCTCTGTAAGGGCAATTATATGGCAGCTCGCCACTCAGACCGACAGTATCACACACATACACAATAGATAGTAGACCTTCATTCTCATTTTACATTCCTCTCTATGTCTGTATATCCGTTATGTATAGCTTTTGGAAAGATGACCACTTTATCTGTGGGGCATAATTCAAATAAAAGTGATGGTTCAACTTTGCTTTTCTGTAATTGTAGTTTCACAAATGTGATGAAGCACAAAGACAGGGAAGTGAGAATAGAACCACATGTTCCCTCTTATAACAGAACCGTATCTTTTAAGTGAAGAACACGGTTACATGATGAACACGATCTATAGATCAGAATTCAGAGTGGCACGCGGGTCAGACACTCCTCTTTAGTGACACACATAGTTTAATAGTGTTTCTATTCATTCTGCCTGACGTGTGCGTGGGAAGGAGAGGTGGACTTTCTTGCCCAGACTTGAGTTTCTCTGGCAGCCCTTCCTCTCTCTGCCTGAGGACAAATCTTGCATTCTTTACGGGGACTGTAATACGATCCCTAGTAACGTATCAGTTCAGAAGCGCTGTGGGTCCTTGTGAGGAAGCAACAACTCCCTCAGTAACTGTTTGGTAAAGCCAAGTGGGGTTGATCACAGTTATCTTTGTTTTTCCTTATGTGGGTAGTTAAGGGGTTAATTGACTGACAGGGACTGAGTGGCTCCAAGTGTAATCAGGTGTGCTCTGATTTCCCAGGTTCTTACTGCAGGTGTCTCCAGTCTGAGCTGATGGCAGCATTCGCCTGATAAGCCAGTTTGAACTGGAAAGGCGGGCTGTTAGGTTATATGACCATGTGTGAAAGTAGAGTTTGAAAAAGAGAGTGGTAAAAAAGAGCAGCACCAGGCATGTGGTGAGCAGTGTAACTGAATGCAGAGGATGATTTTCCCTCCATGTGTTTTTTCCTTTGTTTGATGGAATTTTTACAGACTGAAAATAAAAGTCTGCCTTATTTTTCAAGCATACTTACCTGCCAGTGTGATGATTTCTCTTCGTGACTTTTCACCTTGCTCTCCTGCACCTCACCTTGCAACAATTGGTGGCAGTGGTGGGATCTAATACGCCTGTGTCGAGTTGGTGTTGGAATGCTGACTAAATGAGAGGTGCAGTACGTGGAAGAGGTCGGCCGAAGAAATCCACCTTGGCAGAAATGGAGAGAAAGAATGCTGAAAGGACAGTGGAGTTTGAGCCACCACTTGATGGAGCCATGGCCGCTGGAGATGAAGAAGAAGAACCAGTGGTACGGCCAAAAATACTTATAGACCGTGTTGCTAGTGAAGAACTCTCTGCCACAGACTTTTTTGAAGAAATGAGAGAGTTTATGCGACGGTCTAGACAAACTGAAGCGGTACTTTTTGATCAGATTAAACAGCTAAGAGGTGAGATGGGAGCAAAGTCGACGCAGGACTGGATGTCAGATGAACAATATGAACAGCCTGACCAACATTATCCTCATGCTATACCTGCTGGTGTTTTAAAGCTGCAAGCTGAAACCTCCATGCACCTGCCCACAGTTAAAGAACCAAAGAAATTCATTCCACTTCAAGCTAGTGGGCCTGTCTCCTCATTACAGCAACTGTTGCCTCAGCAGCAACAGCGTGCTTCTCCACCAACCCGGTCTGTCAGGCCCCATGTCAGTGAACCAAGAATACCTGACTTCAAAGAAGATGAAGATCCAGAGAGCTTCTTTGTTCGGTTTGAGCGGATGGCCAGAACATGGGGGTGGCAGCCAGTGGAGTGGGCAGCCAGAGTGGTCACCTTATTGACGGGAAAAGCTCTTGATGCTTATGCTGGAATGGACGAAGAACAAGCTGAATCCTACGAGGCCGTTAAAGCAGCAGTGTTAATGAAGTTCAATGTGACAGAGGAGACTTACAGACAGCGTTTCCGGAGCACTATTGTGCCAGTGGGAGAAACAGTCCGTGAAACCTACAACCGGATAAAGGGACTTTATAAACGATGGATGCGACCAAACAGCCGCACTAAGGAGCAGATTGGTGAGTCTATTGTTTTGGAGCAATACCTCCGTGTGCTCCAACCAGACATTCGCACCTGGGTAAAGGAGAACGATCCCCAGACAGGAGAGGAAGCAGCGGACCTGGCAGAACGCTACACAGCTGCTCACGGGGACCCTTCAGGAAAAAGTTGACTGTTGGGAAGTCAAGGTTTGGGGAGACCAAACCTTACGGTTTGCCTGTTGTGGACAATAAGGACATTGGGGTTGGTAAGAAACCTGTACATTCAAACTTGAAACCTAACTTCACATGTTTTTTACTGTCAGCAACCTGGCCACAAAGCTTCATTTTGTCCTTTAAAAGATCAAAAACAGTTGAGTTGTGTTCTGTACCTCGTCCTGATAATGATGACCATGATGATGTTAATGAGAATGAAATGATTCCACATAGACATGTAGTAGATGTCACAGTTAACGGTCATGTGGCAAAGGCTCTGGCTGACACTGGTAGTTCGCAAACTTTGGTAAAGTCCAGCCTACTCCACAACTCACTGACTAACTTTGAACGAAATGTAAATATCACATGTGTTCATGGATGTAGGAAAGATTACCCAACTGCAGAAGTGATCATTGAGGTTGAAGGGCAAGCCTTTATGTTAACTGTTGGTGTGCTAGATCACCTAGCATATGATGTAATCCTTGGAGAAGATTTGCCTGTGCTAGACAATTTGGTCCAGCAAAACTCCAGAGCATACTCTTGTGCTGTAGTGACTCGCTCTGTCACCAAGGGGTTAGAACCCCTACCTGATGCAGATGATGGTTTGTTTAAAGGGGAAATAAGGTTAAGAAAACAAAACGTCAGCGTCGTCAGGAGAAAAACAGAAATCTTGATAAAGCTAAATGTCCTGACCCTTCTCTCCCTTTAACTCCTCCCATTGAACCACAATGGCAAATCCCTGACAATTTCAGAGAGATTCAGGAGAATGACTCCTCTCTGAAACCTCTCTTTGCAAAAGTTTGTGAAATAGATGGGGTCCAAAAAGCTGGCACAGGGGGGCTGAAAGGTGTAATTGGGGATCCCTTTGTCATAAAAGAAAACCTTTTGTATTTGGCAGACATTGAGAATCCCAGACTTGTTATTCCAAAAGAGTATCGTCAAGTAATACTGCATTTGGGTCATACTATTCCATGGGCTGGCCATTTAGGGCAGGCCAAAACCTATAACCGCATTGCTGAGCGCTTCTATTGGCCAGGGTATACAAAGAGGTACTGGAGTATTGCAAGACATGTCATGATTGCCAGGTGGTGGCCCCCACCAAAATTTCAGACCGAGGCCAATTACAACCATTACCTATTATGAGTGTGCCTTATGAGAGAATAGCCATGGATATCATTGGTCCCCTGCCAAAGAGTAGCAAAGGACACAAATTTGCCCTGGTGATATGTGACTATGCAACCAGATATCCAGATGTTTATCCACTGCGCTCCATTCAGGTCAAACATATAGTTCGATGTTTAGTGGAGTTATTCTCTAGAGTTGGCATCCCTAAAGAGATCTTAACAGATCAAGGTTTCAAACTTTATGTCACATCTAATGAAGTCACTGTATTCTCAACTTGGTGTGAAAGGGATAAGAACCACTCCTTACCACCCTGAAACCGATGGTCTTGTCGAGCGATTTAATGGTACCCTGAAACAAATGGTTGAGAAAATTTGTTGATGATACTGGCAAAGACTGGGATAAATGGTTGCCTTTCCTTTTGTTTGCATATCGAGAGGTACCCCAGGCTTCAACTGGTTTCTCCCCTTTTGAGCTGTTGTATGGCAGACAGGTGAGAGGCCCTTTGGACATGCTGAAGGAGAACTGGGTGGCTGGTGTGGCAACGTCACCAACAACGAACATCATCTCCTACATTCTGCAGATGCGAGACAAACTGGAAAGTTGCAGAGAAAGAGTCAAAGAAAAACATGCTGGAGGCTCAACATAAACAAAAGGTATGGTACGACAAACATGCTCGAGAAAGAGAACTGAAAACTGGACAGAAAGTGTTGGTACTGCTCCCTACTGGGCCGAGTAAGTTACTAGCGAAGTGGCAAGGCCCCTATCCTGTTACCAGAAAGGTGGGCCCAGTAACATATGAAATTTCCTGTCCTGATAAACAAAAACACAAGCAACTGCTCCATGTAAACCTATTAAAGGAATACCATGAAAGAAATCCCTTGGAAACAGGTGGAGAGCATGTTCTGATGGTCCAGGATGTCCAATCTGAGATGATGTGGCGGAAGCTGAGGAAGCGGACATGATGCCCTTCAGAGAGAAGTGTAAACCCCAGATCCCTCCAGAGCACCTGAGTGTGATCAGTGCATCAACTGGGTGAGCTTAAACAATCTTTCCCATCATTGTTCTCAGAAAAACCTGGCCGAACTGATGTGATAAAACACAAAATTGTTCTGAAGGACACTAAACCTGTTCGCCTGAAGCCTTACAGAATTGCAGAACAAATGATGGAACCACTGAAGAAGGAGGTGCAGATGATGTTGGACATGGGAGTCATTGAACCATCCAGAAGTGAGTGGTCAAACCCCATAGTGCTTGTTCCCAAGAAAAATTGTACTCAACCTCGGTTCTGTTCCGACATGAGGAAACTGAACAGTATTTCCTGTTTGATTCATATCCCATGCCCCGTATTGATGAGCTGCTAGAGAGAATCGGGAAAGCCACTACATCACAGCATTAGACCTTTGTAAAGGTTACTGGCAAGTGCCTCTTGACCCATCTTGCAAAGAATACACAGCGTTCCAGATTCCAGGAATGGGCTTGTTCCAGTACACTGTGTTACCCTTTGGCCTTCATGGCGCACCTGCGAACCTTTCAAAGATTAATGGACATTGTTCTTAATGATTGCTCCAGGTTTTCAGCTGCCTATCTTGATGATGTGGTAATCTACAGTAAATCCTGGGAAGAACACTTGCAGCATCTTGAAATCGTCCTAAGCAAGATACAGGAAGCCGGGCTGACCCTGAATGCAAACAAGTGTTCCTGGGCTCAGGAGGAGGTGAAAATACCTTGGGTACCTGGTCGGCCGTGGGCAGATAAGGCCACAAATAGAGAAGATAAAGGCCATACAGATGATTCCAAGACCCCTGTCCAAGAAGCAAGTGAGATCCTTTTTAGGACTGGTGGGGTGGTACAGAAGGTTGTTCCCCATTTCTCTACATTGGCGGCACCACTCACCGAACTAACAAAAAAAATCAACCTCGAAAGTGATATGGAATGATGAATGTGAACGTGCCTTCCAGGCATTGAAAAGGCAGATCTGTCAAGCTCCTGTGTTGCAGAGCCCGGACTTCACGAAAGCATTCCTTGTGCAGGTTGATGCCTCCGGTGGTTGGACTAGGAGCGGTGCTAGCTCAGGGGGAACCTGGTGAAGAGAACCTGTCCTGTTCTTAAGTAAGAAACTGTTTGACCGGAGAAAAAGTACTCTACTGTGGAAAAGGAGGGACTGGCTATAAAATGGGCTATTGATTCATTGAAGTATTACCTTTTGGGAAGAGAGTTTGTATTGCAGACAGACACAGACCTTTGAAGTGGATGCAATCCAAGCAGCATCAGAATGCAAGGATTCTGCGTTGGTGCCTAGCCCTCCAGCCATACCAGTTCACCATAGAGCACTGTCCTGGTAAGAAAAACCTTATTGCTGATTATCTGTCACGTTTGCCTGACTTATGTAAGCCAGAGGGGGAGGAGGTGTGAAATGTGAGGAAGCAACAACTCCCTCAGTAACTGTTTGGTAAAGCCAAGTGGGGTTGATCACAGTTATCTTTGTTTTTCCTTATGTGGGTAGTTAAGGGGTTAATTGACTGACAGGGACTGAGTGGCTCCAAGTGTAATCAGGTGTGCTCTGATTTCCCAGGTTCTTACTGCAGGTGTCTCCAGTCTGAGCTGATGGCAGCATTCGCCTGATAAGCCAGTTTGAACTGGAAAGGCGGGCTGTTAGGGTTATATGACCATGTGTGAAAGTAGAGTTTGAAAAAGAGAGTGGTAAAAAAGAGCAGCACCAGAGCATGTGGTGAGCAGTGTAACTGAATGCAGAGGATGATTTTCCCTCCATGTGTTTTTTCCTTTGTTTGATGGAATTTTTACAGACTGAAAATAAAAGTCTGCCTTATTTTTCAAGCATACTTACCTGCCAGTGTGATGATTTCTCTTCGTGACTTTTCACCTTGCTCTCCTGCACCTCACCTTGCAACAGTCCTGGATGTTTTTAGCCTTCTGTAGACTTAGCACAAGACCTAGCTCCATCAAAAGTGGAAAAATAGGTTATTTATAACAACTCCAAATCTGTCTCGTTATCTGATTGATGTTGCATGCAGATACCTCAGATGATGTAATGCAATAAAGAGCCTAAGGTTCACTACACGACTATCAACATCCCCCAAGCACCAGGAAGACTCTCGGCCTTTGGTTGAGCTTGCACTGCCTCTGCATGGCCATGTCCTCACATTACAGCTGAAAAAAGGCACACCAGCACGAACATGTTGGTGATTGTATGGACACTCAAGTTCCAGTTCCAGTTACATTAAATATAGACACTGTAAATAAAAAGCACAGATGAAGAATGTAAGGCATTTTTTATGGTCTTTTTTATTTAAAGCAAACAAAAGATGGATGAGAAAAAAACAAAGGGGGAAAAGATCCAGAAGAGTCCAACAGAAAGTGAGGGCACCTAAACTGAGTCGGGTCAAATTAACAGTTTAACATTAGGATGCTCTTTATCTGTTTCTTGGCCCAGGATTCTTTCAATTCCTTCATAACAGCCCTATATATTCCTTCCCTATCTTGTCTCCGTCTGTCGCCTTTTTATGCCTTCGCAGTCCGTCAGTCTGTACCATTCTCATGAATGCGATATCCCAGAAACTTCTGTAGGGAATTTCATCAAATTTGGTGCAAACGTCCACTTAGACTCAAGGATGAACTGATTCGATTTTGGTGGTCAAAGGTCAAGGTCAGTGTGACCTCACAAAACGTGTTTTTGGCCATAACTCAAGAATTCATATGCTAATTATGACAATTTCACACACATGTCTAACAGGATTAAATGATGAAGTGATGACATTTTGGAAAGCAACTTGACTGGTTGGCGGAGGCATACAACCACAAGGCGGTAATTCTAGTTTTACAATAATGTAAAAAGGTTTTGCATGGAATTCCAAATGGTGAAAAACGAGAGTTACGTATGTAACTACGGTTCTATGAGTTCTGGATGACTGCCAGAGGCAGTGTTTAACACTGGATGTTATCCATCTCGCACACGCGCAGGTTCGAGTATTTAATATCAACAAAGTCACATGTGACCTGGGATGACGTAGTTTATATAAGCCCACGTCATCATCAGAGATGTCCCTCCAGAATCTTCTCCCCAAGATTCCGAGTGACAGCCAACTCTGGCAGTCATCCAGAACCTCATAGAACCGTAGTTACATACGTAACTCTCGTTCTATTTCGTTCTTCCTGACTGCCAGAGGCAGTGTTTACACTGGATGACGACTACCAACGTAGTCACGAGGAAAACCCACCTCACCGGGAACGGCCTGTGGATTCCTGAAAGACCACCGATGCTACTGCATGGGGAGCAGCAACATTGACCCTGTAAAAACGGGCAAAGGTGCATGGAGTAGCCCAGCTGGCCGCAGCGCAGATCTCACTTAGAGGAATCCCCCGTAGCGCTGCCCAGGAAGTGGAGACACTCCTGGTGGAGTGGCCTCTGATATTAAGAGGTAAAGGCAAGTCCTTTTGACCTGTATGCTTCCTCAATGGCCTGAACAATCCACCTGGAAAGCCTCTGCTTGGACAGGGTGTGCCCTTTCCTATGGCCCCCATAGCAGACAAACATACTATCAGAAAGGCGAAAGCTCGCAGTCACCTGTATATAATGCCTTAAGGCCCTCACTGGGCAGAGCAGTTCTGCTGACTTAGCATATTCACCCTGTAGGCATGAAGGGTCATAAGCTGCCAGCTCAATGACCTGATTAGAGTGGGCCGGAGCCAACCTCTTCGGGAAAAATGATGGGTTAGGCCAAAGTGCTACCCTGTGCCATCCGAGTTCCAGCGAATACACGTTTCACTCACTGACAAGGCGGTGAAGTTCACTCACACGTTTTGCTGATGCCATCGCCAAAAGGAAAGCAACCTTTACTGAAGACCACTCCAGCCCCGACTGCGCCAGAGGCTCGAAGGGGGGAGACAAAGGGCTTCTAGCACCAGAGGCAGTTCCCACGAGGGAACCTTAACAGCCTGCGGGGGGTTCCGCCGCTGGGCTCCTTTAAGAAATCGGGTCACCAGAGTGTGAGACCCCATGGTCTGGTTATCCACTCTGACATGCCCGGCTGAAATAGCAGCTAACATAGACCTTCAAGGTAGAAGGAGAGAGTTTCTTCTCCAGCAAAGACTGCAAAAACTCAGTATTATTGGCACAGAGGCACTCTGAGGTACCTCCTCATGAACTTTACACCACTCTGAGAATATTTTCCACCTGTTGGCATACAGTGCCCTGGTGGAGGGTGCTCTTGAGTCAGAAATGGTTTGAATTACCGCCTGGTCACATACCCTTAGGAGTGGGTCCGGCTCCTCAGGGGCCATACCCAAAGCTGTAGGCGATCCGGGTTCGGATGCCAGATGCGGCCCCCCAGCTGTGAGAGCAAGTCTTGCCTCTTGGGCAGGCACCATGGAACTCCGTCCAGAAGCCTGTGCATCCCCGGAAACCAGGGTCTCCCCGGCCAGTTTGGGGCGACCGACAGGAGTCTGTTGTTGCCGTGCTGTATTCTGTGTAGCGTTACTGCTATCAGTGGGAATGGTGGGAAGGCATAGAGGAGGCAATCTGGCCATGGGTGTGCCAGGGCATCCTGTCCCCAACGGGCTTGCTGTCTCCATCAGGGAGAACCAAAGAGGGCAGTGCGTTGAGGCTTCTGAGGCAAACAGGTCCACCTCTGCTGCGCCATATTTGTGCCATATCTCCTCTGCCACCTCTGGGTGGAGCCTCCACTCGCCCGCGGGGGGTTTCTGGCGGGAGAGAAAGTCTGCCACCACATTCTGTGGGCCCTGGCCAGATACATTGGCCCTGAGGCTGGAAAAACAAGGGAAAGCCCATACCAGAAGTCTCCGTGCCACCTGTAGCAAACCGGGTTGATCTGGTGCCCCCTTGCCGGTTTACATGGTAGACAGCTGACTTGTTGTCGGACCATACAACAACATGCCTGCCTCTCAAATGTGGTAGGAATTTGCGAAGTGCCAAATATATAGCACGGAGCTCGAGCACATTTATGTGCTCCGCCGCTTCCTGTGCTGTCCAGAGCCCCCTTATCGCTCTGTGCTGCCATACTGCCCCCAGCCGGAGGGCGAAGCATCGGTCACCACCACCTCGCGACGTGAGGGAATCGAACCCAATGAGATGCCCCTGGCCAGATATGCCCCGTCTCTCCATGGCCGCAATGCAAGGAGGCATCGGCTGGACACCCTGACTCTCTTGGATCTGTGGGACTTTGGATCTAATTGGAGACCATTGATCCAAATTTGGAATGGCCGTAAGTACAGGAGGCCCAGTGGCACTGCTGCTGTTACTGACGTCAACATACCTAACAGCCTGAGAAACAGGCTGTACCTCAACCTCCTGTTCGTCCGGAACCGGAGGAGGAGCTGGAGTATGGCGTTTACCTCGTCTTGGTGTTGGGAAGGCCAGCATATGGCGGGAGTCCAAAGTTAAACCAATGAACACTACCCTTTGGCTGGGTATGAGACAACTCTTGGCATGGTTGACGGTAAGGCCCACCCTGTCACATGATGCAGAAGGGACGCAGTGTCCCGCTCTGCCTGTTCCCTGGTCAGAGCACAAATTAGCCAGTCGTCCAGGTATGGGAGGATAAAGCATACCCCTGGCTTGCATCGGGGCGAGTGCCGCCCTCATGCACCTTGTGAAGACCCGTGGGGCAAGGGAAAGACCAAATGGGAGCACCTTGAATTGGAAGGCCTTGCCTTCGAACAGCGAAGCGCAGGTACTGCCTGTGAGGTAGTGCTATTGGGACGTGAAAGTATGCGTCCTTCAAATCGATGGATGTGAACCAACTGTGCCGTGTCACGGTTTGGAGCACATCTGCTGTACTCAGCATGTGGAAGGGCAACACCTTCAGAATGTGTTCAGCCTCGTAAGTCCAGTATAGGGCGAAACCCACCCTCTTTCTTTGGAATCAGAAAATAAACTGAGTAAAACCCAACTTGCTGTGTCTGCAGACCCAGCTCTTCGATGGCACCCTTCCCCAGGAGGGTGGATATTTCTTGTCTGAGTGCCTGGGACTTTGTGGGATCTCTGACCGTGGTCAGTCTGATCCCACTGAAAACTGGGGGCCGGCGTCGGAAATTGAAGATTGTACCCTTGGGAAAGCGTAGCCACCACCCAAGGGTCTGAAGTGCTGCTTTCCCAGCAGCTGAGTTGCTGCTGGAGGAAGCGTCCGACTGCCGGCCCCGGGCATCAGGATCTTCCCCTCTGGCCCTTTGGGTACCTGGGGGGGGCGATACCCTGACCCCCGACCCCTTTCTCGCTTGAGGCACCGGCCGTGCCGGAGCCTGCGAGGTCCTCGGGTACGTATCAGGACGAGCTGGAAGCCGGAGGGCGACTGGTACCACCACCCTGTGGGGGCCGCTGTCGCAATAAAGGCGTAGGTTCCCGGAAGCTAGCAAACTGCTGCCGAGTCTGATCGCCTGGATTCCCCGCTCCAAGGCCTGCTGTGCTGCTGGGCCAAACAGCTCCCCCGGAACCACGGGGAGAGTGCGGAGGGCTCTCCGGCCCGGCTCCGAAAGCGGAGATTGGGCCAGCCATACCTGCCGGCGAGTCAGCGTAAGGGTCGACATTAGTCTGCCAAGATCCCTTGTGATAAGACCGAACGCCTGCAGGGATGCATCACTGAGGCTCTGGACGGAAGCATCCACGCCAGCAGCTTGCAGGGACTGGGACAAGGATAGTATCAGGTGGGAAAGAGAGTTTTCCAAGACGGCCCATGCGTGCCGCTGTTTCATAAGCCTTGACTAGAAAGTCGTCTGTGATGCGACACTGGGGCCTGGGACAGCGAGCATCAGGCCTCAAGACCTCATTTGGAGACACAATAAGGGCGGCAATAGATGGCTCCACTGCTGGCATCTTACCCAGTCCGTAAGTGTCAGCGTTCTGCATGGAAGCTAAGGCCCTGCCGTCAGTGGTGTGGTGGGAAAGCGATTTCGGGTCTGGCCAGCATTTGTGGAGCTCCTCAATGTATGGCTGGGAGGGTGGAACAGAGAAACCCGCCAGGGGCGGGGCCCACCTAAAAAATGCACTGGATGAGGTGCCCGCAGTCGGGGCCTCATCCAAGCCTAAGCGTGCCAGAGCCATACGGACCACTGGCTTAACTGTCGCTGAGCAGGACTCTGAGCCTGCCCCGGACCCACTTCCTGACTGCTAGGGAACAGATGTCAGAAGCGTGGGAGGAGGCTACTAGCTCTCCCTGTCCAGGCCGGTCCTCACAGAACTGGCTACAGGAAGCCCTCGTAGACAGGGCATCCTCATCCCATCCCAGTGGGGTAGGTGTCATAGCCTGCGGGCTGTCATTCTGGGTTGCGTTCACCCTGCCTGGCTGAAGGTTAAGGAGCAGCGCTTTAATCTCAGCAAACTCTGATGTTAGCGTGTCGACCTTAGTTGCCAAACAGTCCACTTTCCTTGCCTTTTTTGTAGGTGAGGCCCCCTCAGGTGGGGCGCGCCTCCGCCAACTCCGTGCATTTGAAGGTACACCCGATAGGGGCAACTGGCACTCGAGCTGCTCTTCTAGCTCAGCTAGTCGAGCTATCTTCAGCTCCCGTGGCATAAAGCTACAATTCATGCACTGACTGTCGGACAGCCCCCTCCCTCAGGTGTACAACACCGAGCATGTGGGGCATTCATCATGGCCATACAGTAGCTAGCAGTGGAGCCATGCAGGCACGGCAAACATGCTCTCCTAACATGGTGATGCTGATATTATAATAATTCTTAGTATTAATTTTATACTCTTATATTAATTTAATTAATTAATGTAGTTATCTACTTATATAATGTGTTTACTTAGTTATGCAAATCATTGGTTACACTGGAGTGAAAGCACTCTCTAGTAACAGAGAGAAAGAAATTACATCAATTTGCTTAACAGCAACTGTCTCAGTAACTAGACACTAGCTTTGAACTAGGACTGTTATTATACAAAAGACACGGAAGATAATAACTTCCCCTTTAACAGCAGCCACAAAATAAGTTAACCCACAAGCGAAATCACTTACTGGGGAGCGGTCGCTCTATCTATCAACAAAGGAGATGTCTGCTTAACGAGCGAAATCACTCGCTGCTGAGCAATACACACTGTAAAAGGAAATGAATTAGCCGACAAACAGCCCAACGGGGCTCGTTGTCCGACGGAGGCTTCGCCGATACTGTAGCGCAAACACTTAGCTCGGCGGCAATAAACAATAGAGGAGACCGAAAACAGACTCCTATCAACAAACGTAACTTAAACTCTAACGACGGGAGGATATACTCACCTTGTTATCCTAGCTCACCTGTCGTTAGCCTCGCTGAATTTAACCGGCGAAAACACCGGTGTTACAGCGTCTAAAGTGTTAGAGTGTAGCCGTGATTAACTAATCGCAGCCCTTGGAGGACGAAAACCGTAGCTCCAACCATGCGGTTGCAGGGCTTCCAGCGAAAAGTCAACGGCTTATCTTTTTAATCAACCTGCATTCGCGGATTACCTGCCGCGAGAAGATTCAAGGGACATCTCTGATGATGACGTGGGTTTATATAAACTACGTCATCCAGGTCACATGTGACATTGTTGATAATAATACTCGACCTGCGCGTGCGCGAGATGGATAACATCCAGTGTTAAAACACTGCCTCTGGCAGTCAGGAAGAACAAAATGGAACTCCTACGGCTGAAATCAAAACCAAAACAAACAATGCATCTGAGGCAGAGTTGCACAACACAAGTGGGTTGATTGGATTTTCTTCTTGGCAATAGTAGTAGTAAATGTACAGAGATGTCAGATTGGTCTGGTCTGGGATCCTGAGGGTAAGAAAAGAATGAGAAAACCCTGAATAAAGTCAACTTATACGGATTTTGACATCTAACAATACATACAAATAAAGTAAAAAGACAGTCCCGGACAACTAGGCATTGCTTCTGGTTCGTCAGTATCATTGGCTGTTGAGAAGTTTTGATCTGAGCATACCTTCTGCCTCTAAGAAAAGCATGTTATTGACTATAAATATGAAACACTGAAGGCAACTTGCTACCTAGAATAAAAACAAATTCAGAAATAATTAACCCAAGGAGGTACAAATAAGTAGCTCTAACACTTTTCTGCTCACGCTTCCACAAAGAGGCCACATTGTTATCCATTTCTTAAAAATATTTTACCCCTAATCCACTTATGTAAACTCTCCTGGAAGTTTTGGTTATATATTCAGTGATCTTTGGTGTTTCACACTCACATCTCAGCACATGCATGCACGGAGCTACTTCATGTAAAACAGGTATGTTACAGATAAATCTTGCATGTAATTTAATATCACTGATTTTGCCTTTGTTAAAGGAAAACTTTATTGTTAAAAATACTTTGTTTCAGGGTATTTTTTAGGGCGTTTATTGATAGATTTCTTACCCAGAGTGATTTAGAAAGCTATTTTTTCCTTTCAGGTTAAAGATGAACCCCCACGGAAATGCAACTTTCCTTCTCTTATTATCCATCGTGTTCTTGTCATGGAGAATTTGTCATGGAGGGAAGATTTTGATCATTCCTTTGGAGGGAAGCCACTGGGTAAACATGGACATCATGATCCAAGCTCTCGACTCTCAAGGACACTCTGTTGACGTGGTACGAACCGACAAAAGCTGGTACATCCAGGATGACTCTCCGCACTACAAGGCAATCACAGTTCCTGTCACTGAAGCCTTTAATCACGACTTCATTAAACCGATCATGAAAAACATCATGGATATAGTGAGGGAAGAGAGCTCGTTTTGGAGCTTTGTGAGTCTTAAGGCTGAGATATTTAGCACGTTGTTTGACATACATAGAATAATGTGCAAAATGGCTACCAACATGTTTAAAGATAAAGACTTGAATGGATAGATTAAAGGAAAGTAACTACGACCTGGTTCTTACTGATCCGGGATGGGGTGCAGGTATTTTGTTGGCTCACGCTCTTAAGTTACCTCTAGTGTATAATGCGCGGTGGATAACTAGCGGAGAGGGACATATGGCTTTAGCACCTACTCCTATATCTTATATCCCAATGACCGGCTCAGGACTGACAGACAAAATGACTTTCACAGAAAGAGTTAAAATCTAATTTTCTTCCTCATTTTGTACGCTCAGGATGAGTTTTTAATCCGTCCTCAGTATCAAGCTGTTTGTGATCACTTCTTTGGCCCAGAAATCAGATACAGTGACTTACTACAGGGAGCAGACCTGTGGCTGATGAGAGTGGACTTTGTGTTTGAGTTCCCTCGGCCCACTATGCCTAATGTTGTCTATATTGGCGGGTTCCAGTGTAAACCTGCCAAACCTCTTCCTGAACACCTGGAAGTGTTTGTGCAGAGTTCTGGAGAGCACGGGGTCATCATCATGTCTCTGGGGACTTTGGTGAATGAACTTCCGGCTGATATAACAAATGAGATCGCTGCAGCTTTTGCTAAATTACCCCAGAAAGTCATTTGGAGGCATAAAGGTGCCAGACCAGCCACTCTGGGCAACAACACTTTAATAGTAGACTGGATGCCACAGAATGACCTCCTAGGACATCCCAAGATGAAACTGTTTGTGGCTCATGGAGGAACAAACGGCGTCCAAGAAGCAATCTACCACGGAGTCCCAGTTGTGGGTCTGCCCTTGTTTTTCGACCAACACGACAACCTGCTGCGTCTGAAAGACAGAGGAGCGGCCAAGGTTCTCACCTTAGCTGCAGTGGACAAAGACAACAACTTCCTGAAGGCCATACAGGAAGTCCTGAATGAGCCCTCCTATAGGATGAACATGCAGAGACTCTCCAGGCTGCACAGAGATCTGCCAATGAAGCCGCTGGATACCGCCCTCTTCTGGATAGACTTTGTTATCAGACACAAAGGTGCAGCTCACCTGAAAGCTGAGGCCTACAGACTGCCCTGGTATACCTACCACTCTGTTGATGTGTTTTTGTTCCTGGCTGGAGCTGTGCTGCTCGTGCTTTTAACTATTTTCATTTCCATAAGGTGTTTATACACTATAATGTGTAAACGTAAAGTCAAACGGGACTAATCATTCAACGTCGTGTCAAGAGGGTAACACGCAAATTGCATAACTCTCACGAAGATGGTTAAGGTTAGGCATTGACTTTGAATGGTTAAGGTTAGGCATTGCCCCTTGAATGGTTAAGGTTAGGCATTGACTTTGAATGTTAAGGTTAGGCATTGACCTTGAATGGTTAAGGTTAGGCATTGACTTCGAATGGTTACGGTTATGCATTGACCTTGAACGGTTAAGGTTAGGCATTGACTTCGAATGGTTAAGGTTAGGCATTGACCTTGAATGGTTAAGGTTAGGCATTGACTTTGAATGGTTAAGGTTATGCATTGACCTTGAATGGTTAAGGTTAGGCATTGACTTCGAATGGTTACGGTTATGCATTGACCTTGAACGGTTAAGGTTAGGCATTGTCTTCGAATGGTTAAGTTTAGGCATTGACCTTGAATGGTTAAGGTTAGACATTGACCTGCAATTTGAGGGTTACCTTCTAGACACGACACATCATTCAATGGATATACATTTTGTACAATTATAAAAAATAAAAAAAATACATCAGTAAAAAAATGGATTTTATGATTCATATAAGAGATTGATATAAGATTGTTTGACTGTATGCCATATGTCCATATATTCTGACAGTTACCAAGCAATGGTATTATTCTGTATGTTTTTTTAATTTGTGTGATCATATTTTAGCAAAGTATTTCTATGAACTAAATGGATGTTGTGACTATTTTCATAACCAACACTACAGGTAAAATACTAAGAATTAATGTAAATGCAGTTGTATGTAATTGGTCCCAGTGGGGATATTTAGATTTTTATTTGACCTTTGTTCAAGTGCAATCGTGAGATAGCAGGGGCTCATGGGAACAATGAACGAGCCCTCCTACAAGATACAGTGATTACTTTTCTCCCTCTTGTGCTTTTCAGATTTGTGTGTCTTGAGAAATGCTTGAAAAGAAAAACAAATAAAAAATGACAAGACACTGAACTCTGTCCTGCTTGTACTGCAAAAATATTATTCATAATCAGGAATTTGTTTAAACAGGCCAACCCCTTCCAAGAAAGGGCAGGGTTTAAAAAACAGTGTGACACAATCCAGGTTCAGGTTTAGCAGGCACAGCAAGAACTTAGAAATGCTGATTAGAAGTTAAATCTGCAGTAGGCAGAATGTTTTTGGCAAAATTGGGCAAACAATTCATAATAACCTTTCAGCATATTGTAATTCAAGTGTTCTGAGAGAAAACTAGACTTCTGCACCTCCTCAGGGCTCTGTTTTCAAGCTTTAAAAAAATCAAGCTTGTGACGGGAGACTCTGGCCAATCACAGATCATTTCAGAGAGAGAGAGAGAGCGTTCCTATTGGCTGTTCATTCAACGGAGGCAGCTGTCAATCACTCGCAAACTCCGATCAAACGGATAAAGTAGGCAGCGCTGATCATATAGGAATTCATATTCTGTTACTGTAATGCCTTTATTTTTTGCCTCAAATTGTAGTGCCGCCCACCCCATATATAGGGCAGATGAGGTGGTTTGGCAACTTTAAAAAGGGATGTTGAAGAACCAGGTTGATAAGCAGGAGTAGTACAAAAAACAACATTTATTAACAAAAAAAGTTTACTGAAACAAAGGGCAAAAATTAAACCTGGGAAATTTAACAAAAATACATTTAAAACTGAATCAAAAGAACACCAAACAAAAGCTCAGAGTAAGCTGCCTCCTCCTTTTTCTGTCCCCCTTACTCCAGTGAATGAGATTGTATCTTCTCAGCCTCACCTAACTGGAACCTACCACCTGACCAAGGTAAGTAGAGGGTGAACTAAACTGAACAAGCATCCCAAATTCACACAAAATAATGAACAGACCCTTAATACAAGATCTCTAAGTTGCAAGCTGACATCTCAATCTATCTATGGGCACCCACACATACCAATGAGCACACCAAACATTATAGAATGTTATTTACTGCAGAACTATCTTACCTATATCAGCTGATCCAACCCTCCATCCCAGGTAGAACAACAACATCCTATGAACCCATAGAACAAACTAAACCAGCTTGTGTCATTTATACACACTTCTTGACAATATATCAAATAAACTGAAACATTTGAGGTGAGAAATAGGCATTACAGTAACAGAATATTGATTCATATTTGATCAGCGCTGCCTAGTTTGACCAGTTCGCGAGTGATTGACAGCTGCTCAGAGACGGCAAGGCTCCAGCTCGGCTCTCATTGGTTGTTTTCACATGATTTTTTTCAGATTACCTGTCTCATGCACTACTGTCAGAATATAGTTTTATAAAATCACTTTTTTTAATCATATTTGCTCCAGTTCTACCCACTGCAGCTTTAACTGAGACATGTGCTATCTGATTAGATGTTTGCTTTCAATGCAGGCTGCTAATACTGCAGTCACTCCTTATAAGTAACAATTTTATTACATTTTCAAGCTGAATGGCAGGTATGTAAGGTGACCTCACATATTCAGAAAGAAAAATCACAGTGGAAAACAGTCAACATGGCTCACAGTTATATACAGACGTTGGATATAATTTACAGCAATGCACACTGCTGCTGCCTATTTTTCGATGACAAAGTCGTAACACCATTCTTTTCATCAGCTCCTCCGTTGTATTTCCCAGAGGAGCTGCAGCAGTAATGGGAGACGGGAGGAAAGCAGCAGTGACAAATAGATTGGATGCTCCTCTTGATTGGTAGCTCATCAACTGACATGGTTAGTCATTACAGTCACTGCTGCTGCTGCTGATGAGTGGCTTTCTTATCACATAAGGTCATTGAACTCTTTGGTTGAACTTCCATGAGAGGGACAATAGTGAAGGCAGGCGGCTGGCTACTGGATTACTGATTAGACAGTGTTGAATTATTACAAAATGAGAGACAGAGGGTCTGTGTATATGAAGTGCAGTTCTTATACATTATTATATTATAGATATTGTGTAAGGCTTTTTTTTCTGTGTTTATTCACATCTGCACTTCATACATTGACCATAATCCCTATACAGGTATATTGTATAATATATAATCTTGGATTTAAATTTAATTCTCTTAGCATATGCTTTACATGATGATTGGACAATGGAAACAGCAAATAATAAATGTATCTGATTAAATGTAACAAGAGGATACATTTGTTTTCTACAATGATTAATCAGTCAACGCAATTTTCAACACCTGCAGTGTTTATTATTGAAAAGAAACTGTGGTATATTTATGAAGCACTGATTGTTCAAAACGGCAGGAACTCCCACTATTATCATTAAAAGGACTAAATGTAATCTAACTCCTCTGCAACAAAGAAAGGATCCATGTACGAATGTAATGTATGAGGACATTTTGTTATCCTCTTCCTGCTACAGTATATTGCTGTTCAGGTGGACGCTTTCAGAAAACAACTTCATTCATTCATTCTAAATATCAACATTTCCTTACTCTCGTATATGAAATATGACACAGATTAAACAAAACAGGGGTGCATCACAGACAGGTGTTTCAGTTATGCATTTAAATTCAAATCGGGAGACCACTGGATCTGGTGGTTCTCCTTTTTGAGCTGGCGTACACACATGCTGGATTCTGTCTTGCAGTTGGATCATCTGTGGTTGAGAAGTTCACAGTTAACTAGTTGGCCCTAAATATTTGTAGGCGTTTGTGCATTTATTCTTAGACTCTTTCTCTTCAAATGTCACAACAGAATTAGCTCTTGTGAGTCAGAGAACATGCTACAAAATGTCGTTCACATCTGTGATGCTGCTCCAAATGAAGATGTGGTTTTCCTGTAAGATGCACTGAACTCACTAACAGAAAAACCTGCTAATCTGAAGTGACAAGGCAGCATTGTACTGTGTAATGACTTCTAAGATTTATTATAAATATTTTATTATTTTTATTTTCATATAGTGCCTTTTTTTAGCGGTGTAAGTAAAGCAAAAACATGCATGCATTTGATGAATGACTCTACTACTTCTCACATTGCCATCTGTGCTTTACTTACTATGTATGAGAATATTACACTATAGTGACACACGTTACAGTACCTTTAGCAGTCAAAATTTGTCTGTGGGCACACATCTGATCAATATCATCGTACTCATCATGATTTTCATCTGTAAGTCAGAAATCAAGGACATCTACTTAACCTTCAATATGCAAAGAAAGCTACTTCTGTAATAGCACAAAGTAGGTTATCACTTACTTGCCATACTGTACGCTCCCTCATAATCATCAGTGATAGACGACTCCTCAGCAACCTCAGCATTCTGATACCTGAGAAAATAGTTTCAAATATTAATATAATAATAATACACAATACATTATAAATAATAATAATAATGGTATGTCTTTTTTATTAAGAATTGTAGACAACACAAAAGGTGAAACATTTATTCAGATAAAATTCAAGTTTATATATTTCAGAACAGAAGTCAATTTCATCTACCAAATTGTTATTTCTTATGTGGTTTAAATGACACATTTATAATAAATCACATCTTACTGTGTGTAAAAGTGACACTGAAATAATAATTTGTATTAAAATGAATTTGTGTTCTTACTCTTCTTCCTCCTCCTCCATGCTAAAAGAGTCTCCTGATAATTGAAAAAAAGTAAAATATATAAAAAAAGAGAAACAAATCGGTTAATTGTTTTCCATTATCATTTTATATCTGAGTATACAGTATGTCATTCTAATCAACAATTAATTATAACTGTTTTATATAGCAATTTTGGATGACCACATGATTTCATTTTCCATATATTTTAGGTTTTGATCCACAGACAGTTGGCAAAAACACAAAATGTAAAAACAAATAAGGAGGTGTCTCTAATGTTTTATACATCCTGGGAGAGGGATTGATGCATCTAAACAGACCAGGATGGAGATAGATTATGTTTTCTTTCCAAGTCATCATAGGTAATTGTATTACAGACTCCCCAGAGTATGCCTTTACTGTAAATCCATTTTCAACATACCGTCTTGTGCTTCCAAATCCTCTCCCTCTGTCTGCACCTGCTGTTCCTCCGCCATGTCTGCAATTAGCCTGCTGACTCGCCGCACTGTAAGAAAACACAACTCAAGCCCTTTAATCAACTCTGCATTGGCAGATTCAGTCGTGTATCCAGTATGTTTTAGTTTACTGTAGACATCCTTCATGTAATAAAATGTCTTAGAGCACAAATCACTGAACAGCAATGAACAATTAAAACCAAATGACTCTTATCTTATACTCATAGGTTTGGGAATGTTCTTAAATTCACCAGCATTAAGTGAGACTGGGTCAAATGTTAAACTCACCATGGATTGCATGAGCCTGAGCCCGCTGAAATAAGAAAAAAACTAATTTAAAAGTGAAAAAAAGCCTGCATACTGTATGTTCAAATTCATAATGTGGTTAGTTTGACAAGCCAGTGTCATACAGAATAGAAGTTTCATCTGAATACCAATAATAGGTCTTTTTTTTAGTGTGTCAGTCAATGATAATACTACAGTACATACTACAAAATATGAACTCTAAAAATGAGTGATTTTCCTTTTGATTTCCCTCCAGTCATCTGACCTCTTTTGTTGATCCACCACAGACACAGACCCAGTAACAACATCAGGGTTATCGGTCCACAAAAGACACTCACTAGGAGGACCAAACTTCCTGGAAAGCAAAAACACACATGGTGGACATCACTATGTTATGTTTCAAAGGACTTTTAACATTGAAGCACCATCAAAAACAAACAAAATCCTTTTTTTACTGCATTTTGTAACCTTAAACATTAGAAACACTCACTTTGACCTCGAGTGACACCGCATTATTTCCATGGAGGGTTCTCTCGTGCTCTTGGATGCATTTCGATGGCAGCACCACGCAGCTGTAACGGCCTGAATCCCTCGTGACGGCACCTTGGATGGTGAAAGTTGCCTCCATCCGGGTCACATTAAATGCTTGCACTTGGAGGATGGTCTCGTCCCTCCTCAGGTAAGAGTGGATGAGTTGACATTCGCCGAGTGTTTGCAGGGTGTCAGAAACAGTACACCTGAACGCAACATCGTCTCCCTCGGTAACAGCGGATGGCCCAGCTACTGAAATATCTGCAGGGAGAAAATTGGCTGCGTGGCAGGAAGGACGAAATGAGTGGATAGAAATAACGCTGACATATAATGCTTTCATTAATATTAACAAATCCTTACATATAACCAGAATCTGAATGACGTTGAGTCCTCTCTGGGCTACTTTGGAAAGCGAATCATTGTTTATGGAGTAAACACCAGCTGTAGTTTCCACTGTGATGAAGACCAACTCTGCGTATGATGAAGATGGTGTCATCTTGATCCCGCTTCTGCTTCGTTTTCTCGATACAAAGGTCACCGTTACACAAATAAACATAAACCGTGATCTGCTCCTTGAGCCCAAATGTGCTGCAGGTCACGTAAAGGTCACTGTTCTCGCTTATAGTTTTCTGTTGGACCAGGATCTTTGCAGGAATAACATCTGGTTGTTGAAAAAGAGACAGAGGTAATACTTCATTTTAGAAATTTCATGGTAATTAGGTGAAAATTAACAAGTAACCTATTTGAAATTTCTTTGGAATTACTGCCAAATTACCCCAATATTTATCTAAAAATTTATCGAAAATTACTTTGTTTGGCTGTCTTGACTTGGGACTTGACTCTGGACTTTTATTATTATTATTTTATATCTATTATAAATATTATTTAATAATTATATTCCGCTGTTTCCCAATAAGCAGTAATAAATAGTTGGTAATTTATTTATGACATTTCCAGGGAAAGAATTCAAAGTTAATTGATATGCTTTATTTCCATGTCTGCTGATAAATAGATAATAATTACCAAATAAACTTCTTTGAAATTTCTTTAAAAAACTCCTTGAATAATTACATTAGCTACCAGGTTACATTTATATCGACAATAAGTCACACAATGGTGAGATTTATGCCGGATCAGAAGTGTCTTCTATTAGTTTTGTTTTTCCACCTCCGATGACGAGGAGTGCACAGCCGCTTCTCAAGCCTAAGGGCCCTATTTTAAGCTATTTTAGCATATAATTATTAATTCGTATTTATAATAAATTCATTTTTGATCATTTTTTAGGTAAATATTGGAGTAATTTGGCAGTAATTCCAAAGAAATTTCAAATAAGTTACTTGCTAATTATCACCTAATTACCATAAAATTTGTGGACCTGTGAAATGAAGTGTTATCGAGACAGACGTTGAATTGATAATGTTACAATGCAAAATATTGAGAATACAGCACACAGATGTGTTCTCTTAAAGGAAAGCTCACCATTAGTTTGGCTTTTGACCTTATTTACGAGAGCACCTTGAAGGGAAAAAAAAAAGTCAAATTAATCCTTTCTCCTTATACAAACAATTAAATAGTTAAATATAACACTTGTTAATGTACTTACACAGAAGAATGGTGATTATAATCATGATTATGAGCAGTGTGACTCCCATAGACTCCACAGCACCATGTGAAACACTGAACAGGTTCTTATCTACACCCACAGACAGCTGTAAGAATACATATGCAGAACCTATAACGAAGCCACTTCCTGTGGTGTATTGTGACACTTGAACAGCTTCTGCTCCAAAATTAAACATCACCTGTTCAAAATAGTTCATGCGTGCTTTCACTGAGCTATTGTTGGCAGGTAAAACTTGTTCATCTTATTTCATTTTTGTTCCTTTTCATAGCCAGTTTTTGCAGAACGGAACTTCTTAAAAGGACGAAAATATCCACTGATACCTTTAGAAGCTCGTTCATTCGGTACATCATACAGTATATCTGCTCGGAAGATCTCCTGCCCTCCTGCAGATCAGCCACACACGGGTCCTGAGTGAGCTTTAATTAAATTCATTAGCCAGGGGTTTCTTATCAGATGTGACAGAGAGCTAATACAATATCTGTCTGTGCTTCCCTGCCAGCATTCAATTAAATACAGGCTGGATTCTCTTGTAATCACATAGCTCGCCATCTGCTCTCATTTTTAGCTGTATAATAAGAATCAGACAATGACATACTGAGAGTCAGGCCCCATGCAGGACGCTTACACTCTTTCAGCACTGATACTCACACAGTACATGGAGGAGATTATGTGCTTTTGTTTCCTTGTACCTAACATGGAGACTGTGATATCCATCAAAACATTATAACTATAAATTAAAGGCAACAATGGTGCCATATACCTTTAAGTACATGTGAGAATTTGACCCCTAACGACTGACAGCATTAGACCTGTTGTGAGCTATTGAGAGGCATTGCAGGCAATGTGTATTAAGAGCAGAAAATTGTGTTTTGGCCAGGAAGGATGGTTAAAGAAAAAGAGAGGAAGCCAATAAGGTCCTTCATCACTCGCTCTCTATATTGATTGTGATCCAATAAACTGAGTTAGCTCCAAGGGGGACACAGAGGATGTGGAACAGAGTAATAAACAGAGCCTCCTTCAATTGCATCTACATCCCACAGCTTTTGTTATCAGTATCAGACATACTGGTAGTTCAGAGAAACCACAGATACACATTACAGCTTTATATGAATATTTTTTAAAGATTTATTTACAGAAATCTGCAAGTTAAACAGAACTAAAAATGTGTTTTTTTTTTCTCTTTGCACATAGAATACTTTTGTAAATATTCAATTTGCAAGGTCAGAAGAATTCTAGATGACATTTTCTTATGTCAGCCTTTCCAGAACGTCATGCTATCCAGATCAAACAGCGTTTTATGCCTTAAACGCATCAAGTACTAGTATAACTCAGAAAATGTTACAACTGGGAATATGTTACAACAGAGATGATGTCAGAAAGCCTTGTTATCATTTGTAGTAGCAAAGAATCACCACATGATGTCACTCTTTGAGCACAGTCCTGGCTTGGTTTTGAGAAACATGGAAATCCATCTTTAAATGCTTTTTTTTCTGTTATCTCAATACATTTCTGGCATGGCATTCACTGTGAAAAAAAAAGATTTTCTTGTTATGGGACAATTATCGAGCTTTCTGGTGGCATAATGGTTGCATTTTGTGAATGTATGTACATGCTTCTTTAATGTGAAATAAGGTGCTTCAAGTTTGTCAATTTAGTTACTGTTCCCATTAATTGCTCTTAAATAATTAAATTCTGCAAGGGTGTTGCCTTGGCATTATAGATTATATTCAGGAGAGGGACCAAGTGTGTGCATAATCCAGGCAACGATACTCAGGTGCAAGACAAGAACTACTTAACTGCAGGGCACAAAGTTGCTGACCAGCAGGTGATAATGATTGGAGTTGATTACTGCCTCTACAAGAAATGCCTGTTGGTCTCTTTTACACTCCTCTGAGGAAGATCTTACAGATCACCTTAAAAAAAGAAATAACTTTATTTGGAGCCTAACTATGTAGATCTCCTTTGTGCCCTGCATTATAGATTATATAGCCATTTACTGCAGATTTGTACACAATTAAATGACTAACAACTATGGTCTTTGCCGTTGCTTGTTTACTATGTCCTCAGCATTGGAGAGTCCTTAAACCACTTTCCTCACACATCTACTGAAAACACAGTCACTAAAACATTTGCATTTTGGCAGACACACAGTCATCAGTTCTTGACTTTGGATCCACTCTGGATGTCCTCATATGTAATGAATGCTGTGCAGTTCAACAGCACTGAAGTGTTTGTTTTGTCAAACTGATTCAAATGTCGTCCCAGAGTAATAGAGGCTGGAGGAAGAGGCCGGCTGTCCCCAGATGCACACAAGGACAAAAACCCAAAGGAAGATCCTGTCGATAACCATGGCGACGTACTTCCAGTCATCCTGAACCTGGGAGAGGATCACAGTGAAAACATTTTCAGTGATGTGGTGGTGGCATTGTCAAAACAAGTTTAATACAAAGCATAGAAATAGATTTAGGAGTAGAACGGACATTCCCATTCAAATCAAAGTAGCAGGATGGTCAGAGCGTTGGCCATTTTTTTTTTGGGTACCATTGCCATAGCGACCGTTGTAGCGGGCTGACTTCCGTATAAACTCAACAGACTTGCGGCAAGTCGCTGACTCACTGAGGTGAGATTTTGCAGAGGAGCATTGACGGATACGTAGCACAGAGAAAATGTAAATGAGTCAAATTGAACAACTTAATGCTTCATCCACACACTCTTGTCATCTTGCTATCGCCAGATGAATGACAACTTTGTTCTGCTCATTTACTTTATCCAGTGTGGCGTTGAAGCGAAGAACGAACCTAACGGACAGCTGGCTGGTTAGCTCTTGGGTTGGTTCCGTCATGCTTTGGTGCTGCACTGATTACGGAAAATGAGCCGAACAGCGGGCTGGTGGCCGGTCTAACGGTCCCTCCTCCTGGGGACAAGTTACCTATCTAACTAGCCAGCCAACTGTCTCCGGAGCTGCGTCCGTTCTCTTCCCGGCGAGCTGCGACCACACTTGAAGGCCCCACTGACGTGGGTTCTGTTGTCACCATAACAACTAACAACAATCGCCATTTACTTTTGTAGCATTCAAAATACCACAGCAAAGAGTTCATTGACCCTTCTACTCCTATTTCATTTCTATGTTTAAAAGTTGAAACTGCTTGTGTATATGATTGTGATCACTCACCTCCTTTGCTTTCATTCTGTAGTCTCATGTTCTCTGCTATGTATTTGACGCTCTCAATAGCCTCCCTGACCTCAGGTGAGAGCGGCAACAGGGACAGTATTCCTACATCCAGAGACTCGGAGCTTGAGCATTGACTTTCCCCTCCGACCCCGGCAGCACTGCCTCCAGTCAGCACTCCCAGGCTGCCTAGCGCTCCCAGGCTGCCCAGTCCTCCGCTCCCTCCACCAGAGTCTACGGGCAGTTTGCTGGATCTCTGTTGCCAGCAGCAGTTGCAACGACCCTCGCAGCACAAGAACACGGAGCCCGCACCTTTGGCCGGATCTCCGCTTAAGTTATTGAGGTTGGAGAGCTCCGTGTTGTTGAAAAGCCGTTGGCGGTTGGTCAGGCTGGACACCACGCTCGAGGCCAGTGCCTGAGGTTTGTGCTGCTTCTGCAAAGTAGCTGACGAATGAATGGCACAGGGCCTCGAATGCATCGTCTTAGCATTGCCGGCCACCACCACCTTCTCGGGGTCCCTCTCCGGCCTCGTCATGAACATCACCTTGGGCAGCATCCCCAGGAACACCGTCCGCACCCAAGCAGGGCATGGTGTGGGTCTTTGGCGTGCGGTAGTGGACGTTCAACACAAAAACAGTGATGACGATAGAGAGGGTGACAAAGATCATGGTGAAGAGGAGGTACTCGCCAATCAGTGGGATGACCAGCGAGGTGGAGGGGATGGTCTCCGTTATGACGAGGAGGAAGACAGTTAAAGACAGCAGGACGGAGATACACAGGGTGATTTTCTCGCCGCAGTCGGACGGCAGGTAGAAGACGAGCACGGTGAGGAAGGAGATGAGGAGGCAGGGGATGATCATGTTGATGGTGTAGAAAAGCGGCAGGCGGCGGATGTACAACGAGTATGTGATATCCGTGTAGATTTCCTCGCAGCAGTTGTACTTTATGTCGTGTTTATAACCAGGGGCGTCGATGATCGTCCACTCGCCGCTCTCCCAGAAGTCCTTGAGGTTGATGGTCGAGCCGATTAGCACCAGGTCGATCTTGGCCTTGTCATACGTCCAGGAGCCAAACTTCATGGTGCAGTTTTGGTAGTCGAAAGGGAAGTAAGTGACGTCGATCTTGCAGGAGCTCTTGAATATGGCCGGAGGGATCCAGGTAACGTCGCCATTGTAACGAAGCAAGGCCTTCGTTTTGTCATCAACTTGGAAATCTCCGACTGCACTGTAGGCAGAGAAAAAAAAGAAAAGAGTGAGAGAATAAAAGAGGACAGATTGAAGGTTGCAGATGAGTCATTGAAGATCAAACTGAAGGATATAATCGATTGACTATTGTGTCATGGAGATATTAATCAAAAAAGATGCATTGTGGTTTCATTAAATTGCACACTCAGATGTTCCTCATACCCCCTTAAGAATATGCAAACACAAAATTACCCATGCAAAATGAGCAATGGAGAGTAATATAGCTTGTCACTGCCCGGAAACCTTTTATCATAAATGCACCCAACAATCAATGGAGATTTTGAGCCAGATTTTTAATGTGTTGTCACGCTCACTTGTTGTAGAGCACAATGTCTGGCTTCCAGATCCTGTTGGACGGCACTCGGATAAACTCCACGCCTCCAAAATCCTTCGGATTCCATCTGAGTTTGTAGTCGTTCCAGATCTGAAAAAACGAAAGAGAATGAGTCATTTACATTAAAAACAAGTCAGAGGAATTCATTAAACAAATATTGGACAAATACAAATATTTGACCCGATGATGAAAAAGTTAAGGGTTCAACAAAGTTAATACAACTCATTCTGTACCAAATTCATGATTTTCTATCCAATGGTTGTTGAGACATTTCAATCAAAACCCCAAATATCCACCTTGTGGTTGCACAAGAGGAAATGTCAGGGGATCACCAAAGTCTTTAGGATGTGTCCTCTGTAGAGCTGCAACGATTTATCGATTAGTTGTCAACTATTAAATTAATCGCCAACTATTTTCATAATTAATTAATCGGTTTGACTAATTTTTTAAGGAAAAAAAGTAAAAATTCTCTGATTCTAGCTTTTTAAATGTGAATATTTTCTGGTTTCTTTACTCCTCTATGACAGTAAAAACACTTGGAAACACTGATCGCCATTTTTCACCATTTTCTGGCATTTTATAGACCAAACAACTAATCGATTATTAAAGAAAATAATTGACAGAGTAATGGACAATGAAAATAATCCTTAGTTGCAGCTCTAGTACTCTGGGGACCATCAATGTCTGTATAAAGTTTCATGGCAATACAAATCGATGGACTGATCAACAGACAGATGAACAATTCATTCCTAGACCAAAATTTTCCTTTAAATCAAACCCAGTAGCAAGTACCAGGATGCCAAGCATAATTGTGTCAAGTGCATTCTCTGCATCCAAGCGGTTTAAAACAAAACAAGTTTGTCATAAGCAGCTTTATAAAGCTACAAAACGGATATAAAAACAAGAGGGTGCCAGTTGTTTCCTCCTGATGATTATATTTTACAAATCTACTCTGATTTAAACGCATTGTCTTGTAAAACGTCCCTCATAAAAACGATGAGGAGTCGTCATCTCCTACTGTGGCATATAAACAGAGCTTACACAGTATGTAGTCTGAGGGGGCGATATAACGGACCACAGTTTACAGCGTGTTTTATGGACCTTTTGGCCACTGTTTTTGACCCGCTCTTGAGGACAGCCAGCGATCCCCGTGAGACTCATAAAGCAATAATAGTAAACATTTCACTTAAGAAACATTATGTATCTAGAGTGTATTGATAGATTTTGATGGTCAGCGGGGGAAATGTACACAGCACCAAAGAGCAATTACAGCTCAACCTTTTAGCATGAACACGGCTCCAGCACAGATGTGTATTTGCTCAGCAAAGTGGGACCTGGAGACCTGCCGTGCCTCATTTGATTCCAAACTGCACTACGCATGATGGCAGCAGAGACGCCATGTGGGACTGAGTACATGATAAAACCATCAAGCCATACAGCATGTGTGGACACAGCTTATTTTTGTTGTATGTGATTATGAAATAGATTAAAACGGTTTAATCTTTAAGGTTCGGTGTGCTGCAGATGCTTAGAGGTTTCTGTCACACTGTCAGAAAGAATATTATTGACAAGTATGATATAAACTCCATGACCACTGTCAAATTATTTAAAAAAATCTTTATAAAATTGACCATGAAATCTCAGTGTATTTGGATTCTAAGGTTTTTTTCTTTCAAAAAACAGGACTAGAGGGATCAATGTGTTTATGAATAATTCAACTTGTCAGTCCAGCCTCAAAGAATCATGTATGACAGGAGGCCGGATCCATACTTGATGTCCTTGCTCAAGGTCCATTTGCACAGCCATGCGCAATAAACTCACATGTCTCAGCCACAGATTTGTCTCCATGATCTGATTGACTTCATCCTGAAAACAGAGCAGAACAGAATTGATAATGAAGACAATTAAGCAAAGAAAAAAAACAATAATTGTTAACTTAAAGCTACCGTAAAACAGGAAAAACACTGTCACAGGCGATCATCCATTTCACCAGTGAGGATTGTCTGTGTGCTTTCTGCGGGGTCAGACCTTCGTATCACGGACAAGAGGATTAAGAAAGGCACACCTGGGTCTTCCACGCCTGGAGCATAACCCACATGACAGCTGGAGCCACAGCACATCCTTAACTTTTATTCTTACAACTAAAGGTGGAGCAGAGGGACCAAGGTGTGTGCGTGCGTGTGGTGTGTGTGATTTAGACCGTGAACGAGCCAATCTCATGACCCAGTGCATGGCGTTAACCATTCATGTTACCATTTAGCATCCAGGAGAGGTTCTACATGGCTGGTAAGCACAGGTGGACAGAAGGCCGCGGGACAATCTTTATTGGATTATCTTTGGGGGACTGGTGATTTTATTGCACCTTGATAGCGAAAGCACATGCCCTGCATCTTATCACCGAATCAGTCAGAGTGCAAAGACACAAAGGAAATACACCATGTTCTGGTTCAGATCAGATTAAGTTTGATATTGAATTTAGTGTGTTTATCAATATGTAGCCTACAATTATAGCTTGGATATTTATTCTCTGGCTGCATAATTGTTTGTTGAAAGGGATGAGTAGCACCATTTCACCAGGTACTGTATCTTGGGAGTTTATGCTCCAAACACAGCTGAACACAATATCTGATGTGGTGATCAAACATAAGACTTACAGTAGAAGGAATAGTTGGAAATTTTGAGAAATGCGCTTATTCGCTTTGCCAAGAGTTAAATGAGAAGATCGATACCACTCTCACTGCTAAGAGTTGTATCAATCTTCTCATCAAGCCTTTGCAAGAAAGTGAATAATCACTTTTCTCAAAATGTTAAACTCTTCAGTCTGTTACCACACTGCCACCTGTTCTGAAACCCACAAGCCCAGAGCCTGTGTGATGATCCCTGATCAGGAGATGATGATGACCGAGCCACCTCGCGCGATGAGCTATTGATGGTCTAAATGAGCTCATTTAGCCCTACTGTAATTGGTGTAGGCTGACCAATAGGCTACCGATGCATCTGGGTTAGGAGCACCAGGTGTGGGAAAGAAATAATCCATCAGCACGGGGAGCGCTGCAGCCTGCTACATCCACTGAGTTAAGGAGAATATAACAAAATATACTCTATCTCTTTGACACCTCTAGATCCAGACAGGTCTTCAATACTTATCTAGCTCTACAGAAAAAAAAAAGATTGCCTGTGGGAAATAGGCAAAGGCAAACAGATTGAGATGGACTACAATGTGTCAGACCACACATTATCAATTGAAACTGTCTATAACAAACCTTGTGTATAGGCTACTATACTGGGTACATACTTTTATTAGCTACTATTGGCTGATAACATTTTTTATTGAATATTACAAATTAAAGGAACAGTGTGTAGCATTTAGGGGGATATAGTGGCAGAATAGAATACAATATTAGTAAGTATGTTTTCTTTAGTGTATAATAGGGATGTCTCGATACCAGAAATTTAGTAGTCGATACCAATACCAGTGAATTTCCACAATTCTCGATACCAATTCGATACCACGGTAAAAAAAAACAACAACAACAATAAATCCCATGTAATTCAACACGCACTCTTTTATTAAAAACATTTGAACATTACAAAAAACCGAGGCATGTAGCCTTTTTGTTCATTTTGGCTTATCAGCGGCATGTTATCAATCGATAGTCAGACGACGGACGCTACATACTGACCATGAACGCATCTGGTCCGTCAGCTCAGAGTAGCAGGAGCAGAAGGCAGAGGATTTATTGTGGAAGCATAAAGCAAACACACCTATTAGGCAATATTACACGTTTAATCCCAATGCTATAAGGGAACCATAACGTTAATGAGGTAATCGCCGCAAGGTGGATGGAGCTGTCACAGCCGGTGTGCATGGAGCAGCGGCGCCAGTAGACACCTGCAGTGGAGCCCCAAAGCAAAAGCTCTACCTGAGAGGCCAGACACACCGCCACTCATCAGTAAAGATCAGAGTCCAGCGCTCTGCACATGTGACCGTAATCTTTCTTGTAAAATGTCTGGTGTAATCGGTAACACCGGTGTTGTCACAAGTTTATTAACCGGTGGGAAAATGTTCCTCACTGTCACATTCCTACCAACGACCGTTACAGGCATCGTACGGTACCTTCGGTACTGTAGAAAAAGAGTACCGTCACTTTTTAAAAAATGTTGGCATCGACTTGGTACCGAAGTTTGTTTCAAGTCGATGCCAACATTTTTTCGGTTCATCGGTTCTTGTGACATCCTTGTATAATCACCTTAAAATAAGAATCATTGTGTTTTCTTCAGCTTAGAATGAGCCGTTTATATCTACATACGAAGCCGGCCGCCATGTTTCTACCATAGCCCAGAACGGACAAACCAAACACTGGCTCTAGAGAGGGCCGTTCGCGTTTTCACGTTTTTGCGTCGGCCACCGTAGTTCTCCTACATGCTTGAGACACGGGAGAGGTTTCACTACTAGACGCCGCCAAATCCTACACACTGCACCTTTAAAGATATAATTCAACATTCGGGAAATAGCCTATACATTCAATAGCCTACTTAAGCTAAGCTAAGTTAACAAGTTTCCTTGTTGTAGTGTAATATTTATTTACAGCATCTCTAAAGGCTGTTTTCTTGTCAATAACATAAAAAGATGATTTTGGTAAAATGTCTCAAATAAAAGAGCTGATGAGCATTTCCTCTTGCCGTTCAACACAAGCAGCGGGACGGATGTGATGGAGAACAATATCAAGGCTGTTAATTTTGTGAATGAAGCTGTCCTCCCTGTCCAACGCGAGCCTCTTTGCTTAATTATCGACATCCGCAGGCTCTAGATCTGTCTGAGTCTCAGTCTGCCCCGCCAGTCAGTGAAACCTGCCGTTACATCCAGAGGTGCTCATCTGAAGTGGCAGTGATGGAGTGATAGAGGCTGCCTCAACTGAGAGGTACTCAGACAGCTGACATTCCCCATCTTGTCTTGGCCAGACAAACAGCCACACTGCCCTGTCTTTCATCTACTAGTTCCCTCCTCAGGATACTAAACCAGGATCTCAGGTGTCTCTGATGGCATCCCAATTGTCCACCTTCTTTAAAACTTTGTTGCCCAAAGGCCACAATTCAACACAATCTACCTCTTCTTATGCTCAGATCCTCCACATTCAATGCTGTTTATGTTGTTCCTTGTTTTTTTTCTTCTCTCAAGTCATGACTGCTCATTCGGCAGAGTGATATATATATATGTATGTCTGACTGTGGTGAAGCAGCAGCCCATAACTCACATGTACTAGACAACAGCACTTGTCACAGAAACAGTGAATAAAACCTATTACTTACCACTTTGACCAGCTGTGACATGGACACCTCGAACTGTACAATGACTGGGTCGGTCACATTTCCACCGGTCGTATGTATTGGTTGTAGCGGGAGAATATCACAGAGAAGAGCTTGTGCTCTGCATCTGAACAGGAGCCTCCTGGATGAGAGCAGAGGATCAGACACTGCAATGTGGTTTGATTTGGTTAAACAGTACAGCCTGTTTACAAGGTGACACAAAAGGCCAGATCATTGTTGTGTTTGTCACCAGTCCTGTGGATGCCTTCATATTGATCTATTTCAGTGCATTGATTGTAATTAATATGTTTTGGAATCCCAGGGTGTTGCCTTTTGGTTTATTTTTTAGGTTTCCTTCAGTTTTAAAGAATAATAATTGGCACCAATACAAATACATGCATCCCTTAAATTAATAACAACAATAGCCTAAAGTTCTACAAGCATATTTTTGTTCATGCATGAGGTTAATTGATAATTTTTGTACAGGTAGCCTATAAAAAAAGTGCATCTTTAATTGTGGCACTATTACACACATTTATGTAAAGCAACAAGTAACAATATGTTAAAGTATAGCAGCCTTTTACTCACCTGGCAGGAGAAACAGGAGGAAGAAACATGTGGGCACAACGAAGCAAAAATGGTCTCTCATCCTGTTTCAAATGGCACATTTAAGTCGTATCCAGGGTCAGCAGCAGCAGCAGCAGCAGCTCTGTGCGCGGCAGACAGGAGGAGAAAGTGTGCAGAGTGAAAGCAGCTACAGAGAGCAGCAGAGAGCAGAGAGAGAGGGAGGCACTCTGAGGCACACGGTCACTGATAGGAGGCACACTGCACTGTGAAAAAAACACAAAAACATGTGCAACCTATAGCGACCTAGTCTGCTATTAAACAAGAACTAAACTGGTTCACCAAGTTTTACCAAAGAGGATGTCTCTGCGTAAAAGTCTACACACCAAAGCCACGGTTTTCTCTTGAAGTCTTGGAATTGGAAAAACGCCAACCGACGCACTTATTGGAACACACTATATAAAAACAAAACATAAATAAATATTTTTTTTAGTACACTGTAAAACAACCCATTTTTTTTTACAGTTTTTTTCAAGAAAATTTACATTTTTTGTCTGTATCTCAAAATGACAGAATTTTTTTTTTTTAAATTACATGTTTCATTTATGGTTTGTATGTAAATGGTCTTAGATTTAAAGTATTTTTTGTAATCACAATCGTAATTATCTGTATTTAAGCTTTACTTGATCATTTTTGAAAGATAATTATTCTGTTTTTTAGATGTTTATGACTCTAATTTAACAATTAATTTATGTTAGAAGAAAAGGATTTCATGGAATTCTAAAAATATTTCTTGTAAAAATACAGATTTTCTTTGCCAAATTTCTGAGGGTTAATGTAAATTTGGGTTTTTGCAAAGTGAAATTACATGTTTCATTTGTGATTTATATGTAAATGGTCTTAGATTTACTGTGTATGACTATTCTAACAATAAATATATGTTAAAAGTAAAATATTTCTTGTAATATTACAGTAATAAAGGCTAATTATATAAAGATAATTACTGGTTTTTTTTTACAGTTTATTTATGTTAATTAACGGACAGTATTTTTCCGTTTTTTAACAGACATTTTCTGGCGCCCCTGGTGCTGTTATTTTACACTTTTTTTTTTTTACAGTGTAGGCTATATGTTCCTGAAGTGGGAGGTTTGAGGGACATAACAAATTTTCCTTTTAAAGACCCTAAAAACATGTTTTCTCAATCAGCTTCTAACTATGAGTGATGGGATCCTACATGAAAATATTATTTTTGGCTAAAGTTAGAATCGGTTTTGGAAATTTTATATGAGAGATTTCAGCATTTATTTTTTTCGCTGTGCTTATCTCACTGGTCTGAAGTGGGCGGGGCTCAGTTGGAAAAATAGTGATGTCACATACTTCCACGCACCAATCAGGATTTGTCGGATGTTACTGTTAAATCTGATCAAACCACACCCACACAGTCTTGACGAAACAGATGAGCTTTTAAGTGATTAACTCTTAACAAATAATACTTAATGACTTTGTTGTTTATTTAGTCATGAATACATAATGTTATAAAAAAAAAAAACACTGAAGATTTGAAGCCAAATTTTCAGGGGTTTTAAAGGAGCAGTGTGTAGGATTTAGTGGCATCTAGTGGTGAGGTTGCAGATTGCAACCAACTGAATACCCCTCCACTTACTCCTCGCTTTCCAAGTATGTCGGAAAACTACGGTGGCCTTCGGGCAACGTAAAAACGCAAAAGTCTCTAGAGCCGGTGTTTGGTTTGTCCATTCTTGGCTACTGTGGAAACATGGTGGTTCAACATGGTGGACTCCATGAAGATGACCCACTCCCTATGTAGATATGAAGCTCATTCTAAGCTAACAAAAACACGATGATTATTAGTTTCAGGTGATTATACACAAATGAAAACATAATTACAAATATTATATTCCATTTCAGCTAATAAATCCCCTTAAATTTACGTCCTACACATCTATCTTGTCTTCATTTTTCTGGGACTTTTTATCAACTTCCGTCATCTTTACAAGCAGAGGAAGAGGCGTTTCCGTACCAAAAAGAGGAAAGCAAATTGAGATATAGTAGTAAGAACACTCCTCAAACACCTTTGCTGCCTGTTTATTTCTGGATAAAATGTTTTAAATGATGCTCATAAACCATGCTCCAGTCATATCAGTTCTAGTTTTTGTATCTCTTGCATGAGGATATTTTGGCATCAAGGTTGTGCAGAGCGTTGATAGTGAACATGGACCCAGGTTGAATTCACACATATTTTCCCCTCACAATGTAGGCATCTATATTTAATCACCAAATAGCCTTCAACTCATCAAACAAGGTCAAACTGCATGTGTGCCACTGGGTTGGGGTTTGGGTGGCCTTCAGCAGCAGCTTATGAGCATAACAGAATTCATCTTGATTGATAGAATCTGTATTGATTTTGGTTTTCACATAACATCCTGTGGGTTTTTTTTTTTTAAATATGTCAATATCTGCTGGAAAGCCCACTTCTAATTGGGATATAGCTCTGTCTTTGACTCTGGCTTCTTCTTTTCTTTCTTTTTGTTAGTCCAGAGAAGCATTTTTCTTTCCTCTAGCCAGCAGGATGGCCCAGTGGTTTGACAGTTGTGTCCTTCAGCCGGATGAAGGGGACATCCAAGTGCTTTACAGCAAACATCCCCCCTGCTGAAGTGCCCTCCAACGATAAATAAATCCCTACCAGCACCACAGATGCTGTTTGGTGTCTGACCCTGCACTCTCAACTCCTTTAAGTGGAACATGTGAAAAGAGAATTGCTCCCAAGGGTTGATTTATATACAATTACATCACATAGAAGAAGAAACAAATGTTAATTTGACCGTCATTCTCCCAGACAGCGCAGACATTTCCCATGCTGCAAAGGCTGTCCTGGAGATTTAAACATGTCATTTTGCCTGAACCCTCGTATTTTCAAGGACTATATTATGGTAGATCTTTGTTGGAAACTCAAAAACACTTGCTTGTGTGGCAGGACAGTTCTCAAGGACGATGCTTCCATTTATATCTTATTGAAGACTAACGACAAAAGGCTGCCGACATGAGACGTGTGATTTATGGAACCTTCCGTCGTGTGTTGAATGACGACTCCTCCGGCTTTGTTTGGGCCGAAACAGATGATGGATTGTTGATGGATATGCTGTGACACTTCACTCTTCACTAATGACAGGAAGCTAACAGGTGAATGAGAATGATCTTGAAAAGCTGTAAACAAGAGATTAACACATAGTTGCTGATTGCTTTTTCTTGATTTCATTTCAATGAAGGTCTCACAAAAGAACCAACAGTCTGCAGAATCCCTAACGAGCCCACTCAGCACTGTTTATTGAGCAGTAAATGTTGTGTGTGTGTGGGCGAGGGTTCAGTTCAGCATGTGTTTGTGAAGCACCATTTATGTGTGTGCCAGCATTTGCCCTTCTGTACAAATAAGCCTTTAACAGAGATCAACTCTAGCATAAAGACACAAATGAATGGCCATAAGATTGCAGCGTCTGAGCCATTGTACAGATTAACATTGCTTAATATCGTAGGCCAGATCAGCTTCATCTCCATCAGTTTTTGTTGCGTCAACATTATTTTTTTTGCCTGGTCACACACTCTCACATTTCAAGTGAACAGCTGTCTTTATCTATGTGATGAAATGTTCTAATTGGCACATCTTCAGCGAGCGTATTGGCTCCGAGGACAAACTTTATCACCGGCAACACAGATTAACTAAGCACTTTGGCAAGACCCTGACAATTTTAAGACTTTATTGGGGAATTGATACATTTTAATCAAACTTAAAGAGGACATTAATCATTCTTTAATCACACATCACATTCCAATGACATGGTAATATAACTTAAACACAAATAAGGGAGTCAACAACATCTGAGAGCAGAAAGATGCTCCACAAATCTCAGACAGAATTGGGCATATTTCTGCGGAGTGAAAGCCACATAAAGTCCAGTTCTGCAGCTGTCCTTTGTAGACATGAAGGGAAATGACCTCAGTGCAATGATGCCTCATTAGGTCCCTTGCAGATGTACCATTTCCTCAAAGGGTGCTGTAGATGGTTGTAATGTTATGGACCATGTGGTTTTGATTATTAAGAGACATTTGATCCATATTCTATCTCACACAAATATCCTGTATGTTCCACTGATGTACACAATGAGTGGTTGCAAATACCTTTTTTTATCTGGTTTAACCCTCTCAGATGCCTTATTGGTGGGGTTTGGCACAGACGACGTTGCTGTCACTGCTTTTTGACCCCACCAATATGGCACTAAACAGACTTTACAACTACAACATGATCGCTGAAAAAAAAAAAAAAACTAAAACTCGCCCTGTCTTCTTTGTTGCTCATATGCGAGGAGTCTCTGTGCTGGGCTTCTGGTTGGGAACAATCTGAGTCTGAAAGACAGGCTGAAGAAATAAACCCAGGGTGCCCACCACACACACTATCACAAAGATCCACAGGAACATACGATCCACCACCATGGCCACATACTTCCAGTCTTCTATCACCTGCGAATATACAGAAATTAAAATGAGTCAGTGTACAAGTTTTTTTTTATCACACAGGCATTAATTATAATAAGCCAGCTGTATTGCAGAATGGTGAAATGAACAAATAATCCGGCTTCAGTGTGTCATCTGTGGACGCTGCCATGCCTCTGTGCAGCCACTCGGTGGCAGAGAGTGTAACTGAGTGAATGAATGAGTGAATGAGTGTGAGAGTGGTTCCCTTTCTGAATCTAGAAAACAAACAAACCCTGTTTACATATCTTACATACATCATGTCAGTTTTGTAGTCTACTGTGTTTGCTAGCAATTGAATTGGAACATGAAGTTTTCTGTAATATACTTTTTCATATGTGTTACATCCATTCATGCCAATACTATTGCTTATAGGTAAGTTTATTCTTAGGAGGCTGACTGCTGGCATAGTTAAGTTATATTCCTGTAAGGACGTTCCCATACTGAAATAGCTATTGACCCTTTCACCCCATTTCCAGTGCCGCCGACCTTGGTAGTTTTTGAAACAAGTCATTTCTCATTCCTGGTTCCCTCCTTATTTTATTGATTTATCAGAAAAATAGATTGACTACCAGAAGTCTGCCTTCTGTGAACAAACAAATTAAGGTTAGTGGTATTCCTCCTTACTGCGCCTCAGGGGGTCACAGGGTGTTCAGTAAATGTTATCACACCAATACAAACACCTTTAATCCAGTTTACTGGGATCAGGATAGATGGAAGAGGAGGGCACTGACAGTGGAGCCTGATGCACCTTTTGCAAATACCTAATTATTCATTCAAAAATGAACATGTTTTCATTTTTTTAATCCATCCACACAAACAGAAATATAAAAACAACAATTTGTGGTTTTAGAAGAAGTTATGTGCAGTTACTATAGTGTTTCTTTATGAACATCCTTGCACCCATTACTTTTTGCAGCGTCTTATCCTGGCTGACACATTGGCAGCACCTAACTTCCCATAAAACCTAGCTAGCTATTTCCTTCTGCTTCGGTGTCTATGTTAAGCTAGGATAATAGCATCCATACTTAAAAAAGTACTCCACCAATTTAGCATTGCATTCCTATAGTATTTTCAGGCTCATTATGGACAGTTTTGTCTTTTTTATTCAATGCATTCTTCCTCCTGGCTTAAAATCTGGTGCCTTGTTTACCCACAATGCATGATAACCTCACTTCTTTCTAGACTGAGAGGTTTTCTCAAGTGCACTGGTGAATGACTTAGAATATATGTGTAAGCATTTACAGTACTCATTCAATATATAATATACTCAATATTAGATCAGCAGAATAGCATAGGAAATGTTCAAATGTTTATGATTTTGTTCATCCAACATCCATCTTTCTCAAATTCTTAAATTTCAGAAGTGTAGTCATTCAGTGACACAACAAATTTAGCAGAAACTTGTGCATACATACACTCTGATCATCATCGTCTCCCATCATGTGCTCGGCCACAAAGCGCACCCCGTTCACCGCCTCCTGGACATCAGCAGCCCAATCTGAGCTGCTCTTCTGCTGGAGGTCCTGGGTGGAAGTGAAACCACTGGGAAGGTAATCAGTGGAGCGCAAGTCCCCCTTCCTGTTGGAGTGGCCGTAGCCCAGCGGAGGAGCTACATTTTTGTGTCCTGGGGTGGAAAAGGCAGAGTCAGAAGACAGCAGGGCAGAAGACGACATGGTGATGCCTGTTTTGGATGCGACTGGGTAACCCAAGCCTAAAATGGTTCTCCTCGCCCGCAGACACCGCTGTTGGCGAAGTCTCTTGCATGCAGAGTTATCCTGAGGGCGTCTCATGAACAGTAAGGCGGGCAGTTTGACGAGAAATATCAGCTTGACCCAGGAAGGCATGGTGTGGGTGCTGGGAGAGCGGTGGTGGACGTTGAGCACGCACACACTGGTGATGATGGAGAAAGTCACGAGTACCATGGTGAACATCAGGTACTTGCCGATCAAGGGCACGTCCAGCGAGGTGGGAGGAACGATCTTTGAGATCAAAAGCAAGAACACGGTGAGAGCCAAGAGCACGGAGATGCAGAGGGTCATCTTCTCCCCGCAGTCTGAAGGTAAGTAGAAGACCATCATGGCCAGAGAGGTGATCAGAACACAGGGGATGATGAGGTTGATGGTGTAGAAAAGGGGCTTCCTCTTGATGATGAAGTCATACGTGAGGTCCACGTAGGTGGGATCCAGAGGGTTGACGGTCCGTCTGCCTGGCAGCGCCAGGATGTCCCACTCTCCACTGGGAGTAAAATCATCCATACTAGCAACGTCAGACTTCAAGATCAGGTCGATCTCCGTGTGGTCGTACGTCCAAGAGCGGAACTTGAGGGTGCAGTTCTGCTGGTCGAAGGGGAAATGCTTGACCTCGATCTTACAGGCGCTTTTGTAGATGGCCGGAGGTAGCCAGTTGATGCTGCCATTGAACAGGACAATGACATTGGTGAAGACTGTCACCTCATAGGTACCATCAGCGCTATGAGAAGAGGAAGAAAGAGATTGAAAACTTTAGAGAGCTTTTGAATCAATGTCTGAGGCTTGTGTAATCAACCCTGCAATCACAGCGAAGTGAAGATAACAGGAAAGCTACTCATTCTGAAAATTTGTATTGGTTATTTCATACAACCAAGGACAGTCAAATCAATATCAAAATCAAAAGAGGCTTCAGAGAAACAGCTGGGAAAGATATTGATGGTGAACAGAAACCGTGTTAATTCATATTAATTCTCAAATGTCTCAAATTCTCACATGAACCGATTCTTTTATATCTTTTTTTAATACAAACTTTGCCATTGTTTGAATTTGACATTCCAGTGATGCTTACTTGTTATACAGGACAATGTCTGGGAGCCAGATGTGTCTGGAGGGAATGCGCAGCTTGTCGATACCTTCGTACTTTTCAGGGTCCCATGACAACCTGTAATCCACCCAGTGCTGGAGAGACAGAGAGACCTGGCCGTCATGTCAGACCCCCACACACTCTCTCTCAAGACTCTCAAGCTCATTTCTAATTACATGCTTCATTATCAGCGAAATATGTTTGGAGCACAATTACAGAAGTTCCACACGGAGAGAGGAAGAATGGATATGGTTTAATTCAAGTTCAGGGGGAAGGACATTTAACAAGACATGACGACTCTGAGCTTCATCACACTTACCTGAGTGAGCCACACATTTGTGGTCATGATCTGCTCTCTCTCATTCTGAAAATGTACAAGTGAGGTGGAAATTACTTTGAGAACAGTTTTCATGCACAAATACAGAAATTGAAATTGTATATTGAGATATGACTGCATATATTGGCTGACCCTGAACACTGATTTAAGCCATGGATTGTTCAGGACACTCTAGCAGTGATTCAGGGGTATTAAAGTCCGCCTCAGGGGGGTACTACTGTAGTTCACAGGGCAGTGGAAATATTGTGGGATAGCTCAAAAAATTAACAATCATGTGAAAAAAAAAAATGCACAGTACCTACAAGTAATAGTTAGTTGTAACACCTTAACACCATGACAATTGAGAATGCATGGAAACACGTTAGCCAGAGAGCACAGAAATCAAAATACTGTAGTTAGATAAAAGTAATGGTTTATATTGTTAGGTAAAAGTAATGGCTAAAAGGTTGAAAAAGTTAGCAAAAAGTAATGGATGAATGGTTAAAAAAGCTAAAAAATGATTAGAACAATATCCACTTTTATATAATCTATAGTGATAAATAACATCCAGTTCAAAGTCCATTAAAAAAAAAATATTGTAACATGACGGGTGGTGTTGATCAAGGGGCACTTGAGTTCATCTCAATATAGGGCTGTGAGGTATGTCAGACAAAGAAAGTTGGGAATCACTCCTGGTAGGACATGATAGTAATAGCTTACCAAATTACATTTTCATAAAATATTTTATTAAAAAAAAAAAATGCTCTTATTCATGGTCTGTCACATAAATAGCCTCAATTAACTATAACCCTGTTAGCCTACATAATGCGGATGACTTAGCATGAGTTTATGACATAATAAACTCATTTAAGATGCTAAAGGACAAAGAGAAGGCAGGAGTCTCCGCTGGTGTGCACAACAAGGTTTTGCACACAGAATGAATTACCATCTCGATTGGACAGTGTCTGCGTCTAAAGACACCTTCTGGCTCCTGCAACTTTCATTGCAAAGCAAAAGTTATCGAGACATGAGGACACTATTAGCTTCAGATGAAACCTTCCTGCTTGCTGTCATCTTTACTCTCTGGTATCTAATTTGAAGCGAGGTCAAATATAACTGCATTTAAATCCGCCCCTCTTCTCAGATTGCTTGTTAACATGTTTGTTGACGGCATTCTCATCACATTCCCATGACATACACATCCAATAAAGTGACACCAAATGCCAATTACTCCACGGGGTGCAATGCAAACTCATAAAGTGATGCTGTGAATGAGCCCTGCTGCCTTGGTCTGCAGCTGTGAGGAGCCGCCACTGTAAATCAGCAGAGGGCCTCTATCACTGTGGCTAAAACAGCTTTATGGCCCCTTTTAATCCAATGTGCTGAAGTTTCAATCTGGACATAACAGAGGCAGAGATCACAGCTGACCACATCTATCCTCTTCTACTTCATCCATCCGTTTAGAACTACGGCCTCTCTGCACAGGCTGCTTGGTAACTAACTGCTTTACTCAAAGCTTCAGCTCTGTCTTTTCTATCGTCCTCTTTCTTTCACTCAGTCTTTCTTTTTCTGTGTCCCTCTTTGTCTCATATTCACTCCCTCACACACATGTCGTCGTGGTCGGCAGAGGTATTTGGTGCCTTTACCACACTGATGAGCTGAGCCAGAGACACTTGCAGCTTCACTGGGACTCTCTCGGTCCTGTTGGTGGCCGGCCGGATGAGCGGATTGTAGCGATCCTTTCCCAGCAACCAGTTCATGAGACGCTCCTCTGAGTCAGCACAGCTGCTACCTGGTGGTGACACAAATTTGTTCAATGATTATTTTCATGCACAGGTAGTGTATAGCCTACACATCCAACATAACTGCTGAGATGGTTGTTTAAAGCCACTACACTCAGCTGTCACATTGAACTACTTTTGAAATGGAGGATGGAGCTGTCTGGAAATCATAAGTGGCTAAGGGTAGTGTAGTAGTTTCCCACTATGGTCCAAACAATCCAGATTTCTGGCCATTCTGGGGATTCAGACCTGGGGGACCAAGTGTTTAAAACAATTTGAAAACATGCTGGATGGGGTGTACATACAATCAGGATTTAAATCAGACTCTTGACATCTGATTGGATCACTCAAAATGGGAGTGGCTTAGTAGCTGTATATGGACTATTGGCCTCCAGCCACACCTCCCATAGGAGGCGGAGGATGAACCTGTATTTTTTATTTTACTGTCTTTAAAGGTAGCTTACAGTGTGTAGGATTTGGAGGTATCTAGTTGTGGTTGCAGATTGCAACCAACTGAGCGCCCCTCCGCTCACTCCTCCCTTTCCAAGACTGCCGTAACGTGAGTCGCCGAGTGCAAAACCCCAAAATGTTACACACTGTTCCTTTAAGGTTAGGGTAAGATTGTGGTTTCAATTTTTACAAGCCGACATTAACTGTTGATCCATGACAGTACATGGACTCACGGTCTACTACATGAAAGCCAGAAGCCGCAAGACCACCATGACTTTCTCCGTCTTTACACTACTTCCTGCTTTGGCGCTAAGTGTTGGCATTATATGATGCTGGTCCAATATCAGTGTAGTTCAGTGATACTGGGCAACATGTAGACATGTATACCCTCTCTGCCTGCCCCTGTGTGAAACACTATGAAAAGAAAGTGAACATATCTGTTTAGCAGAATACTGTTCCTCCGTCCACCCGAATGTGTCAGACTGCTTCATACAAACTGCACGTATAGTCTGGCAATTAAGAAAGCAGGGATGGCTGTGTTGTGGAAATTACACTGCAATGTAATGAAGGCCCGAAAGTCATTTCCAAATAAGTAATTACATTTGGGATGAGGGCAGGTTTTTCCACAGCATGTTAATAATTCTGCTTTTGCCTCAAGCCAAACCACTGGATGTACCTTTCAAGTGAGAAGAAGCCAGGAATACCAAGACTTAAACTCCACCTCCTTCCCTCCACCCCTGATAAATGAAGCCTGTGTCAGGGGTGAAGACAAGCCTGATTGAAACTGATGATCAGTGCTTCTCATCTGGAGCAGAATGAATACATGTAGTGCAGCCTCTTCCATTTTCTCTACATGCAGCTGGTTATTAATGCCCCCACATGGTCTGGAGTAGCTGAGTCAACTCAAACACACATGAAGTGAGACTCTTACTGATGGGCCCGTCGAAGAAGAATCGCTACTGTTGTCAATATTCAGTAGAGTGATATTCATGGCTGCAGAACCTCAGCGATGCTTCTCTTCTTGCTCAATATCAAACTGTGTGTGCCATTAGCGGCCCACAGACTCCTGGAGCTTTGCAGGGCGTGGCATGCCGACAGTCTGGCCCCACGGATCAGCTCATGCTGCCACGACTGTGCCTCTGTCAGTCACTTGGCTGAGGTCCCATCCAACACAGTCAGACCTCCACAGCGCTCTCTAACAGATGGCATTGTTGTCAAAGCCCTCAGAGACCTGAGTCAAACATGCTCTGCCTTCCCCAGAGGTAAAGGCCACTGGCAAACCACCCAAACTTGTGATTTCCTGCTGCGGCGATCGTATCTGTGTGTGTGTGCGCGCGTGTGTGTGTGTAGGTGTAATGTGTAATGTGTAATGTGTAATGTGTAATGTGTAAACAGCGCCTCATAAGTGTTGTGTTGACATTACGTTGATTGCGAGTGAGGCCAGGCGTGTTAATACAATGCTAGAGTCAGCCATTGTGGAGCTGATAAGGTCACTCTGCACAGCACGCTGAAAAACATTATTCTACCAAAATGTAATACTGTTAGAGGCCCGAGAGCATAATGAAGTGTGTGAATGGACCAAAACATGGTGCAAAGGTTGAGTGAGGCGAACACAGATTTTGACAAATATGATTAAATAAAGTTATTTTTATAAAACGGTCACTATATCCTGACAGTAGTGAATGAGACAAGTAATCTGAAAATAATCATGTGCCTCTTTGTTCTCTGGTGTGCTCCTAATGGCGTCTACAAGATTTCACAGACCGGAGGAAAACAACCAATCAGAGACGAGCTGGAGCCTTGCCGTCTCTGAGCAGCTGTCAATCACTCGCAATCTCCGATCAAACGGTCAAACTAGGCAGCGCTGATGAAATATGAATTAATATTCTGTTACTGTAATGTCTATTTCTCACCACAAATGTTTTCAGAAACATCTTGTAGTGTACTGTTTAGCTGTAAAATGAGAAAGTATGTGAGCCGTGTTGAGATCTGTTGAGGAAATACCAAGCACCGCCCACTAGCCGGAGCACACTTTCTCATTTTACAGCCAAAGTCTCCCGTCACAGGCTAGATTGTTTAAAACCTGAAAACAGAGCCAAGAGGAGGTGTAGAAGTGTAGTTATCTCTCAGAACTTGAATTACAAAATGCCTAAAGGTTATTATGGAATTTTTGCCCAATGATGACAACATTTTTCTGCCTACTGCAGGTTTAATAAGATACAGGGCGAATCTTCCTCTTTGTCTTTTTCCTCCTCCGTTTTATAGAGAGAAAAAAAATAAAGTAGAAAGAATGGTCTCTGTGACACACATGAGGATTCATCTCTAAAATGTCATCAAAAAAACGTACGCAGAGTATCACAGTATGAGGTAAGAGTCCCATTGATCTCCCAAAGTAAACCTATACTTTGGTCATGTGAAATAGTGATGTTGAAGAAATTAAGAAGAGGATGCCAAGTTTCTGAAACTGTTACTTGTATATGTTCAGAAAGCTGATTATACACTTCTCAAGTGTGTGTGTATAGCCATATTGCACTAAATATCACAAACCTTCAGTACTGATTGCTGGTTTTGTTACTACAGGCCACTTTTGATAGCAGGCCAGGACTGACTTATCAAATTGCCCCTATAATGACACAATGTGAAATACAGCAGCCAAATAGTATAATACTGTTTTATGCTATTAGTGTATGTGTTTTTGATTTATATTAAATGTACTTTAACATTTAAAAATTAATTTTATCCCAAACCTGCAAACCTTTTTTTATTTTTTTTTAATCAATAAAATTAATTTTATTGATTAAAATAAAAATAAAAAAAATAAAGCAAAAACATTTGGAGTATTTGCATCTTTTTGTTATGGTTTTTAAGCTGCAACAACTGAGCCACTGCACTGACAACTTATAGCTGCACTCCACATTCAAATGATTCCACTTTGGGACATTAAAAGAAAGAAACAGTCACACTGAAACACTTTCACACATGTAAAAAGCACAGCCTAAATTAACAGGTTAAGTACACAGAAGGTAAAGAAAGAAACACACTTACAGTGAACCAAACAGAGAAAGTAAGCGAGGATGGAGAGAGCCCGAGTCATTTTTCCGGCACCATCTGCTCCGCGGGAGTCGCCGGTGATGAAGCTTCAGAGCTGCGGTGTTCAGCGCTCTTCCTCTCGGACATGCCGGCCGGAATCTACGGCTGATCTCATCTGCTGATGCCTGAAAAAGAGATCCACCGAATATCTGTTGCTCCGTCCGCTCACTTTACAGCAATCCGCCCGATATGCACATAGTCTCCTCTAGGGTCTTTGAACGCAGCAGCAGCAGCAGAAACCTGTCCTCCTGGCTCCTCTCTCTGTCTCCAGCAAGTCCTGCAGGTCCTCTACTCTGTTTTAGATGCTAGATTTCATTATGCTGCATGCACAGCTGAATGTTATACACTGTATTTTGCTAATTTAAAGGGAAAAAGGGGTTTATTCACTTATACTTTTGCACTTGTGTTAATCCCATCCCTAACATCTCAATGGATAAATACTTAATTAAAGGGACTGTTTGTAACTTTTTAAATTTTTAATTTTTTTTTATAAATGTTTACCACTGTGACCACCAGCAGCCCTCGTCCCATGTTATGTTGCTTTTTCATACGTCAGCGGACTAGTTTGCCATATCTTTGCAGGTCTTTGGACCGCTGTGGAAACACACAAACACAAAACAGTGGACTGCAGGAACCTTTTTGTTCCTTGAAAAGTAGGAACTTTTGATGGAAACACGGCTTATATATTCTACCTTATAAACCAATAAAAAAGTGCCAGGCAGGTGAAATATAGTGGTATTGTGGTTTTAGCTGACGTGTGTCGCCTCACTGTTTTGAGCGATGCTCGTTCAGGTATATTTAGAGCGAGCAAGCGCGAGCCCAACGCAGACTTTCATTGACGTAACGGCCACAGGTGTCGCTGTTAACAAGCATTTCTGAAAGTTACAAATAGTCCCTTTAATTACAAAAAGGGAGGTTGCAGACTACCTGTTAACAGGTCTTTGGGACCATTCTGGTTTTCCTTTTATCAACTTCTTAGAAATCTTGTTGATTCAGAAAGAGTAACTTGAATTTGAGGTGGTTATTAGAACTGCTCAGTACGCTGCATTAAGCAGCTCCCAGGAATGAATGTGTGTAAATGTCAAACAAGAAATTTAATCAGTTGTGCTTGGTCAAACATCCCAGGATGAATAAAGGATAAAAATGGGCTTTTGGTAATTAGATTGATGACAAGTGTGATGCAAACTGACTTTTGTGTTTCAATAGCTCAATCCCAAGCTGCTCTCCTCCCTGATAACGCCTTCTAAATGGTTGTATATATTCACACACATTACAGTTAATGGTAAGCAAACACACAGACTATTTGAGAGAATCAAGTGGGACGTTGGCGCGCTGCTCTCTCCGTCCCCAGCAAGTCCTGCAACTCCTCTACCCTGGTTTAGATGGTAGGTTTCATATGCTGTATGTACAGCTGAACGTTATACACTGCATTTTGCTCATTTAAAGGGAAAAGGGGGTTTATTCACTTATACTTTTGCACTTGGATTTGGTGAGGACACGCCTGAATATTAGGAAAGTGTCAATATACACATCCGGGCCTAATTCTCTTTCCACCAGCAAACATTTAGTTGACGATCCTTGGTGACTTGCCACCATTTGCTGACTTCACACTGCTGCTTTGGCGAGTGTGCTCAGGAGAGGACAATAAATTATTCTCTGGTCCTGGATGGGAGATTTAGTGAGGTGAGGTGAGGTGAGGTCCAGTCAGACCAGGAACAGTGCAATCTTAGCCAGGCAGATTTACAGTTGCCACGCTGCTTAAAGCCTCATTATAATGGCCAGTAAAGGAAGTGTATCGGACATGAAGAGCAGCCCCAAGGACTCGTCTGGGGTTGTAAATTTCAAATCCAAAGACTTCTATTCTGGATGATTGGGAGCAGATCAATGGGGCTGATTAGGTTTTGACCCTTGCATGTCTTTTTTATCAGGTCAAAGGGGACAGGACAATGGACAACACAGTTTGTCCACTTGTTTACAAAACTGTATGTGTCAGATATATCACATTATACACATATACACATCATATTTCAATAATATCACACATTTAAAGCGGCATTGTATTTTTAAATCCAGATGCAGTCAAAAACAATAATTGGATCTATAGAGAAGACAAAACTAGTATTTTTGTTTTTTGTCTATTTACTACAAACTACAGTACAAGCAATACAATTAGTCAGCTCTAATGTTTCAGTAGAACTTTGATCCTATACTCTGAATATAAAATGAACTGCAGTGCAGTCAAGAGTGGTGAAACATGACAGCTCAAAAATGAACCATGGGCCAGTTCATTTCCTAAATGGCCGCCTACCTCATCATATTACACACTGATGACAATTTACAGGGACACATTCTGTGAAATACTCAATATCTACAATATAATTTTCTGATTAGAGAGAGAAGGTTATTTGGACTTTGGATTAAAACCAAATATGATCCCATTCCTAACATCTCAATGGTTTGATGGATAAATACTGCATTAATTACAAAAAGGGAGGTTGCAGACGGCCTGTTACAGGTCTTTGACACCATTCTGGTTTTCTTTTTATCAACTTCTTAGAAATCTTGTTGATTCAGAAAGAGTAACTTGAATTTGAGGTGGTTATTAGAGCTGCTCAGTACGCTGCATTAAGCAGCTCCCAGGTATGAATGTGTGTAAATGTCAAACAAGAAATTTGATCAGTTGTGCTTGGTCAAACATCCCAGGATGAATAAAGGTTAAAAATGTGCTTTTAGTAATTTTGTTGACAAGTGTGATGCAAACAGACTTTTGTGTTTCAATAGCCTGATCCCAAGCTGCTCTCCTCCCTTATAGCACCTTCTAAATGGTTGTATATGTTCACACACATTACAGTTAATGGTAAGCAAACACACAGACTATTTGAGAGAATCAAGTGGGATGTCGGTGGCTCTCTTTTATTAACCCCAGTAACGAGGCCCTGGGGAACAACAACACTCTCTGGCCCTTCTAAATCATGAAGTGCAAGCTTTCCTTTTTCATCAGGAAGGTGCAACATTTATAAGGTTGAAGTGCCACTAAGTGAAAGCCCAGCCACAAAAAGAAAAGCTTTGTCACTACACAATATACAGCATTAGCAGTTCAATGGCTTTAATGCAAAAATATATTTGCCAATTTCTGGTCACGTTTTTTTTTGTTTTGGCTCGATGAATGGCAACGTTAGTCCGTCTGTTGGTTGGTCGGTCCAACACTTTGGATCACACTGAAATATCCCAACAACCATTTAATGGATTGCCATGAAATTTGACATTCATGTCCCCTTCAGGATGAATTGTATCCAATTTGGAGATTTTTTTACTTTTCATTTAGCACCAACATCAGGTCAAAGATTTAATTTGTCCAACAATTTGGTTTGGCCACACAGAGCTGCTAGCATGGCTGTTGACTCCTAGAAAATAATAAATTATGTAACTTAGGCTTGTTAAAGAAAACTTATTTTATCTATTATATGTGCATAAAGTAGGGCTGTCTTGATACTTCATAAGAGTATTTAATACTTGACACATCTCCCTTTAAGGTGCATTTTGAAAAATGTGTGATTGATTTGTGATTAATTTGTGATTAATTATGGACAATCATGCGATTAATCGCAATTAAATATTTAAAGCCCCCTTCCACTCAAAAATGTGTTTTTCTTTTTGCTACGTCTCTCGGAGGTTTGACCTTGTGAAGAATGAGGTTTGTGCAGCTTTCACATGCACCTGCTGACAGGGCAAAGTTTATCTACACCCTCCTCAAATCTGAGTTTGAGACGTCTATGTACAAGATTTTGCGACATCACAACTAATTTAGTTTGGTAGCATGTACACATAGGCTACAGTACACTGAGACTGGACTACTTCAGTGTAGGAGACACTTTGTGTCCTGTAACTAATTGCATATTCATATATTCTGGTTTAATTTTAAAAGTAAATTAACTTTTTTGTGGAAAAACCTTAACAAGACACAGAACAAAACATTATTTGCCAGGATTTCTGTGGTTGCACCCAAATGCAGACGCTGGACAACAGGTATAGGTGAAAAGGAAAGTACTTTATTACAGGAGTTTTTGATATTGTAGTTATGAGGGGTGGTGAGGGTGAAAGGGATGGTTCCGGGGATGTGAGCTGGAAGGTGGGCAGGAAGAGAGCTGACTGGCGAGTTGGATGTGCTGAGGCGGCAGGTAGATTTTTCCTGGAGGTAGGAGAGAACAGTTAGTTGAGGTGAGCAGGCAGGCATTAACTTTACCTAATAGTTGGATTTCCCTGTATATATTTACACAATTGGTGTAAGAAATGTAAATCATGTTTACGGCAAAAACTATAAAATAAGTCCCCAGTTTAAAAATGTCTTTTCTGACACTCGTATCCAGAGCCACTTAAGCAGTAGAATAAAATGTAGCAATATATGTTATGTTCGGCAATATGGCAAGCAGCCAATAAGAAGTTCAAGGGTCACAGCATATATCATCTAAATGGTACGTTGTCTAGAAGTCTGGTCTGGTGTGCTGTTGTTTTGTTGTGGATGTGAAGTGTTATCAGCTTATACAGCCTTTTGTGCACGTCTCTAAATCATCTTAATCAAGTTCACTCTAGCGAGGAGCCTGTCTGGATTCTCAGTGGACACAATAAAAACAGGAAACAGCTCCGAAAAAGATTGAGGATCCAATCGTATCTTTCAGACTGACAACCTCTCAGTGCTTTACATTTCAGTGGAGTTCAATAGAGTTTAGTAAAAAAAAAAAAAAAAGCTGCTCTACATACAAAGACTCATTCTCTCTTTTTTGTTTTATTAATTTATGTATTGTGTATAGGGATTGTTTGACTTCTTTCTGTCTCTGCAGTATAAGGGGTGGTATAAACTCTGTGAGCGTCCTGGTTTGACAGTGGACACGTTGACACGTCGACAGACAGTTATTGGATGTGTGTGAGAGATTTCCCTGCGTGCCAGGGAAGCGTGATGGAAGAGAAATGGCTAATCAAAGAACTGCTGTTGTTGCAGTACCATGTTGCACCACCGCAGTACCACCCTGTGAGGGTTATATATCAAGCAGGCAGTTCATTACCTGGAGTGCTTGGCTCCTGTACCAGAGAGTCGAAGCCTCATGTGAAGCTATCGATTGCCCACAACCCATTGCCTAAAGGGTTGGTTCATGCAAGATGTTTCAGTGTTTTCAAGCTTTTGTGTGTGCATAAATATGCTCTCATATCATGTTTCTTCTGAATATTGCTTAACTCAAGCACATTTTTGAAGTACAGCACTTGTTCTTTACTTGAGTATTTCCATGTAATGGTTCTTTGTACTTTATACTACTCCACTACATTTTTATAAGGAAATATTGTACTTTTTGTACTCTTTACATTTTCGAAAGGTAAAATTCCAATTAAATTGCAGATCAAGATTAAAATACATGCAGGAATGAATCCTAAAACCGGTTCGCTCCTCTGGAAGTCAATGGGGTCTTTTGAATGGGTTTTTGGTTAGATGACTGAAATAATGTCTGTGGTTAACACAAGCTTAAGAGATTTTAACGTTTTATCCTACGATATAAATTGCTTCAATAAATACCCCACTTGTGAATTTTGAAGCCTTTACACATCTTAAAAAAGGCGTCTGCTAACAAGTGGCTAAATGAGACTGCTAAACGTCATCACGCCGACATGTCCGCCTTTACAACCTTGTTGTGTATACTCACGCTCATGCGTTCGTGGTTTAGTTCGTATAGCCTAACGTTAGCTTTTTACTTCTGGCGATTGCGTTCACACTTCAAAAATCATTAAAGTGGTGTTCATTTGTGGAGATTATCTTACAGAACAAAATGTGTAAATATTATAAATGTCATTGACGACATTGGCTTTTTGTTGAGGGAACTTCCTTGTAGGCCTACAAAAATACATCATCCCTGCACCATTCTATACATCAAATTAGCAAACCGTGTTTCAACAGAGATCCAAATGTGGTGCTCTGAGCTTTAACACATAGGTTACCTAAACTACATGTTGTATTCACTATAAAATATCTCTATTATGCTGATATCATATGAAAGCTTTCTGATTGTTTGAGATTGGAGCTGCTCATCAGTGGCCACAGCTGGCCGGCATCCAAAGTTTAGCACTTCCACTTTGGCCTGAACTACTGAAACACCATCCACAAACTCTGCAGAAATGCATCATACACTGACCACAAAAATAATTACTTATTGTTCATTGATTCATATTCCTGCAAGCAAACCATTTTCATAGGAAGTATTTTTAAAAGGCAGTGCGGTGGAACTTCAAAAAGGACATGAGGTGAAACTTGGGGAACATTTTTGCACATGTAACAGAAATTGGAAAGGAGAGCAAAAGAATGCCGAAAATAGGAATTGTTCAGAGGGAGGTTTTATCTCAGCAGTTCATATCTGTTGCGTCAGGCTGGTCAGTAATGAATAGTCTCAGGAGAAGACAGATTAGCCGGTTCATTAATGTATTCAGCTTCTAAGTGATAGACAGGATGGCGAGACTGCTCCCAAGTGGAGTGTCCAATATGTCATACTGCAAGACTGAGGAAGAGAAATCGTCCTCTGTGACGCCTGCGGATAGACCAGGGTTTAATGTGACCTGCTGAATGTACTCTGCAGTGCCATTCTTTACAGCTCAGGGAGGGGTATTAAACCACACCTGTCTTGAAGCACAACGCCACAAATCCTGAAGGGCTTCATTGGTCTGGGCCATCCCTGATTTCTTCCCCCCCAGAGTTCTGATTTAGAGGTGGCCTTCTCCAAATGTCCACATTCAAGGAGCTTGTCTGGTCGTTTTAGCTGTCAAAGCCTCCACCGGAGTGGATTGAAAGTTGAAAGGCTGGTTTACCAAATTGTGCGTTGCAGATTAGAAACAGACCAGTAACTGCTAGAAAGAGCAGTCATAAGAAATTACAGCTTTTTAAATGGTGCTCTGGGGATGGAATAAATAAAAAAGATCGAGAATGAAGAAGCAGCGACTGGGTCATAGATCTCAATGTTCACACTAAAGTCAGTGCATGTGTTTAAGAGCATTTGCACATTTGAGTTTGTGTATGTGCAGCTGTATTGTTGACTGACTGCACACTTTTTCCTGCGTGTGTGTAATTTAAATGACAAACTACCTCAACGGTCTTTCCGTGTTAACAGAACTTATCCCATTTGTCACCGTGAGGTCTTTTACACAGGCACTATTTACTGACATGCATCCCCACGATCACCGCCGACTACAATCAATTCTTCCTGCCCTAGATGAGATCTCAATGTGCTTAGAAAGGTGTGTCCAGGAGCTCCTAGACAAGAGCCCGATCGAAGCAAAGCCACGCAAACTGTGTCTATCTGTAAATCTTTTCTTTCTGCTTCTTTGGTCACAAGGAAGGGTTAGATGTCGGTAACGAAATGAATGCTGGGATAAAGACAGAAGGTAGATAGATAGACGGTGCTGCTAAAGAACCCAGGTCATCACGGCATAACCTCAGCTGTCTGAGGAACTGTGACTTCATCATAAAATCCAAATGATTTAAAATCCTCAATGTCCACAGACATTGTGAAATCATGGCAAGAGAAAATGTCTGACACGTTGAGAGAGAATGCCTTCATGATTATAAAATAAGGACAAATCTGGGGACAAATCTCTTGTACCACCAGGCCTTAGTAAAGCAGAGTTTGGACTGACAGTAACAGGTTAAATTGTAGCAATCAGGCTTACTCTGCGCAACTGGAAGAGCCCACATACCCCAGAGTTTACTGAATGGCTTAAACTCATGACAGAGACTGTGATATCATTGCCAGGATAAATAACGTCCCAAGCTTAAAAGTATGGCAACGGAATATGGCAAATCTTATATATCTAATATAAACGGAATATGGCAAATCTTCCTGGCTTACATTAAAGGTGCATCTTAGGGAGGGTACAGGGTACTAGTGGACGGGAAGTTTATCTGTATGTATATGCTGTTTATGGGGGTAGTTATTTTTTGGCTGCCTTTAAAGTTGGGTGTGTGTGTTTTTTTGTTGTTTTTGCTCTTGTTTTTCTCTACTATTTTTGTTTTGTTTTCTGCCTTAATTGACTATGAATCCTCTTATATCACATATGTATCATCCGCACTTTTGCATAATTAATATGAAAAATGTAATACATTTAAATCACATTGATTTACAGCTGTGGTAGAACATATTAGTGATACATTCTTCTGTTTTAGTATTTTCCTGTAAAAGACAGGCAGGGAAACAAAAATGTTAGTTAGTGAGTAGTAATAGATGTGGGTGAGATGCTGAGTGATGGTGCAGATTAAAAATATTGATTGTTTCTCGACTTACACACAAAAATTGACAAAAGTATTAAAAACTTCCACTCCAAATTGTAGAGGTGGTTTATGACCGTAAATATAGCCCGTTACCAATATCTGTGAGTAGTAAAGATTAAATACTCCACTAACAAGATAATAAAACTTCTTATAGTATTGTAACAAAAACTGGAAGTCGTCACTTAGGCATTTAGTTTGGTCAAAAAAATGCAGTTCTCCAAAACTACACAAAATGCCAGTGCATTCCAGTATTGCACTGCACACAATCATGTTCACTCTGTTCATTTTGGAAATAAAATATCCTCCGTCTGCCATGGATTGATTTTGCAGAATGAAAAATCCTAATGCTACATTCGATCCTCTGAAAGCATTTGGGTTGAACAGGAAGAGCAGGAGACATTGGTTATGGCTGGACATAATTATGATGGAGTAAAACTGACAGTGCAAGTCTGGTGTTATTGGACCCTTGGAAGCTGAACTCCTCTCCTGGGACTCATAGTAAGGTCAGAGCTGTGCAGATTCAATCAATGCCTATCAACGCTGGACATGGAAATGACCCGTCTGGGCCTGACCAGGAGTGTGAGATGGGTAATACACCACTATGAGATATGAGGGTGGTCCCAGTGGGAGAGTGCATATTTTAGGAGTACAAAATTTAATCCACTGTTGGACGAGGTGGGAAACTCATTATCCATTAGTCCATCATCGATGGAAAAGAACAAAATATGCCTTGAGTCTTACTGGTAGAAAGACGCACTAGTGTTGAAGAAAATTGTTCAGGCTGCTATTACAAATAGCATATTTGTGAGTTCATTTTTTTGTATCCATGTGAATCCATTGCTACCACCATAAAACATCCCAGTCACTAAAACAGACAGAGTACCTACAAACTTCATTATAGGATGAAGAATTGTGTGATTGATGTTACTGACCTGTATGTGACTGTCATGACGCAACTATATCCTTTTAGCCGTTGCTCAGTAGATATCTCGGGTTAACGACGTTTGTACATTTGGCTGGGATTGTGTCTCTGTGATGATTCAATTCTGTGTTACCATCAAACCAACTCTCCAGGGAGAGGGATGGAGAGGATGAAGTCTGTCCGCCATCCATGGTGCCTAAGAGACCACAGAGGCCCTCATCATCGCAGAGAGAGCTCATCCAGGAGGGGCTGGGTTCAGATGGCGAAGTGACTGATAGCGGCGTGTCTGTCTGGACTGGCTGCTAATGATGCAGGGCCGAGATAATCAACTAACCACAGACAGCGTGGCTGATAGTTACTCCAAAATAAGTGAAACAGATTGGATGTGAAGCTGTATCTCCCACATGGAAATCCAACCATCCATCAATTAGCTGTAAGCAAATACCCTCAGGGCGAAGGGGATAGTTTGTTATTGGTGGAGAGGCTCTAAGGTGTACACACATAGATGCTTTCCATCCTGTGTCTGTCTGGCATATTGCACCAGATACTGTGATCTTGAATTATGGGGTAATATCATTTTAGCGTCTTACTGGTAGAAAGATGCACTAGTGTTGAGTGCTAACAAGTAAATATTGTTGCATTCCCCACCCAGCCAGCCAGCATTGCAATATTAAAAATGAAAGATCGGAGCAATAAAATACATATTTCCTTGAATTTCATGAAAAATAATTTAACAGCACCTGTCCTTTTGCTCAAATTACATGCAAATGTTACCTTATAAAGTGACTTTTTTGATTGTATGCAAGGTATGAGTAAAAAGCAAAAGTTTGTAATTTTGGTATTCACTTTCTGGCAGAGAATTAGATGAGAAAATCAATACCACTCTCATGTCTGTCTGTAAAATGTAAGGCTACAGCCAGCAGTCAGTTAGCTTAGCTCAGCACAAAGACTGACTAGCCTGACTATGTCAAAGGTTTACAAAATAAGCGACCAGCAAATCGAAAGCTCACTAAATACTATTTCTTGGCTCTGAGCAGTTGCCAGGCAACAAACAGATGGTTCAGTTCACTGGTTACTGGTCATGGTCAAAACAGTCGGACTATGATATATTACAAGAACTGGATATCAGACCCCAAGATGGCGCCTATTCATTCTAATGAGAATTGCTCGCCTGCATGGCGCATAGCCTGCGGCAAAAAAGGTTTTCTAGCTTCCGGGTTTACTTTGGGTTATGTCACAGATTTCGAAATTACTTTTCTCGCCCCGAGGAAAGTCTTATATTTATAAATACATATAAAATATATCAAATATAAAACCTCAGTGGATCAAAATTCATAAAAAAAAGAGTCATAATTGACCTTGTTTGCAGTTCAAGCTGTCCTGTGAACAGTTTTACTAATGTCTTTTTAACGATGTTGGTCCATGGGGAAAATACTTTTTGGGCCGCATAGGAGGATTTTTTGCTGCAATATCGCAAGTGGCCACTGGACAAAATTGGAAGCAAGGCTGAGTGTATCCAGGTCTTATTATACATCCATGAGTCGGACACATTACTCGCCATAAAATGGCAAATTATTGTTTTTACACTTGATAGCTTGCTGTTTCACCCAGATGTTGTGCTAAACTAAGCTGACTGGCTGCTGGCTGTAGCTTTATATTGAAAGCATTCTTTGTTTGTTTTTGTCGATATAATGTTGTCCAATACTGCTGTATCCCCTGTTGTTTACTTATTTAATGCATCTTAAAATAAAATAGCAAACTCTGCACAGATGTTTGAAGGAATAGAGTAGAAGATTGATACTGTTCAGATTAGATGCTGATGTTGGCTCGAAGTCGCAAGAAAATAAATCTTATAAGTCTTATGCCCTTGAGTGTTAAGTAGACATTTGAGACACCTAATGTAATTTGAGGGTGATTAATTTCTTCAATGTGGCGTTTTATTGCTTTCGTTCGATTTTATTTGTCTAATCTGAAGACATTTGTTTGAAAGTAAGCTAAATGACTGATTAGATGGAAATCTGCCTGCGATAAAATGTGACTGATGACTTTTCATCCCCAGTTGTACGATCAAGTTATGTGATGGTATGAACGAAAGATTGGCATTAAACTAGAGAGCGAGGTTAGGGCGATGTCCTTGAGTTAATGTATGTTGTAATCCTAGCATTACATAACTTAGTCTGGACTCCTAATCTTATAATTAATTATGTCCCTGTTCATTTACAGCATGGTAGTTAATGTGCAGATGTCCAAAGGAAATGTTTGACATGGCCTTTGGCTAATAAAAACTTTAGCAATTCTTGTTTTTATCGTTAGGTCCAGTAGGCTAACAGGATGAAAATTTACATCATTTCATTCTACATTGCCGATAGACATCAAAAGTCGATTCCAAATATCTTTAATTTTCTCCGCTCTACTTTAGAGAGCAATTTCACCTGTCTGAAAAGTGTGTCTTGTCAGGTGTGACTCCATCTAATCTCTGTAGCTGTTGCCCTGGTGAGGACTACAGAGAAGTAACACACTGGTCCACAGGTAGAGGTAAATTGGATGTGTCACAGCTCGCACGATTCCAGATGGTATGTAGCTCCCCTTGAGACCCTCTCCTTCTTCAAGTCTCCACTGTGATCAGAATCATTGGTGGAAAATGTTATCTGCCACATACAGCTTCTCAGCACAGCCACCATATGTCTCCCCACCTTTTCTCATTGTGTGATATCCCTCCCTATACTCCACACCCACCCACACTCACAGGACAGGAAGGCAAACGGGCGGAGGACAGAAACTGTCCAGATTGTCTTGCTCCTCAGTCACGATTCTCCTGTGAAAGAAAGTCAAAAGTTCAAGCAGCCTGTCCCAAGATTTGTTGGGTTGGTCAACTAACTTTAGCTCACAAAACTGACCATTTATAGCAAATTGTTATACTGTATATATCATTGGAAAAGTCTCTTTGAGGGAGGGTTTAAATAATCCAAGCAGTATAATCAGTAGGCGATTTGAAGGGGGATGAGTAGGGATCCCCTTGTTAGCAAAATGACCAAAATGCATCCCTCTTGATAACCTGCAGAGGAGTTGTTTATTTGAATATGTCTCTGGTTTGCCTCCCTCACTTTTGCCACACCGTCACTTTTTCCGTCGCATTACACACGTACATAATGACTCGTCTGCGTCACTTTACGGTTGCAGTAAACACATACTTAATATTGTGAATTAAACAAAAACACTTCCTTAAGTTTAGGCAACAAAACCACTTAGTTTGGTTTAGGAAGAAACAACATGGTAGGGCTTAAAACTATTAGGTTTTTACAGTGTAAAGGAACGAACTGAGATTGTAAAGTGAAAGTGAAACATAACACATGTGACACGGACAGCGATTTCCTGGATGAAAGTCTTGTGTTTGTTGGACACATCCACCATGGATCTATAAACTGTATAGTTTGGGGTGGTATTAAAAAAATACAGAATCAAAAGAATCATCGCCGTTCATGAGGCGGTTCGCTAATCGCAGGTGAACAAAACGAACTGGGTCCGTCCCCCCTGTTAAAAATTAACAAATTGCCTACTGAGTATAATGAATACTAATCCCCCCACAACACATCATTTACATTAGATCCTATGAACAGTAGTAAACAATACCAAAAGGGCAGCACATACATTAAGGAAGTGGTTGGGGTGGTAGAAGGAGTACACATTTACAGATTTTTGCACACATTCACAAATCAGAACACACATATAGAGATGGAGATACAGTTTCACAACTCTCCACACAGATTTGAAAATAATATTGCCACAATAATAATAATAACCCCATGGGCCATAGCCAAGGTGAGACGTGTTGAGTGTCAACCCATCAAAATGCACATAAAGGCCTGAGTATGCGTTGGACAAAATACATCATTGGTTGTTGGTTGTACACAGGAAAAGTGACAGAAATAGTTGTATGAAGAATATTAAGAGCTTTAGAGAGAAGTTCCTGTGTGAAGTGGGCATGATTGTCGAATTATTTGTTTTGGAAAGTCACAAAAATTGTCTGAAACAACCCCTGCACAAAGGACGATTTAGACATTATTAGACAATCAGACACACTCTTTCTTTGAAGCATATTGAAGTCTTAAACGTTTCAACTCTGGCTCAGTTTCACAGTGTCAAAAGGTTTAGTGGACATACTGTACATTCGCTCTAATGCAGCAGTGTTTTGATTGATGAGGCAAATGATTTACTCAAAGTTTGGTCTCCGATTGGACTTCTGGTGCCCGCTCACTTCTGAGCTAGTTGATACAGTAAGTGTATTCTTAACTGTCAGCACCTCAATCATAACTCCAGCCCAGGCTGAGTAAGTGCTACTCTCTGCCTGCATGTGCCTTCCATTTCAGGCCCGTTGCCCAGGGCCAGGCAGGGTATGATTTAGATGATATTTGTCCTCTTAGCTAATTGATTTAAGCTGGGCCTCCTTCCTCCATTGTCAGCCTGGCAGGGTCTCCCACTGGCCCTGTAAACTGTATTAGCATTACGACGGCGAGATTGGCAATGGTGCACTCATTTACGAGACCCCCTTCCACCGGGGCCCATTTTGCCTCTCTTGCCAGAGCAGCAGTGCCCCAGAAAGTAAATAGACTTTGGCTTGAATGTGATTAGGCAGCAGTTTACTTGGTTAGACCACATGAGGAACAACAGATCCCACTGAACAGCGATGCTCCACAGATAACCCTTATCCAATTAGATTGGCACAACACAGTCCATTTATCCATTACCCTGTAAAACTCATGAAAAATAGATGGCTTTACTAAATATTAGGACAGCCATCGAACTGTTTTTCTATGCGTCCTTTCTGGCTGTGTTATTGCCGTTTCACAATAAAGTTCTTCTTTAACCTGCCTCTTCCCACACCTTTACTCTATATATCAATGTGTATAATGGCTTCAATCTGGATTCATGCTTGGCATTTTATTATAGAAAGAGCACTTGAGGTACGAGCACTTGACTATCCTGATATCAAGCTATAAAACCAGCACACAACATCATTGATGAGATGGGTTACATTATTAAAGTTGATAGTATTTCTAGACGCTGTTTCTCTCATTGTTCTCGTACTTATTGCTGCTGTTCTTGTGTTGTCACCATAGACTTTATATAAGAAGTTGACATAGTCACCGTGATTTGGTTTGTGGACTGCCGTTATGATGCCTTGAGTTCGGCATTTGCAATTGAATCCATAAACTCATGTTTGCAATGTTGACTGAGGTAATAAATCAAGTGAGAAGTAGGGTCATTTTCTCATAGACTTCTATACAATCAGACTTCTTTTTGCAACCAGAGGAGTCGCCCCCTGCTGGCTATTAGAAAGAATGCAAATTTAAGGCACTTTGGCATTGGCTTCACTTTTCAGGCCTGGAGTTTGCCCACTGGGTGTCACTGCTGTCTCCACACTGGCAGTGATATAAACTTGATCAATGATCATTAACATCTTATGAATGTGATGCATCTGTTACCATCCTACATTTCCATATAATATGCTTTTGAATACAAAGTGCAGACTTCTCTTTCAAACCTGACTCCATCTACAGCTTGAACTTTTTTTACTGATGAAGTAATGGGACTGTTAAGACACTTCTGTTGATGCCACTGCAGTTCAAGGTGACATTTACTCTTTATTCAGTACTATTTGAGAGTAATGGCCCTCTGTGGGCTCATTGGAGAAACACTTAAGTCGACTAAGACCCGCGGAATTGACAAGTGGCTTTTAAATGTAATTATGTTTTGGAAGCAGACACTGGTGTAAAAAGTGTAGTCAATTCATAAAATATACTGCATACCTAATAGGCTACACCTAATATTTCTTTCTTTCTTTCTGTCTTTCGTAAAATACAATACCAGCACATAGGAGAAAGCGCATATAGCTCTGCACGGTATCACCAGAGTGGCAGACAACAACATTACCTCTGTTGAAAAGGGCATGAGATGAGTCTCTCTCTCTCCCTCTGATTAAACAGTTTTTTTTTGCCCCGAGTATATTTTCACAGGAGTACAAGGATTTAAACCTTTTGGCCCAAAAATCTATTGTTCAGCTTTTCTCATTATTACACATTGCTTGCTGTCTCATCATATCAGCGTTTCAGTTCATTTTCCAGCCAGTGTTCTGGACACGGTGCTCTTGCAGGGTTGAGGGGAAAGTGAAAAACGAGCATGGTCCCTTTGGTGGACAATTTCCCTAGATGCTTGTCAGTATCAAGGGGACACTTCCCATTAGATATTGGAGAAAAAGCTTGGAGGGCTGTGCTACTCGCTGGCCTAACCACTCCTGCCATGAAGAGTGTAGACTGAGAAGATTGCAGCTGATGCTATTGGACTCTGCTCCATAACCTGCTATATGTGTCAAGATAAGATTTTATTTTATATATTGATGAATTGGTGTTGCATTATTGTTTATGTTTCTGTCCTGATATAGTCTTGATTTTTACATATAGATGCCTGCACTTTCAACAGCCATTAAACATTTAGTTGTTTTTTTTTGTTTTTTTTAAATAGCAACAAACAGCTCTAAAGACCAAGGCAATAAAAGATGTATTGCAGCAATTCCAGCTGTTGGATTGATTTGAATCTATTTGATATTACATAGACACAAATTTCACAAATATCCCTTTTTTTCTTGACGTTCAGCACGACTTTCAGCAATGTATTTTTCTTGCATTTTCCTTTGAATGTACAGCAACACGTGACGCACATGTCAATTTCCGCTCCAGTCTTTTCAAAATAAAAGTTAGGTTTAGGAAAAGATTGACTTGGTAAGGCTTAAGTAACAAAACTACTTAGTTAGGTTTAGGGAAACATCTGCAGTTTGGGTTAAAATAACTACAGATGTGCTGTAATTAAGTACGGAAGTTACGTGACAAATACATCTACTCTAACTTGTGGTTTCACACAGGACATGAACACCGGTCTCCTGACCCACCCTGACCTCCTCCCTACACTTCCCAGTTCATAATTACGTGGATCACATACGAATTGATTTTGTGCAGACCATTTGTGTCTATGTACACTAATCAATATATTAAATTTCGTGAGTATTTCACAAACTGCTGTGCAACTGGGCTGGACAAGAACTTAGCAGGGTGCCATCGCTCCATCACGCAGATATGTGGCTCTTTTTTTTTTTACATTTTACAATTCAAATCAATCACATTTATTGCACCATGCACAGACTAAAGTACAGATGTGAACAGGTCTAATGTTGCCTCTAAATCTTTTGGTCTCAAGGACAGTTCTCATATTATGGTATAACAGACTTATGTATGTCATCACTCTGTGCAGCATAAACATTTAAAAGCCAACAGGAGAGATCATTTTCAGAAAGGCGTTACTAATGTACCGTATAGTCTATAAATGAAGCCTTTGTGACCGGGCGCTGAGTGTGAGACATAAATATTCTCTCTAATCTCTGTCAGTTAAGTGGATGATGCAAGGACACATGCCACTCTCACTATGAGGGCTCAGTGTCCTGGATGTGAACCGTTGTCTCTGCTCATTTGCTTGTACTTTTCCCTAGAAGAAAATTGAATATATCGCTCCTCCTTGGTGAGATTGGTGCAGTCTCCTCTGACAAACTGCCCTGCTGCATGTGGTGAATCAGCAGTAGGGGCGTTTGAAGAATGGCTTCAGCTATCCAAAGCTAAACATCGAAACACCTCCAAATCCCTACAAGACAGTGGTTTAACATCAGATGCGGCAACACTTATTTTAACTAACACTGCTGATGAGGACTAATGAGCTGAATGTGTCGACACAATACACTCTTCTGTGAAGCAGAGCTTAAGAGGGATCAATTGGTTCAGTTTCACGTCTGCTTTGCTATTAATTCCATGTAACTACAGCACATAGACAAGCCAGGGATTTTTAAAGATTAATTAGGAAAGAGCTACCTTTTATTCACATGCTAGCAGTTGTGCATTTACATCTTATAATGACTTAACTTAAAAAGAAGGCATGTAGAACCTCCATGCTGCCCACTTTGACCTCAGCTCTGTTCATAAATAAATAATAAAGGCAGTAAATGGTGGGAGATGATTTGCTCTCGCTGTCCCGGATGGAATGAGGAGACAAGGCAGGGTTTTAATTAACTTTTCGTCTATGGTGCAGATGGAGGACATAAGAGCGGGATAAATCACAGAGGACAACAGCAATCTGCCTCTTTATTAGCGTGTACACAGGCACGCCGTGACAAACTGCCCGTCAGCTGCTCAATCATAAAACAGGGCTGAAAAGACAATCAGGAGTCAACCGGAGACGTTTGTTTTGGTTTGCTCTGACCCTTGACAAGCTTGCCACTTGTCTTTGTGACATCCCTGGAGATATGCTCTGCCAAGAATGTTTTATATGCACTCAGGCGAAAAAATATATGAAGCATAATTCTAGCAATGACGTCTGCAATCCATTTCTCAATTGCCCGTCTCCTCCCCTTCATTTGCATGTCCTCTTCATGAGTGAAGTGGATGGTGCAATCAATAAGGAAGCACATAACATAAAATATGATAATGTTTTTCCATGCAAACATACATATGCATCGTGTATTTTTGCTTGACTTGATTTAAGAGGACGTACTCTGGAATTATTAATGCGGCAGTACGAAGTCAACCTCTCAGTGGCTGTCAGTTGTGTGAAGATGCAACGTGTTTAGCGTGGCGGGTTAATTGCTTTTTTCAGGATGTTATACAACAGCTATCGTCTATAACATGGCATCCTAACAGCGGACACATTTAGAGGACAAGCCCCTCAACACAGTCTGCTCAATAAATAAGCAAGGCAGAGTTATTACACACCAAGAAGAATGTATAGAATTGATTTAACCTGCTTGCGAAAAGTCAACTTGGGTAATACAGGTCTGCGACATTTAAGTGAAGTGAGGCATCTAGGTGGAAGTGCTGAAAGTGTGTGAAAGATTGTTAAAAAACAACACTTTAAAGGACATTTCTCTTCTTGCTTAATGAAAGTCATAGAATTAAACTTAAATGTAACTATACTTAAACTATAGGATAGGATAGGATAGGATAGGATAACACTTTATTTATCCCCATGGGGAAATTGCAGTTGCACAGCAGCACAGATTCTCAACAGCAATAGAAATAAGAGCATGAAATAAGACATGGCACACAATAAATATGAGTAAAAAATACCCAAACGATAAGAACACTAGTAAAAGTTGTATGTCATAAAAAATAAATAAATAAATATGTGCATTATAAGTTATGTGCACTGGTATGCATCAGCATATAACAAAACAGAATGAACAGTAGCAGTAGTGCAAACATTATACCCACATGAACAAGACAACAAAAACAGTGCACAAACAGAGACCACCGAGTTGGCTGAGACTGAGGTCATCAGGGCAGTTGCTATTGTACCAATATGACTATAATATGAGTCATAAACGGAGATAGTCTAGTTAAGGATTTTTTTTTATACTGTAAATGAGTGCTCTATCTTAAGCTTATTATAACTTTCAGCTCTTGTAATATCTTTTAACTGGCGTATCTTCTTATCTGGAAGTAGGCTTTGATATTATAATTTTAACAGGGAACCAATTAATTTCCCTTCATAATTACTCAAACCTTTGTGATCTACTCAGAATAAATTATTATGATCAAAGTCTGACCAATACCCTGTTTTCAAAATTGATTATTAATTGCACATGAACAGAAGTGCACATACAAAAGCAGCCACTACCCCTCACTCACGCACTCATTAATACAGATGCATACATAACCAAACAAAAAGAAAAGAAAATGTGGCCACAATTTGTGTTCTCCACATCCACCCTGGTTGATTTTACATCTCCACCTCCACCTCCACTCTCCCGGTCCAAACCCCCTCAAAAATGAGTTGACAGTGTTTGCTAGACTGGAACCTTGACCTTTCCTGAGGAACCATTGCATTAACAGTCCCTGACCTCACTGCACAGTCAGTGAGTTCAGGTAGATTGTAAGAGTTTATTTGCACATAGGGTATGAAAATGCTGTTAAGAGCAATCCGTGGTCATCACTGCTCACACTAGGCCCGGGTCTGCAGCTGTAGGCAGTGGTGGAATGTACCTAAATACATTTACTCAAGTAATGTACTTAAGTACACTGTTGACATACTAGTGCTTTACATGTGTATTTCCATTTTCTGCTACTTTATACTTCTACTCCACTACATCTCAGAGGTAAATATTGTTATTTTTACTGCACTACATCTATTTAAAACATATAGTTACTAGTTACTTTTTACAATTAAAAAAAACCATATACACTTATTTGATATGATGCAGTACTACTAATCTCATACATCTTAACTGATGGTATATTGTTGTTAGATTATTTTATCTTGTTTATATCTTAAGTTCTGGATCTTAATGACTTATCATGTTTTTATTGTAAAGCACTTTGTAACTTTGTTTTTGAAAGGTGCTATATAAATAAAGTTATTATTACTAATCTACACAGTTTCTTGGCTCCACATTTTGATGAACTACAACATTAAAAAGCTCTTACATGTACTTGTTAGTGACAAAAAGAGAATATAATATTCTATAATAATATAACACTTTTAAAGGAGCCATTCTGCATATCAAACACTTTTACTTCTGGTATTTTGAGTATATTTTGAAGTTAATACGTACTTTTACTTAAGTAGCATTTTGAATGCAGGACTTTTGCTTGTATTGGAGTATTTTTAGACTGTGTTATTTCTACTTTTACTGAAATGAAGGATCTGAGTACTTCTTCCATCACTGGCTGTAAGCCCGTACACATCACCAGTGGCGTGCATAAGTTTGAACAACAGGGCCAACCACCCCCGGCCGTTAGTTTATGAGCCTTTAAAATGGCAAATCAATGTGTTGTTCTTCAACACTGAAACCTCAAACTGCAACATACAGCTCCAGAACTGAAACTGTGGCTAACAACTTCAGCACACTGATATGAGTTGCTTAGCTAGTAGGCTATTTGCATTCCTCTGCTCAATCCACTGAATGCCAGAGGTATGACAGGGCTGATGTAATTAGACACCAAGCAACAAACTTCTACCAGTAATGTTAAAGTGAGTCACCTGCGTCCTCGCAGAATACTAATTTGGGGAGGGCCAAGTAAAAGAAAGGTTTCCCCCGTTGATAGGGAGACCTCCCCATAGCATAATTAGAGGTGACAGCGCGGCACTATTCTGGGCCAGTCAGCTACTCCCAAATCTTTCCTGATAACAGACTAACTCACAAAGAGTAAAGTTTGCTTTTAAGGTTCGGTGTGCTCCCTGAAACCCTCACAATCTGTCTAATTGAATTCGAGGACTAAAATAACTGCTTCCTGAAGACTTTCTGCCGTCTGCCTTATTGAACCTGTCTGGCTCCCAACCTGAAAGTCTAAATATTTACAAGTTTTAATACAAGATCATTCAAAGCGATCATTCAAAGAGTAGTTTCCCGGCAAACATGCAAACAATTTTGTCATTTGTTCAGCCATCAAAATGATGTCAACATTTGCATAATACATAAATATAAACAGAAGAGATATTCATGTAGCCTGAAACACAGTAACCACCAGTTAGAAGAGAGCAGCACCAACAACAACAACATCAGTGATTTCATAAGATAACCCTAGTTGTTCAAACATTGAGCCAACACTGCCTCCTAGTGGGCACCATGTACTACTACCGACATTGCACACTGTTTATGGTTTCTCAATTCAATTCAATTCAGACACAGAGAGTGGACTATATTATTTTCCTGGATCCTTGTGAGCAGAGTAGATTTTTATTTTTTTATTTTTTTTACAACCCAGTATGCATCAGGCGATGGGAAAATAACTGTTCCGTTGAACACCCATTAAATTACATATTTAAGGTCAATATTTATTATATTTTATGCTCATTAAGATGTAATAAAGCGTCTTTGAGCTCTTTAAAAGCGCTATATAAGTTTTAATTTATTATTATTATTATGATTATTATTATTATTAATAGGCCTATCTTACTCAAAATTCCTATAATTTGTGATTGGGCCTATTATACTTACAAAACTCAGATGGCTGGGCTCACACAAGTAGGCTTAGACTACTAATGAATGAACTCTGGATGTGTATATCATACCTGATTATTGTTCCTTAGCAAGACTATGTTGTACTACCTGGCCATCCTCATGTCTATTGCTCATGTCTATATATTGTATATATTTTTTTATATACAATAAACATGTATGACCTTCAAATCTTCAAAGTGTAGTCACTGTTATATTCTTCTTTTTAATAACCTGTTATGTCCAGTTAGTCTATTGTAAACAAGATGATACAGACACATTTCTTGTGATCATCTGTTAAGACATTAAAAAAGAAAAGAACATACAGATTAGAATTAAAATTAAAATTAGTTGTGATCATATAGCCTCATTCAGGCCAATTCGAACTAATGTGCTGAACTGAAATATATTAAAAAAGATAATACAGAAAGTCAATAAGAATGGTGTATTGACTATGTGCATTGAAATGTTCAATTGTTTAAATTGTCAAACAAAGCCTGTGTAAACTATTTACACAGAAACAACCTATATTTTTTGTACATTTGAGTAAACATATTTGAGTACATATATGAGTAAACACAAATGTATGTATGTGGGGCCCATGTGGGTAGTAAATGGGCTGAAAAATGGGCCCTATATGGGATTGTCCGCGGGTTCCATAATGACCCAATGTCAATTGCCCACATGGATTCCATGCAGGATTACAATGGGTGTTATGTGGGGCCCATCTGGGCAACATACCCAAGACCCATCTTGGTCCCAGCTTTAAGTTCTATGTGGGTACTACATGGGGACTACATGGGCTGAAATATGGGTTGTAAGTGGGTTTGTCCACAGTTTCTATGTTGGCCCCATGCACTAATTTCCCATTAGTGATCCACCTAGGACCCACATGGACCAACTTAGTTGATCCAAGTGGGCCATACCCACTTGGTACCGAGGTAGCCCCAGCATAACCCATGTGGGGCCCACATAACCATATTGGCTAAGAATTGAAAATGATGATTGTGTTTGATTTGGTTGTGTAATTATTGAACATTATGGCTGAGTCATAATATCAAGTACAGTATGTCCAAATTGTGATAGACACTGCAACAAACATAATGTCCATGGAAACGTAATCTAAATAATTTCAGCTATATTTATGGTACCAAATTAAAAAAAGATTCACTGGAAAGGCCCAACTCTATGTAAACTATTTACACAGAAACAACCTTTTTTTTTTGTACATTTGAGTAAACATATTTGAGTACATATGAGTAAACACAAAATTGAAAATGATGATTGTGTTTGATTTAGTTGTGTTTTATTATTATTGAACACTATGGCTGAGTCATAATATCAAGTCCAAATTGTGATAGACACTGCAACAAACATGATTTCCATAATTCCAGCTATATTTATGGTACCAAATTAAATTTTATCACAGGAAAGGACCAACTCTATTTAAGTTCTGTGCACCAGTTTTACTCTGTTATGTATTATCTGAAGCAGGAAATTGGTTATTTTCCTTTACAAAAAAGAAAAAATCGTAATCTAAAAAATGTCAGCTATATTTATGGTACAAAATTAAAATTAATCACTAGAAAGGACCAACTCTATCTAAGTTATGTGCACCAGTTTTACTCTGGTATGTATTATCTAAAGCAGGAAATTGGTTATTTTCCTTTACAAAAAAAAAAATCATAATCTAAATAATTCCAGCTATATTTATGGTACCAAATTAAAATTAATCACTAGAAAGGATTAACTCTATCTAAGTTCTGTGCACCAGTTTTACTCTGGTATGTATTATCTGAAGCAGGAAATTGTTTCTTTTCCCTTACAAAAAAAAAAAAAAAAAAAAAATCACATAGAAGCTCCTCTCCCTCTTTAAATGTTTGACTTAATGATTTTAAAACTTTTGCTTTATTCTCTTACACCCTGACATAACTAAATGTTGTCGCTCGCGCTGTATGCTGGGATTGCTGCTGCTGCTGCGGGTGAACGGTAACGGTACCGGGGGGGAGGGAGAGACGCCATCTTTAAACCCCCACCAGAGGCCGTCAGCTACAGTTGAACACCGGGAGATGAAGAAAAACACTAGAATCACCACAACCTACAGCAGGATCTAACTTCACATCGGCAGGGAGATGCTGTGATATTGTATCCCCGGGTTAAGCCAAAACAATACGGAACTGTCCGATGGCGATGTGAGGAGACGATCACGGGAACCTTTAAGAAGTGTTGTTATCACGGGCAGACAACAACAATAGACGGAGACGGAAAGACAACAACAACGGAGCTAAGCTAAGCTAACGCGCTAGCATAAGCTAAGCTAACGTTAGCTGCTACTTCGTTTGAAATTTGGACATAGCTGGTTCTATACATCCAGCTACCTATTTCTTTTGCCACATTTTAAGCAATTTTTGAAATAGAATAATTTAGAAATTGTGAGCTATAAGTCCCGACTTCTCCCCCCCCCCTAACCCTCACCCTCAGCGGCGGCCCGGCCAGCCGGAGATGCGTGGAGAAGATGTCGGTGTCGGGGCTGAAGGCCGAGCTGAAGTTTTTGGAGTCCATTTTTGATCCGAACCACGAACGATTCAGAATCATTGACTGGAAACCCGACGAGCTGAGCTGCCAGTTCAACGTAACTGGAGAAAAGCTGTTAATTATCCACTGTAATATCACGGTAAGAGAGGAAGGGGAGATAGGAAACACCCGGGTTTATACACACTTGCTCTTGTTGTTTCGTTAGCATGCTAGCCAGGCTAACGAAACAACTGTACAATCTGATGCTATGCAGGTTTTTTTGCGTAGTTTCCATAGCTAGTGTCTGCAGGAACTACGCAGTAACTCAATATTAGGGGGGTTTGTTTGCTAACAATCCGATATTAAACAGGATTGATAAGCAAACCCTGGCTGTTAGCTACACTCAATGTGAAATACATTTGTCTGTGCAATATATCCTTGATTGCTCAAACCACTGGCGCACTTACTTTACACTATACATCCTATATACAACCTACTTTACACTATACATCCTATATACACTTACTTTACACTATACACTTACTTCACATTATACATCCTATATACCACTTACTTTACACTATACATCCTATATACCACTTTACACTATACATCCTATATACACTTACTTTACACTATACACTTACTTCACATTATACATCCTATATACCACTTACTTTACACTATACATCCTATATACCACTTTACACTATACATCCTATATACACTTACTTTACACTATACACTTACTTTACCTTATACATCCTATATACCACTTACTTTACACTATACATCCTATACACCACCTACTTTACACTATACATCCTATATACACTTACTTTACACTATACACTTACTTTACCTTATACATCCTATATACTACTTACTTTACACTATACATCCTATATACCACCTACTTTACACTATACATCCTATATACACTTACTTTACACTATACACTTACTTTACATTATACATCCTATATACCACTTACTTTACACTATACATCCTATATACCACTTTACACTATACATCCTATATACACTTACTTTACACTATACATCCTATATACCACTTTACACTATACATCCTATATACCACTTACTTTACACTATACATCCTATATACCACCTACTTTACACTATACATCCTATATACACTTACTTTACACTATACACTTACTTTACACTATACATCCTATATACCACCTACTTTACACTATACATCCTATATACACTTACTTTACACTATACACTTACTTTACATTATACATCCTATATACCACTTTACACTATACATCCTATATACACTTAATTTACACTATACATCCTATATACCACTTACTTTACAATATACATCCTATATACCACTTACTTTACACTACACATCCTATATACCACTTACTTTACATTATACATCCTATATACTGTTAATTGTCCACTGTAATATCAAAACAGGATTGATAAGCAACCCCTAGCTGTTAGCTACACTGAATGTGAAATACATTTGTCTCTGCAATATATTCTTGATGCAATATACACCTCAAGTGCAACTACCTCTGTCTGTTTACATTTTATTCATTACATCTATACCCTACATATTCTACAAGTGCAATTACCTCTGTTTACATTACATCTAATTTTTATATATTTTATACTTCTAGTGTAAAACTTCTGTTTATATTTATTTGTAACATCTACTTTACCTGTTTTATTTGCTTTATAACTGGGTGTGTTGGGGGATTTGTTTGCTAACAATCCAACATTAAACAGGATCGTTAAACAAAGCCTGACTGTTAGCTACACTGAATGTGAAATACATTTGACTGTGCAATATATATTCTTTATTGCTCTAACCACTGGCACACTTACTTTACACTATACACTCTATATACCACTTACTTTACACTATACATCCTATAAACCACTTACTTTACACTATACACCCTATATACCACTTACTTTACACTATACATCCTATATACCACTTACTTTACACTATACATCCTATATACCTCTTACTTTACACTATACATCCTATATACCACTTAATTTACACTATACATCCTATATACCACTTACTTTACACTATACATCCTACATACCACTTACTTTACACTATACATCCTATATACCACTTACTTTACACCATACATCCTATATACCACTTACTTTACACTATACATCCTACATACCACTTACTTTACACTATACATCCTTTATACCAGTTTACACTATACATCCTATATACCACTTACTTTACACTATATATCCTATATACACTTACTTTACATTATACATCCTATATACCACTTACTTTACACTATACATCCTATATACCACTTACTTTAAACTATACATCCAATATACACTTACTTTATACTATACAACCTATATACCACTTACTTTACACTATACATCCTATATACCATTTACTAGACTGCACATATGTACATATTACATTTATTTATTGTACATACTACATTTATTTATTGACGGACTGCACACACTATGTTCACCCATTCACTCTGGGTATTAATAAAGGTTCATCTTATCTTATCTTATAATATATACCTCAAGTGCAACTACCTTTGTTTACATTTTATGTATTACATCTACCCTACACTATTCTACAAGTGCAATTACCTCTGTTTACATTACATTTATTTTTTATATTTTATACTTCTAGTGTTACACTACTGTTTATATTTATTTATTTATTACATCTACTTTACCTGTTTTATTTGCTTTATATAACTGTGTGTGTGTTTTACCTGATATATGTTTTATCTGCCTCGTTTAGTCTTGTCAAGTATTTGTTTTAAAGCACTGACCAGAAGTGGCAACTGTGAATCTCCTATTTAATACAATGACAATAAAGCTTTCTATTCTATTCTCACGATGCACTCTGAATGCTAATGTTTCAGTTTTTTGCCGCTATATCCTCTGATTTCTATGTTTAGCCCTGCGACACGCAAGTGAATATATAGGTCAAATGTATTGATGTAACTTGTCACGTTTTTGTCTTTTAGGAATCTTATCCATCTACGCCTCCAATATGGTTTGTGGACTCTGATGACCCGAGCTTGGCGCAAGTTTTGGAGAGGTTGGAGGATGTGAGAAAAGGCAGCACCCTGGTAGTTATCCTCTCTTTGTTTTTTTTTCACTGTGTCATTGAGGGAAAACTTGATGATTCATGCATACTTCGTGAGGATCTGCTGCTGACAATTTTTAGTATTCGTAATGAATGTTAACCTTGATCCAAAATATTGCCTGGACACATATAGTATGTTTTGTGTGAATACTTCCTACAAGACATAGGTTATCGTGTGATACGGCAGTTGGCTTCAAGTTAACAAAAATGAGGAAAAACTTGACGATTCATGCACACTTTATGAGGTTCTGCTACTGACAATTTTAGTATTCATAGTGAACCTTAAAACCTCGATCCAAAATATTGCCTGGACACATATACTAGGTTTTGTGTGAATACTTTCCTACAAGACTTAGGTTATCGTGTGATGCAGCAGTTGGCTTCAAGTTAACAAAAATTAACCATGATGAGCAGATTATTTATTTCCCAGCTGATTTATTTTTAACATATCCTTGTATATTAAATTAGAGCTGATGCAGCTGCAGCCAAAGGGCTTTCATGGTATGTCTGAGGTATGAAAAGACTACACTTTGTTTGACTTAAAGCTGCAGTTGGTAACTTTGAGCAAATATATGTTTTTTATATAACCGTCACTTTATCCTGACAGTAGTGCATGAGACAGATAATCTGTAAAAAAAAAAACATGTTCCTCTGTGTCCTCCTAGTCCACCTAATGGAATTTGCAAGATTTCACCTTGCCTGAAGGAAAACAACCAGTCAGACCCGAGGAGTCTGTACAGCGGCTGTCAATCACTGCTCGCGAAACTCGCAAACTCTAAGCAAACTGTCAAACTACGGAGGGCTGATCAAATATGAATCAAGATTACGTTACTGTAATGCCTATTTCTCGTCTTAAATGTTTTCAGAAACATATTTTAGTGTGCTGTTTAACTGTAAAAAGAGAAAGTTTGCTCTGGCGGGTGGGAGGTGCTTAGTTTTGGCTCGACTGTTTTCAACATGGTGGCCGGGTCACAAACTTTCTCAGCTCTGATTGGTTGTTTTTCTTCGGGCGTGGTGAAATTTTGCAAATGCCATTAGGAGTACAGGAGGACACAGATAAACATGATTTTTTTCACAGATTATTAATCTCATGCACTACTTTCAGGATAAAGTTTTATAAAAAAATGACCTTTTTATCATATTTTTAAAGTTACCAACTGCAGCTTTAAGTGAATTGCTTGGCTAAACAAAGGGTTTACCAGGCTGCCTCTCAGCAGGAGCATTTTCTTTGCATTATTGTTAGGACTGGATATCGTTTAAAAAATTGCAATACCAGTATCTTTTAAAGGGTCACCGATACTAATAGGGTTCTTCATTTGATACCTCTTTTTGAAACTTCATTTGATACCCTTCATGTGAATGGAAGCATTCAGTTGCGTAAAATGCCACCACCATCGCATTTATTTTTATCAGGTGCCACAGAGGTTTAGTATAGCCATACTTTCCAAAGTTTTAGTGGCATCTCGGCACGCTGAACTGCCAATTCCATCAAATACACCGCGCTCAACTTCACCACACCACAGACTGTATGGATTGTAGCTGCAGCTGTGGTGGGCCAATCACATGTCGCATTAAATCAAAGAACGCATGTGAGCAAAACTATATAAATAATACTTTTTTTCTAGATCTGGGTACAAAGGGATGAAATTCAGGTATCAATTGACTGGAGACATTTCGATACTACTTGGTACTGGGTTATTTAGGTCGAGGTATTCGAGTACCTATACCCAGCCCTAGCCAGCCTGCTGTGTTGAGGTTCAGCAGAAGGAGGCAGCTGATTGTGGTCTTAAATAATCTTTTGGAGCCACTCCTTTATTTTGGACTTTGGTTAGACAAGCCAGAGCTATCATTTAGATTCGTTATTCACTTAGTACTGCATTATATATTTATATTCTAGACTACATATCATAAAGTGTTTGTCCTTTAACATTTTTTGCACCATTGTTGCAAGGTGTTTGCAATGTTGAACTAGTTAAACAGTGTTCACCACAGGTTAAGTTAATGCCATTTTAGTCTTAAATTCACACAAGATGTACACAACTTGGAGCTTATTTAAAATTTCTTATGGGCTTTCAAGCATAAACAAACAGCTTGCATGTGCTGCATAAATGTGTGTGACTTTGCACTTGGGGAATGGGTTGAACGTGTATAACTGGCAAGTACAAACAGGCAGGTTTTCAGCAGACCAAATGGCTGTGACATTAGATCATTGCGACAACCTTTGAGGTCAAAATGTCTGTGACAAGCAGATTCTCATGTAATCCTGCGTGTGCAGTGACATCCTGATCTTAGTTAGCCTACTTATTCATGCTGCTCTGTTTGTAGGACACAAAAAGTGTTTTTTATAGAAGTGCTGTTGGATTTTTTTGGACAGAAGATTTTTTCATTTGCAGTTTGCACCATATCTTAGTCTACATTCAGATAGAGAAAACAACATTGTGAATGTTGTGAGTTATGTAAAGGGCAAACCTTACCTTCCTGTGGATAGATAAGATCAACCTATTTTCTTACTGTTGCACAGATGGTTTAGCGGTATCGTATATTTGAATTGCACCAAATTTGCAAAGGCAGAACACAAGCTGATGGCAGCTAAATGATTGTTGCCTTCCTCTTTTTTTGTATGAGTACAAATGTCAGTGTTTGTATGTGTGAATCCTTACTTTGAAGTCATATGTGAGAGTTATTGATCCTAATTGTATTGCTACTTATAGATTGCAAGATTTTACATTGTTCCACAGTTGGTCAAATGCCCTGCAAGACACTGCTTTGGAAATAATGTAATCATCCCATAACTTTTGTCTCCTACAATCACAAATTGCTAGTTTTGCATTCAGGATTCTGTGATTTAAGATAATCTAATATAATGTAACATATATTATATATATATATATATATATAATAAATAATGAGGCTAAACAATGGAAACCGCTTATAGTGATCACATTTCTCCAGGATGATTACTATAACCACATTTTTGATGGTAGTTCTTTATCATGCAGATTACCATCTAATTTGTAAATTTATTACATGAATGACAATGACAACTTTGCTATTTACTGGCTCGCTGCCAATTCTTCTGCCTTTTCCCTCACCAAGGGCGAGGAATTGCTGTTTTTGGCCGGCTCTGTGTCACTGCAGTGCGGGCGGTGCATGCAGATGAATGGCGCCCCTTTGCCGGGGCTCCTCGCTTGCTCACCCGGTGTGTGGCACGGAGGGAGGCGGGCGCCGTTCGTAAGCATGTGCTGCCCACACTACGGTGGCGCAGAGCCATTTGAGGATTGGCAGAGTTTCACTTTTAAGAGAGTATTACATGACCACTTGACAAGGGCGACTTCAACCACAGGTGCTTTTTCCGTGCACATTTGTTTGTCATTCAGAATAAATGACTTTGTTTTTCCCGTCATGATTTCGATGTGCACGCAGCTGTACTGTAAGTGGACTACTTGACTACTATAAGCAAATTATTTAAACAGCATTTGTATAGGAATGATTCTGTCCCAAGCTTTTTGATCCATATAAGCGATTGATCACTGTAACCAAGTGGTTTCCTCTGTGTTAATTATCTGAAGTGAGGGTCTAAGGACAGAGGGCTGTACAGATTGTAAAGGCCTTTGAGGCAAATTTGTGATATTGGGCAGTATAAGTAAAATGGACTTGGTAGTCTAAGTCTACTATTATTAATGAATGCGATAGTGTTTCTGTCACGTCTGACATGTGGCATTTGCTGTGTAGCTACATTTGCTATCTTGAATGTTTTTTTCTAACTCTGTATTCCCTCCTCTTTGTGGTTTCTCTTTCCTAGCTTTTGCAGCAGTTGAAGAAACTCATTTGTGACCTTTGTCGGCTGTACAACCTTCCCCAACATCCAGATGTGGAGATGCTAGACCAGCCCCTGCCTGCAGGCCCCGTGGGACAAGACCGAAAGGCAAGGCTGCATAGTTCGCTCTAGTGAAATACATCCTCATGGCATGACATGGATTGGCAGGGCCAGGACATGGCCAGTATTCGATTACTTTTAAGGAATAAGACATACATATTTAAATAAGGTGGTCTTTATTATTCACTTCCAAACCAATTTTGCTCAGTAATGAAATAGCAGCCTACATTACAGAGGGCCTTGGTGATTTAGTTGTTCTCTAAGCTGATCAATAGGCTCTTCCTGCGGTTATGGTCAGTAAAAGGTGGTCTTGTGTGAAAAATAAATAAATAAATAAACAGCTCGGGGAGTCTCTTTCAGATGACTTTATTCAGTTTGACTCAATGCCTTGTTAATGGTGTGTGTATGTGTTTATAGCATGGGACAGAGGAGGTCACATCTGAAGAAGAGGAGGAGGAGGAGATGGGAGAGGTAAGTTATCATCTTTGGTCTAAACAACTAACCTATGGCTCTTAGAAGGTTGGGCTATTTAATGAAATGTTATGATGTTATGCTTATCATTTAATAAAGATTCAGATGTTTAACATGTTTTTGATTGGTATGTCTGTCCTTATCCTCCACCAATACATACACATTGTTATTGTCTTTGGGTTTGATTTGATTATGATCTCGTCATCCTGGATATTGAGGAGCTAATGTTAATGTTTTCTTTGTTATGATGTTATTCTAGTGAACAAGGAAGTTTTATCACATCTTTTGACTTGGCACTGGCTTTGATCCCTGTGCCGTTTTTTTTTTTATGTTGCATGTATTGCTGGAGAACCAGAAAGTATTTGAAATGTCTAAAATATTGAATATGAACCAACAGGACATAGAGGATCTGGACCACTATGAAATGAAAGAGGAGGAACCTGTGGATGGGAAGAAATCCGAGGATGATGGCATCGAGAAGGAGAATCTCGCCATCCTGGAGAAGATCCGAAAGAACCAGAGGCAGGACCACTTGAATGTAAGTCTTTGGCGGTGTCTGAAATCATTCACTACTCCCTCCTCACTATCCAGTTGTGAGCTCACCGGCAAAATTTAAAAAACACTTTTGGATACTACTCTGGTCATTGTCTCTGTGCCGTTAACTACATCATTGCTGTCGCATAATAAAAACGTGCCAGATTGAACGTCTATAATAAATACTGTAATGTATTTTTGTGATAAATACATATTGTAAGTTATTTTGTTGAGTTGCCTCTTAGTTAAATGCTCTGAGTGCATTTAAGTTCCCTTGGTAAGCAGTGATGCTGTGTATATGTTTAGAGCTTTTATTGTGAAAGGTCAAAACGGAAAGAGTAAAGCGGTGGTTCGTTGCTGTCTGCCATTTTGGCGTATTTTCCCACACTAATAAATACAACGTACTTTGTGACCGTTTGTGTTGTGATGCGCCGCTCTGCTCACATTAAATACATTATTTTCATACTCATGGATTTGTCTCAATCGCGCTGCTCTCTCTCCTCTCATCCGTCTGCCATTTCTTTCCTTCAGCACATTGCATGATGGTATATAGTGCCTGTTTAGTGATCATCATTGTTCACTATTTTTCACAATGCATTGTGGGATAATTTGAGTCCACTATATAAGCCATAATAATTCTCACTATACATTAGGACAGCACTACAAAATGGTGAACTCACTATATAGTCCACTATATAATGAGTAGTGAGTGATTTTGGCCTTTATTCAGTAAAGTACATATATTTATTAAGGGGCTTATGGTTGATAACATATTGAATTATATCCTGAATATGGAACCTATCTTGCATGTTACAATTTTCTCTATAAATATATACTTTGAGGATCAGTGAGGCATTCTCTCAAGGGGTGCACCGATATAAATATTGATTGATGTCTAGTGGAATAAAGCTTTCTGTTTGATGTCGGCCCACGTTAAGTACAGATGACAGGTTTACCCTTACGGTGGATTGCAAAGCACCGTGTTCTTTGTCTTTTATTGTAACAGTTGTTGTTTTGAATTTTTGCAGGGAGCTGTGTCTGGTTCAGTGCAAGCCTCCGACCGCCTGATGAAGGAGCTTAGAGAGATCTACAGGTCTCAGAGTTACAAAACAGGTATGCACTCTGCACAATGGTCTGCTCTTTGGTGCAGATCTGAGTGAAAAGAACACTTTCAACTAACTCTACACGGAAACAAGCATACATACCTACAAACCCTCACACACAATAATCATCGATTCTATCCACTTGATGTGATTGACGTCAAGCATTGCAATACAAGAGCTGTGATGTTTACACGATCAGAGCTGAACATTTTAGAGCGAGTGTAGTTGTGTAGAATTCAAAAGGAACCTAACTTTGTATGACTTGTCCATATGACTTCAGCTCCACCCTCATGTGGGTGTACAGACAATACTATAAGGTTACTACACCCTTTATTGTAACTTGCAACCATCTCTTGTATGCTTAAGTAAAAGCTTTAAGTTCCCTGAGGCAAATTTGTGATATTGGGCTGTACAAATGACTTGACTTGACATCGACTCGCTTTCCACAATAGCTTTATGGCATTCCTTGAAACATAAAGGAACACATTATTAAAAATTAGGCAGAGACCCATTTTGAAGTATTTTATCTTGTGTAAATTATTCACCTTTGAACAAGGCTTCCAATTATTCAGGCTTCACAGAATTAACTGACAGTGGTATGAGAGTGGAGGCACCACTTAAAATACACTATGCACTGCATTACCTTTCAGTTTATAACATGAAAAGGGAGATTAAATCATTACAGTTTTTACCAGACCTCGCTTTGTGAGACATCTGAGAACTACTATCTAATCAATTTCTTTTGCAGGCATCTATTCAGTGGAGCTGGTTAACGACAGCCTGTATGAATGGCACGTCAAACTAAGGACGTAAGTAACTGTGTGATCTTGTGTCGCATATTATTTTTTCCTCTCTGTCAGCATAAACACAGACTGATTGCATGATTTAATGACCAACAGGGTGGATCCGGATAGCCCCTTACACAGTGATTTACAAGTCCTAAAGGAAAAAGAAGGAATGGATTACATTTTACTAAACTTCTCATATAAAGTGAGTAACATCGACTCTGCATTATTAAAATGAAACACCATTTTGGAGTCTTTGAAGTCTGTAAATTGAACATTTTTGCTGGTCCCGCTTTACAGGATAATTTCCCCTTTGATCCACCGTTTGTCCGGGTGGTTTCGCCTGTGCTTTCTGGAGGGTGAGTTCATTTAGCTTTTCACAATTTCTTCCATCCCCATTGACTGTTTTCTTAGTTGAGGCTGAGTTAGTGAACAAAATGATTAAACGTGTGCTTTCTTTTGGAAGAGGACTTCATTGTGTTTTTGTTTTTTTCTGTTCTTGCTTTAGTTATGTTCTTGGAGGAGGTGCCCTGTGCATGGAACTTCTCACCAAACAGGTATGTCAAGTGTTTTTTTCTTCAAGCCGTAAATGAAAGTGAATTTGCACTGCATAATATTCAATATAACCTTTATATAATATTTGCATGTTTTACATTTTTAGAAGCTACTCCTATTGACATTGGGTTTCCTGTTTGCAGGGTTGGAGCAGTGCCTATTCCATTGAGTCTGTCATCATGCAGATCAATGCCACTTTAGTCAAAGGAAAAGCCAGAGTGCAGTTTGGAGCCAATAAAGTAAGTAAGTGAGGTGAAGTGAAGCAGGTTTCTTTTCAAGTCAGGAAATGTTCTGTGATAATGTTGAGCTCACCTAAGGAATGATGTGGATCACAATGACAGTGCTTTGACACAAAGGCGTCCCTTGGCTCTTAACGGTGGCATGTTGTGCTGTGTGAGAATCTCCTGTTTCTGCAGCCGAGGCTGGTTATGTGCTATTTTTTTTTTTAATCCAATTGGAGTGGGTTTGGAGGTGCAGCGTGTCACCGCTGGGATGGCCAAGGTAGATGCTTATCTGTTTGTGCTGTTACTTGTCATGTCCTTCTTAATGAAACCTAATCTGGCTACCGGCTTCTCTCAGAGTTTGATAAGTTAAGTACCAAATAAACAGAAATATTTAAACCCCTCTCAGAAGCTCACAGATACAAATCCCATTTTAGTTTGTCATATGTTCTGACGCAGACTTAAATTAGTTGATATTTTTCACTTTTTTAGTTTCCTGTGTTTGACTTTCATCTTTTCCCAATCTGATAAATTCTGGGTTAGCATAACATGCAACTGGGATAAAGTTTATTTGGGAAACATACATGTTATTTCTTTACATTTGAACCTCTGCACTGTTACAATGCAAGAGGTACTTTGATTAGTTGAATACCAAGTGCCTCTTACAATAGCTACTAAAATTTGTTTTTTACTCGGAGAACTTTGAGCAAATGGGTCATTGCTTTTTTTAGGCTCTTTGCATAATGTTAGCATTATAATGAACACGTGAAGTTATTTTTATCGGAGAGTTGTATTTTTGTCAACCATAAAATTGGACCTCTAACAGTTTTCACTCAAGGCCTGACAGTAGTAAGGTGTCTGTGTTGTGTTTGAGGTGAAAATACTTGTTTTGAGAGTGTCATTTTAAGGAGAATGTGTAAGTTGTACACTATAGCTGCTTTAAAGCTCTGCCAGTACTGGAAAAATGCATTCATGAGGATCTTTACCCCTCATAGCACTTTCAGATTTACGCAGTAACCTGGGATAAACCGGTGTTTGCTGTCAGTGTGAATAGGTCAACCCATGTTAGACAACCTGGTGTCACGATCTGTCTCAACCGGGGCTAAGCACTTAATCTGAAACCACTTCACTTTAGTTTGAAAAGGTGAACGGGGGCTTCTTACACAATGGTTATCTACACAGCCCGCCCAGTGAAAGCAGCACGTAAGCAGAGCAGATTCAGTCCTCCTGTGTCTATACAGGATGCGTTCAGGCAGAGTATTGAGTGTAGGTCACCCATGTTTTTGCAGCCCTCAGAGCCCAACACACAACCACTGAAGGCATAAAATGCAAGAAAATAGACTTGATGCATAAAAACACACTTTGGTTTGCAGTTTCGCGCTGAAAGCGTGAATGACACACGTGCTATTATGTGGCCTGAGTAGACTGCTGTATTGATTTGAAATAGAAGCATGTTGGTTTGAGACGCACGTGAGAAGGACGACTGAAAAATGTGGTTAGATAAGCTATTACCACACAGTGTATATGTAGCAACTTTTAGCCCCATTGGTCATAAATTAAGTTTCACTTGGCTGCTTAAGGCAGGTTTCACAAAGACAGTTTAGACTGGTCTGTATTGTTAGGCCAGTCTTAGTTTTGCACTTAGATTAGCCTAATCTGCTAGTTGGACAGTTTCACAAAAATAAAAACTGACTTTCAGTAAGCCTAAAAAGTTAGCCACCCTACCCCAGGCTAACTCAGAACTAAGGGCCACGTTTCCATGGTAAGAGTTAGTGACACCCAAAGACAAATAAGAGGAAAATATGGCTCATAATTTGTGGTTTGCTAACAATGTCATGGAGTGAGCAATTAAGTAGGAAAGAGTTTTTAGAGGCCGCAGTGACACGTTGAGGACATAATGAGTCTTTTTTTTTTTTTTTTTGCCCGAGGAAAAGATCCTAAACCTGACAGATGACTTAGCCAAAGTATTGAGCCCTGCCACATTAAGAAGCCACAGCATCTCAATTTGAGATTTTATTTTACTGGAAGTTTTGTTTTAAAGGTTACGCTCTCGCTGAATTTTCCCTGTAAAATGTTCTTGTAAAGTCTTCCAGAACATTTTTTGCTGGAGTGAAGGGAGCTGAGCAGTCTGAGCAGTCAGCCATGTTTTTTAGTTTAAAAAAGTCTTAATTTACCCAGAGTACATGGCAAATTAGATAGTCAAGAACTAGATAGCATTGTGCAATGGATTAATTTAGACTATTACTTTGATCCAAGCCATAGTCCAAGTCTATCTTTGTGAAACCTACCCCAGGTGTGGAGCTATAAACATTGCTACACTCTTTTATGCAGTGAATTACTGTCAGAAATAGATTTGTGCAAAACCTTGTGTAATTGTGTGCAGTCCTGTGCAGAGCCAGGTCTTCTGTGAATATTGATGACCAGGTGTGCGTGACAGCAGTCTGTTATGAATGGCCAAACAAGGGGAGAATGCGAGTTTATCCTGCGCCATACACAAGTTTTGTTCTTGTATTTGGAGCTTTTTCTCTGCTTGTAGAAAACCACTGTTATTGCTGTTTCCTGTTCTGTACTGTTGTCATGAAACCCTGTGCACACTCCTAATGTTCATTTTCATCTTTTAATGCAGAATCAGTACAATCTTGCCAGAGCACAGCAGTCCTACAAATCCCTGGTTCAGATCCACGAAAAGAACGGTGAGTGTTTTTGTCTCCAGTTTCATACAGTGTGCATTACTGACCTTGTTTACTGAAACCAAATCCCTCCCAAGGCTGAGGGAAATTATTGCTTGTACTGTTGTCTATGTACCAAACAGGGACAGTATTTACATACATATAGTCCACATTATTACACTCAATTTGTATAGTAGCTAGCAGAATATAGATAACAGCAATACACAAACAACATGCTTGTGATTCACTGCCATTCATTCACTCTAGAATTAGACTATACTGTATATGTGTATTTTAAACATTCCTGCTAATATGAACTAACCTACATAATGACAGATAATAACTGGTATTTAGTTCTGGTGTTATTTAAGTGTATAATTGCTGATGTCCATTAAGCTTCTATAAACTCTGAATCTATAATGAACTGATATAAAAAGGTGTACAAGTGTTGGTTATACATTGTTAGGGAGTAGTAGTAGTGTACAGGTGCGCTGGTTACCCACAGGCTATTATGGAAGATGACTAATGTACTAAATAATTGTCTTAACAATCATTACATTTATTTATATAACTTGCTGTTTACCGAATCCCTGGCATTCAAAATGTCATGTTCAGGTCCAATGACAAATGTTATAACATTATTTCACAGACATGGCTCATTGCTCTATGTGAACTGATTGCTTTGTGACTTGGATCATTCTGATTTGATATTTGTCTGTTTGCAAGCTGAGCAGAATAAAACAGCCCAATCAAATCCAATTAATATAACATGAAATTGACAACAAGATAAGAATCAACATTCACATTTGAAAGTTAATTTTATTGGAAAAACAGCACTGGTAGGTCAGTTGCTCAAAGATGTATTAATGCAAATGTACGTTGTTGTCCTTGACCTCTGTGAAAACACCAAGCTGCATTTTATAACCAGAAGTGCAGGTGAAAATATGTAAATTACTTTTACTTTGTCAGGCGACACTGAGTTATATTTAATTGTAGTAGAATATAAAAGTTGAGAGCCGAAAGCCTGGCTTTTAAAAATTCAGAACCATATGTGCCCTGGGCCTAACCCCTGAGCACTTTCTATCAGACTAACCAGACATGGTTGGAAATGCAGGTACAAGCCAATGAGGCAGAAAATGATGCATGTGCAAAAAGCATCTACATGTAACCCTGATACTATTGGTGGATTCAGATTCTGACGTACAATAAACCTCTGATGCGCGCTTTGACTGAATCAGTGAGGAAATAAAACAGTGTGTCTGGCAGGAGGAGACAGAAGCTCAAGGTTTGTTGAAGAAAACCTGCCAGCGAGCAGTTTAGGTTCACAGAGTCAGTTACCATGGTAACTGACCCAGAGTTTAAGTTACCTGTCTTCCTGGAACTGAAAACCCAGAGTTTCCGTCATCTCAGGGTACTGAACCCGCTTTCTGAAACAGGGCCCTGGTGATGTCACTGTAGATTGTTGTTTTTGTTAACTGTATAGTAATGTTTTGTTGTTGTTTTTTTCCCTTAGGCTGGTACACACCCCCTAAAGAGGACGGCTAAAACAGACTCCTGCCTTTCCTGCACTGGGACCACATGTCTTCGATTTTTTTTTTTCCTTGCGACCAATATTTTTTTTCTATCCTGCAAACCATTTCGTTCTCTTCATGAGAGTTTGAACTCCAAACCAAATTCCTCATTCAGTGCCCACCCAGAAACTAGCACATAAACACACACACACACCCCCACCTGAAATTTACATCCAAGCTCATCAGCTACTCGCAAGGGCGTCCTCTCCTCAATATTTATCTCTCTGTACATCTGTTGTCTGATACAATCTTTAATTTTTCCATTGCGACATTCATCCCATACTCCAGGAAAACGGCGGACTAAATATCGCGCGCGCAAACTCACCCTTTGGTTTTGGCGTCGAGCATGCCAAGGTTACTTGCTGGCTGTGAGTTGAAAAGTGCAGCATGGCTTTACCCGCCAGCCAGCAGTGGCAGTGTGATGCTCCAGTCGCCGGACACTGCCTCTCTGGCCACACACTGGATCCCTGATGTGATGCAGTGGTGGACTGGATATGACATTTAAATGCTGGTGGTGGAAGAACCGCTACCTTTTCTCTCCATGGACGGCCTCTGTAATATTGTGCTCATGTATTATCTTTGCAAAGCCAAGATCCCTCCTCTGGAAATAACACGCTTCTGAGGCTAGCTCGCTTTCAAACCTCTTATCTTTTTTAAAGCTTGAAGCCCTGAGGTGGGGAGGAAGAGAAAAGAGACTTTTTTGCAGCCTGGCTTGGGACAGCCCATAATGAAGAACAGCATCCTGCTGTGCTCCAAAGTCGGAGACCGCTGTCATCATCGCGACCAGCAAACTCCCTGCAGGAGAGGTTTGGCGCAGTCGTAGGTTGGCAACCCAAGAAACCTGACCAGGCAAAAGCAGGGGCGTGTTTGGTTTGGATCACACTGTAATGTAGTTGATTTTAACTCCACGTGTAAACATGTAAATTTGTATTTCTGCAAAAGGATTTAATTGTTTATAATGTAACCTTGTCTGGGTCTTTGACTGGGCAAAGACTGTATTACTATATACCCTTGACTATTAACAGCAGGGGCACTGCAACTTCTCAAGACCCATTTAGAATAAGAAAAAGTTGCTTCATGGATACTCTTGCAGAAGGAAACAAAAGTACACCGTGATCTTATGTAAGCTTAATGACTACTGCGGTTTTGTTCTTTTTTTTTTTTTTTTTTTTATAAATAATATTGATTTGTAATCCTCATGTTATTGGCAACATCGACAGTACCATTCCCCCTTTATTTGATGGCACCTCTTAACTACGACGGCCGTAACAATAATGGCATAGACACAGCTGTTTTCTGGCATTCCAGAGGTTTGACTACTCATATCTAATCACTCAAACCGGATGAACCTCAGTAAGGCTATGCAGTGAAGACACAGTCTTGTGGAGTTTTGAAGAAAATGAGTCTTAAACAGCTTAACCGTGTAGTCACCTGCTTAGTTCTTGTAGCCGGTTCACATCCTGAGCACTTTGCCAATCCTGCAGTCCTAACAGTCTGGAGAAAAAAAAGTGACCTTTTTACCTTCTGACTTTTCCTTGACCTCACGGCTGGGTTTTAAAATAACGCAGCCCAGAGTTTCAAATTCACAGCAATAGTCTCGACCATATATACCTTCTGGCTTCACACCTGGGAAGATCGACTGGAGTCTGTTCCATTTCCAGATCATTTGTGTAGGTTTGATAAATATTTGTTCAGATTTGCCACCGGAGGGACCCCAGCTCTTCCCATTACCACCTCTCTGGTTACTATTCATAACCACTCCCGGCGCCGCTGCACCCCTCAGCGCGCAGGGTCTTTGATGTAATGTGAATAATATGCAGAAAACTGTGTGGAGCATTCCAATTAATGCAGTTACACGTTTGTTGTGGGTGTTCTATTGTGTGGTTACTTGCATTGTTTTTAAGTATATTGTCCTGAAAACCAGCATAGAAAGCTTAGTTATGCTAATTCATACAAGTCATTCCTCATTTTTCTTTAAGTTAGAGTTTCCTCAGTGATACTAACCTCAGTCACAACACACCGATAACTTTCAAAAACAGGTGGAGATGGGTACAAAAAACATTACAGCCTGTTCATATTCAGCACATGTCTGGCATTTGTTTAGACTAGACAAGATATGTCGCACTCCTTTCTCGTTTTCACCACAAGAGAAAATCCCAACATGACTATGGATCATTGGCATGGTTGTTAGCTGTTGTGATGCCATTGGTAACGTACTAATCACTTCATCCTGGTCACTTTGTCGAAGCCCACCCCCCCTGCATTCCCTGGAGGAGCAAACTCAGGAATACATACTGCACACTTTGCTAAAGGATTGCTTCAGAATACCGTCATGAAGTGCAAGATTGAATGTGTCAATCTTTTTTTGGGCCATTTTAAAAAAATGAGGCGTCTGTTTTACCGATAGGCAAAAAACACTTAGATTTTCTGAATACCTTTGAGGTGAAATAATTAATTAAGCAAGTTTTTTTGGAATGATCAGATGTGGAGCAGGGATTTGCTCCCACCCTCAGATTAACCTGCGCTTGATGAGGGGTTCAGAGCACATCTACCCTGTCTCTTTGATATTGCTGTATTTTGCATGTCAATATACTATCAATGGGTGTTTTTCCCCCAAGCTACTGAAGGCAAAAAGAGTGGTCGGGTAGGGTGGTTTAAAAAGACTAGATGTATCCGTTTTTTTCGATAATTTGTTTCCTTACCTTGTGGTTTCCTACATCAGTGCACAGGATAATTTCTCCCCTGCGTGCCGCTTATTGAACCAGGTCAGATACTTTGAGAGACGCATGGAATTACAAGACATCCCACCTGCTTGGATTACCTTTTTAAAAGATGCCAGGATTCCCCAACAAAAGTAGCAGTTCAGATTTGTGTGCCATCAGAACAATTGTAAACCCCACATCTTTAACCTGACCTTTGGAATAATGGTGTACTCAAGTCTGCTTGAGCTTCTCTCACACGACTCCTGTTGTCTGACTAACAAAAAAAAAACCTTCTCTGCTTTGGCGAGCAACATATTGGTCCGAGGTCTGAATTGGCCTGATCCTGGGTTCTTTACCTTGCTTCATTAACTGCAGTGGCCGGGTTATAAAGTTATGCACTGTTAGCATGCTTTGGTTTGGTTTCAGTTTTTTTTTCCATTGCAAGGGTGATTTTGACCATGTAAAGTAATTTGTAAACTTGCATCAAGTTTATAAATAAAGAATTTTATGAAATATCTCTTTCTTCTGTTCTAATTGCAAGTGTTTATCAGTAGGAAATGGAAAACTATTTGTTTCCTGGAAGAGTAATCTATGCAAAATCTCAAGAACAGTTAAACATATTGATAAGCAAACTGATTTAGGAACTAAAACTCTCATAAATAAGTTAAAGTGATAGTTCAGGTGTTTTGAAGTGTGGTTGAATGAGGTACTTATCCATAGCAGGTGTATTATTTACAGTAGATAATGGTCGGCACGCCCCCAGTTTGAAGAAACAGACTGGAGCACCGGAGCAAATCAATACAGTGCTGTGGACGGGCACGGCAGAAAAACATATTTTAGCCACCTAAAAGAAAGACTAAATTTAATTGTACGCTATATTTAGAATATTTTCACCGCTTTATCTTGCCATCAGACAGCCCTTTCTGACGGGGAACTGAACTGAAAGTGAAATTTATCTATGTTCTTTCCAAAGCCAGCAGACTCATATGACAAAAACAGTATGGATACGTTTCACTTTCAGTTCAGTTTGCAGTCAGAAATTCTAAATATAGCACACACTTAAACAGATGTGATTTTGTTTAGGTGGCTAAAATATGTTTTTCTGCCATCCCCATCCACAGCACTGTATTGCTTTGCTCCAGTGCCGGTGCTCCTGTCTGTTTCTTCAAGCTGGGGGCTCGCCGGCCGTCATCTATAGTAAGTAATACACTTACGATGAGTAAGTACCTCATATAACCCCACTTCAAAACACCCTAACTATATCCCTTTAAGCAGTTGTTTTATGTAGATCTTAGTTTTCCAGGTAATGCATTTCTTGTATTTTCCAGTAGATGGTGTTCTTTGCCAAAAGATTAAGGTGTCAGTTTTTATCCAGAGCTGCCGTCATCATCCAAGGGGACAAACACCCTTGCACCCTTTTTGCCCCAGGAACTGAGGCAGTGCACTTATGGCCGTGCCCCTCTGGTTTGCCTCTGACACACATTACTGTAGCTCTTGTTGACCTAAACTGTGCATTTAAGGGCCTCTGTTGCTCAAAGTGTACCATCTATTTAAAACCAAAACATTACAACTCAGGTATGATGATTTAATTCAATGCATTTTAATAACCATGTAGCAAAACAGGTGCGATCTCTTTCCATCCAACTCATCACGTATTCACAATGTTAAACAACAGGAAGTACAGGAAATTTCCACAATATACATCACATGAGATCACCCAGAGGGCAGTGGATTGAGTAAATAGCTGGTAAAATCTGATTTTGAACCAGTTTGTCTTGGCGGTGCAGTGATTTCTAGCAGGTTCCTTGGTGAAGGCGGTAACAGGTGGTGTGCTGGGATGAACAGATTTTATCCTCTCTAATTTTTGCACAAATAGATTTCCTTTTTTCATTTCCCACCACTTACTCACTGTTCTTTGGTTTCACACTTTCTCTCACTCTTTCTCTGTGTGTGTGTGTGTGCTAGAAATCACCACTAGATGGTATTGGAGCTCTCTTGTAACTCTGGGCTATTGTTTTTTTTTTAGTCACTGGCGACTCCTGTCTGCTTGTAACATCAGTCAGCAGCTGGCGCTCCATTATTGCACTCATTCCTGCTCTTAGCATCTCTGTAGCCCATTTCCTTCAAGGTTGAATGAATGAAGGTCATTTGTTTCAGTGAGCGAATTGCTATTGATGGGATACGGTCTGATATAGACAGCTCATATTCTCCATGTGAGTGTGTTTTAGTCAGATACTGTCATGGTGGGTTGGCGTGCGCTGCTCTCATAGATGTCAGGTTTGTGATAAATAGCTGAATCAATCCCCATCAGGTCTTATGAGAAGCAGGATGGCCGTAGTAGATAACATGGTGACCTACTGAGTCTGTGGTCGATCATGCTGTTGCTGCCTGGATACTTATGGATATTAGAAATCACTCAAACCAAGAACCAGAGTGTACTTTTTTGAAGATATCAGGAATTCAAATCAACGGACAGATTGCAGTAAGGAGGAGAAGAGAAGTGTAATGGTCTAGCCTATTATTGCAGAACTTTTTTTTTTATTTTTGTTTACGTGTGGCTGGCTGGCCCCTCGGCTGGTGAGGAGCACGCCTCATTATCCAGCTTCAGCCAATCTGTTTGTCCAGCCTGTCGCCTTCGCCGCTCAGACACAACACTGCGAGGAGGCCGTCCGTCGAGGCTCTGGGGCCCGGAGGAAAGAGGCTGTGCATCTCTGTGATTAACTCGCCGGTGCCCACACTGAGACAGCAAGAAATAGCTGACTTCTCCTCCTTCACCCTGGGCCACAGCGCAAGCACACGGTGGGCCGCATCCAGAATCAGCTGGAGTTGATTGATAGCCTGCGGCTTAAAGGCTGCATCCATCAGAGCCTGACTCTGACTGCTTTGCCTTCCATCAGTAACATACTCAAGTGTAAAACCCAGATTCATACTGAACGTTGGCTATCAGAGAAGCTGCGAGGATGATAGCCTTTCCTTGCTTCAGCTCTCGCCGACCGGTCGGGTCAGATATTATAGATAAATGAGTACATGACTGACATTAGTCGCTTTTAATTTGCTGCAAAAAATATGGATTTGATTCCTACGGATTCCAGTCCATCAACTACTTTTGCAGTTATGTTGAAGGAAATGTTTGACAATTTAGGGAAATGATTATTCACTTACATGTTGAGAGTTAGATGAGAAGGCTGTCTCATATCTATTTGCTAAATATACAGCCAGCAGCCGGTTATCTTAGCTTAACATACTGACTGGAAACAGTGGTAAACAGCAAGCCTGGCTCTGTCCAACGGTAACAAAATCCACCTACCAGCACCTCTAAGTTCACTGAATACAATGCATCTTGTTTATTTAAAGGTTCTCTATTTGATATCCAGAGCATTAGCCTAATATAGCAGCAAACAACTATTTGCTCTGTAAAGATATAGAGGAGAAATGTCTACCTGAGCAGAGAATGAAGTCGCTCTCCCTCTGTGTGTGTTGGCCCGGCCACGCGTGCCTTTTGGTGCATGTTTGTGCATGTGCACCATGGATGTATAAAGAGAACTGGATACAGTGTTGGAGGCGGGCTCCCGTTCATTCCGATGAGAGTTGCTCAGTGGCGCATGAAGCCAAAATGGCTCGACCGCCGGGTGCTAAATTACCCAGATCTTCTGGCGATCTTCTGCATCCATTGGACCCATAGAGCAGGCGCAATAGCGTTTCCTTTAACTCCGCCTACCAGCCTGCGGTCCAGCCTCAGTCTGGGGCTCATTCACCTGAACAGAGGAAGGGATATAACTCTGGATTCAGATATTAGTGCATTTTTAACTTTTAGGACTGAATGATTTAAATAAGGGCTATTAGAGTGTTCGTACTGGGAAGGTGATTTACCTAAAAAAAAAATGGTCCGCTGATTTACAGACATCTCTTTCCCAATGTAAGTCTATGGGGAAAAGTTTTTTTTTTTGCCCAATGGCATCACGTGACAGACACGGAAGATGTAGTAACCCCGTTTGGCCACTACAAAAATTTGCTTCAAAGCCCGGCGCTCTTCCTGGGGACTTAATGAGCACATGCCCCGTTAGCTGCAAGCCGCCAGCTCAGCTGTTGCCATGTTTAGAGCCGTGCGGAGGTAATAGAAATGCTCCCAATCTCGCATTGAGCACCTTTAATCCGTACAAAAAGCAAAGTGTAAAACACAAACATTTGCGGTTTTAAATGGGTTTTGTGTCTTGAGTGTTTCTTGGCTGGGAGCAGTACCTTCCTGGAACTGATCCTTACACTATACAGTCTCATCAGTATGTAACTAACTGCAAGAGCCTGCAGTTATCTTTTTTATTTCCCAGATTCATTTAATTAATGTAATCTGTTCCTGCCAACTCTTCCTAACTCGTCCCAAAGATGCTTTAAATAGTGCAGCAGCACAGAAACAAACCAGACGCTTTTACAGACAGCAGGTGATTCCTGATATTAATAGACAACCAACACTTTTATGGTGGTCTGTGTGAGCCTTGTTAGAGTAGATTGAGAACACAGGCACAGAGCTGCAGTAACGACGTCTGGCTCTGAAAGACACGGCAGAATCAGTGGCGGAAGAAGAACCCATCCCATTGTGACTCTAAATGACCTGATGTTAGAGCAGAGCATCTGGAGAGCAATAAGACAGATGTTGGTCATCCCTACACTGTTACTATACAGCTATACAACTATAAAAGTCTCCACTGCTCACACTTTGTTTTTCTTTCTTTCACATTAACAGCCAATTGTTTTTTGAAATTTAGGCCTACGGTTATGATATTTTCCACACACATTTTTATTGAATGAAAAGAAATGAAAATATTTGAAATTGGGGTTAGAAGGTTTATCTATAATAGCAGAGGTATAAAACTCTTCAAAAAAGGGTTACAGTGCTGGGGGATGGGTAAACAGGGTATATAGTGAATGAAGACGGTATAATGTATTCTGATTCTCTGTTGGTGGTGAATGGCAATGTGGGGAGTCATTTTCATGGGGAGAGCATTGTGAATGGCTACTGAATACAATATGTGTGGGACCCTATGTTTATCCTTTAAGTATTTCAGTATTTCATGAAGTATTTCATGAGTTTTCCCTGGTTGGACTCGGGGGAGCTTTCAGGGGGATGCGAAGGTCTTCCTGCTTGAATTGACCGCAAACTGAATTTGCATAGTGGACTGTTTGTATAACCCTTATAGTGGTGCAACGGTTCAACAAGCCCACAGCTCGGTTTTTATTGCAATTTTGGGGTCAAGGTTTCAGTTTCGGAGAAAAAAAATCATAAACATTTTCAATGTGTTTGAACGCCAATATAAATTGATTGATTGATTGATTGATTCATCGATTGATTCTTTATAATAAATGATAATTTATATACATACCCACCTACCTACCTACCTGTCTGTCAGTCAGTCAGTCAGTCAGTCAGTCAGTCTGTCTGTCTGTTTGTCCATCTATCTATCTATCTATCTATCTATCTATCTATCTATCTATCTATCAATGTGTCTGTCTGTCTTTCTAACTGTCTGTCTATCTGTCTATCTATCTATCTATCTATCTATCCTACTCCTATCTATTTATTTTCTCTCTCTCATCTAATTGCCGCTCTGTCCTTGGAAGGGAATGTCTCAATGCACATCACCAGTCAGCGACAGATTTACCTTCAAGGACTTGAAAATAAATTGATGGCTGAGATAGGGCACAGAATTGTAAATGAATCATAAAATCTTTTGAAAACACACACAGACACACACAGAGAGAGAGAGAGATAGAGAGAGAGAACAAAATGATAAAAGTTGAAGAGAGGGATGAACAAAGAGATGAACAAAGTGATGGAGCTCATTACTCATTCAGCATTTGTGTGTCACTTTAATAGGGACACTAAAAGCACCTCTGCTGGAGAAAATGGAATGCCAAGACGATAGCTTAACTTTTAATGTTTTACTTGATTGTTTTTATATGATGCAGAATAAGTTTCATAAACCTAGTTTAGTGAAATCGCAAGTGTTAAAACACTTATAAGATATAGAATATGCCAGTGCATTTGTTTTAAAGAGCTTGCAGAGATGCAGTGCTTTTATCCACCAGCAACAATGCTTCACAATGACGATCCCCTGGTCCAGAAAAAAAACACTAAGCTTCATATTTCCAGTGGTAAAGGAGAATGCGACACACTTAAATCAACACATTACAGTACTTCCCCCTTTGGAAGGGAAGCCAGTCTTATTTAATTTCAAGTAACCCAAACATTTTAGGAGAGCGCAATAGCTCGCAGCGCCACTGAGAGAGAGATTGACCTTCACCGGCCTCCTTTCATGTCTCCATTAAAAGATTCACTTCAAATGTATTCACAGTTTGCCTCTCAGGCTGCGGCAAACGTCACAATCAAGAGCCAGAGCGCATACATTACACTAAAAGGCCAGCCTCGAAATCCAATTCTCCCCGGCTTGAAGTATATGTAAATATTAATGATCCATGGATCTGCATTTTGCCTCATATTCTGGAGCTTCCGTGGCTCTTCTCATTCAGATCGGATCATTATTTCACCGAAGACACTCACTTTTCAATCACCCAAGACTATGTGCTTATGATTGACTGCATAAGAATACAATCATTAGAGTGTATCCAGTGAGAAAATGGTTAAAACTAAAAAAGTAGTTTTATAAAGATGCAATTGTTTGGTCTCAAAATGAGCCTTTTGTTGTCGATTGTTTAGGAGTTCTTTTCACCTTGAATGTTGCTGGCTTGTCCTCCCTCTGCTGAAAGGTAGCCAGAGGTTCAGTTCAGCGTGACGATACGCTTCCCCGCGCAGACTTATACTTCAGACCAAGCTAAATGGATTTCCATTAGAGGGGCTATGACTCATTCCAGATGCTTACTCAATACTGTGTGGGCACTGTAGCAGACAGTTTCCTCCAGACAGAACAAAAAAGGACAACAAAACCAAACATTCTTGTGTGAGATAGTGTCCAAAGAGGGCTGCGCCTCGTACCTTTTGCTTAACTCGTAGTGGCAATTATCGCAGCGAGGAGGGTTGTCATTGGTATTGTGGTGTGGAGACCACAGCATGGGTGCTGTTTTTACAAAGAAACGCATGAGAAGCACTGGTGAAAACAAGACAGATTGCTAAGTATCGCTGCAGAGTAAGCAATACAGAACAGCTAATGGGAATTAGTTCAGTCGAAATGCATCTCTGAGCTGAATCTACCACATTGCATCAACATCTGTTTGTGTGTGTGTGTGTGTGTGTGTGTGTGTTTGGGGGGCGGGGGGGGGGGGGGGTAGCTTGGGGCAGTGAGTGCATGTTATGTTCCTCTACTGGTACGTATATATCTCCTCAGCAGTGTCTGGACTCAGGCTAGACCTGCATCGGACGATCAATAGGAAAAGCAATGATCTCAGTGAAATGGACCATCCATCTTGCTGTGATTCCCTTATGCAGCCTCTTCGACTGAAGAGAAGAGATAGAACTGAATTATTGTCTGAGCATCGATTTAAAACTGTCTGAAGAAGCAGCACTCTCTTCTCTCCTTATAGAAGTCCTGCGGGATCTTAATGAAAATAGCTAATTTACCGGAGATAAGTAGATACAAATACCTTTTGTGATGTGCTTGGAATTAGAGCCGGTACACATCTTTTAAAAGCTGGAATTTGCTCAGCGGGTCAAAAGATATGGTGGAAGGACGAACTTCTTAATTCGTTAAAAATGCAGTTGTTTTTTGTTGTCAGCTGCGTCTCTTTTTTTTTTTTTTTTTACCTTAAAGGGGACCTATTATGCTTTTGTACCCTTGCCCTTAATTTATTGTGTTATATAGTTTTTTGTGCATATAAAAGGTCTGCAAAGTCACGAAACCCAAAGTCCACGCCAAAGGGAGTTACTCTCCCCCCATAGAAACACTGCTCCTCAACTGCCTGAAACGCCGTGATTGAAGTCCCGCCTTTTCTTCCATAACATGGTGATGTCACCAAGTAATACATTTTGCAATACCTGCCTAGCGGCTAGTTTGGCACGCCCTCAAACAAAGCTAGCTAGAGCGAATCTGAAGCAGAGTCTGAAGAGTTTGGTTCGGTTTACCAATCACAACAGAGTGGGCAAGCTGACCAATCAGAGCAGACTGGGCTTTTCCAGAGAGGGAGGAGCTCAAACAGAGCGTTTCAGGCAGAGGGTGAAAAGAGGTGCTGCGGCACAGGCGGTATGAGAAAAATGAAGCATTTTTGAACATTAAAGCATGTAGACATGTTCTAGAGGAAACCCCAAATACAAGTATGTACCTGAAAATTAGCATAGTAGGTCCTCTTTAAAAATCTCCTACCATAGTTGGAGCACCACCACTGTCTACAGTCAACGTGCTCCACCATCCTCTGTGATGAGTGCATACTGTAATATTTGGTTGAGAGACACTCAGCTGTAAGGCCCAAACACTTCCTATACTGATGCAGGGATAAAGGAATGTAAAGGTGGGCCAGAAGTGACCATTTAAAACCAACTTTTCTTAATCTGATTCTGCATTTGAAGAATAGTTTAGACTTGCTAACTACATGCAACATCACATTTCCATGACTAGTGCATGTGCTGAGTTGTGCAGGGCACTGACTGATTAATGCAAAGTCTAGTTCGTTCATTATTGTTTCATTATATTACGTTAAGCAGGATAATCTTTTGTTTGTTCTTTGTTGCTGTAGATACCGCCACAACAGTTATTATCATGCACAGCCCTGCAGCTCTGCACACTTACCTCTTTAATGGTTTTCTTGCAGTGTGAGTAGCTCTGCAGGGCATAGAGCAATTGGTCATGTTTCTCGAGTAGCATCTTACATTTCTAGTGTGATTTTGAAAATAATTTTAATTAAAGATGATTGCACTTACCTGCAAACCTTGAAGAGGACAAAAGAGATTATTTTAACAATTATGCCACAACAGCCATAAGAGAAAAGCAGCTTTCGCTGTTTGATTGCAATTCCCCATAATTATCCTGTTTATAAGACTAAAGAGTGTTTTTGTTTTTACCTGAAAAAAATAAAACTTGTTTCTCTGATATCTCTGTGTTGTTTTTTTTTACTTTAGCTTTAGCTCAGTACAGAATGGATGACTGGCATTTCATGTGACAAACCCATTAAACGTTATAAACACTTTTTAGCATAATGTGGGTGTATTGTTTTAAGAATATATAAGTTCACATTAATCAGCATTATTCTGTCACTACTGTGCATTTTAGTCATTTGCACTTTCTAGTGGACTCACCCAAGTATAAAATGAGTAATTCAAAGCAGACACAATCCTCTGATATTTATTTCAATAGCAGCTGTGTTTTGAATCCCTCTTTGAATAAATGTGCTATTTGATGAAAAATGAAGTGATAATCTTTAAAATGTAAAATAATAACTAGAAAACAGGTAGTACGGAAAAGATCATCAGATCACCTGCCTCATAGTGTCTGTTGTTACTAAAAATGCAAAAATTCATCCACACTGTTTAACCAATCAGAATCCAGAATTTTTAGTGACCAAGGTATAACGATGTAATTAAGAGCACTTGTTTAAGTGGTGCCAAAGGTGAGTCAAACCAGAAGCAGGGACATCGTCATCGGCTGAGCCACTTATTGTCCACCCATAACCAATACTGAATACTTACTTAGAAAGGGTAACTTCTGTATTTTTCCACCTAGAGCCTATTTTCCCATGTTTTTGTGTCTAAGTGACTAATAGGGACAACAATTTTTGTAATTAATCCAGTATTGAGGGAGTACGCTGCAGACGGCAGCCGCTGAACAAGCTGTAATGTAACTGCTCGGGGCAACTCCTCACCGTCAATTTACATCCACTAAAAGTGCTTGTTTTTGACACTGACAGGCTGAGATTGTTAGTATAACTGTCCGACAACATTATGGAAAGTATCCTACAGAATATAAAAAAAAAAATTCTTACCAAAATTACCCTTTAATGTGGTAACTATTGTGCTAACTTGCCTCATGCCTTGGTAACACTACACTGTCAGAAATAGGGGTAAAGTAGGAGTCCATGGTGCTCCCAAACGCTCCAGGTAAATCCTATTAAACATGAGTGGATAATATTTGCATTATTTAGTTTCCATAGCAGCACTGTGAATGTATTTTAACCATGCATATAACTTAATTGACCCTTACAGAGCATCTGCATTCAATAAGGCACTAATGAAGAGAAGGTCCAGTCTGGTCTGGACACCTCGTTAAACATTTGTTCTGACTCCTGCCAAAGGTGTTAATATGATTTGGCCACTTCTTGACCATCAATATTTTCAACAGACTGTCAATTTTTCACAGCAGACATTTTGACATGTGATAGCAGGTAACACACAGGTGTAATTGATAACATTAATTGTGTCTGCATGCCATTTAGGCGCACTATATTTCCAGGGTCCTGTTGTTGTGCATGCACGGCTTATTGAGACTCTTAATGGAACAGAGCCACTGTTAATGTTATTAATTACACCTGTCTTTTTCTTGCTATGAAACGTCAACATGTCTGCTGTGAAAAAGGTCCATTAGCAGCCATAGTAGAATAATGTTGTCTGAGTTAAGTTCATTATCTGCTTTGTTGAACTTTTAAGGAATAAATAAAGAGTCCCATTAGGATCGTAGAACTTGAATAGTCAATGGTCATTAACACAAAAACATATGTCTTTGGATGGAACAGTAAATTACTAATCAACGATAAACTGTGCAACACAGAGATCGCCTCGAGTCCTGAAGGTCTAGCCCACGAAATGAATAGTTACAAGCAATTCTCAGTTCACCCATTTCTATTCCTTTACTTGTGTTTTTTTCATTAGACCATTTGCAATGAATTCACATTTACACAGCTTAAGATTTTACCAGTAATGCTAAAATATAGGTTGTTCAGAAACTTTAGATCAGCAGTGCATTTTGTCTCTGAAGCTAGTCAATATTTATACTTTCTGTCCCACGTGCGTGTGTGTCCATGTCTGAACTAGTCCGTCTGCCGGTGACTGATGGTGGCCCCCCGAAGCACACAGCACATCTTCTGGACAATGATTTCCCTTGATGGCTCCATCAGGTGAAGATGCTGGAAGGAAATGGGCAGTAGAAGGAGGAAGAGGAAGAGGAGGAGGAGGGTAAGGAAGGGTGGAGAAGGTGGATGTTTGGGGGCGGAGGGGGTGGAGAACGTGGTGGTTTTGAAGGAGGGATGAAGGAGGGGTGACGAACCTCCTGGGACTTGGCTAAAATGCTCCCGTCTTCCTGATCTCCTGCTCTATTTTGAGTTATGTGGAAGACGTAAGGAAGCCGGTGACAGGTGATCAGATGAGGGCACTCACAGGCCTGATGAATGGGATCTCTATATTGGCTAAATGGCTACACCACCATGGAAGAGACAGGGGCCAACAGAAAAGACAAAGGATTCTCCATCACTGGGGGACAATTTAATTAACAGAATGGGCTTTTTGCCATGAAGTAATAATTGAATTGCTATTTGCACAAAAGTACAGTGCATCTTCTGTTCTAATGCTAGTGTTAATCATTACCAGGAATATGGAAACAGCTTCATGTTCTGCAGATATGAGTAAAAACAGAACATCTAAACTGTTTATTTTTACTATTAAAAGACTACACTTTCTGTACTAAATATTTAAAAACAATGTGTATGTTTTCCACCTCTTCTTAGACATATATGAAGTTACAACAGCAGTTCAGCCAGGCTACAGAAAACTGACAAAGGAAAACAAATTGTTTCCTCCACACAGAGCTGAAATTCCTGTTGAGAATGGATCATTGTCTGGCTGTGTGAGAGCCAAAAGGTAAGAGCCTCCATAAGAGAGATAAGGCTGTAGAGCCTCAGCGGCGATAAGTATCTTATCTGCTTGTCGTCTGCCTCCTGAACTCTCAGAGGATACCTGTTGTATTACAGGATGTTAGACAGCTGCTGCTACCTGCAGACAAAGGGCTCTTCTGTTTTTGTACCTTTGCACAGACACACATTTAGGAAAAAACATCCCTTTGACAGATTGTCAATTAAGTCATTTCATGTAAATCATTTCTCTCAGACAGAAAGTGGGTCATGCTATACAGTGCCATTTATTATTGTACTATTACATAACCATTTTTCATCTTTTTCAATTGTTCTACAAGCTGTTATCATATTTTCAGAGGTTGGTGATGCACAACACTGAGACAGAGACATGCATTATGTTGTGTTTTCTGTTGCCAATTACGTGGAGGATCTCCAGGCTGTTTCAATTTTAGTGTGACATATGTTGGCATTACATTGCTTTTCCAACAACCCCCGTAGAGGCATTTCATTTTCACATACATATGAATTATACCCCCTAAATAGTCGCCCTGTGGAGGCTTCGGGCTATAGGAGATGGGGCTGGGCTGGTTTCACACAGCCAAGCCTCATCAATCTCCCAGTTCATTCGGTTCACAAAGGGGGTCCTCTTTCACTGGTGAGAGCAGTCGATAGACCGCTGCTACCCGGATGAGAGCAATTCCATTAAGAGGGCCCTCCACCTTGGGTCTCAAAAAAGAGGGCTTATCAGAGGCCAACAGCGACGGGACTGTTTGCAGCCATCCATCGTCAACTGTGAGAGGGAGGAATGAACACTGCTGACATTCTCTCCACCTCCTCTCCTTTCTCTTGTCTTGTCCTCAACAAGAGAAACGTCACAGCCGTCCTCCTCCTCCTGCTGCTGCTGCAGCATGGGTGTTTGGGATATTATGTGGTTGAGGCATGTATCTGATACCTCATTGTTTTAGAATATAGATTTATACGTGTAGTACCCCGAGACACCTCCCCAGGCAAAAACATTGTTTTTCATGCACTGGTCAATTTTGAGTTTGTGGGCTATTTTGCTTCCATAACTTCTTTCAGACTATAGTGGACAGCAGAAAACATCCTAAATATACATTTAGGTGTTTAGTTTACTACTTTGTCTATTTGCGTCTGTAGATTTCTCCTAAATTCACCAAAAGTTAGCATTAGATGATGCCTCATTTGCATATTTAAACATAAAATTTCAGAATACTTGTGGATTTTTTTTATGGCTGTCTGAGTGATAAAATAAGATATTTTTAATTCCCGCCCATAACAAGCATTTGACTCTAATGTGTCAACAAAATGAAACAATAATTTTGAACCTGGCTTTATCCAATGTTCATATTTCTGTTTTGGAAATTAAGCAAATTAGTGCATATTTAATAAGGTAATCCCTCCATTGCATATTCAAACATACAATTTCAGAAAACTTGTAATACAAAAAAAAAGAATTGCCTTAATGTAAGTAATCAACTGGGGAAGTTTCTTGTCTCCCCTTAATTCTGTTCACATATTTTGATATGTTTTCCATTAAGAAACATACAGTATATTTTGAAATGTGGACTGGTTCACTTACCAGTGGTGTGTTATAACGTTTTCCTTATAGTTTGGTAAAATGTTGAAATGTCCTCTGTTTTGAGTAGTCCTTAACCTCTCAGGTCCGGCCAGGTGTCAATTTGTTATAAGCCAATCAGAGCCGGGTTCTTAGAGGGGGTGGGACTAAAAAGAGCCAGATGGACTGTTGCCAATTAACTAATGCTAGTGCCCTTGCTAGATAGGAGGACCAAGGCTGTGGGAAACACCTTTTGCCACTGAGTTTCTGAGTGAGTATAGACACAGAGAAACGTAATGATATTGACATTTATAGTTAAAATATAGAAGCTAATTGCCAGAGGAACCAGAGCCTCAGGACAGGTTTCTTCATTGCACAGCTCACTGCTGGATGTTTTCATTAGTGTATAATCACCTGAAAAAAAGGATCATTGTGTTTTTGCTACCTTAGAATGAACCGTTTATATATACATACGGAGCGAATACCGCCAAATCCTACACAATGTTTTATTATAAAAGATAGTCTTGTCATGGTAACTGAGGTCCTGACACTGAGTGTCTCCGTATGTGGGAATTTATGTTGTTGTATCTATTTATCTTTGTTTGCATCGTTTCAAATGTAATACTCAATACCGACCAGTGAAGGCGAGAGCTGTGTGTTTGTCTCTTCTGTCTTCATCCTTCTCCCTTGTTATCCCCCTTGTTAAAGGGCATACCAATAAAATTGATTTAATAATATAAAGCAATAGCTCTACATTTTGGGAAGTGTACTTTGCCTTCTTTCCAAGAGTTAGATAGAATAGAATATTGATACCACTCTCTCTCCTCGTTGTAGCTTCATATTTAACATAAAGACATTAGGGTGGTAGCCTGTCGATATTCTCCCCTAACTCTGCTCTTCTAACTCTTTACAATCATAACGAGAATATGTGAGTTTTCAAAAAATGATTTTTCAGAAATTGTAGATGACCCAGAACAATGTAGCAGCACATTTTGTTACACATTGAGCCTAAAACATGTCTTTCTTTCAATATTCATATTCATTGCTTTGAGGCAACAGTGCTAACCACTGCACCACCCCTAAAACATGTCGTGTCCTGTCCAATTTGATATTAAATAACAGCAACATTGTCATGCATTTCCATCAACATGAGATCGAAACTTGCGCGCCACACATTATAAATCAAAGAGAAATGTACATTCACATACACACAGAGACTCCCTCCCATACACGGATTTGATGAATGAATGAATTACCTGGCAGTGTCATCTCATGTCTCAGGGTAGGACGGTATGTAAGATATAGATATAGATTATTTTAGTCTTAATGTGTTATTTTCGCAGCCTGACGTCTCATTCTCACCCCGGCATGCCTGACAGGCAGCCTTGAGCAGACCTTTAGAGCAGCAGTCGGTTGTGAGTAATGCCCGTGTGGGCTCCGTCACGTCCTTGAATCAATTTCCAGGTCCCCGACGTGACGCTGTTCAAATCACTGGGCTGCACTGCTAACATACCACTCATGCTATGACATGCTATCTGTTATAGTGAAGAAATGGTGTGTGTCCAATAATATTTCATTGGGAAAAATATTAATATTTACACATTAATTCTATTCCTGGTGCAAATATACCAATAATATCATTTCTTGAGTTGCCCCTTTGACCAGTGTTGTAGTACTCAAGATTGGATTTTGTCTCGAGACCGGTCTCAAGACCACTTTCTCATCTCGTCTTGGAATCAACCACAATTTTACTCGGTCTTGTCTCGGTCTCAGACAAAGAGGACTCTGAATATTATTTCAAGACCGTTGAAGACCACAGCTGCGGGGATATCACACAATTGTTTATATAAAACAGGTGAATGAAGAGGAATCTTCTTTTGTTTTCTGTGGGTGTTTTTTTATAGGAATGTGGATCTTTCAGATCAATTTGAGGAGTGCCTGTGGTTTGCATGTTCCACATTTCATCGGAAGTGTGTCATGCAGTGTGGGACTCACACTGGTCTGGTCTTGGTCTCGACTCTGTCTCGCCCTGCCTTGGTCTTGGTCTTGACTCTGTCTCGCTCGGTCTTGGTCTTGATTCTGTGTCGCCCTGCCTCGGTCTTGTTCTTGACTCTGTCTCGCCCTGCCTTGTTCTCGGTCTTGACTCTGTCTCGCCCTGCCTCGGTCTCGGTCTTGACTCTGTCTCGCCCTGCCTCGGTCTTGTTCTTGACTCTGTCTCGCCCTGCCTCGTTCTCGGTCTTGACTCTGTCTCGCCCTGCCTCGGTCTTGTTCTTGACTCTGTCTCGCCCTGCCTTGTTCTCGGTCTTGACTCTTTTTCGCCCAGCATCGGTCTTGTTCTTGACTCTGTCTCGCCCAGCATCGGTCTTGTTCTTGACTCTGTCTCGCCCTGCCTCGGTCTCGGTCTTGACTCTGTCTCGCCCTGCCTCGGTCTCGGTCTTGACTCTTTTTCGCCCAGCATCGGTCTCGGTCTTGACTCTGTCTCGCCCTGCCTCGGTCTCGGTCTTGACTCCGTCTCGCCCTGCCTCGGTCTTGTTCTTGACTCTTTTTCGCCCAGCATCGGTCTCGGTCTTGACTCCTACTCGCCCTGCCTTGGTCTTGGTCTTGACTTGGTCTCGGTTTAGGTGGTCTTGACTACAACGCTGCCTTTGACACAGCCCAATTCTTTCCCTGTTTCTGAATAATCTGATTATAGCTCAAATACCAGTGAGAAAATATATGCACAGCATTTTTCTTTTTAGCTAATAGCCCAAAGAACACCTGCAGGTTTTTAGTTTTTATCTGAATCATGGGAAATGTGTTATTTTGCAGCTGCCATCCAAAGTTATGAAAAATGTTGTGATATGGAAACAGTGGTATCTCCAGCTGTTTAAATATCACTTGGCACTGCAGGCGGTGCCCTTAAGAAAGTTTCATGCATCATAATAATGAAGCTTCAGCAGATTTTTGGCGTGTATTGCGCTCCCTAATTTGCAACCTCATCCAAATTTAAGCCCAGCCCCATTAGTCATTTCTTTGTTTTTCTCTGTGTTTTATAGTAAATGTCAAGAGAGAAAAAAAAGATAACGGAGGTCGCTAATGCAAATGAGAGAAGGTTTTGACAGCAGGAAACAGAAGATTGGAAAGGGAATGTGGGAAACAGTTGCATGCATATTTAAAACTTGCTATCATGCTGCCAATATTGATTACACAAGAGGCGATGTTTTCCGTCCGCGCTACAACTCTGGAACTCAGTCTAACTCACTAGCATATGCCCCCAACTCCTCCACCTGCTTCCTATAAATATTACCCTGCTGTGATTGATGAGCATGAGATCCATCCTGTCGAAGGCAGTAAAGACAGGATGTTTGATGGATGGGGTCTAAATCCTGAGGATATTTAATATATCCTGCGTTTAATGACCTGCTCCTAGAGATTTGTATAATTAGGTGAGTGCTGTCGGGGATCTAGCAGGGATAAGCACTTCATCTATCAGGTTAAGATTTGTAAGTCAACAGGTGGTTAGAGATCTAACTACAGGAGCCCCTGGATGCACATGAGACTATCACAGCTACCATCTAACCACTCTGTCATACCTTCTCTACGTGTAGGTTTGGGTGAAAAGCAAACCGAAGGGGCAGTGGCTTAAATGTCCCTTTATGTTAAAGGCAGAAGGAGTAGCATTTGTCAGTTGTGGTTTGTAAACACAGCTTATTGCTTTTAAAAAGCTAAGAAAAGAAAAATCGAATGTTTTCCCTTTGCATCGTAGTGTATTGAGAGAATAACAGTGCCTGCGGATGCGCTCCATTGAATGGGCTTGTTTTGCAACCTCTACAACCTGAGTTAGGGGATTGTACACTCAATCTATGAGAAAGTACAATTTATATGCACTTTATTTCCATTGAAGAATCCTAGATCGGGAGGTTAAGAGCCTGTTATGTGTCCTCCTTCTGTCACCATGGTCGCTCTATTAGTCAGAGAAAGGGGAGGAAAGAAGGAGTCACTCTAATTATCCACCACTCCCTGCAAGTTATGTTAATGGTCGCTTCCGGCTTAAGTAGGCTATCTATATGCAAAGTCTCCTCTGATGAATTTCTTCATTATTTATTGTTAATGTATTACTGTATGGCCATGATGAAGAGAGAAGGCTGTTGGTTCTACACCATCTTGCCTTGTGAAAGCGTGAGGCGCTGAGAGTTGGCTTGACAGTTTGAACAGAAGAAGAGTGAACTGCAAGGCAGCTTTGGACTCTGATACAGAGGGTATACAATTATGATGGGTAATTACTTAAACTTTATCTACCAGTAATTGCAGGAATTTACCACATTATTATGATGTAATTTATGAAGATAGAATTCCCTGTTATTTTGGGATTCAAACTACAGAAATTAGGGCTGCATGATAACGGCCAAAATGATAATCATGATTATTTTGATCAATATTGAGATCACGATTATTATCACGATTAAGAATATTCGCAATATTTACAGTAAAATGAATCAGTACAAGTGGGGATGAAATGAAAAGAAGAAACTGTCAAAGAGTTTGGCATCTGGTGTAAAAACAAGGGACCGTGGATATTTCTGTGCAATTGTATTTTATCAGGATAATTGAACTCCTCGTGGCTCACCGTGTTCTGCAGATTGATTTTGACCCATTTGCCAGTTTCCATCCGAGCTGAGGGATTAAATATTGGCTGTATTAGTCTCACAAAAAATACTTTAAAGTTTCAAGAAGAAACAAAAGATCATAAGAAAAAATGACTTAATACTTTTAGTGGGTTTTGTAACTTTTTAGGGCTGTCAATTGATTCAAATATTTAATTGCATGATTGTCCATAATTAACCCGATTAATTGCAAATTTTTTTATCTGTTCAAAATGTAGACTACCTTAAAGGGAGATTTGTCAAGTATTTAATACTCTTATCAACATGGGAGTCGGCACATATGCATGCTTTATGCAAATGTATGTATATATTTATCATTGGAAATCAACAACAACACAAATATATATATATATATATATATATATATGCACATATGCATGCTTTATGCAAAGGTATGTATATATTTATCATTGGAAATCAACAACAACACAAATATATATATGTATATATATATACTCAAATCATAACATGGCAAATTCGAGCCCAACAGGCAACAACAGCTGTCAGTGTGCTGACTTGACTCTGACTTGCCCTAAACTGCATGTGATTATCATAAGGTGGGCATGTCTGTAAAGGGGAGACTCGTGGGTACCCATAGAACCCATTTTCATTCACATATCAAGCTAGTATGACATGGTTGGTAACGATGGATTCCTTAGGTTTTCTAGTTTTATATGATCTATAAAACTATGATATGAGCATCTTCACTCTACCTTTAAAACTGAGTCCGCTACAACCTTAAAAATTGCAATTTGCGTTAATGCGTTAAAGAAATTAGTGGCGTTATAACGAATTTACGTGGATGCATTATTATCACGTTAACTTTGACAGCCCTACTTTTTAGACATAGCTACAAAATTGTCAATGGCTACTTCCTGCTAAGTAGTTCAAAGTATCCTAAACATCCTTTTTGCTCAAATTTGTACAGAAACCCTATATCATTAGGGGTTTTGATTGTGTTTTAACTGTGATGAAAAGGCAACTGTTTGCCTGTTAGTCCCTTTTGTCTTGAACCCAGCTGCACGTCTCATTTGGAAACCAGCTCTCCGATAAAAGCCCTCTAAACTACTTTAATACAAAAACAATTACTAACTTTATGTTCAAAGTCTGTCAGCATCTCTCAGAAACCTCAGTGCTCTGACTCAACGGAAACGATCCACATCTCTAATGTGGACACAGCATCAGTCCTCCGCTACTCCCCAACACTTATCATGTCTTTCACCTTGAGGTTGCCCTCTGAGGTCTGCCCATTTCCCCTGAAACGGGAGCTGGATTGTGGTGAGCCGAGCGCCACTAAGCCTCTGCTCTCAGGAACACTGACCTCAATCAAACGGAGAACTTGATCCACTGGCCACTGCACTCTGTAGCTCACCACGAGCTGTTCAGGCCATCAGTGGATGGACGTGAGGCTCACTGTGTGTTTCTGAGTGACTGTGTAGGCAACACAAACACATGAAACACAAGAATACAAAGCCTGTAGGTTCCATCATATGTTCTGTATATTTATGCTATTCCTAACAGCTAGTGGAGTAATAAAACCTTGTATTTCTTAAAAAGTAATTCTCCTGAATTTAAGGATTGCCTGCTGTGCATTGGTGAAATTCTATTATGGTTTTTGAATCGGTTTCATGAGCTTGAAGGTCGTTTGAATACATGCAGCGCCTGAAGCACCATGTCATCCCACCATTCAAGTGAAATCATAGAGACCGCTGACACTGGAGTTATGGTAAAAGGTTTTTCCACTACAGCAACGATATGCAGGAAGGTGGTGATTGGTGACACACTTATCTCGTTCCAGGTTCGATTACAGTCGTAATGTTTCCTCTCTCCATTAAGTGTATTTGATTTCCCGCTGAGGGGGTAGCTGGCAGGGCAGAGATATGACAGCAGCGCCGGGGCCAAGAGGGCAGCTCTCGCAAGCAGCACTTCCACTGATGTGCCTGGAAGCGGACGGAAAGTGGCAATGCTTATACAATTAGAGCTGAGACTTTGTCAGACCTCATTTTTGAGAGAGGTTTGAGCCGCAGCCCTCAGAGAGTATTATTAATTCACTGCCCTGGCCCGCTCTGTGGAGATATAGGAGGATTATACAGCGCTGAATGACATGCTAAGAGGAGCTTGGAAGTGCCTTTGCTCTGATTACAAGAATGAATTTCTCATCAGTCACAAGGGAATTATCTTAAAAGTTGAGGTGTAGTTATTATTGTAACCATGACGATGAAGGTCCCCTAACCTTAATTAAGTAGTATTTTTAATCCAAACCAAGATGTTTTTGTAACCTTAATGACAAACTTATTTTTTTATTTATTTTTTTTGCTGATTTGCAATTGGATGAAAGCACCTCCTGTGTACCGTTAACACAGTTTACAGTATATGAAATACCAGATTAATATGTATATGCATTGTTGTTAATGCTCAACAAGCTTATTTTGTTGATTGAAATTGGATGAAGGCTCTTTGGTTAAAGATATTACTTGTTTTCTTGATGTATAATCATATACATGTTACAATGTTAACAGAGACAATAAGGCCCTGTTCAGACCTGGCATTAACATGAAACCTGGGTGATCCGATCAAAAGTGGAGAGCCTTAAGTAGCCTACAGGTGTTAATGCACTCCAGAAGCATTGAGATCCGATCGCTCGGACCGCATTCAGAGGTGGTATGGGCCGCATATGGCCACATTATTTTAGTAGTGTGTACGCAAATGTGTCCTGGGCCACATTAAGGGCTGCCTATACTCAACTGATGTCCTGGAGCGAGCACTTATCTGCCTCGCGACATGGAAACGGCTTCTGTGCACTACTGTATTCTGTCAGAACTGCATTTTCTTTATAGACTATAGCAATATATTAAAATCAGACTAGGCACGGGAAGTGCCTTATTATCATACTCTCGGTGATGTCGGCATTTTTATTCCTGTGCTCTGCACAGAACTGACACCCGCCTGCCCACTTATCCCCGGCTCTCTGAAGCTCTGCATGCCTTTGCCAGGCAACGGTGGCGGTGATGATAATAATGATGATAATGAAATGTACCAGAATTCACTAATAAGTAGGATATTACTACAGACACTCCTTTTAATCTTGTGTCGTAACGTCTGCTGTATTAGCCATGTGTTTACTACGTGTTTATTTGCATACAGAGCGGGAAAGTGAGATCCGATCACATGCGGTCACTCAAGACGCATGTTGAGACGCATTCTAATGGCAGGTGAGAACAGACGTTCTCAGAGCTGTCCACTTCTGATCGGATCACCCAGGACGCATGTTAATGCCAGATCTGAACATGGCTTTACTGTGCTGCACCCAAGCATCAGCATCACAATATATTTTAGGCCAATTCATCACTAGAAGTGCTATGGAGCAGTGGATCCCTGTTTTGTCTCTCTGTACTCAAAGAGAATGGACCATCGTTTTCTAGGAGGGTTGTCTCAGATTTGAAGAGTCCATTGAGTTTACAACACAATAAAATGTGGAAAAAGTATAGGGACTCAATACTTTCCGTATATCCACGAATACAATTGTTTATTTTTTATCCCGCATCAATAAAAACCCCACTCTTGGCTATCAGTCACACATGTCAGGACCAGTGTGGTCTCAAAAACTCAAAAACACTGTAGGAAACACACTGTCATTCTCCTTTTGAAATAGGAAGCTCATGACTCATTTACGATTGATCCTTATATACCTCAAGCAACAAGTTTGCTTCTGAGTTGATGAATGTTGCATAGAAAGGGGGGAGGGGGAAATGGATTTTTTTGTCAGATGGGATTAAGTAGCGCCAGACCCTCCAATTAGCTATATTTCACATGTCAGTTTACATCAGGGAGGCTGAAGGAATGTGTGATAACACTGATGGAGGGAGAAATAAAGAGACAGAAAGAGGGACAGAGCGAAAGGGAGGAAGAAAAAGAGGCTAAAAAAGAGGAAGGTGGAGAGACAGATGAGTGAGCTGAAAGAGACATGATAAATATAGAGTGGGCAAGGCAGGAAGAGAAAGGACAAGTGATAGATGGGGACATAAGAATAGGAGCAGAAATTGACAGAAGAGAGTGAGAAATTGACAGGTATAAATGAAGAATTGATGGATGACAAATCTTTTTCAATTTGCTGCCTTTGGTTTGTCATTAAGGAGCTGTAGCTGCGAGCTGGGAACTGTGGAGTAAAAAGTCAGTTGCTGCTTGTCAGTTTGGTAAGATGATGCCTTACTTTACTTGAGGGGGAAGTAATGATGCATACACCTACTGTACTCACAGAGATGCACCACTTTACTTCATCTCTACAATGTAGTCCTTGATTCAGAGTTCAGGAACTACTTATTAGTAGGATAGGATTGAATTTTGTCAAGATGTTTCAGTAGCCTACTCTGACATACAGTAGGCTATGTACAAAAGTTATTAAGCCTAATAATTTTTCCTCTCCATACTGGCCGTGAAGAGATTCCTTTCTTATGCGACGTAGTGGACGAAATCCACAGTCCTCATTCTGTACGAAGTGGCTTTAATCAAAAAGTCAGATGCAGCCTGAGTCACTCAATTCATGTGAATATCTTCATCCTGGTAGTCGGGAGTAGGTTTATTATTGATCTTGTGTCTCAGCCTCAAGTTAACTGCAACTATGCAACACTTTCTCATCCCAACTCGTCGCATACGGCCGCTTTGTCACGCCCCTTGGCGTCACTTTAGGTTTTGGCATCAAAACCACTTAGTTAGGTGTAGGAAAAAAGTACATGGGCTTAAAACTACTACGTTTGTAAATTGAAAATGAAACTGAACGTTGTGAACACGGGACACAAACAAACAGCTGATTGTAACGTGGAAATTAAACTTAAATGGGACACAAACAGCGGCCTCCTCGATGAAAGCCTTGTGGTTGTTGGACCCATCCTCTGCCCCTCCCATCTGCACGTAGTGTGTCTTTCTGCTCTTTAAACTACGTCACCACAGTCACTACTGGCACACTTTCTCTGAGCATTTACTATTGCCGCGGAGGGGTTTACATTGTAGTTAATGGAAAGTCTGGTGCGTCTCATACAGGCTCTAAAGGGTGCCTTGTATCACATGCCGACAGCTGTGACAAAGCCTCGGTATTTGATGCCCTGGGGTTGAGAATGTGGCTCCGCCACAAAACACAAAGGGAATTTTGTACTAAATAATAATAATATATTGGATTTATATAGCGCTTTATATTAATCTCAAAGACGCTTTAACATAGTCGGGGGGAAAACGGTGTGAGACAGACAGACAGGAGACGAACGACAAAAAGCGACATACACAGGAACAATCACATACATACACATGGACTGATGGGTAGGGGGAAGGAGGGGGCTATGGGTAAGCAGATGAGAAAAGATGTGTTTTGAGGCGGGACTGGAATGTGGTGAGGGAATCGGAGTTTCTGATGAGATTGGGGAGTGAGTTCCAGAGCTTGGGAGCTGCCCTGGAGAATGCTCTGTCCCCAAAGCTGCGGAGTTTGGACGTGGGGGTGGAGAGTAAACCAGCCGAGGTGGATCTGAGGGACCGTTGAGGTTGGTAGGGGGAGAGGAGTTCAGAGAGATAGGGGGGTGCAAGTTGGTGGAGGGCTTTGTAGGTGAGGGTCAGGATTTTGTAGGAGATCCGGTGGGAGACGGGGAGCCAGTGAAGGTCTTTCAGGACTGGTGTGATATGATGCCATGATTTGGTGTGGGTGAGGAGTCGGGCAGCTGCATTCTGGACCAGTTGTAATTTATTTATGGAGGTGTTGCTGATGCCATAGAGGAGTGAGTTGCAATAGTCAAGGCGGGAGGAGATGAAGGCGTGGATGAGTTTCTCTGCTGTAGGGGGTGTGAGGGACGGACGGATTTTTGCGATATTGCGAAGGTGGAAGAAGGATATTTTGACCAGTTGGCGGATGTGGGGCTCAAGGGAGAGGGTGGAGTCGAAGATCACGCCAAGGTTACGTGCCTGGGGGGAGGGGGAAACAGAAGTGCCATCGATGTTGAGTGTGAGGTTGTTGGTTTTGGTGAGGGTGGATTTGGAGCTAAAAAGGTAATAACTTTGGAAGATACCACCTAACTTTAGAATGTACCCTGTCTTAGCCAACTTTAAAATGCATTTTTGCCTGTAATGAATACATGAATATCCCCCTATTTCTTACAGTGTAGGAAGGGGTCTCTTCACGGCCAACATGTAGAGAAGAAATTATTACAACCACCAGTAACTCTTTGTATGTGCAGTACATATGACATGAGTATTGTATTAAAATGCAAGAGACTTTGTGGAGCTGCATTAAATATAGAAGATGGCTGAACACTGTTCCGTCAGCACGGTGGAAACAGATGGTATAGATGACTGTAGTGGCTCATTAATAACTGTGTATGGAGCAAGGGACAATCAAAGTCTCTCTCAGTACATCTCATACACACACACACACACACATAGTTGCTGTCATAATTTTCAGGTTGTGGAACATATCCAGATAATATCCAGAGTTAAACAGCAGCCAACAGTTTGAGCATTGGCCATGCATCCATTCGATATGAATCACAGATTAGATGACAGGAAGAGGAGAGCAGCACTTTGAACAGGTGTGCGTGGGCCCGAGTGGTGCACACAGTGATTGAGCGTGGATGCGGCTGAATGAAAGAAGTGTCTGACTTTATCTTCTGCGTGCTTTGAAGAGGCGGATTTGGGCCAGACCAGTGGATTTTAACAGGTGTGCTTTGGCTTACTGGCATGGATTTGCATGTTTTACAACAGCTCTGAAAGGGTTGAAGAGCAGTGGTCTACGAAATGAGAGACAGGCTGCTGCTTTGTGGTAGGCCTATACATAAATATTCAAATGCAGTGGGTAAATAAAACAGATTAGATTTAGGTAGGCTTTAAATGTTATGAATTGTAATTATTTATTCTGATTAATGCAGTAATTATTAATGGAAGTCAATGGAGAAAAGGGGACAGGTTAAAGCAGTAATCTGTCACATTTTCCGCCCATAGCAACGGTCTGCTATACATAGCAACAGTCTGCTATAGAGAAATAACAGACCGTAGAAAGATTAACAAATCAGAATTGAGTATTCAACACAGCCGTGTAATAAAATGATCAACACATCAGTTATTTAAACAGTTAAAGGCAGCATGTGGAGTTTTGACGACTAGTGCAAATGGTTTCCTGTTTTCTTTGTATCATGCACAGGCATGAGGACGCACATGCCAGTTTCACGCTATTCAGATCAGCAGTTGGTGGCGCTACAAGCGTAGCAATGCAATGAGAAAGGCAGTGAAGAATAAGACTGCTAGCAAGCAAACATGAAAACCCCACAGGGCACCATTAAGTTTGATTTAACTCCCAGTGACCTTTCAGTGTTTCACATTTTTCCACGGTCATGTACTGCCCAGCAAACACGTCCATGTGTGTCTCACATGGCATTTGGGTCCCATTCGGGCAACCCAAAAAATGTGTCCATCCGCCCCATATAGCCATCATGTGCGTCCATGTGGATCGTAGTGGTGGGCTACAAGTGGGTCCCATGTGAGGAATCCTCCTCAGGCCCCACATGGGTCCCTTACTGTGAGAATACAGACAATAATTGGACCAAGGAGGTCCACAAGTTGGACACATGAGCAATCACCTCCAGGCCCCAATGTGGTACTTCTTGAGTCCATGATTGAACCCACCTTGGCCCCTTTGGTGATCAACATCGGCAGACAGACATGGAGCCATTACACCACTGGGATGATTGACAGTTTTCTGGACCCAGTTTGGTTTCCTGTTTGGACTCGTAGCCCATGTGCAGAACAGAAGGTTTTGTGAGGTCCTTGAAACCTGTAAAACCTCTACTGCCATAAGTTAATCAATACACACCACACGATCTAGAAATAACTTTCTTAAGTCACAAGATCTTAGAGACAAAGAGTTTTCCCAACAAAGACGATACTTGTCCTTATCTCTCTGGATGAGATATAGCTCACCATCGGTTCTCAGGAAATCGTGTTCTCATTAACCTATATAAAACATGAGAGAAGTAATTACACAGTTCTTAAAGGGGGAAAGGCGACAATGTCTTCCACAGTTTCTTATCGTGCCAACTGATTCATGGCTTTTAATGGGCTTTTAAGCCAGATTAAAAACCCGATGCCCCCACTGTTAAAGCAGCCTTCATTTTCAGAGAATCGCATTTATGAGATTGCCAATGAAACCAGAGGACCTTAAAGGGAATACAAATGACTTTGATGAATCCACATCAAATTGGCAAATCCTGTTAAAGTACATAACTTTATTGGAAAGGATGGATATTGCTCTGAAATGCAGCACTGCATAGGAGATCAATTATGTTTTCTTCTTTTTTTTAGCGTTTTTCTTTCCTGGATGTCATTTCATTTCTAAAACAACATGAATGATTAGCTTGTCCCGTTGTTCTAAAACAGTTTTTGAATGAGCATGATATATTCATTAATTCTCAGGTAAATAAAAAAAGCTGTGATTCTTTATTTATTCCACTTTTAAATCCAACGCATTATGAGGGGACACATTGAAAGGGGATTTTTAAGACCACTGAGACATCGGTTTTCAGAAGATAGCTTAAGTTAGCGTATGGGATCTGCTATTCATAATTCGTACCAACAATGGATTAGGGCCTGAATACCATTTTTTGGGCTTTGAAGCTTCGGTGAGAAATATTTGAAGGTATTCAAAGCTTTGGGACAGTGCCGCTGCCACACTACTGTACACACATGCACCTCAACACATAACAAACAGCAATATCTGTCTGAGAATAACTAATAATAATTCATGTTGAGGGATCATTCCTTATTTCATGGGCTATTTGGGAATTCATACATTATTATTACATACTTGTATTTAAAAAAAAAACAAAAAAACGAAGCATAGGTTCATTACCATGGCAACAATCGAAGCTTCAAAGCATTCTGGTCAGCCCTACAATGGATATTAATTTTCTCAACAGGAAGAGAGTAAATGCAATTACAGACTATCATATGATTTGATTGCTATCTCAACAATGTGTCCTCATTGAGGCGGAAAAACAGATTGAAGTCAAAAAGGGAGATCTGTGTGTAGGCAGGGAGAACTACTTGTACCCCACTCTGAGGGAACACGAGGAAACCGTCGCTCTCTGCCTGAACTCTGTCTCAGCTCATATCTCTCACAGCACCCAGCTTTCTACTGGTCAGACGGGCGAAATTGATTGCCCTGCTTGCACTATATGAGCAACAGTCACTTTGGGATTTACTTTGCAGTAAGGAACATCAACCCACTCCACCCACGAGTCCAAATTGATTATAAAACTGCATTCTGCTGACACCGAGCCATCTGCGAGTTTGAATATGTGTGTGTATGTGTGTGTATGAGAGAGAGAGAGAGAGCAAGACGGAGTGTGAGAGAGTTGGGAGCTGATGGAAGCTTTAACTGAAATTGCTTAAACACCAGACTAGCATCAAGCCATTCTTTACTGGGATTCAGTTTTATTTTCTTGAATGCTATTAGGTGTCCAAGAATATAGTGGGAAGTACTGTTTGATAGTACAACAAACACTCCTTACAACACATACACCTTGAACAACTGGTGTATGTGGTTACAATGCAATCAAACAATCCCGCATTATTTCAGGAATCTGATCCTGAGATCTGATCACGCACAGGAATGGCGGACAAAGAAAACTACAATATAGAGACATAATTAAATACTGTAAATACATGGAATGGGTATTGCTGAAAAAATAGCATCAAAAATGGGTTTGCATTATCACAAGCATTACTTAATCTCATTTTATTACTTTAGTTTAAGTTTTTATTATCATTCGTAACATTAACTACTTAAAAAAAACAAGCATATTCTTATCTATAGCTTTGTTTATCTCCCTAATATTGAGACACTATGACTACTTACATCCTCTAGACAATGCAGATATGTCAAAGCTTGCACTTTGATTCCTGATGGATTGTCATAATTTGCAAGGCAGTAAACTCAACAACTTCAAACATGGATAAGTAACAAAAGGCTGCCGGTTACTGGCAGGCAAGCATTCAGCATCTGGTTTTAGCTAAACTGAACTACAACCAGCCCTTACCATGGGAATATTGTGGTTGAGTAAACTTGGACTTGCTGTGTATCGACCTCCCTTTGCCAATAATCAGATGGTCAATGGAGGGTATTACCAACAGAATTACATCATATATCTTATCCACAATGACATTCCAGAGGAAAAGCAGAGAAACCAAGGATGAAGAGGGGCTCATGTGATGCACGTTGACCTCCTGTTAATCCAAGTAACTGACTGTGAAATGTTTTATCAAAGAAAATGAGCTGATACATAATTGAATTTTTCCTCAAGGTGAGAAGAAAATATGCTGTTGAAAATAAGAGAAGCACAAAACAGTGAAAAACACAGTGCCTTTTTTTAGATTCATATGAATATCCACATTTTTTCTCCAAACGTCTTCAGTGTTGGTATGACCTTTGCAAGACATTACATCAGCTCAAAGCTCGGGGGAAGTTCCTTGTTAACATGCATCAGTAAATCTATTGCAATCTCAGCAACACGACTAACATGCACCATTGATCCTTTCCTCAGCTTGAGGTTCGGCTTTGCTAATCCAACAGTCTCAGTTCTTAGACTTCCCCAGCCATCCAGCCTGTAAGTATAGCAACAATTTGAGCCCATTTTAACCAAAGAACTAAATTATAGAAAGGACAATGACTGAGGTCATGTGGAGCTGTTGTGTGGGTGTGTGGAGCCCTTGTCAGCGTGTCTGACTAAATTCTACACACTGTTTTCAGACTAGAAGCACTGTGAGGAGCCTATTTGATAAAAGGTCTTTTTATTGCAACTTCAATATGTGAGTTTTCTGCTTGTTTTGCGATACTGTATCGATTCTCCAGAATGCTGTATCGATTTTTAATTAACCTCTTAAAAATCGGTACTAAAGGTACTGGCATCATATGAAACTAGAAAACCTAAGGAATCCATTGTACCAACAATGTCATAATTGCATGTCGCGAAGAACGTTAAATAACGCTCTGAAGTTACACTACATTTTGGCGAGGAAAAACTGCCATGGCCATTTTCAAAGGGGTCCCTTGACCTCTGACCTCAAGATATGTGAATGAAGATGGGTTCTATGGGTACCTACAAGTGTCCCCTTTACAGACATGCCCACTTTATGCACATTCCATGCAGTTTGGGGTACAAATGTGTTTAATTTTGTTATTTTCACCAATTATAAAATGGTGTATTTGAATATTTCCGCATACTGGGGTGCCTAAAAAGTCTTGGAATTGCATAAATTGGGTATGACTGGAAAGTTGAGACTTTTTGGATCCAATGAGTCTAATTGTATTCATGTGTAATGATGTTAGTCCCCATAGTAGACATTTCACATAATAACATTGTTACCCCTGTATCATGATACGTATCGTATACGCCAGATTCTTGCCCTAATACTCCTATCTGTTTTGTGTGCATGTGGTCCATATCTGAAGAACGTGTGTGTATTTGGTTATATCCCTAGTGTTTACATGTGAGACAGAGAAAACAAAGGAAACCGAAAGAAGGGGGGATGTGAATGTGAAATCGGTCAAAAGTCTGCCCATTAAAAAAATAATACTTAACTCCTGCACAAATGTTGCATACCAACAGTACAACACACAATCGTCATTCTCATGAGTTCTCCGTCTCATGCACGTTTAACAGACACACATGCACACGCAACAGGTAAGCACATTGGGTGTTTAACTGGATATTTGTAATCTTTACACCCACTGAGTAGAAAGGTGAGTGTTGTCCCTCTAAAGCAAGTCAATAGCTCTTCCCACAGTGCACATTTCAGAGTCAATTATTTTGTTTCCTATTTTCCCTGTCTAACCACCACCTGCCAGTTCCATCACCTTGCCCAAGGGTGAATCTTAGTCTGTGACTCTCCTGATAATGAGTTTCTTTGACTTTGTTTTAGCTCCCTCTGTTCCATAATTAAAAATTTCAAATGACAAAAAAGAAGGCAAATAACATTGACAATTTGCATCCTGTGGTTAACACTAATACTAAGAAAATAGACATTGATATTTATTTTCCTTTTTCCGAACTTTAAATTGTTTTTTTTTACCTAAAAACGTGTCTTTTCATATATGAGATCCATTATGTTTGTCTTGTCTGGTTTGTGTTTCTGTATAACTCTGTGGGCAGTCTTCCTCAGTTGGTGAAAGCAGGGGCGCTAAAATAAATCTCATATAAACAAAGATCCCCGTGGAGTCTGGTGGGGAAATGTTACAAACAAGGACCGACTGGGAATGCAGAAGAAGGGAGAGAGAGAGAGACAGGAGGAGGAGAGAGAGGAGGGGTGTCTGTTGAGAAGGTCACACCATAATAGATGTCTCCTTGCATTTAGACCTCGTTCCACACAAATGCCGCAGACCTGAATATCATAGCTTAACAATTTAACAATTTGACAGGGAGCCATCCTTCCACACAGCCCTGGGTGAGCTTTACAAAGAGAGAAAGTGGTGATGTCTCAAGCAAGTAAAACTAAAACTAATACCTTAACAGAGTTCAATGTTTTCAGACAGTCCAGTGTTTTAGCACTCAGCCCAAAAAATACATTAGTTGGAAACACCATGTGTTCACACATGCAGAGAGACAAAGGAAGCGGCAGGACATCAGTCATTTTCAATAGATGCTTTAATACATACAGAGGTTCAAAGAGGCAAAAAGGGACATGGCAGCATGAGTTTTTTATTTTATGTGTCCTTTGATGATTGTTACTGTATGAATTAGATGCACAATGGTGTTGCCTACACAACAACATGGAGGCAAAACTGAATCTTCCCTGTATGACAAAAATGATATGCATGCCAAAAAGGCCAGAGCTATAGGAGCATGCCGGTGTGATAGTCATGAGTGTACTCCACAGAACAATACAGAGACACTCAAGTCTGCCTGTCAAACGTTTTCCTAGATAAACTGTAACTATAGCTGACAATCAGATTAAATTGCTTTTTTGTTTTACTTCGTTCATTCAGCCTGACAATGTATTTCTCTTAGCCGATTTCAGTCAACACAAAAGCTGCGGTAGCGGTTACAAGTACTGAACAACAACAGCAACAATGGAGGAGAAATGCATGCACATAGACTGGCGGGTCCGTCCTCTCTCCCTACGTGGTTCAGCCTTCCCTTCATCCAGAGCAAGTACTCTACCTACACAAAGTGTGTCAGCTGAAAAAAACGCTGCACCTCATTGCCCTTCTGTGTTCTGCATTTAACAATAAACAAGTATTAGTTAAACGTCATCTTTGTCATTTAAAAAGCAAAATATACCTAATAATAGACTAACAATAAAGCTTGTTTATATAGCACTAAAATCCAGGTAAATTAAGTAATTTGCAAAAAAAAATAATAAGGCATATTACGCTGTTGAGCCAATCATTATCACCGCAAGGCGAATTCCTTCACCGCGACAGCCCTACTTGCAACTACAACCTACATCAGTCTTATCCACACATGTCACCATTCTTGTGGTTATTTTTCTGATTTTACATTGCTATTAAAGTAGTGACTATCTTAAAATGCAATCTATTTAAAACCATGGCTCGACACATGGAGGATGAGTTCTACATCCTTCAACAACTTCCACATTAGAGGCAAACATTTCTTTTTTGAGTTAAGCTTCTGAAAGAGCAGTTCATCTGCTTCTCCAACTACCGTACGGCCTGACTGTTTTCTTGATAAAATTGTGTACCAGCACGGATGTTGCTTTAACTCATACTTCAACAATATCACAGATGGATCCAGTGTTGCGCCTGTACTTTTGCCACTGAAGAGACAGGATGCCAATTGTGCTTTCCTTTCTTGCCCAGGATAAGTGATGGTGGTAGATCCTGTAAATGTTGGGAGAGTTTTGATGCAGGGAATAGAAAGTTGGCCAGTTTTCCACTATCACTGAACCTCCAATGGCATCAACATGCACAACCAAGAAACTTGCACAACTGCCAAATAAATGTACCCAGTAAAGAATGTGTAGGGGTTCATACTGTAGATCAAATGTTGGGCTTCCTGGACTACTGTACGAGCGTCCTTGAGCTGGAACTGCTTCTGTGAAAAGCTCAGCAGCCAAATGTGGAAGAGAGTGGGAGGACTGGGCAGCTTCCAGTTGCTGCGCTTCCTTGGCAACCTGTCACCCAGACAATATTTGTTACATTGGATCACAGATCGAGTGCCCAAAGGCAGACTCGGCAGGCAGAACAGGTGTTGTAAAAACAATCTTTACTGGGTCAGAAGGTGACGGGAAAGCAGTCAACTTTATTGAAGGCAAAAGCAATAAAACCAATGTCATTGCACAATTTCAGTTGATGTACTTTCAAAAATTAAAGTACATCAGTTGAAAGAAAAGGATACTGGAGATACTGTGCAAGGTTACCATTACTATAAACCATTAAAGGTTCAGTGTGAGGTTGCAGATTGCAGCCTCTGACTGAAGCCTCTCCCGTGTGCCAAACCTGTAGAAGCACTACGGTGGCCTGAAGCAAAAATGTGAATGGGCCTCTCTAGAGCCAGTTGTTATAAGAGTAGCGTAGGTCATTTCGAGCAGAGGTGGGAAGTGAGTGGTGAAGCAAGAGAGAGAGAGCAGTGGCAACGGCAGCAAGAAACGTTATATAGATATGTAGATATAAACGGTTCATTCTAAGGTAACGAAAACACAACTTTTATTTTCAGGTAATTATACACTAGAAAACATACTTATTAATATTATATTCCATTTCTGCCTATAGATCCCCCTAATTGTTACACACTGGTCCTTTAAGGACTTTGCTGATATCAGACTTTGTTGTTTTCTTCGAACCTCAAATGTGTTTTTTTTGTTGCAGGTGAATCAATCTAATAATATTTGTAATACTCATTATAATACTTATAGTAATTTGATATATTTACTGCCTCTACTGTATACCCACGCAGTAGGACAGCATTACAACATTGCAAACCTGACATGTTTTAGCAACTTTACTAAATCCTCCAAGCCAAGGTGGTACACTGTACCTTTTTATGGCTGTAAATGTCCTCCTGGCATTGCTGCACAGAGGAGGAGGGAGGCTGTATCGAAGAAAAGGGGACTCGAGGAGGCTCTGTCTAGTCCACTTAAGTCTCATTTTCTGTCTGGGTAATTACACCTGAAATAGGGGGAGCCAAGAACACCTCCATTCACACACTCTCCAATTTCACTACAGGCCCTTCATGTGGACACACACGTGGTATACACACACACACATATAGACACATGTGCACGCACAAACACATACACATAAACTTAAGTAGGCCTTTTTTCTTTGCATTTTGCCTCCTCTCCAGCTCTCCTTTCCTGTTTCCTCCGAGCGGCTCTGTATCTATTAGGTGTGACAGTCCATTCTGCTTTTTAATCACCGTCTTTCTGCTTTGTCCCTCTGGAGCCAAATAACGTCATAGATGACGGTCATAAAACCCATACATTCCCTGTCAGGAACTGCACGCAGGCCCAAATAAAAATTCATGGTCTAGGAGTTCACATGTCACCTGCTGCATCTTTAACCATGTTTCTACCTCTCAGAGGCACACAGCTTTTAAGTGTTTTTTTCTTACACAAAATGCTGATTAATTGATTAGTTAGAAGACATAATTTGATTTAGCGAGTTGGATGGCGAGACGCTGTGATTTATTGCAACTGTTGTATCCTTGAATTGTTTTGGCAGGCAGGCATTACATTTTCAGTAATACCTTCAGCAGCATGCACATCAAAAACATATTTTATTGGATTCCGATGTGAATAAAATGAAAACACAGCATGAAGACCTTCTGTGCACAACAAGCATCAAGTGATCAACCATGTGAAAGACTAAGTAAAAAGCAAAAAACAAGAGAAGACACGCGCAACATGCATCATACGGCATCTTTGCAGACAGTTGAGAATAGGCCCCATTCATTCATCACTCACACTGCCGGCCTTGGCTTCTTAACCTGGGTCACATGCAAGTGTATCAGTAACATGACAAGCGCCTCATGCTTTTGAAAGGCTGTGTCCCTCGGACTTTGCTGTCACAGATGAAGAGAGACAAATATGAATGGTTTGGTCCAGTGCGACACATCACTGGTGATGTGACGGCAAAGCCAAACATATGCATTTAAAAGTCTCAATCTCAGTGTGGCTGCACCAGTAACGCCCGGAGGCGGCTTGCGCGAGCGCTGCCATGTTGTGTCGGCTGAAATCACTCTTATCGCTCTCGGGAGAATGTCTTTGGCTGTCCTTGGAGGAGAGCAGTCAGGGATGGAGGGAGGCAGGCAGAGGGTGGTGTAGATGTGGGAGAAGGAGGAGGAGGAGGAGGGGTGGCTCGGCTTCAGGGACCGCAGGCATTTGTATTCCTCTCTCATCTGTGACGGGGTGGGAAAGGTGGGGAGACACAGGAGCTGAGCGTAGCGGGGGCTTTGGCAGGACTGTGGCAGGGGTTCAGGAATCAAAGATGCAATGTTACAAGATCTTACCATCACTCCTCGCTGCTTGGCCTCTGCGGGCCGGGATAGAGATACTGAAATAAACAATGGGATTGTCAGATTCAAACAGAAGGAGTATTGAAAAGGAAGGAGCAGTAAACACACACTGGAGAGCTCGATCCCTCTCCGATTGCTTTGTAAAGTGGGTATTTCTAGATTGCTGGTGAACCAAATATCGGCCAAATATTGGATTCTTATCTCTGTTGTTTTGGCTCAATGTTAATCACACCTCTCCGCTGTCTTATTTGTAACCCTGCCTGTTGAAGCTGTAAACGGAAAGGAATCAATATCTCACAACAAAGCAGCACATTACTTCACCGTAATGCACTCATATGACCTACGTTCAGCTAAGTTTTCCCTCTGCCAACCTGGATTCTGGTGTCTTTTAATAATGCAAGCATGCATATGTGAGTTTACTGTGTCCTTTGGATTCTTTAAAGGAAATGTGATCAGTGTAAATAATCCTTATTGACCTCAGCTAGATCTAACAGACCCGTGCTCTAAATGTGAACATACACTTCTTTATTCACCTCAATTGTCAGTAAATTCCCTGCAGATTCAGGTCTATGTTCAGTTCTATGTGTCACCCCACTTAGCTGATGATCTCAACCAGAAGGACTCAGAAATCAATACTCTAATAGACACCCACTTTACCTAATCAGGTTCATCAAAATGATAGTTTGACCCAAACAACTGCTCCGTTCAGCTGCCAGCGACAGAAACATACGTTTATCTGTGAGCGATGAACAAGACTTAACCCTAAATTGAGATGTGGACGGTGTAAATAATCCCAAAGCTACACTATTGATCTGCAGAGCTAAGTGGCTCAAAAAGCTTCTCTGACATCATTTTACCATTAGTAAACATAATGGCTTTGCCTGAGTGTGCACTTTTCATCATACAAACTCATGATCTCATGCGCTGACGCGTGTATGCAACACATGCACTCCGATGCAGTACACACATATGTATAGACAGAGTCAACTCTTCTGATCATGTAGAAGTTATTAGCTGCGGAGGAACTGGTAAAATGATGAAAGCTGATGTCTGTAACTGTATAGGATTGATGGATGTGATAATATTAATCAATTAGTCAATCAACAACAAGTCAACTGATAAATGTGTTTTATACTTCATTAATGAATTCATTGTGTCAGAAGTTGTAGGAGTCACTTTCTTTGTATTAACATTTGATAACTGAGCCCAAATATTTTTGGGTTTATTCCTCAGTTTATGTACATGGTTAGATGAGAAATAGATTTTTCTTTTTTACTTTTTTTACTATAAGTGCTCTTATTTTGAAGCCTTGCGGTCTTATTTTGAAGCCTCGACCAGTCACAGGTGTTTCATTAGTTATCACAGGAAGACGTCAGCACAACGTTTTTCTCCCGCTTTATTAGTTTCAAGTTTCTTTTGTTACCTGTAAATATTATTGTATCATCATCACTAATGTCGCCGGACTGGACTGTTGGAGCCAACCTGCCACAAGCAACAGTTCAAACACGGTAAATAAAACAGCCCTGTTCCTTTTACAGTTTGGTGTGGAAAGCGTGTTGGAATCTCTACTGGGTTTCTAAAATTGGAAATTCTTGGCAATTTGAAGCCATTACAGAAGTTATGCTAATTGTTATTAATTGCAGAGACCCAGTAACATGGCTGTATTCAAATAAACCTGCTGTTATGCCCTGAAGTGAGGATACCATTGAAATGCAGGAGTAGATAATGTTGAAGACTACTGTACTGTAGCTCTTTTCTAAGCAGAAGGGGAAGCTCCAAACGTTGACAGGCTTTACTGTCAGGAAAAGGTCATTGGTGAAAGATTGGAGTCACGTGTCAAAGTGGCCTTTAACACGCCATTGGCCCTTTACCTGCTCACTCTTTGTATGTCACTCTTGATAACGGTGCCAGCTGAATTGCACGTTATAATGAAATCCCACTGTGAATTCAAATGAGTCAGATAATATTCTTTTAATAGAGCTTTTGTGAATGATTTTTTTTTCTTTCACATTTCTTCTTTTGCTCCTCTACTACTGAATCTCTACCTGCTGTCAGTCTTCATTCATCAGTCTCTCTGCTCCTCTCATTCACAAATTTCATGTTACTATATTAACCAATACATTTCCTGTCTACATTCTGCTCTATGAGCGAGTCAGTTGGTGAGTGCTTATCTTAAAATATCTTAAAAGGTTGAATTCTCTCTCAGACCGAGTAATGTGCAGCATAGTACCTTCAGATTATCCTGAGGAATTTAACTGAGGAAGTCCAACCAACCACCATAACCACTGTCTACTGCAGACTTTAGGGAGGACCGTGTCCTAGACTAACTCCTTGTCTCATCATGGGGCTGCATTCTATTCTATAAAGATGAAAACATTAATTCAGCAATGTAGCCCAACATCCCAAATGTTTCTCTGTATCGATTCATTTAACTGATGTTAAACAGGTTTGTGTTGAGGAGTTGAAACAAGTTGTGCAACAGAAGCAAACACTCACAGAGATCTGAAGAAGGGAACGCAATTGGGACATGTTCTCACACTGCTTTGTTTTGACTGCTGACAAAAAAAAACAAATTTACCTGGTATTAAAATCTCTGTCTGGATGTATTACCTGGAGAAGGAACATGTTTGTTAGAGGTAATGTAAATGTGATCCTGTAAACCTCTTCCTTGCATTGTGATTGGATATTTTTGGTTTAAATATGGTCTAAGTGTTGAAGAATCACTAAAGGCACATGAGTGTGTGGGGGCGTGCATGCCTTTGTTTGGTGAATGTGGGTTTTTTATACGTCAATCAACTTCAATTTCTTCTTTTTTTGGGTGGAAATTGTTCACTCAAATTAGCATGCTTTTGTGTGCGTACTGTATATGCATGCTGATGAAGTCAGCAGCCTGTCTGGAGAAGCCCTGACCTCTGTGATGCTTTGTCAGAGGTCTAAAACAGACCAGGGCAGAAAGGTGTGTAAAGACCGTCAGAAGTGGCTTATTAGCATGAAAAAATACTGTACAAAAACACACACACTCAGACATATGAGTCTATATCCACACACATTATTGTTAGCAAAGGAGCCGGAGTATAGGATGGGATGAGTGAGCACCACCGTCCGAACCCTCGCCTGGTTTTCGGTGCCCAGAAACCATTTTATTTAATGAACGCTCCAAAGAAAATGACTGTGCCTTGTATAATACTTTATGGTTGAACCCTTCGGTCAAGGCAGCTCAATATAACTCACAATTTATCCTTTTATATCATTTACTTCAATTAAATATATTGTGAGTGGACAGCTCCCCCGGGGCTCGGTTTTATCGCTGGGTGTTAATTATGCTCACTCAGATGGGACATGGCTTGCATCCATCCGAGGGAACGATAAAAAAAATGGAGCTCTGCATGGGAAGAATAGGCTGTTTCATGTAACGTATGCGTTGGCCGTTGAATTGCTCCAGTCCTGTACTATAGGTTATTGTCTGGTCACGTGTCTGTCTGCAGCTCTAATTGCAGTAGTAGCACGTCATCTCTTTTGGGAAAATGTGTCACTGATTTACAGCTTAACTATCAAAGAACAAAAGAAGAAATGAGCCGTTCCCATGACACATTTCCCTCTACAGTAAAATATGTCCATCTTAAGAAGCTGTTATATACTATACGTTCACTTGTACGTACAGTTTTAGTTCAAGCCATGAAAGAAAGCACAAAGGTCATGACCTCGTGGCACAGTAGTTTACCTTGGTGCATATGGATATTTTTAGTACAGAAAGCCTAGTTTTCTCTCTCTCTCACTATCTGTCTCTTTGTTGTTCCCAGAAGTATCTCATGGTGAAGATACAGACTGTTCTCTCAGGGGAGAAGCTGTCACAGGCATTGTATCCTGAAGGAAACAGAAAAAGGTGTGCACCGCTCCATTTAGGACTCAATACCTGTCACGCTAAAGCTGGTAACAAAATAAGTCCCCTTTTTTTGCGCACTTTGCACTGTTGGTGTTAAATGATTTCCTAATTTCATCCCAGAGGGTTCTTCAGTGTTGGGATAATGTCGTCTCTTATATATCACTGTAAGTTATATTACAGCAACTGTAAAAGGTTATAATGTCTGGGGTAGTTTTCATTTTTTTCCAAAAGCTTTAATATATGCAAGACATCTAGATGGTCCTCACACTAAACTGCGAGACTGTTGCTTTGACTTTGACATTTTCAGTAAGCATTACTCATTCACTTTACCAGTCAGTCTTGGTTTGGTGAACTTCTGGTCACAAACTCAATTGTCTTACCATCAGCCTATTACCGTCCAACTGAATCTGATTAAAGCCCTAATCTGAGAGTGGTGTGTAGCCATGATGTCCACATGCTGGATGTGGACAGTTGGGCCCAGTTGTGCAATAGGGCAACGTATCCGCATTCAATGGTTTGTATGATATCTTACGAAAAGTTATTCCTCATTTTTTGTGCGTTTATTCGAATGTCCAGCAACACGTGCCTATTTCCACTCGTTACATGCATACAGTCTTTTCAAAATAAACTTCCATCTGCACAGGAAGCAACTTGGTTAGGTTTGGGCAACAAAATTACTTAGTTGGGTTTACGAAAAGATTGTGGTTTGGCTTAAAATAACTACAGAAGTGGTGTTACTTGAGTAAGGAGGTTACATGACAAATAAATCAACGATGACTTCTGGTTTCACACAGGGTTCAAACAGCGGTCTTCTGGGCGAAAATCCGGTGTTTTTTGACCCTCCTATCCACCCCGACCTCCTCCCTACACAGCGTTTGTAGCTCTTTATACTTTCTGGGTCACAACACCAATTACAATGCATTACTTTTTGTAGGTATAGCTACAAATGGTGTATGAGAACAGCCTGAATAGGGGATTTAAGTTATTCCTGCACAGAAAACAACTTTTCAAATGTCATTATCTGAACACTGTGGACTGAGGAGAGGAGTGGTGCAAATCATAAACTCCAAGTCTGTTCTGTACATCCTTCAGGTGCTCAAAATGGGATTTTGCTTTTCAGCATTTCCAAGTATTTATTTGAATATAAAAGGTGGGTTTTTGCATCAATATAATTTGGACCGTTTGAACTGTGTATTGCTTCACCTTTCCAGTCCATTGCACAAAGCCATGTTGCATGGCTACGCTTTGTTAAAATCTGCAGAAACTCATTTTAAATTCTAGTCAAGGTTTCCAAAGATAGCACATACGTCATGGTCATGCTGAATTCCGCAGAAATGTGTCTGGGCTTGAATTCTTCACACAGTATGTACTGTATCTTCAATGAAGCCATGAAACAAAGTAGATGCATGTATTGTACGGTGTGTGAGACGAACAATGCGGGGGATTTATGGGCAACATCAGGTGTCAAGGAGTTAAAAAAATATAACATTTTACTGCAAGGATGGAATTTAATGTAAAAGAGCATCATCACTGGTAATGTTCTGCTCATGATCACTACACCTGTCAGAGATTGTACTCTCCTCCCACATTGCTCAGAGTGGAAAATGTGAGTTTTTCAGGCAGCTGCTATCCACCTAACAAGCCTAGAATTACAGCTGCTCCGAGACAATAGTCAGAGACAACTACCTGGAGCTCTCCCAGCTTTCACAGCACATAAAGATACATCTAATAAACTACGGCTGGTTATTGCCAAGGTGGCTGTTTCCCAGAGAAAACACATCTGGGTCTTTCAATGGGAAATATATGTTTGTCTGGTGTGTGCTTTGCCATCAGGTTAACAGACTCACTGATTTAATCAGTGAAGAGGTGGTCACTGGGGAGATGAGTGTACATACTGGATGTCATATATATACATTTTTCCAAACGGATAAGAGTATCTCAGAGTTTACATTTTAGAATAAGACCCCCGTGAGAGAAACAAACCCAGAACCCTGCCAGTAAGGATTTAAGTACACTGAGAGGTCTGGATGCCCCGCATAATAGCAAATAGCGCAGATTTTGTATTTCAACTCCTCTTCATGCAAGCGGCATGGCTCCGTGGAAGACAATCAGTCGTTCAGTCCGTCCAACATTTTGTACCAGACTGACAACTACAGGATGGATTGCCATTATGTTGTACAGACATTTATGCCCCCTTTATGATGAATTGTAACTTTGGTGATCCCCAACTTTTTATGTATTGTCACCATCAGGTCAAAATTACAAAAATACCTGCAGAACCAATGACATTCCCATCAGCCTCAGCTGTACTTTGTGTATTGTGCTAATTAGCAAGTCTTAGCACACTATACCAAGATGGAGAACATGGTGATATATCAGCTATAACATCAGCAAGTTAGCATTGTCACTGTGAGCATATTAGCATGCCTCACAAAGCCACTTGCATAGCTGTAGACTCTTGACTTATATTAGGGATGCACCGATACAGATACCGGATTGGATATCGGGCTGATACTGTTTCAGATAGCTGGATTGGGTATCGTGGCCAATCTATTCGATTTAGTTCTATGTTTACATACTATATACATTATATACTGAGTTCCTGTTTAAGTTTTTATCAATTTGTTGCTGCATTAGAAAGGTTTACACTTGAATTGTAATTCCTGTTAAGTCACACCTGATGTTATACACCGGTATTGGATTGGTACTCGGTATCGGCCAATACCTAAAGAACAGGTATTGGTACTGAAAAGTCACATCTTTGCATCCTTATCTTAAATGTCAAAATATACTTAGAAATGTCCATCACAGTTTCCTCAAACTGCTTGTTCTATCCATACCCATACAGATAAATATCTACAAAATCAAGGGAAAGGCAGTAAATCATCACATTTGAGAATCTATTATTGTTGTTGTCGTGATTAGAATAAAAAGTTAGTTTTCTGATTGGCTAATTTAAAAGTCAACTAATAAGCACACACTTTATCCAATATATTGTATGTAAATTACTTTCCTCTCTGTTCAACAGTAACATTTTTACTTTTTTGTTTTTACAGGCTTCCTCTGACTCCGTGCTCAAACTGTCTTCTTCATCCTCTCACTGAACCGTAGCAGCAGAGGAAATGCGCTCTGGATTGTTTGGGTCAACAGCTTGAAACAGGTCAGTGCATCTGGATAACAGGGTTCGACGCTGCCTGCCTGCTCCGTTCCAAAATCATATGCAAACAAGACCTTTGTAAGCCCACACCGAGGATGAGCTGCAGGAAAATATCCCCCACAGTAAGACGAGGCTCACTCTTGGATGTGTTGAATATTGTTACATCATTTTGACATTTCTCGAGGCGGAAATTCATCTTCTCAACGTGTGCACCTCAGAGCGCGGGGTTAGCTGCAGCCCTCGCAATAGATTCTAGCCACTTCTTTTTCATGATATCCTCATTTATAGTTTAGAAGGCTTTAACAGACTCCCACCTAAAAGGACAGGGGCGTGAATCCCGCTGCTTAATTGAGCAAAACCATTGAGATCACCTGTCTACTGTTCATGCCACAGGATAAAGAGTTTAGCTCGTGCTATGTGTGTAATGAGGCTGCGGTTATGGCTGCCAGTGGCGAGTCATCAGCCATTGAGCAGCCTGGACATCCTCCTGTCTCCCACATTACCTAGCACACATCCATCATCTTCAGGATGTAATCATCCCCTCTGAAAACACCACTTCTATGGAGTCTCAGGGATCGCTCTTGTGCATTGACAATGCCGCGAGGAAATTACTTATCATTCACAGCTCTGTGATTGTCGAATACTGCCAGTCTCTCCTGTTTTTTTAAAGGGAAGTCTCAAAACTCTTTATTTTTTCTCACTCTATCCATTTCCCCCCCCTCAGAACATAAAAACGAGAGATGGGAAGCCCATTGTCTTGTGATAATTTCCCAGGAGTGAAGCCCATTGAGTGCTACTGAGCTGTGTCTAATTTGTCTGGGAAGGTGTTAGAGAGGTACTCAAGAATGCTGGATGTTCATGTTTAGTGGCATGTGAAATCTCACAGCAGACTCTTTCAACAGATGCACAAACTCAGGTATTGTTTTCGCGTGTAGAGTAAACGATAAACTGTTTCCCGGTGCTCGACAAATTCCAGAGGTATGCTAATGATAGTTATTATGCACCTGGATGGCGAATAAATGTTTTTCGTGCACCTCTAAATCGAAAAAATAAAGATTGTATCAGACTGTGGAGATTTGTTCTTTCTTACAGGGAATTTACCCCCCAAAAAAGTTACAGTAACAGCCACATTGGATATGGTGAATCAATATACAATTACAAGACAAACAAGTTATTGATATACTAAAGATTCAGGGGAGCAAGCCAACAACAACATTAAAACACAAGCCAGAGATCAATATATAATTAATGCAATCACTCGGGCCACACTATTTTTCACATAGCACATATGAAGTTAACTTGTATCAAAGCAGCAACTAATTCATTACCATCATACTATCCCAATTTACCGAACTTTATAATTCAAGAGGTGTGTTCGGTGACAAAAAAAATACTTTTCAAATATAATTGGAAAGTGAAAGATATAGAGAACTATGGTCAGCTGCAACCTTGGTGCCAAATCCAGCTTGTTTTCATTATAAAAATATCTCCTGGTTTAGCTCCTAACCACACACCCTGAAACACAGCAATCCAAACATCGGTTTTACAATTAATTGTCAAGCAGGCCCATCAATGTTCTTTGTTTTCAGTTGCTTCCAGGCAGTCTGCATCCAAGTGGGATGTGTGGGGAGAGCAGAGGAGGGGCACGTATCGCCTTCGCTGTTGAATACTCTGTTTAGAGCTATGCACTTACCACATAGGGAGAGAAACGAAATAGGCAGCCATTAGGGTGAAAAGATGTCAGTCAAGACAGAATTGAGGACACACTCATCATCCATTTTGACTCTGACATGGCAGACCCCAATCAGCCTGTTGGTTTGGTTGTGACACATTCACAGCCAGTCTTTGCTGAAGCATTATCATGACAATAGCAGTAACGCAATAAGCCCCCGGGTAACATTTCTCATCTTTTGCAGCCCCCCCAAAATTGCAGCACAGAGTATTTCAACGGGAAACACCCCAGAGACTCTCTACGGCTCTTTACAGTTCTCTGCAGCTCCGTCATTAAGCTAATTTCCCCCTCTGCAGTATATATATGCCCCGAGCCTAGGAGCCTATTCCACCATCAGCCACAAGACTGGCACTAATAGGTTGCTATGAGACCAGCTTTTAAGATTGGCAAATTCACCTTATCGTACACCAGCCACAGTTTACCTGCACAGTTGGAGACTGAGAAATACATTAGAAATTAAAATTAAAATGAAAAAGAAAATGAGGATGGGTGCGATGGGGGGGGGTATCCAATCACTGTACCCTCCAGCAAGGCAATCAATATGAGTTTAACAGTTGGCAATTCTCACTTTGGTGATTGTGCTCTGGAATAATGAAATCGTATTCAAGGTGAAGCATGACCGACATAATAATCATTTTGTTGATGCGAGAACCGGAGGGAGGATGAGGGGAAAAAAACAAGATATGTAGATGATTATCACCACTGGGTGAAGATTTAGGATTTTAGAAATATTACATTTTTTAAAAATAAAATAAAGAAAAACTGTGTAAGGCATGGAGTTTTGACACTACAGTATATGATGCATTTTGGAAGGACTTAAAGGCAGGTTGGGAAAACTTGAGAAACTAGCAACTGGATTTTTAAAGATGATCCAGACCAAAAACCGAGCCCAGTGTTGCCAACTCGTATTCAATGAAAGTAGCTGGCAGAATTAGCTGCCAACTAGCTCCAAAAGTCACTAAATCTAGCGATAAAGTCGCCAAGTCGGCAAAACTGACAGTCTGGCCCTTCAGGCCTTCATGCTACTCCCCCAAAATTATCATTATGAAGGTAACCATATCATAATGAACATGAACAGCAAGCTGTTGTTAGTACTCACAGCTGTCAAGCTAGCAGCTTGTGGAGAAGACTTTGAGACGGTGACACGCAATGAATGCACGGGCAGAGTGCACACAGGTAGACAGGTAGTTTGTAGACAGACATGCATTCAGGTAGCACGTCCAATCATTACATTTGGGCCGAATGAAAGAGTGGATGGGTTTAGTACAGTCCTGCAACAGCCACAGATACCAGATTATTTTCTTTTTATTATCAGAGCATTTGATTTATTGATTGTTTTGTGGATATAAAGAGAATTTCAACTAAAATAACAAAAAATGTTCCTAAAATCTTTGCCAACCCTTCCTTTAATCACGCTATAATAACAATTTACATAAAAAAACAATTGGACTGTAGTGGTTTTCACCTCACAATAGCATTATCCAAATCCATTGACCGCACTCTATTAGCAGGCTTCTGCTATGATGTCTAAATATGACGTTGCATACCAGCAGTGCATTATAACGGAACAGTGAGGAGAGACGAGTACTATCAGTAAATTTTCATTCGTCAGAGGCCATTGACTTGTGTCACACAGTGAAGAGGCAGGCTTGTGAGCCATGCTGCTCTGATCCATCACAGTCACACAGGATACACTCACATCCCTAATAACTATGGTAGGCTACTAAACAACTGTCCTTGAAACCCACAAAGAGTCATCTTCAAGAATACAACCTCAATTAGCGCAGAAAGCAAAAGTTGAAGAGTCCCTCGCTTGCTTCAGCTGCACGGTTGTTTCTGATATTTCGCAAATTTATTTTGTGCAAATTGCTACTGATTTATGTTGGTCATCTTTAGAAATTGCACATCAGCATTTCATTTGTGCCCTATCCTTTCATGTTCTACGTCAAGGCCATAAATCACTCAAGATATATGCCGGATATTCTGCTTCAATTTCGGCAAGGGTTTGCAGCATCTTAAGCATTCTAGCAGCACACTCGGATCCCAGTTAATAGGCAGTAAATCCTTATTTTTGCACGGTTTGACAGTGTGGATTCCATGAAACTGGGTGACATACTTAGCCGGGTTCAAAAGGTAACATGTCGACTGGAGTGCATCTCCTGCCAACAAATTTTAGACTCTCTCTGGAGAGTGACAGAAGAATCATTAAACTAAGACCAGCAGAAAATATTTAGTAGGATTCAGAGATGCATCCCCTAAATAATTGACAACGGCCGCAAGTTTCACTGTTACATGCTGTTAGATCTGCAAAAAGCATACGAGAGGGAGAGTCCAGGGAGACGTGATGGAATCAGAGGACAGCCAAGACCTGGGACTCCCGAAAGGGAGAGAAGTTGTCGCTGAGGAAGGGTCACACTCGGCCAACATCAAACACCTGAGATTACATCTATTCCCCTCACTGAGCCGGTCTGCAGATACTCTGTTTACCCTGCAATAACAGCATTTCATGATTTGTGCAACAGTGTGAGGAATGATCTTTTAGGAGCACCAGAGAAATGCCTTGAATAATTCCATTAAAAAGTAGGCCATCTCAGCCTGGATCTATGCTATAGGCCTGACGTATAAATCAAAAAGTAACTATCCAAGTGATTTCGGGTTGCAGCGGCTCCAGTCATACTGAGTATGCAAACCAGCAGCAGAAACATCTCCCACGGTTGCTGATTTCATATGGAGAGGACATTATCAGGCTCACACAAGCACTGGAATATTATTAATCACTACAACCTCTGCAGAGTTTGAATATAAACTGGAGCTACATACACTAAGGCTTGATAGGACAAGAAAGGCAGAGTATGCCTGTTTCCACTGGTTTCCACACTCTTTTTAACTATATATTCCTCTAGGTGCAACAACAACTTTGCTCAGTGTTGCAAATGCAACACATACAGTAAGTTCCTTTTGTTACAGGCGACCTGAGGTTTCCCCTCAACCCGTGTCCCCAACAGGTCCAGATATTTAGCGTGCTAGATATCTGGAATGTGTCTGCGAGACATCGGCGAGCGTATTTGAGCAGCTCACACATGACGCTCGAGCGCTGATGTGCATGCGGCGAGCCAACGGCGATTTGCTTCTGATCTGGGGCTTTTGTCGGGGAGCGGAAATTCGGGGCTAAAGTCGTGTAGTGTGAACTAGGCATGAGGAGCAACGGAAGTCAGACGGCAGCTGGCGGTACCACGGTTTTGCACTCTGCGCCTCACATTACTGCAGTTTCACAAGCGTGTCGGAGAAATGTTATACACTGTTCCTTTAATGAACTTTCTCTTTCCACACCCAAATTAGTGTGCAAGCCATCTCACCAAAAGTACAAACTGTTTCCTCTTCTGCTGGGGTCCACCACAGCTGTATCTCTGCTGTATGGGTGGGTGGGTCAATACTTAAAGTATCACTACTATCGATGTGAAGTCTTCTTCTGAGTACGAATACTAGTGTCAATAGGATTGATCGCCACTGGCCATCAGCGAGTTACAAGTAGTGTTGTTTTAATGAATTCCTGGCCATGTAAAACTACCACTTAAGGGAGAACACACATCCAGAGCTCCACTAGACAGAGGTCAAGCTTCACTACGCCGCAATATACTGCACCTGTTTCCACTGTCGCCATCAAAGTCTGTAATAAAACAACGAATGTACGTTCAGCTCATATCTATGCGCACCTGCATCCGGGCAGATGGGGAGACCACACATAAATCAGATTAGTAATCTGTCCTTGTCCTCCTTCACAGCCGAGGTGCCCATTAATACTTCATTTCATCTCTGCAGTGGCGGGACTTTCTGGAACAACCAAAGGTGACAGGCAGCCACACAGTTGCTGGATGTGAAGCTAAAGGAGCTAGCTGTTACGATCCTGCAGCCTGCGCTTTGATTGACAGGTATGGGAAAGCAAACAAAGCTGAGCAGTCAGACTGAAGGAATGGGGAGGATTGATGCACACACAAGGGGATGGAGCCCCGCAGCGTAACATGACTTAGTTAGGGGAGGAAAAATATTACAAAATGCTCTAACATCTACTGTGTATGTGTTGTGTTTTATACCCATTTTTGCTTGCTTGTGTGACGCATGTGTACGCTTTGTGTCTGACTTGTCATGCACACACCTTTAATGGAATAGAGTGACTAGCTAATTAAAGTAAATGCTTAAAAATCCATTAATTTTTTTAAATATCCACTTAAATCACAAGGTGGAGGCGTGGAAGACAGGTTAATGAGGGTTTTTAAGTCATCAGACATTAGACTGGATGTGTGTATGCTTGATGATAAAAGCTCACATTAGGTTAGTGGCCTTGGTGTTTCTTTTACCTGGAGCGTATCTAACTTGGTACCAACAGACTTGATCTTTGTAATGATCAATATGCACCATAACAAGTAAAATAACTGTTTGCTTAAAGGGAATTTGGTATGTTTCTTCTCTTCTACATTGTCCTGACGATCTCAATACTGATTAGAGGCCACATGAGACAAATGCATGGAAACTTATTCTTCATTCAGTCTTTATTAATTGAGGAAGTTTTGTTAAGTGTGCTTCCTGTTTAGCAGCCTTGCTCTCACCTTATGTTCAGGCTATTCCCCACAGTATACATTCACAGTGGGAGCTTCACAATGCAACCAGTCTTCTGCCGTCAATTTGAGCAATTAGATATTGATTTCCTTGCTTAAGGACTTCGGTGATACAGTTGTTGATAGACAGGAGACGGTTAGACCTTCACAGATGTTCCAGTCTGAAGAACCAAATAAAAAAAAAACACCTACTTGAGTGACAGGGGGGAAAGAGCATCTGATGCAAAGCACACATCTTTCGTAGCTTTGACTTCCGATGTCCAGCAGCTGCTTAAATCACTTAAGCATGTTTCTATGGAGACCACTGGAGTGTGGATGTACTATATGTTTACCAGACAACGTATAAATGTTTGGATAAATAATTTATGTGAAAGAAAGAACACAGTTTGAAACCACATTTGGATGACTTACAAGACTTGAATTTCAATCACACTATAAATATGATATGTTCAAACAACTCATGGTGAGGATATATATGTGTGTGTGTGGGTGCCCAAGGGAGTGATGTGGGCATGAGGGAAAGGAGAAAGGGAGGGAGAGCATTTCAGATAAAGTAAAGTAAAGAAATTGAGATTACTTGAAGCTACCGAAAACTGTTAAATGTCTTTTTTTTTCTCCTTTTCATTATTTGCTCAATTTATTTTATGTCAGCCTCACATGCTAGAGCAAAATGTAGCATGACAAAAGTGTCATATACTTTGAGAGATCCAGGATGCTCTGCAGTGTGTTTACATAAAAACTTGTGTCATTTGAGACACTTTGCAACCAGATTAATCCCTTAAGTCCCATTTTAAACTGTTTTCTTGACAGTAAATCATTGCGTTATAAACTAGGGCTTGTTGGATACCTCCAGGAAATTAACATAAACATAACCACTTGTACAAAATGCTTCAGTTGTTTGCTCATTATTTTTTTCCACATACAGTAATTTCTTCTCAGTTGCTTCCTTTGACACAGTTATAGCCTAAGCAATCAGAAGTGTGAGGGTCCATAAGTCTGTTTTTAAACACAAGAAGAAAAACTTTAATGTTGTAAAGAAAGCTGTTAAATTTTCTAGTCGGCACTTCCACCCTAGCCCGGCACAGTAGCAATGCAGTTATACAGCATATGCATACTGTTTTGCTGAAGTATTTTGACATTTAACAGCATTCTGCACTAAGTGGGGTGCACATATCGCTGTGCATATAGACTGTGTGCGCTTAGAGCATGCAATAACTGTCCACATTGTGGTGGGGCAAATACAGTAGTAATATAACATGTAGCACAAATAAAGGGTCAAAATAGATCTATAGAGGTGGACTGAAATGAGGAATGTAGGTCATATTCTGGATAGGAGACATTAATATCACTAAAGTTGTCCTAAATAAAAATATAGGGTTGATATATTCTGATAAATTGTTTCTCTGATGTCTTAGCCCTCACGGCACTACCTGGTTCCGCTGTGAAATCATTCCCAGCAGCGCCTGAGAAACCCCGGAGCCAACAGAGTTAAAGAGGAAAATAAACTTGTCACATGTCTCGCACACCATGTCAAATGTTTGAGCAGTGCAGCAACTGCTGAAGACATTAACATTCGCTGATAGCAAACCTGAACTGTCATCTTGTCTGAAAACATCATGCTTTTTTCAAACATATGGAAAGAAAGTTGGTCCAGAAGCTGCAACCTTCTAGCTGATAGTTTATTAAGCCATGCAGCAATTCTTACAGACTAGCCAGTCGAGTTCATATAGTGTCAAGAGACTGTTGCAATAAATGATGACTTTCTACATTAAATACCAGAATGGAAAAGTGGACATCTACAACTTTGGGTTTTCATGAAACACTGCGTGTTTGCATGAAAATTCTGTATCAAGTATCAATTCATTGCTAAATGTGTTTCAGTGTCTTTTATCTTGACAGGTATTGACAATATTTGCTAATTAGGGGTTTAAGAAATGATATACATGAGTATTATGTTTTGTGATACTGTATAGATTCTCCAAAACATTGTATTGATTTTTAATTAACCTCTTCAAAATCCGACGGCCCGCAGGCGGACTCTGACGTTATTCTGTCTTTCGGAGGTTGTAGCGGAATCAGTTTTAAAGCTAGAGTGAATATACTGGCATCATATGGAAGTAGAAATCCCAAAGAATCCATTGGTACATGTCATGCTTCCATGTCGCGAAGGAGGCTAAATAAAGCTACAATTTACGCTAAATTTTGGAGAGGAAAACCATGGCATGGCCATTTTCAAATGAAATCGGTTCAATATTGGTACTACCCACGAGTCTCCCCTTTACAGACATGCCCACTTTATGCTAATTCAATGCAGTTTTGGGCAAAAAAAACATGCAGTTTTATTTATGCAGTACAAATATGTTATTTTCACCTATTCTAAAAATGGTGTATTTGAATATTTCTGTATACTGGGGTCCCTGAATGCTCTTAGAATTGTATTCATTTGTGATGATATTAGTCCCCATAGTAGCCATTTCACATAATGACAATTTTTTTACTCAGATGGTGGTGTGTCTTTATATTATGACGATGATGATATATTTAAAAAAAAAACGCAATGTATCGCCTTGTTTACAGTATCGCAATATATCATATCGTTACCCCTGTATCATAATACATGTCGTACCGCCCGATACTTGCCAGTACACAGCCCTAGTGCCAATACACTCACATTATTTAAGTATAACTTAAGCAGAATCCTATACATTTCTACATACATTCCCCCTGGCAAGCAATCTGCCTGCTACTTAAGAGACTATTTGTATCCTGTGAGGTGCTGGATTACAGGATTTGCATTTTAAAGGGTGTCAGCGATGGCAGCCGGAGGAAATTGGTGAATGCAATTGTAGCAATGCAATAAATGATCTGTGATGTGAGTCAAGCCCGGCAACCTAAATGACACACCTGCTCCTGCCCGCCACAGATCCTCTAATACCCACAACATTAGAAAGGCTATTACTCTCGAGCATCGGCAATATTTATATCACATACTGTGTATACGTGTAAATGCAGCACTGAGGCTACACCTACAGTATGTATGTTACTAAAATATACCATGTAATGTGTGAGCTGGAACAAGCCTCTCTCTTTTTGTTCTGAGAAATGTTTATCCCCAGAGCTCGCAACAAACACGACCGATGCTGCAATAAACTAAAGACCATCTGAACCAATTTTGCTTGTTTTTTTAAAGCTTTTATGTATAATGCACTAGTTAAACAGATTAATGTCCTGGCTGTGGGGTGAAATTATTCCTATAAAGTGCAGGGAAATTGCACTGGTCAAATTTCTCTCAGCGTGCCCAAAGTGCAGCGATGGCAGGATTTCAGGACAGAAATAATAGATTTTGTTTTGATCTCTGGAGCATGGAGTTGTCTCTCCCGAGGGCCTGCCAGGGTTAAACTCTGATCGGTACACTGTGACTTGCTCAAGGCTGAGTGTGTGTGTGTGTGTGTGTGTGGTGTTATTAAAAAGAAATATTGCTTCATAAAAACCCACTGCACTGCAGCCATGACTCCTGGTAATGCAGACTGTTGCTGGAGTATGTCTCTGGGAGGGAAAATGGGAATCTTTTTTCATCTGTTCTTTGATTGCGGAGGCAATTAGTGGTAAGCATGTGAACCTATGACCCTCTGCGTCAAAGTGATTGAAAGACACCTGGGAGAAAACTGTTTACTTGTATTGTTGCTTTGAACAATTCACCTCCACTTCTCATGGATTGGTGTAGCTAATGAACTTAGAACAGTGCCCAGAGTTAATAGAGGCTCCAGCATCCCCCTCCACTGGTCATTTGCAATGTAATTTGCAATTAAAACAGTCTGCAGTGGCCATCTGGACATGAGAGCACTGAGAATGAGCACATGACACTTTACCCTTGAGTCCTATAGGTGGAAAAAAAATGGTTGACCTGAAGGGCTTTTACAGTTTTATTACAATTCTGTAAAAATACTGTAGTTAAAGCTGCAGTAGGCAGAATTTATTTTTGTCATCATTGGGCAAAAATTCCATAATAACCTTTCAGTATATTGTAATTCAAGTGCTCTGAGAGAAAACTAGACTTCTGCACCTCCTCATGGCTCTGTTTTCAGGCTTTTAAAATCTTTGCTCCGGCTGGTGGGCGGTGCTTGGTATTTCCTCAACTAATCTCAACATGGCTGCCGGGTCACAAACTTTCTCATTTTACAGCTAAGCAGTACACTACAAGATGATTCTGAAAACATTTGAGGCGAGAAATAGGCATTACAGTAACAGAATATTGATTCATATTTGATCAGCGCTGCCTAGTTTGACCGTTTGATCCGAGTTCACGAGTGATTGACAGCTGCTCAGAGACGGCAAGGCTCCAGCTCGGCTCTGATTGGTTGTTTTCCTCCGGACTATGAAATCTTGCAGATGACATTAGGAGAACCGGAGGACACAGAGGCACATAATTTTTTTCAGATAACCTGTCTCATGCACTACTGTCAGGATACAGTGACTGTTTTATAAAAATAAAAATGTTTTAATCATATTTGCTCCAATTCTACCTACTGCTGCTTTAACTCTGGAGAGAAATGGGAACATATATTTACACTTTTTTTTTCGTTTTGTGGAGTGGAGTTATGGGGCCAGCAATGGGTTAAGAAACTTGAAAAATGACAGGAGGCTAGAGCAAAAAAAAAAAAAAAAAATTTCCACCACTGGCATCACCTCACTTCTAGATATAGATATATATAAAATAGTACATAATTCTACATCTAACACTTCCTGAGACCTGACTCATCAGATATAGGGGCTCAGTGCTTGTGTGTGTTTTTTTTTTTTATTTATAAAACTGTCCATGCAGCCAGCAGTGACTGGCATCACTGCTATCCTCAGTTAGTCATCAATTCTACCTACTGCTGCTTTAACTCTGGAGAGAAATGGGAACATATATTTACACATTTTTCTTTCGTTTTGTGGAGTGAAGTTATGGGGCCAGCAATGGGTTAAGAAACTTGTAATAAGACAGGATTGCTAGAGCAAAAGAAAAAAAAATATCCACCACTGGCATCACCTCACCTCTAGATATATATAATGTATTACATAATTCTGCATTTAACACCAAAAGTCTTGTGCTTGTGTGTTTTTTTTTTTTTTTTATAAAACTGTCCATGCAGCCAGCAGTGACTGGCTTCACTGCTCCCCTCAGTTAGTCACCAGTCAGCGGGGTTTCGGTAGTCCGGTAGGTGGCAGTGAATGTTCTCAGGTATATAGGGAGGGCAGGTTGTGGAGGGGGGCGTGTGTTGCTCTTGCTCAAGCGCTCCCATGTTGCGTAGTCTGGAAACCTGACGTGGAGGGCAGCCGAGCAGAGCGCTGCTGAGTGACAGAGAGACAGAGAGAGTTGCGGCAGATCCAGAAAGTGCCTGTGCCCGCGCTGCGCTCCTCTCCTCTCCAGAGGCGCGCGACTGGCGACGCGCTCCGACACCGGTCGGCTGGAGGATCCTCACTTTTGACTGGAACAGACTCCGCTGGCAGGGAAAACTAACATTCACTGACTTATGAGAGCGATGCACTGGCAGCATGGCCAAGTGGTTCAAGGAGCACCTAGGATTCAAAACTACCAAAGCACCCCCTCCGGCGCCTCCGAAACCGGACTACAGACACTGTCACACCGGTGTGCCCGCCGGTGGTGGCTACCTGCAGCAACAACCGAGCTCCGGGGCCACCTTTCCAAGCCCGGCTCAACCGGACATCCTCGCTGCTTACAAACTCCAGAAGGAGCTGGACTTCGAGGACCCGTACACTCCAGGTGGAAACATTTCCTTCGCACAGAGCTGCTTGAACAGTACTGTGGTGGTGGGGTCGCCGGATATCAAGTATGTGTCGCCAAAACACCGACTTATCAAGGTGGAAACTATCGAGAAGAGCAGCCCGGCTCCGGGCGGCGGGGGCACCGTCAGCCAGGCTGTCGCTGTGGGGAGCGTTAAGTCTCCCACTTCACCTCCGTCAGACCACGACAACAACAAGGAGAAGGTGGGTGAAGTTTAGTCCCAACATTAGTCAAGTATAGGGCAACAACTCTGCTCTTAACTTGCCTGTATAGGCTTCTGAGTTTCTCTAATTTACTACCCTAAAGAAACAAAAAGCAGTTTTATTTTTTTATTTATGCTGCACAATATTATACACAATATAGACAATATTATTATTATACTATTTTAACTGGCTGCCCTGATCAAACGTTTTTATTCTAAATATTGTAGCACATATATGACATTTTATTTATTTTTTATTTATTTGCACATATATAAAACTGCACAAAATCCAGTCAATGAAAAAAAAAAAAAAGAAATGTGTCAGGAGAGGTCAAGAAGCCTTATAAGGCTTATATACAAAGGACTTCCCCCCCAACCCCAGGAGAACAAAACAAATTACAAAAAAGGAAGAAAGATCTAAACTAACATAATTTAAAAAATACAACAAAAGTTAAACAACAACAAGAAGTACACAAAATGTGCAGAAAAAAACTAACCAAACAGTGGAAAACAATCCAATAAAAACAATGACATAAAAAACATACAAAAAACAGTACAAAATATATCTAAACATATCAAAAGATAATTAGACATCATTAATTAAATATGATGATAATTTCCTTTTAAAATGTTCTAAGGATAACGAATTCTTGATAACATGTATTTTGGTATTCGTTAATGAATCTTTGAGTCTAGTTTTCTAAAAAAATCTTTCAGCCCTTTCTCATAGGCAACACATTCTTCCCTTAAAATTACACAAGGTCTGTGTATGAAGCACTTGACCTACTCCTGGAAGGAATGAATCGTCACAACCGGCTGAACTTGTTATCACAGCCGCACACAACGGCTGTCCACACAAGTTGCGACATCCACCCCTGTCTAATAACTAGAACCTGCACTACAGGGAGTGCTGTGGAGGGAACATGCTCTGTCCTGTGTTAACACACACACACACACACACACACACACACACACCCACACACATCATATCAGAGCCTTAATACTGAAAATTGTGATCATTTTTGCTTACTTTATGACTGTTAACTTGCTGTATAAAGTGCAGGCAAACTCTGCTCTACTGGGTGAAATGTGTGCTCATCTCTATCTGCAGCTTATTCCCAACTAGCAATGTGATCTAGCCTTACTCACAGTGCCTCTAATTTAACTTGAATCTAATCTCATTCAACTTGACAGATCATTTTCGTGAATGTTAGTTTTGCAGCGATCAATTACTAGAGATGGGTTCATGGATAGATGGCTCTAATTTGAGCCTCTCTTGGCACAGTTCTCTGAATATTAGGGCTGTGTATTGGCATAATCTGGCGATACAATACGTATCATGATACAGGAGTTACGATTCAATATATTGAGAAATATTGCATTTTTTATACTCTAATTCCTTGAAATCTATCATAAGAACACACCACCATATGCATAAAATCTGAGTAAAGACAAGTTGACTTGTTTGTGCAATCAGAACAGTAGGTTCTTCATTTGCATTTATTACAGTCCCTGTAACATTTAACATCATAGCACTACTTTGAGAGGGCAAATACACTGAGTTCTCTTTGCCAATGAGATAAAGTATTGACTGAGTTAATCTTTGCATGCAAACTGTTAATTAAATATCGACACAGTGATTTTGAGTATCAGTACAGTATCACAAAACATAATATTGCGATCTTCAGTATTTTCGATACTTTCTTACAGCTCTACTTAATTTAACAGCACACGCCTTGCACCTTTTTTTTTTACCTTTTGAAGTTGTGGCTAAAGCATGGAGATGGTTGCACACTCATCAGCACAAAACAAATGTGGAGACAGGCAGGCAGAATGCATGCGGGCTGTGCCTTAGAGCACACACTGTCATGTCAGGCCTCTCAGGAATTCATACACACCGGATTCATTCGGAGCAACCTGAGATGTTCAGTGTCAGTGAGGTTAAGGACATACCGTATGATGAGTGTGATCCCGCCGAGGAATGTTTCAGTGTCTGCGTAGCTCATGTACAGAGGAGAGAGCATAGCCCTGTGAAAATACACACTGTGTGTGCACCACTGTTTCCTCCTCAGATCACGTCTCAGTCACTAAAATTTTTGTGGTCGTCTTGATTTCACCTTCACGTTACTTCCTCCTGTCTTGTGACGGGTGGCGAGTTGACAGTTGGTTTTGGTTCAACACTATATCTTCTGTGCCAAATGGTTTGTTTTCTCAAACCACCGTTTTCCACAGCCGTCATGAATGTAGTATGAAGGTTTAATAAGCATACAGCTATGCGTTATCGGTAAAACAAGCAGGAGGACCAGAATTTGTCATTTTCACCCAGCCACTGCAGCTGTTCAAGCTGATTAAACAGATTATACTTGTCTCATGTTAATTGAAGCTTATTTGGATTTCCCCCCCAGTCAGGAATACAGTCCCCCTCCTCTTTCCCTCTCCATGTGCCCATATGGCTTGAACAGACAGGCAGATGATTGTATAGTATGGTTTAAATACCTCACACCTACCAGTATGAATGATGTTATGGACGAGCTAAATCAGTACTGACAGCTGGTGGGCTTAAGCAATATGTCGAGAGAAGGGTTTAAGGGTTTCTTGTCAGGTGCTGAAGGTTAAATAAAATGGTGTAGTAGTGGAGAGGGAAATGAGATGGGAAACGGATAATATTGGTGTTTTTTCTCTGCCGGTTTCTGCAGGTTTTTCTGCCTGCCGTCCAGGTGGTTCCTTCTCTTCACACTGTCAGCAAACTGGAGCTATCTGAGAGTGTTTTGTTTCCATCTATCTTGTAGAATATTAAAAAGACGCTTCCACAGACTTGGAAATTGTCTGTGTGGTATAATCCATCATAATAATCATTAAGCCTTAATTTGGTTTTGTAAAAAGTTTTGAGACTTATTGCATTGTGCTGCTGAGCTGAGTGCTTTCACTGCATGGCTTACTACTGCCAGTCAGCTGATATCCTCAGGAGGAATGGGAAGTTTGCAGCAGAAATAACTTCCAAATAACATGTTGCCTTGCAGTCTTTGTTACATTTATTTTGATTCAAAGTTAAGTATTTCTCAAATGTCAAGAAATGATAACATGTAGGTCTCATTATTATTTTTTGTACGGTTGCCCCCTCGTAAGCCAATTTCACACTATATGACTTTCAAAGTCATCAGATCTCTGTACTGTTCACACTACACAACTTGCTGTCTTGTAATCGGGAGTCTTTAAGTCGTTGTGATTTTCACGCTACATCACTGACGGGCGACAGGGGGTCACGCACTACAAGATCTTTCTCCGGGAGGAATCCCCGATGATGTCTCCAAACTATGTTTTGTCACGAAAACTCATGAAAAATAGAGAGACATATTGATGATGTTGTTGGCATGTGTAGTTTCCAGACTCTTTTGCTATTTATTCCTCTAGGTGCAACAACAACTTTGCACCGTGTTGCAAATGCAACACATACAGTAAGTATGGGGGCTTGGAGGCTTCCCCTCAACCCGTGTCTCGCACTCTCAGTGGCTGTAGCTTGTGTCTGGACTCCCCGACAGGTCCAGATATTTATCATGCTGGATATCTGGACTGTGTCTATGGGGCATCGGCAAGCGTCTTTGAGCAGTTCACACATGATGCTGGAGTGCCGATGTGTGAATGTCCGAAAACTGTCGGGGAGTTGAAAATCAGGGCTAAAGTTATGTAGTGTGAACAAGGCATTAGTCGATTAGTCGACTAATCGGTCGATTTGGTCTTAGTCGACTAAGACTCCTTTAGTTGATTAGTCGTTTTTTATGCTTTTTTTCATGCTGAATGACTTATTTCCAAGAAACTTATGAGCACATCTCTGGTAAACACAAGATTCAAAGTGGTGCTTTTGTTTGATTTTTTTGTCGAGAAACTTAGTTTTACAGATCTGTCGATTAAATCAACTAATCACTTAGTCGACAAGTGTTAGTCGACTAAGGATTTCTTTGGTCGAGGACAGCCCTACATTTTTGAATAGTGAATGAATAATTTGCAGAAAACAACTTCAAATAAGTCACCATGCTAGTAACACATTTGCTTCAAGGCTTTGTGTTAACATTTTTGTGAGGATTACAATTTGTCTGGAAGCTACAGTATGTGTGGCTGGCCATGATAATTGTTTGTAAATCCTTGTTTGAGGGACTCTCCAGGTGACGAGTCTCATTATAAAGACACTGTTTCAGTGGGAGGACGCGCTGTTTGCAGTTGGTTTCACACACTCTCCCTTCAGACTGAAAGGTTGAAAGTCTTCTTGTTTTGGTTATTTCTTTTTTCACAAACCAAGAGAGACATCTGGACAGTCATTAAAAAAGAAAAGGTATATTTCTGGCTTGTACGGTAGCTCACATAGAGACACACACACACACACACACACACACACACACACACCAAATGCATCAGTAGTGAATGGAGTCAGTGGCTTCACAGAAACTCTGTCGTCTTTCTAAATGCACAGACTAAACGCTGACTGTTGGAGGCCGAGCAAAGAGCACTCAAGTGTCTTAACAGCACTGCTCGGTTACATTGACTTTTTAATTACTTGACTCATGAATGCTAATTATATCACTGCTTACCTAATGCCTGAAATGCCAATAGTAGCATCAAGTGAATTCTCCTCAGTCCATTTCTATTCACCGGGCTTCCGTGGGGGAAAAAAAGGAGATAAATTAGTTTTACTATGCAACGATATACTGCAAAACATAATGTATCTGCTACATTTTCACTGGTGTCTTATTTGATCTCGCAGTGTTTCAACTCTGTGTTGTTTTTTGTGCCAATCATTTTCTAAGAGGTGTCAATTTATTCAGTGTATTTTTGTCTATGTCTGGAGTTCATACGGAGCTTAATTTTGATGCAGATTGTTTCTTGTGGTTTTGAGTTTCCAAGACCTGTTGTGATGTGTTGTGTTTTTAATGGTGGCAACAAGCCCTTCATGGTAGAATGAGTTGAGGGAGATGATCAATTATCATCCCGCCTTGGAGCTAATTAAAGGCCTCATCTCCCAGCTCATCGCTCTACTCAGCACTAGCCTAACTTCTCTCAAGGACACGCGAAAGTGATGACGGGCTCCACTCGGAAATGTGTAAACAAAAGCAGCGGTGCGGAGCCGACAGGCTGCGGCATCCTTGAAGTGAAGCCCGTCGGCATCAGTATCTGTCTATGCACCTGGGGAACTGTAACTTTGGCTCCCTTCATGGCTCGAAGTAGGGGTCCCTTTAACTCAGTGATCCTACAATAGGAGCCAGTTTGCATATCTATCTATAGAGTTTGGGATCAGAAGCCCAGCCAGTTGTTTTCAGCCAACAGAAGCATCTGGATCGACAGATTTCCTCTGTGCTTATTTTGCTCCATCCCTTCCATGCACCTTTTTATAAGACTTGGCTCAGCATTTCATGCTGGAGGTGGAAAACCATTGGTATCCAAGAAGGGGATGTTTTTGATCCTGTATAGTCAATAGATTTCAGTGAAATTTGGTGGGCCATTTATAAAGCACTTTGTATTTTTGACTTGTGAATGAGTCCTAGAAGCAAAATATATAAAAAAATATATTGTTTTAAATATTTTGTTTGCCCCCTTGAATGTTTCAAGTAGGCATCGGCTGCTTGACCCTTTAGGCCCACGTTAGTACATTTTCGATTTAAAGGAATAGTTTGACAGTTTGGAAAATATTCTTAATTGCTTTCTTGCTGAGAGTTAGATGAGAAGATCGATACCACTGTCATATCTGTCTCTGACCGCCGTCAGTCGTTTAGCTAAACTTTATCTTAGCTCACAAATTAATACACTATATCTTGTTTGATTAATCTATATAAAAACCAAAATGTAAGAAAGGGGTTTATGTGCTAAACTATTTCTCTGCCTGGTGCAGTGACTTGGGTGGGGGGAGAGGCTGTGTATATTGAAGTTGGCGGATGTGTAAACTATGATTTAACCATACACCACTTCAATATATGCAACCCTCTACATGTGCATTCAAATAATATCATTTGAAAACATGGCTGATTTAAGCTTTAACATCCTCAAAGTAGAAGTCAGGAGAAGTTGTGTAGTTGCTGGTAAAGATCAGTCACTGTATTTCATAGTAAATAATATGTCAAATACAATGAATAGCAGTCCATACAAATGCAATGATCCTCCAGTACAGACTGATTCTGGCGTCATTCGTCATGGAAAAGTTCCTTCCATTTAGCATTTGCATATCTTTGAGTCCATTTGGATGTGTACTAATCAGATTGAACCTGAGATGGTGCACTGCAGCATGCGAAAGAGCTGAATTACGTCCTCCTCACCAGACACACCTTCAGAGCTCCAGTCTTCTAGCGTGGGTAGATCAGGCTTGTTTGACTGGCCTGCGGGTTACAGCGCCCGTAGAGCACGGCCGAACCCGACACAGCTTCATTTCCCCCCACAACTTGAATATCTTCGCTTGGCCTTTCACCCTGGCACTCCAGACATCTGTAGAGTTTTATAAATGCATCCCACCGGCCTTTTACGCTCTCATCATCTCTGTCAGTGATGGGAGAAATGTCAAGCACAAATGTCAATATCACCTGGGTCTGCGAGAGTGGTTTTCTTCAGGGAGCCAGAAAAATGGATGAAAACATCAGAGCCCATCATGTTTTGTTATAGCACGCCTTTTAAGTGCAGTTCTCTACCTTTCTGTATCAGACGGAGGCTGGTTAGGTTAGATAGCGGGCCTGAGTGGATGTCAGAGTGGTGCAGGATGTGCCCTTGTTGCTCTACAATTATTGTTGCTCTTTGGCTGAGTAAAAGTCATAGTGTTGAAAATAAAGGGCTATTTTCTTACACATATTATTAAAAATGGAGACTCTTTTACACCTCTGGACCTCCAAGCTGAATGAATACCAAATGGAAATAATACATAGCCTCAACAGTAATGATTCATGGTAATTTTCCACTGCTGTGACAATGTGATACCCAGGTTGAAATAATCAACAGATTGGCATGAAAGCTGTGTTATACATGTCTTGGATTTTGCAGCTGTTGTTTTGCTTAATTGTGCTCAGTTGTGACAAACGTGTTACCGTCAGTGGTGGGCCGAGTAGATAATTGTTTTGATAATTACGGTAAATAACTAAGACAATGTGTTGCTATGGCTACTCTGACTCAATACTAACAGTAAAGTCTAGACTGTGATGTTGTTGGCATGAAGTGGCAGGTATGAGATTTTTGTTTCCAGAGTTTGACCCACTGAGCTGTCAAAGAATGCCATGCATTTCCTCAACTATTTTAAGCATCTAAGGCATTTTTTCTCAAAGTCACCCCGGCTAGTTCACAACTATAAAGATATTCAGTTTTAATTACCCACCACTCGGGATACCACAAATTGTTCTTTCCATGCCAAACATATTTTACACTCACTGTTTTTTTTTATGCTTTACTTTCTATGACAAAAGACCGCCACAATGAATTCCTGCGACCTGAACAAGAATCCTGGAAGGGCACTTTGAAAGGAAGGAAGGAGCTCAGAGCCTAACAGCGCACATGTTTAAGCCCCGCCTCTGTTGGGCAGGATGAAGTCATCCTGTAGCAGCAGCAGAGGAGGATGTGCTGGTAGCCATAATGTAATGGTTATTCAATTGAGCACCGAAAAGTTCGGCTTTTCACCAAGATATCATTTTGGTGAATCCACAAATCCTATTACATTTACATGATGGCGCTGTAAGCCAGCATCGCTGAGTGTAATAACTGGTCATGGTTAGGTTTTATATACAGCCATCTCACCACACGTGCTTGAAAGTTATAGGTCTTGGAAATGATGGCCTTTAGCCATTGTTTGCTTATTTTCTTCTCCCCCTCCATCTGGGAGCTTTCTTTCCACTTTAAAGAGTCCCGAAGGAGTCTGTTGTGTTTGTTGCTCGATTTGCTTTTTCTAGCTTTGCACCGGAACATCAGTCACATGATTCCACCAGGTCACAATTAGCCTGCAGACTAGTGCTGCGGCTCTGGCCGCTGGGGAGTTGTAGACACATGGCTCTGTTTTGTTTAATGACAGTGTGTGTGTGTAGCTGAGTCTAGAAGGAGGGAGTCCTGGTCGGCAGGCAGATCGTCACACACCGATTAAAAGGAAACAAATTGAGCCTGAAGCTTGCGTGCCATCTGAGGCACAAAGGGGAGAATCTGCACGAAGCATTGACTGTTTTTGCACCGTTTTTGCAAAATCGGTAGCTCTGCCCTCCCAATGATGCAAATTTCAGCTGGAACCAAATAGTTATTTTTGCATCAAAATACAGTATACTTTAGAGGTCGTGCAGATCCCATTTGCCTTTTTATCTCCTGCGTGTGAGCGCAGGCTGTTGTTTTTGTGTCACACTGCAGGAGGCGGCCAGATTTCCGTCTTGCAAACAGAGCTGCCCTGTGATCTGAGTGCCCACCAGGAAGCTGAACACTTCCATTTCTTCTTAGTGGGATTCCAGGCTTTCATTTCATTCTGTGAATGAAGAAACAAATCCACCAAACAATTTTGAGTCTGTTGTAGAGCTGCTCAGATCTTTGATTTACTCCCAAGAGGTCACATTTTACTGTTTTTATTTGTCACGGTTAAAATTAGCTGTTGTTGTGATAGGAACGCGGGTAGAGAAAGAAAGCCGCTATCTGCAGTTGTTTGGTGGAAAATAAGGAATGGCTCGGTTGCTCCAGGATTAAGGAAGTGCTCCCTTCCTGTCAGGAAGTGTTTACAACTTGGTGACATTCCCTTTTTAACTTGACAAGTCTGTGCTCGCCCCTGTGTGTAGGCTGGGTATTCTGGCTGCTTGCTTGCTTGCTAAAATACAACCAGGGTTAATGTTCCCGGCTGTTTTGACATGAGCAATCTAGATGTCGGAAATAGTGACAAATGACGGCTGCACATAGCTGTTGCATGCTCCACTGAGGGCCCTTTGTGGTGATTGTCCCCCACCCCTCCTAATATAGCCTGTTTGCTGTCCTGCTTTGAGAGGTGGGAAGCCACGTAGCAATAGCAGCGGTATGGGACTCCACCCTGCGCGCTCGTTCTATTGTCAGTGTAGGCGACGTGCAGGGACCTCAGTGCATCCTCACCACACAGAGGCTATCTGAGGCCACAGAGCTTCCAGCCTCAATCAAAACGTCCTCACATCAAAATCTGTAGCTTTGTTTACGGCCTGACTGCAGCTTGTTTTTCTCCCTGCTCTATAAATCACTCCGCCAAAATCAAAGCCTGCGTCCCAGCGGATCTCCTCATGTTGTTTCATGAAGCCCTACTTTCCTAGTTGTGTCACTCTGTATCTTACAGGGGCAGTGATAAACAATTGTGTTGTTGCTTGTTCGTTGCGGTAGCAGCATCACACGGGAGTGAATTGCATGTCCGCAGTATGTGTCAGCATATTACTTGTGTTTGATGAAACAACTTTATTATTCCTTTTCTTAGCCTCAGTCTCAAACAAATCGGTGTTTGTATAATAATTGTAACTGTAGTGATGAGGGAAATTAGTGTAGCCCATGTTGAGGACAAATCGCTCCTTCGCAGCAGCATGGGATTATCATATTTTATAAAATACCAACATTCCATTGTAGGACCTGAATTATTATGGACCCTTGTGCCGCACACTAACTGTATGTAGCTGAAACACTGCCAATAAATCTATCACAGAGGGACGGGGGCAGAGGAAGGAAATTGGATTTAGTCAAGCGTGTCGTCAAGTACTTAATCTTGAATATCTGTCGCATATTAAGAGCACCTTCACAGGGTGCAACCCACGGCCTCCTCCCCTTTCTCCTCTGGAGGTCTTAAGTGGCTATGTGCAGTGTGTTCCAATGAAGGAGGTCCTCAGGGGACAAGTTGGGGTGCTTTTTGTGCTTCACTGCCTTTGGGTGCTAAAGGATGATACAGTCATTCATCAGGAGAGGAGGGACGCTAGAGTAGGAATTTATTGAAAAGTAAGGTTATTTAGCTACTTAAAATTGTGAGAGCTGCTAGGCGATTTGTTCAAGTACGGAAAGGAATGAATGGGTATGCGGGACAAAGAATTCTCTTTCGCCTGTTTGTCTGAAGGATCCCAGTGACACTCTTTTGTTAACACACATCTACTTCCTTTACAGCCTGACAGCATATTGATGGTACAGACGTGGGCATGCAGATCAGTTGGCAGCTCATGTGGATGTTTTAAACACAGCAATTCAAAACCATAGTTGTGACCTTTTGAGTTTGTGAAATACGCAAAACATTTGTTTTTCGAGGACTTTCAGCATAACAAATCCTGACAGAAAAGTGCTCTGTGCAATTATTTGTTCCAGTAGCCTACACTGATTGCTGTTAATTGGAGTTGAGCTATTATTCAAAACAAGCATTTGCAACAACAATGTAATAAGTTAATTTTGTGGACACCGAACAGACACCTAAACGCCTATTAACTCTTTTGAGACATATTAATATGATCATTAGATTGTATTGAAATGCATTCTGTGTCTTGAGGGCTGAAATTGGGTATAGGGGTGTTCTGGGATGCTACAATGTACTCTTAATGGCTTTTAAAGATGCTTTTAGGCAGATATTAACGTCCACATACTGTAAGATCTCTGCACTATGAATGCAGATAACTCCAGAAATTATGTGATGGGATTCTGTTAAACTGCATATTTATGCTTCCCAAAGGATAACAAAGGGATTAGAGAGGCAAAAAAATCAGCTGTTGGTGAATCCAGCAGTTTCTGAACATGATAATGACATAGATAATTTAATCCTTTAAATCATCATTTGATTTATATCTTTAGAAAGTCTGATTTGAATGAGCACTGATCCTGTGTGTGTGTGTGTTTGTGCAACTCATGCACACACACATACCTGATTTGTGAGTGCATATGTGCAGTGTTATGACCCAGAATATACTGGACTATAGGTGTCATAAAAGCCTCATTATGCACAGTAACCCATACCTGCAGTGGTGATGTGGGGACTATCCAGGTGTACATAATGTGTTTTTCCATTCAATACTGTTATGGCTCCACTATTTTATGAATTGCTCATGCTTTACCCACAAGTGTGGTGCATGTTATCAGTGTCGCTGTTGGCTGCATCTGGAAGCATTCCCAAGCAAACCCATGATCAACAACAGGCTAAATCAGTTGTGCCAAAAGAACCGGCTTCACCCCGACTGCCGTGCGAAAGCCGCCCCACATGGGTAAGAGTGCAGAGATCTGAAGAACCAACATTTAATGTGGTCTGAACCTTAAAGGGGGTGGTGTGTAATACATAAGTCGGCAGCCAGAAGTGAGCTGTTCTTTGAACAGCACAGATGTCGCTGAGGGAGACACATGTGAAACTGCTGGCTGAGCACATTGATGTGCAAAGGGGAATGCTAAATGTAATCCTCAAAACATATACAGTAAAGTATATGTCGTTATGTCTCTAAATCCTGAGCTTGCTAGTGGTATATGGTATAATGGCTTGCTGGTATGGTCAAGAAAATGCACTTTTGAGGCTGAATGGTAGGAAAGGACTATAGAAGGGATGTTTTTTCACCAGGTCATACATGTTCTGAAGAGGTGTGGGCATGCTTTTATCTGTGAAGTCAGTATTTGTTTGTGTTGATTCACAAGGACGAGCAGGCGTACTGACACTGAATGGCTGCTCTTGAATGATTCTCCAATTAGATTAAAAGCAAAGCAAATGAACTTACCTGGAAATAAACTGATTTTTTTTTTGTTTATCTCAAGCGAAGTGCTCTTCATTGGTGTGCGGACCGCGGTGGCTTGTGACTGATAGTGAAAAGGCGTCTTTGAAGCAAATATAGTAATTTGATTAGCTGCCTGTGCCGACTCCTAAGTAGGCCTTTAGAAGGAGGCACATCACTCTTCCAGGCTCGTAGAGGTAGGAGGAGCTCAAGCAGCAACCGTGTTTCTTTGGAATCATTTCAATAAAGTTTCATTAACGTCAGGTCTGTATGGTGGGAAATGCACTCCTGCACTGTCTCTCCTTTTAGAGGCAAAGCCAATTTTCCGTCTGCCTAATCTGTATGGTGGATATAGAGCCCAGCAGGGCTCAGTCTTCACAAGGGGGCCTTCAATGAATTGTAACCAGATTTGCGCTCGCCTCTTAGCAACATGAAAGCATCTTATTGATAGTAACTGCATTATGTCAACAGAGAAGCTGTGATCATGCTTGCTTAAATAAATTGCCTTGAGGGAGTGTTTCTTACCAGTATGTTCTTTCTAGAAAATTGTTGCCAAGTTATCTTAGGTTGACTGCGCAGTGCACACACAGCGTTCATCCTATGTTTACAGACAAAGATAAGGTGGAGGAGCTATCAGCAGAGGCACGGCAGTGAGGCCCAGCTTGCTGAGTTTGGAGTTTTACATGAACATTTGAACAGTTTTCCATCCAGCAGGAGTAAACACACTTTATGCATTGCAGCTCTCTTCTGCAGAAAGATAAAACAAATGAGAGTCCCCATATCTTTTGTCTTCTCTCACCTCTCTTTCTTTAAAGTGGCTTTCTGTCCTCACAATAGTGGCATGCTTTCTTTTCTTTCTTACACCGAAGAACAAAAGAGCAATAGCAGCAAAAAAAAAGCCTTTTGAAATGCCTTAATGCAATTGAGCTGCTAAGCACTGGGTTGTATTAGGTTATCAGTGGCTGAAATCCCTCGTGGCGTGAGACATAAATCACACACGTCAGCCCTCCTTCTTTCTTTTTCCCCCCCCTCCCTCCTCTCTCTCATTCTACAGCCTGCTGACTTTTCTGGCAGTCTCAGGGGGGCTTCAACCTTGACTAGCCCGTGACGCATTCAATCCTTCCTGGACCAGCCATGACATTAATATCATATTCCTGTCTGCACTCATTCAGCCAGAGCGAGATTAGTCTTTGTTTTCATTTATGTACATGTCTAAAGTTGTTTATCTGGTTATCGCCTACATGGTGAAATAATCAGTCTGCTGTCATATTGCATTTGCTTCTGCTTGTTTATAGGGGTGTAAGAGAATATCGAAAATATTTGAATATATTCTGTTTTGTGATACTGTAATCATTCTCAAAAACACTTTATTTTAATTAATAGTTGGCATGCAAAGATTAACTTATTTTTTCACCCTATACTTTATTTCATTTGGAAAGAGATGCACCATCCTCGTGTATGTGCCCTCTCAAAGTAGTGCTATGATGCTGGATGCTATAGGGACAGTGATAAATACAAATACCGATCCCACTGTTCTGATTGCATTAAAAAAGTAAACTTTTTTTTCACTGATTTTATGCATATGGTGGTGTGCTCTTTATACTATGGCAGTGTTCCTAAACTCAGATTTAAAAAATCGTAATATATCACCTTGCTTTGAATATCGCAATATATTGGAATATATTGAATCATAACCCCTGTATCATGATATGTATCGTATCGCCGGACTCTTGCCAATACACAACTGTAGTTGTTTACGGTTCCAAAATGCCAATATTGGACATAATCAGGACAAATGTCCAACCATTTTCAACTAAAATTTCAACCAATTTTTTCATTCTTTTGCTCCTGATTATCTGATGAGCCAGTCCAAACACATTCTCTCTCCCTTAAGAGTGCAGGAGTAGAATTGTTTTCTCACTTCAAATGGAAGACTGGAGCCCAATCGAATTGTAAATCCGTCAAGCTCCAGCATCGTCAAGATCTAGTATTGAGCCAAAGTGGCAGGTGCCTGTTATAGTCTCCCTCCTTCGCTAATGTTCCCCCTCTGTTCCCACTGATTTGAAATCAGCCTCATCGCCTGAGGGACTGCAGTGCATTTCAACAAGTCTGTTGCTCTCTCTCCGTTGCGAGCCGCCAGAGCTCTGTCAGGTGTAAGACATGGCCAACCTGGGATCTGAGCTGTGGAATGAAAGTAATTGAGTGAGTTCTCTCTCTATGCTGCAGACCAGTAAAGGCCCCAGCCACCACGGGGACATGGCCTAAGCCTGTGAGGTGGCTTTGTGAGATTCATATGGGCTTACAGCGCGGCTTAGTAAAGACCTGATATATTGAGGCGCTGCAGTCTTGTGCTGAGGGGGAATTTTGCTTTCATGACAAGTGTGGCTTGGCTGCAGTCCTGACACACCCTGGCATGCCACAAGGCAGATGGTGTGTCCCCAGGCGACGCTGCCGCTCTCTAGCACCCCTCTCCTCACAACCCCATGCTCCTCCTGCTGTCGAGTAGTCATTAGTGCAGTGGGACAGGAAGGACACATTGGAACAATTTGGAAATATTAACCACCTCCTCCACCCAAACACGAACTAGGCTGCAGGGGCTGGGTGATGGCGCCTTACAGAGGTAGTCTGTTGGTCTAAACAGTCGATGGTTCAAACCCCCAGATGCCCAGGAAGGATCTGTGTAGGCTAAAATTAATTACACCGCTGCCTGCTAATGGGTGACAATAGAATACTGTAGTTGTACACATTACTGGTGTGTAAAGGTATGAGTGTGACACACACATGGTGGAGCTGATAATGACCATGCGGCTGAGAAATTCCCCCTTCATAAAAAGATGCCTCCCAAACAAACAACTCCTGTTAGTCATCTACATTGCTGCCATAATGTTGAGCTGTTTTGTAACACATTTGACCAATAATTCTAATTGAAAGTGAAATAGCAAGACCAACTTCTTTTTGTTTCATTTTTATTCAACCGTACTCAGGCTGGTAAGTGGTTTGTCATCAGCTTCAACTTTATGGGAAAAGAAAACTTGACCCTCCCTGCTGACTGGAATAAGAACATGAGCCAGGTGCTGAAAAGAGCTTTTACTACCCAACCGGGAGCTAAATATACACACGCCTGTTAAATGTAAATCTTTTTTTTGTAGTGTTAGCTGTTTGATGACGAGCCTCTGCAACCTTATTTAAGTATATTTGGACACAGGGACCATAATTAAGATGTTCACATTGTGAGCAGCTGAAGACGTATGCCTTAAATCACACCAACTGAATTTGAAGTGAGAAATCTTGATTTTAGATACTTTCTAATGTATTCTAATTGCATATTGTCTTAACATGTTTCAAAACAGAATATTTTGAAGGTAAAATTATGAAAAAGGGTATTCCAAATACTGGCTCAGTTTCTTCTTGATGCAATTTTAAAAAAGCAGAACAACCAAGAGCCACTTGTGACTGATTGCTGATTCATGTTTGGTTCCAGAGTACCAACAGACCTATTACGCTTTGATTTAGCCTGATTTTGATTGTTTGGGACTGCAAAATGCACATACATCAGAGTGTTTTGCCTTATCTGCCCTCAAAAAGTTCCCACCAAAATTTCCAAGCCATAAATATTACAGGTTCTAAATTCGAGCAGCAAACAACAATTGGCCATGTAAAATTATGCAAGGGATAATGTACAGCGAGTCTGTCATTGTTGTGAAATAAACCCAGAGAGGGAGATGCGGCACCCCGACGCCCTGATGGGGTTTATTTTACAACAATGACCCATAGCTGTACATTATCCTGCTTCTTACACAGCTACTTACATGACTTGACACAAAAATGGTCCTCCAGAGTCCGAGATCAGAACTGCGTCCATAGAAGCGGTCTGCTATAAAGAAATAAAAGACCGTAGAACTCTGTGATTGACCAATAAGAATCGAGTATTCAACAAAGGCGTGTAATAAAGTGGAGTAATGTCTACCTGAGCAGAGACTGAAGTCGCTCTCCCTCTATGTGTGTTGTAATCAGAGCTTATACGCTTTGTTGACATAGCCGAACCGCCTGTGCATGCTTTTAGTGCATATTTGTGCATGTGAGCGTGCCCCCTGGCTAGCTTATGGCCGCTGCTCTGCATTGCTCTGCATTGCTCTCATACGGCGGTTACAGTTGATAACGCCGTCCGACCGATGGCGTCGTTGCGGAAGCGTAACACCCACCCTCCGGTTCCCCCTCAGTTAAACACGGCAAGCCCAGTCCGCACTTTCACCGCTGGTTGCGCTGTTTAGTGCTGTTAGCACCGTTAGCTGCAAGCCGCGGCTCGCCATTGCCATGTTGAGAGCTGTTAAGTTGAAAGCCAATAAAATGCTCCCAATCCAGTATTTAGCACCTTTATCCACTTGTGGACAGCAAAGCTGTTGCATACCATGCCCAGACTAAACGTGTATAGTGTTTGAGTCTTTAATCCAAGCTTTGGTTTGTATCCATTATTGCATTTAATCCCACCACATCACTCTGTCTGACATAATCAGAAGTTTTCATCTCATATCCTGCCCTTTATTTGTTTGACATTATGTCAACAGGAAGGGCAAAAGATGATGTCATGTGTTTGGACTGGCTCCACACACCGCTCAATAAGTAATTGCCATTATTTCCTGAAACATGCCCAAACATCCCTGGGCTCATGAAGTGGTAAGGCAGTAGAAGCGTAAGGTGTTAGCTCTGCTAAAACCTCACTGTGGGCAAATATCTAAACTACCGCTGTCATCTAAAGCTGCTGGAGAGATTGTGAGATGCAGCGTTTGGAGTGTTTTATCACATTTGCGGGCTCTGGTCTCAAACCTCGAGCCACTCTGCTACAGAATGTGGACCGCAGTCAAATGGCCACTGGCCTTCATCCCTCCCATTTAGGTGATTCATATGTTTTGTCAGTGAGGGTTACTTATTCTTAGGTTTGGGCTGTGTTTGCAGTGACTGTATCTGAGGTGGGTTTGGCACACACTATGATTACTGATGGATGAGTTTCTATGCAACAAGGTGCGAGGTGGTAATGATGACACTGTGGCTGTAACGAATAATATGCAGAGAGTCTGGGGTCTCTGGGGGCGCAAAGATGTTGCTTATCTGAATGGCTGAATTTTGATTAAACTCGCGAGTGAATTATGTATATTTCTGTGGCGCAAAAAACAAACCAGGACAATGTTTGTATTGGATTTTTCCCCCTGCTTGAATTCACAGAAGCAAAACATTCGAGGAACCCATAATTATGCTGTGGCAGAAAAAAAGTCCTAGTTATTTTCCCCAAAACAGATGGAGAGGGAATATTGAAGAAGGTGGATTTAACACACAGTAGCTGCTGTGAAACACATCCGTGGTACTTACTTCCCTTGCTATTATTCCCTAATCCATGTATAGCAGAGATGATCTGTGCAGGAATATACCTGCCAGCATTTCTCTGTCACTAAGCGGCTTACAAATCAGCCTTAGTGAACTTTTCTAGCATTAAACACTTTGAAACTTTTCAAGACGTCTTTTTAAAAAATGGGCGTTAAATGACACTTGACCTCGATCAGTGCCGTAAAAATGTCGGTGCTTTCCCAGCCGAAGAGAAATCCCAGAGTTGGAAGGGTATATCTGTACATTTTACTTGCTTCCCTGAGGCTTGGCAGGTGTGTGTGTGTGTGTGTGTGTGTGTGTGTGTGTGTGTGTGTGTCTCATGGGTGGCCTGCGTATGGGGTTAGCTTCTGGGAAGTGTGCTCCCTCTGTGGCTCTCGGGAAAAGCTGGCTAGGTGGAGGCACAGCACGGCGGGCACGAGGCTCGGTCCACCTCCAGCCTGCCCCGCCCGGCCCCGTCCGCCGGATGAGTGATGAGCTTGATTATAATGAGACCAAATCCCTTCCTCTTACACATGACTCACAGGGTGTAGTGCCGGTCATGTACGTGTTTACATGCTCACTTAGGTGTATGCATGAGCGTGTTTCCAAGTGACAGAACATGCAGCCGGTGCCCTTCTCCTCTTCCCTATGATTGGTAGGACTAGACTGTCAGGAGCCTCAAAGTCAGTTTGCAAACAGCAGGCACAAACCCCCTTCCCTCCCTCATTATCCAATGTCCAAGAGGACGGATGGCTCAGATGGGAGTCCATTTCCTTCCAAAGGGTAGGTCTTTACTTTTGAAACGGTGTCCTGGTAGATGGAGCAAACATTTCAAGGAAACAAATATCCCCCCAAGGCACTATAGATGCGGACTGCTGCTCTGCTCCCTAAAGGTTTGAGCTGTATTTCTGGTTCTCGGGACGTCCACCTAATTGCCATCTACTACTGCACAAAATGCTCAGCAAAAGAGCAAGACTGCAATTAGCCGTGGCTCACTGCCAGCTCGGCATAAATCTGCCAAATTGTTTCTCTTAAGAAAGTTGAGCAGTTGTGGTCTTCTTTCCTCTACTTTTTGAAATGTAGGCCTGTCACTGGGCTATCATATAATTAGGCGGACCAGCAGTAGCAGAGAGCGTGCTGTAAGGCTAAAAGCTGAGGCATTGTGGTGGTGTGCTGAGGCATACAGAGGTATGTCCTCAGCACTGTTACTTATGTATGTGTTCTCCCTTTATCTCCGGCCTGCCTCAGTGGATATCACCTGGTCCTGTCCTGGGCTGCAGCAGTATCTGTCAGGCCACTCTCCTGAAACCTACCCATGACGTATTGTTCAACAGAGCAGCAAAATGAATTCCCTTCTTTCTATTTCACTTTTTTTCCCCCTCTATCTCTATCTCACCTTTCCTTGTTTTTCTTTTCTTCTGTAGCTCATCATCCTTGAAGACTACGCGGACCCTTTTGATGCCGAGCAGGCTGGCGGCACTCAGACCACTACGGAAAAAGTGACGACGGAGAATGACGGCTACATGGAACCATATGAGGCCCAGAAGATGATGGCAGGTAGATCGGTTTTCATTTTTCTCTGTCACCCAGCTACCTCTGTCCACCTTCACACCTTCAGTAATTGCAAGGTTAAATGACAAGTAATTGATTTGTGTCTTTGCTATGATTTCATATGTGTCCTATAGGGAGCATTAATTAGTATGCAGTATGATATGGCCTTATGTTTCCAAGCTGGGAATTAATGCTCAGATGGCCTAATGCCGCTTTACATGACAGGTGCAGCGGAGCAAAAATGACCTGTGTGTCATGAAAGATGTCATATTTTCAAAAGCAGTGACTTTGCCCCAGACATCATACATACAAAAACATACCTCAGAGGTCCAATGAGGAGAGAGAGAGAGGTGTTTTGTTTTTTTAAAGTTTCTTTTTCCCCGCTGATCTGTGTGTGCATGTGGAGTCAGCCACTTGCTGGGATTTCCAGGAAGGGACAACAACAATAGCTGTGTGCTGCTAACATAAGAATTCAGCCGAACCACATTCTCCACACAGCTTTGTCACAGCGCACATTCATTCTGTGGCGAAGTGAGCAAAGCAATGACAAAGAACAAAGAATGTGCAGAAGGAGAGGAGAAATGCTGAGAAATGTGGAGAAAACAAAACATGTGGCTGCTGTTTTCCCGTCCTCTAAACAGACCTTAGTACCAAAGAAAGGAAACGTCACAAATAATGTTTGTGTGACTGTTAGAAATGGATGTTTCTGGAACTTGGATGACTACGAGATATCAGCACTTATACCTTAATACCTTACACTGTCATATCATCTATAGTATACGGGTACCTCTCACCCTCAGGCACATGATACTGTACTCTTATAAACGCACACACTCGCTTTCATTGCTGCCACAAAGGCAGGACATGAATGTCTCTGTCCCTCCTCGGCAATTTTCTCTTTAATGGGCCTCCAGACAATCTCTTGTTTTCATCTGTCTTACTGTTTTGACCTCTGGCCCAGTCATTGCCTCAGCTGAGTACAAAAACTCAAGATTTATCGCCTCTCTCTGGTGGAGGAAGCTGTAAAGGAAAAAAGAAAAAAAAAAGAGCAAGACTTTTGTGGTATCTCTTGAATTTTGAACAGATTCCAGGTATTTCTGTGTTTTATGTTTTAAATATAACTCGACACAATTCTGCATTTGGTTCTATTGACAAACTAAAATATGCTGGCAGCAATTGTCGGTTTGATCTGAGTTGATTTTTTGTTGTTGCTTCTTTCTTTGAAACCTGAAGTGGTGTTGTTTTCAGGCTCTCTGCTTTTATCCATCACATTTATTGATTGCCAGTTGTTGTTTTTTTGTCTGCTGTTTTGACTGAGTTGGCAGGGTGTTGTTGTTTTAAATAGAGCTGTTAGTGGATTTCTTTGGCTCTACTGTCATCCTTTTAATATTCATAATGAAATGGAATAAATCCACGGATGGGTGGTTTCACAAGCACTAATAAATAATACATTTAATTCAAACATGTGGGCACATAGGTAGGACTGGCATTATTTGAGGAGGGTACCATTACAATATTTGATGTATTCATATACAGGGCAATTATGTGAAATGTCCACAGAATAATTCAATCAAATGTCTGAAAGTAACTCAGAGAATAGCGCCCATAATACATAATAATGATTGTGGAAAATCTAAAAGTATAATCATGGGTAACTGCACCCAAAACCCAAATGTTATGTTTCACTGGTTCATTATTGGGAGCATAAGTAATGCTGTTTTTCTTTCAACATTTATGTATCCGGGCCAGAAAACACAGAGCATGAATGCTCTTTTTCAGCAACACCTTCCTCCAAATTCACACTTGGATGCTGCCCAGTTCAGCCCCTCTAGTGCAGTTGGGGGTTAAGTGCCTTGCCCAAGGGCGCCTCGATGATGTAATGAGGGTCAAGCGCTGCTCTTTCACATTCTGTCACTATGCAAGGCCGAATGCGCTGTGCACCCATACATCAGTATACTGACCGTGGATATAGAGTAATTGCTGCATCTCTCATTCTGACAGCATATATTGGTCAGGCAGAACTGCACACACAGAATTTAGTTGACTAAAAAGGAGAGAGAGGAACCATTGCTGCACTGAAGCAAAGAAAGGACCAAACCTCTCATGTGAAGCACAAGGCTTGCATCTCTCTCTCTTTCTGTCTCATTCTGTCACTATTGCTCTCTCTCATCTCTTTCACTCCCCAGGCAAGACATTTTGTTGTACTCAATGACAACCTGCACTGTTAGCAATACGTGAGTTTTCCTGTTGGCTGCAGATAGCCGTCGCTTCTGACAGCCTCCCTCTTCTTTTCTTCTCGGCACTTGCTTTCACAGATGGGTGCAGATGGACGCAAAAGCCCAAAACAACAGAAACTTTTCTATTTATAGTTTTTCAGAGCAAAGTTTTTAATTTACCACTCAGCCTAATTCACATCATCTATAAAACGGTTAGTCTACCTCCTCATAAAAATGGGCTTTAGCTGTCTCAACTTGTAAAATTCAAAGGTGTGTAACGGATAGTTTCTCATAAAAAGGGTTTCCAATTAATTCTTAGAAGTAGAAGACTGAAAATAAATCAGACTGGCTGACGTTTTTAGTTTGTCTTCACAGACGACCTTTACGTTTCAAGTTTCAACACACGATTTACTTTGAGCTGCTGCTGTCGGCTTGAATCTCACTTAACAGACACACGCTCACACACTTGCACACGCTCTGCTGTGCAAATTAAGTTTTTTTTGTTCCAGATCAATCTCAGTAATTTAATACTCCTACTACTACTATGGATATTTAAAATTTCCTGCATAAGAGGCCTTGATATCAATCCTGCATATTAACTTGGGAAATCCCTGTTTGTAGCTGATATTCCATGTTTTCTGACACATGCAGAATCATAGCCTGTTGGAAGTGGACACCTCAGATTAGTATCTTTAGCGCTGAGTAATCACTTGTGGTTGTGCACTGCACTTAGCAGGGATTAGGGGATGATCAGACAGGTACATCTGTAAAGCAATAGTGTGACTAAGCTGTTGCATAAATGATTCCATGGATTGAAAGGTCTCAGTAACACCCTCATTTACACGAGGTACGTATGGTGATTATCCAGAGAAAACTGTGGGAATTTTGTTTGTAAAGTTTCGATTAGGAAATCGTAGTGATGTAGTGTATATTAAGGATGCACCGATTCAACTTCTACAGTTCCGATAGCGATACCTGGGCTTTGGGTATCGGTAAGCTTCGAAGTCCAAAAAATGGTATTTGGGACTGCCCTACCGATATCTGATCCAGCTATTTGAGTCAGTATCGGCCTGATATCTGATCCGGTATCGGTGCATCCCTTATGTATTATGGTTTAGAGCCTCTATATTTACACATGGCATTGCTGCTGTAGGTTACTAGAAATCTTTTGAATGCAGAGATTGTTCTTCCAAACCTAAAGGTTAATTAGCTAAATTAATACAATGATACAGCAGTTGGCTGCAGGTGCTTTCTGTACAAGCATGTGAATAGCGAGTGTGAGGTCAGTCTGTACTCATAAATGCTTTTCACATTCCTCCACTCTCTTCCTTTCATTTTGCATTTCATGAGACATTGCAGCCTCATTAGTTGAACAACCTGATTGATAATTATGCTTTAACCATGTATTCTCTGTGTGATCTACAAGCTACAGGAATGCCATTCATTTTAGAACAAAAAGCTTGTTGCGCAAGAAAATCCACTGGCCATAGACGGCCAATCAGATGTCTGCGTCTCTCATTTTTTCCTGCTGATGTGATTTCCATTCACTGAAGTGTGAAATATGTAAGAAGCTCCTTACAGTCTCTCAAGGCTACGTATCCTCTATAACTTTATTGTCCACAAGAGAGGAAATGAATTTCAAGGCACACTGCGTTGTTGAAGTACACCTGCTTTGTGTTCCGAGTAGCGCTTCCTCCATGCTTTTTTAATTCCCACAACTTCTATTTCAAAGCCTACTAGAGACCAAAATGAGGCTACATCCACACTAAGACGAACACGATCTCCGTCCTGACGAGCGTCTTAGGGACATTTCAGAATTAATCTCCATCCATACTACCACGCCTGACAACGACGGTGTAAACAGGAAGCAGTGCTGGACACAGGAATTGATGCGAAGCGCTCGAATAACACCTTGCCTTCTGAGCATGTAGGCAGTAGTAGCATTATAAAATGCTGATTTTAATTACACAACAGCAGCTAGAATAGACAACAGGGTCAGCAACGCTTGTAACTCGTTATCCATGTTGAAATTAACCACTGGTGGTCGAGGCTGGTGTTGTTTGTTTTCTTCCAGAAAAGGTTCACGTGATCGGGTGTGACGAATCAGATAAGGACACATCATGACTGATAACACCCAATCAAGGAGTGGATGTGCGTCATTGTTTTCAAAGGAATTTGTTTCTGTCCGTCCAGACTAAAACACAACCCCGATGTTTTAAAACTAAATTGGGGTCAGTAGTATTTTTTAAAACCCCTCTGTTTTTCGGTGCTAGAAAACGCCGTAGTAGTGTGAACGTTAGGAATAAAGGTCGTGAAAGTTATGCGATTTAAAATGAAAACGTATTAGTGTGGATGCAGCCTGAGCTGCATAGATGCAACAAGCCTAAGGCTCCACCCACAGTGGGTTAGAACAAAGTGACCAATTAACCGCCTTGCTTTATTATTAAATCACAAAAGGTCACATGTTTTTCAAGACATGTACAATTAAATCCTGTTGAAGCCGGATATGCTATTTTGAAGATATAATTATAATTCCTTGATTACACAACATTTCACACCTTAATCACACAAACACATACAGTCGACCACATAGTGGGAGGTGTGGCGTGTAAGGCCTGAGGCGAAAAGCGCCACAGCCGTTTACATAACAACAGTGTGCACCCCTGCTGTGTGTGTGTGTGTGTGTGTGTCTGTTTGTTGGCACGCACGCCGTTGTGCATGTGCACATGACTTTGTGTGTGTGAGCTGAAGCGGCTGGTGCTCGTGGCTGCGTGTTTGTGTCTCTCTATCTCTCTCTCTATCAAGAGCCATCCTTAGTGAGGTTGAGCCGACTGATTTATGAGCCTGCTGGAGGGGCATGTCACGACTTCCTTAACCTGAAAAGCTGGCCCCACCCCCGCGTAAGCTGCTCCACACTGACTGCCGGTCGTGGCTCCACCTGCAGTTATGTGTAGACATGTGCACACAGCCGCTCTGTCTTTACAACGTTTCCTGCGTGTGTGTGTTTCCAGAGTGCCTCGAATGTTTGTCATGTCGACACGCGTCAGCTACTGCATGTGCTATCTTTGTATCCGTGTAAGTCCAATGAACGTGTGCGTGCTTGAGCCTGAGAGGACGTTTTTCCCCCTCATTGTCAGCTGGTCTTATGGCATGTTGAGTTATTGTATTGAAGGTGTATATCTTGCATGTGGGTGGTGAAGGTATTTCGAATGTGTGCAAGGTCGCAGCAGATTTCACACTCGCACATAATCGTCTTTCCGTATCTTGTCGTCTCTTTCGCACATATAAATACACACAGATATGTTCACACGACCCCTACACACACACACCTCCTCAGCTGTCAGCATGGCCATTCCCTGCATACCTCAACACAAGCAGCAGCACCTAATCACAAGAGGAGCTGTCGGAGGGAAAGCTAGAATCAACTTTTGTGATATTACTTTATCTGCTTCGCTTGACTCCGTTCACTCGTACATTGTTGTAGCTGTTGAGACTTGTTACACTGACAAGTACAAGGGGCCGGGCTAGTACTGCAGGGCAGGCTGCGTCATGGCATTTCTCAATGAACACGCGCTCATCGTCATACTCCCCAGTCAGCCAGGCAGGCAAACGGCCATGTGAGAGTTTTCTCACAGTGCAGAGGAAGCCTGTTGTGCAAACATCTTGCATGATTGAACTCTGCCCGAACAAACACGCTCCAGTCCAGTTCACTCGGCAGTCCTCAAGTCATAGCCACTACTGCACCTAAAGCATGTGTTGAGGTGTGTGTGAATGTACGCGTGGGGGTATCGGACAGAAATAACCCCTCCGGTGTGAAATATTTTAACGCCAGTGGTGAATTTATTACACACCGTGTCAAAGTTGTAGCCTCAATTTGTCCTCATCCCATCTTTCAGGTCATGCTCCGTCATTTAGCGGCAGGAGAGTTGTGCAACAGGGCCAGAATGCCTGGGGGGAGAAAACCTTGATGTTTTCCATAATGGTTGACTCACGGTAGATTCGCTATTTCTCTCTCCCTCCCGTTCTCAGTCTGAGAAATGTGCTGGGAAATGTCTCCGGGCACTGGCACCTCCTGCACCGCACTCCCAATGATGTGGAGACTAGCATCCAGTGCCAAGGTGATGAGTCATTAGCAATGGAGTTGATTATTTCAATTACTCATGATAGTGTGGTGCTAAGCCCCCTGTTGGCTCCAAAGTATAAATGCCAGGAACATTACTAGTTTGGCAATGGAGTGGGTGAGAGAACATGTTCAGAGGTGGGGACACTGAAAGAGGGATGACGAAGGGAAAGAGAAAGGGAAAGTAGTAACACAAGACCAAAAGAGAGTGGAAAAGAGAACCATGAGAGAGACAAAAACAGAAAAGTAAAGAGAGTGACTGGAGAGAGACCTGGAGGCAGAGTCAGTGGGAACACATTCATGTTACAGCACCTGTGGGTTAGTTTATGGGGACAAGTCAAGAGAAAAGAATGGAGGCATGGTGTGCTGAATGGTTTCCATCTCCTCCTCACTCACTCACTAGAATGAAAACTCACCCCAGGCGACGGCAGGTACATGTGGCGGCACATTTCTTAGCCTGTAACCTTGCTTTTATTACCCAGAGCTGTGACTTGAGGCATATCCGGAGCATGCACCGACAGTGACACATTTTTTTTCTGGCTATTCTGGAAGCCTGTGCCATTAGTGTGGTAAATTTGGTTCAGTATGTTGTTAACACATTAATAATAATTCTACAGTGATCCTCTCATCATCTCATCTGCCTCGGTGCATTTGAAGGTTTGCTTAAGAACCTCAGCAACACATCCATGCATTACTCCAGCTGATTATAGGCAGCTATAAATAAGCAGGGACTGCAAGGCCAGTAGCTGAAAACTGGACGGGGAAGTGAATAATTAACACCCTCCTCCTTCGTCTCGCACCTCACAACAACTACGACTTAATGGTTATTTTGGCCATGCAATCAACTCGCCGCTGCTCTTTTTACCAGCTCACGTGATTCAAAACTTTAATCTTTACTATGAATTACACCCCCTTTCGTTCTTTTCATTAACTATCTATGGGCACGGTTAAGGACGTCATGACATGTGGTTTCTTTCATAATATAAATATAATATAGGACAAAATTGATATTAAAATATGTCCATAGGATTTCCCTTTTTACATCACAGAATAATGATGAACAAAATCAATAAAATGCAATGAAACAATAGAACTCATAAAGTGTTTATTATGCCGTTGCACATCATGTGGGAGTAGTTTCCGTAAGGAGCCACTGTATTAACAGGAAGTGTCTTTTAAGGTCATCAAGAGTTCACAGCATCCTCCAAACTAACAAACTTGACCAGGCACCCAGAACTTGCAATCATATCTAAAATAAACAAAACCATAAAAGTGAAAATATAATTTATTAGCTTGAAGATAGTGGAAGGGGTTGAGCTGCAAAATCAAGATTTGTTGATATATGCTTTGTGAGTGATGATGGCTTTTGTTTACTCATGAGCCATGGCAGCGCCCCAAAAGAAATAAGTTATAAGTTATGGCCACAAAGGTGCAGCAATGAGTTCTCTAAACCATGACCTAAAACACAGCAGGTTATTAATGATGATGTTTGCTTTAAAAGGTAAGGAGGTTTGTGGTCTCATATGTACCGTAGCCTACTTTCAGGCACAAAAACATGGCCCCAAGTTCACAACTAGTTACATAGCTACAATAATCTTATTTTTAAGATGTTCTATTCACTTCGTGGTGTTCACCTATTTAACAGAAAATAGTCCTCTGTTCCAACCCACTCCCTGACTAGTCATTAAGTCTACGCCCCACTCAGTGGTTGCCAGATTTTGTCAGAAGCGTGCTACCCACTTGTCATATCTACATGATCCCATGAGGAATGACTGACAGTTATTACTTACTGATCTGACAGCGTGGTACGGAGTGATCCGAAACCCACGCTCCACCGTGCCAGAGCTGGTGTCAGGTGATCTTTTTTTGGCTCGGTGCTATTGTTGGAGTCATATTATTTTAATATTTTAAAATGGTCTTGTCAACAAAATGCACGGTGTGATGAGAGCAGAGATGGAGAACAGAAAAGTAATGAGATCCCCCTGGAGAGAAACTTTTAGAGTGGAACTGCAGTTTAATTTAGTTTGTTTGTTAGAGAACATTTATATCAAGATATTAGGTGTGATGATTTATGATGTATTTAACTGTTCATTGTGGCTGGCTGGCAGGTGTAGTCTGATAACAATTTTACTGTTGCTTGATTATGATAAACCAAAGATACTCGGTTTCATGATACAATGGAAATATTCTCCTCTAAGTTACTTGAAGTTATAGATTCCCTTCTAGTTTTATACTGTAGATTAGTCACTATTTCAGAGTTCCTCTGCTCTCTCCACCACCTCAGTGTGATTCTTCTGTTGAGCCTGGAACAAACATGAGGAAACATGACACAAAAGTTCTAGCAAATCTTACGAAGAAGACGTTTAACATGATCATTATCATTTCCACTGCATGGTTCGGCTCGTGGGACTCTCAGCTGATCGCCATAGCGACGCCGCATGAACTGCTGTTACATCCTCTTCAACGCGACACTCGCTGAATCCTGTCATCCGCAACCAAATAGAGGAATGTAATCTTTGTCAATTGTACGGCATAGTGTACGGCGTAGTTTTGCAGGCTGCCATTTTTTAAAGTCTGAGTCGAGTGAATACAAATATTGCGGTCGCTCTTGGCGATAATATAGCTATTTAAAAATGCCGGGTTTGTGCAGGATGTCCTGTGTCGCGCAAGTGACGATTCTCTCTGACCAATCCGTGGTCCGCAGCGTTTTTTTCTCCACCTTCTAGTATCGCTTGGAACCTCGACCGAGGTGGTACCAAAAAAAGTAACAGGTACTTTCCACAACTTTTGCTAATGGAATATCAAAAAAGAGCGAGTTGAGGAGAGCCGTGCCACCATGCAGTGGAAATGCGGCATAACACCTTAAATGTGTTATGAGCACGGTTTTCCTGTTTTCCTTGGTGGAAACCAGTGACTCAGCAGTACATCTCACCTCATTAACTGTTTATGTTGGAGGAACTGAAAACCAGTCAAGACCTTTCAAAGAACCATGTGGAGAATTTGTGTAATGGCTCTACTACTGTATGTAGCACCAATATCCACTTCAGAGAGAAGAGGTGTAATTTTTATGTGATGCTCAGTGGCCAGAACAAGAAGAATGAGGTTGTACTGAGCTGTGTAACTGTATTGTGCTGAAAACCATTTCCTCGCTAAATGGATGGTTTAAAAATAGTTTTACGTGTTTCCACGACTTTGACACTGACACACAGTGCAAAGGGTTATGAGCCTGTGTGTGTTTGTGTGTCTGGCCTGCTGGATAATGGCCAGCAGGCTCTGTGGCGGAGGGTCATTTGGCGAGGCTGAAGAGCGGAAGGAATAGGAGGTGGGAGGAGAGGGGAAGAGCAGGAAGACTGACGACTTATTGATGAAATGAGAAATCTCCAGCTCCGGCCTGATAACCTCCCTCCCCCTCACTTAGTGATGAATGCTGCCCAGTACTGTAGCTCACACTACTCACATACAGCTTTGGTGCTCGACAGCTGTCGATATATCTGACATTTCCACCAGATATTGTCACATGCAGTTCTGGTTGGAGCTCAGCATTGCTAAACATATGCTGTTTATGTTTTGTAAAATGTTATGCATGATGCACGATCACGTAAAGCTGTTGTACGCACGCTACATTTCTTATGATTTTCTTTGTAATCAATTTTATTTTAGGGCTGTCAGAGTTAACACGATAATAACGCGTTAACACAAATTTGTTTTAACGGCACTAATTTCTTTAACGCAATCAATCTTTCGGAGGTTGTAGCTGGATCAGTTTTAAAGCTAGAGTGAAAATACTGGTATCATATCAAATCTGGTCTGCACTCGCGGAAATTCAGCCAATCTTAACACACGACCGCAGCTCCAGTTACACTGTGCATGTGTCATACCCCATACAACAAGACCCGTGTCCCTGCCTCTTTCAATAGGCCTCGGAGGTTGGTGGCAGGTCGGTGTGATAGAAATTAAGGAGGCAGCGTGACTTCCACAACGCAGTTCCGTTGTGGAAACACAGTACAGACGGCTAGGCAGGCAGTGAACCCAAATTTGGTGCTTTAACTGGCAAAATGACTGGTGTGCAACCAAAACAGAGCACTGCATTTAATTTTACAGGTTAGAACTTGTAGAAAGCTGTCTTACATTTTTGTTTTCCTCCCTGCTTTACCTGCAATTGATCTGCAATTAATAATACATTTCTTCTTCTTTTCCTTGAACATCATTAAGCAGAGAGACCTTGAGAGTAGCAGTGAACACACTTGTATTTGCTCATAACATATTTCTCTGCTGTTAGGCAACCTTTGCAAGCAACCTGACCATCCTTGCCCCGTTCTCTCTATGATCAGGATACTTTGAGTTTTGCATTTTTCCAACAAACTAGCTGAATGCACATAGACACACACAGCAAGACTGCCTGAGGAAGTGGTGTGTACTGGCAAGAGCATTCCTGCTGGCCTCTGATATCCCACTGTGCCAGGCTGTGCCAAGCCAAGGATGGATAGGATGGCAGACCCACTATCCATCCGTTACAGCTGAATGGGTAAGGAGGGGTTTGAGCATGGTGGGGTGGGGGGGACTGGGCAGCCACTCTGGCGCAGGTTGAAGGTGCTGAAGTCATTCATTTTAAAGGTAAGATTAATGACACCATTAATCCATGTCTGGGCCACTGCAGAGGAGGACGGGGCAGCATTCATACCCGCTGCTGCTGGCTACTCAGAGCCTGCGGCACTCACGCATGAGGTCTGCTAATACACGCACACACATCCACTGATGGAGGCATACACAGCTGTTGTGCACACTGACACACTTTGGGGTCATTTGATATGTCAAGTATCCATTTGGCCTAAAGTGGTGATGGAACTTAAGGCTTGTATCTTTGTTGCAGGCAGTTACTTGATGGAGGTTATTGGTCCGATTTTACTGGCTGGTGAAAGAGAAGGAGAGAGGCTGAGCGAAAGAGATAGGATGACAGACTCTGTGAATTAGTAATAGTCAGGGACATGGCTGGCACCAATCTGATTGCAGGGCTGTGTTTTTTTGTTTTTTTTTGCGGTGCCTACAGTCAAGCTGGAGAAGAAATCTGGCCTGTTGACACACTGGTGCGACAGAGAGCTTTTAGGTGTGAGTGTGTGCGAGGGCGGCTCGCACTCTGCAGCTGTTGAAGGACACGACAGGAACAGATGGGCACCAAAAAAAAAAAAAAAAAAGACAGACACAGGAACACCAGATAAACACTCACAGGGACACAAATGTACAATTCACTACAAAAAAAAATAGTACAAGATATATCGGAGTGTGTTGGGCTGTGTGGTAGTGTGTGTGAGAGTAAGTCAGTTTAGGCAATGTTATCTGCAGATCCAATGGCAGGATTTTTGAGGCTGTACATCAGTAAATCAAATAAAAGCAAAAAAAAAAATCGTATCCATTGTTTAGAGATGGGACAGACATAAGTCACATATCGGATATCGGACTGAGGTTACCGATCCACATACTGATCCATATAAATGTGTAATAATGGTGGAGAATGACCCTCCGGCCATGTTAGCTATGCTGGCAATGAATTTGTGTATATAAAAACATCCGGTCACACCACACACTGTTTTGTAACAAAGCTGATTTAGGAAGCAGTCACACGCATTGTTGTTTTCAACTTATTTGATAGTGTTTTTTTGATAGTGTAGATATGTATTGTTCTACACAGTAGTTGCACTTTTATTTCAAATATTCACTTTGAAAACCTTATGAAGGAGTTGTCAATTTGCCATTACACTCCTCTTTGAAATTATTTTATTACTTTTGAACTCATGCAATCTACTAACAGATGATAATTGCTGTGAACTTGATTTGTTCAAGCTTTTCAAAACATTATAGGAGTTGCCATAGCAATTTGCACTCCTACACCTGTTTGCATGTGGAGCCTACTTAACCTGCAGTTCAAATAAATTGTTTTGGGATTGTTTCGGTGCATCTCTGCCATTGTACCCTTCTGTGCAGTACACAAACTATCAAATAGGCTTGAAATCCAGTCTCAGAGCCAGTGTTGGAGTGAATAGACAGATAGATAGATAGTAACTTTATTGATCCCGAGGGAAATTCAAGGTACAGTAGACCTCTTCTGTAACCTTACGTATTGGGACATTTTCATTTGCAGTCTAAGTGCATCAAGATCAATACCTCTGGATTCACCTTGTCCTTGGATTGTTTGACGAGGCTTTTCAATCATAACCCAGGACTGATGTCCTCTGTGTGTATGTGCATGTGTGCGTGTGGGAAGGAGAGATTAGAGGAAAGAAAGAGAGGGGAGGAAGACCCTCAGTACAATTACATGCACACAAGAAACCAGGTTACACAGGTAATCGGAAAACATGTTTACATGCACTTACTCAGTATCATGGTTTCTGTAAATCTGTGTATACATGCATCACATTTTTCACCTACCCCAGACCTTATGTTGGAGGCATGGCTTACTTATTTTAACTAGCATTATTACACGGCTGTGTTGTCCACTTTGCGTCAGGGTGCGACATAACCCTGTCGGGGATTCTTTCACAACAATGACTGGCTCGCTGTACATTATCCCTTACGTGAGCGAGGCTGTTAAGTTAGTTTCAGTTTCAGTCGGACTTTTGATGGAATTATTTTGATTACGTAAATGCATTGCTACGTTACAATCTCTCCTTTGCCGCTCTGTTACTTTTACATGCAAAAAAAGCTAATTAGAAACCTGGCTATGCATGACCAAGAAATCAGGAGGAAGCCAACTGTAAAATGATTATTGTATGTAAACACGCAGACTGTGAAATAGAAAGAGAGACAGACAGAGGAGCAAAGAAATTAACAAATGTGAGAATGACAGGTCGATTTATGTGTGTGCATGGCATATACAACATCGGCTGGCGTGTGTGTTCATAAGAGAGAGTTGCATATTATTGTTGCTAAGTCATTGTATCTCAGATTAAGACTTGTGAAATGAAGCAGCAAATTTCAACAAAATGATCCTCAATATTACAGACTTATTTTGTTAAAGATGTTAAGTTGAAAATGTTAGAATAAAAAAAAAATGAAATGTTGGCGTTTGCTGGCAAAACATGTCTCAATATGTGTTTGCCGTGATTCCCAATTGAAATGTAGCTGAAACTTCGGCTGGTAGCTGCATGGAAATAGGTAATGTCTGTTTCTGTGAGCGGTCCGAGGAGAGCAGCCTGTAACTACTGCTGCAGTGTGAGTAATGTAGGTGGGGAAGCCTGTTGACAACTGGGTTGGATGAGGAGGGTTTGAAGAGCCGGCACACAGCGATGAAGCTGTCATCTTACACCAGCGTCGCATCTAGTCTCCACAGAGCTCGTCTGTATTTTTCTCTCTCTCAACTCTCGTATGTAGCCTCTTAACATTTCCTCTCGTCTATCGCTGTGTGTTTTGTTCTGTCTCCCCCATTCATTTTCTTTATCTTTATCATATTTACCATTTGTCTCCTTCTATCTGCCCTCTTCCTCTTGTCTCTATCTATTTCATATATATTGAATCTCCTTTTCTCTCTCGGCCTGCATCTGTCTTTCTCCCAGTGGGTCTCTTGTCCTCTCTATCAGTCTAGCCAGGAGGCAATAGTCTGGGACATTCCTGTTTCTACTGTGATCGACTATGGACTAAGCTCTTTTATAGGAGCCTTGTTGTCTTGTAAAATAACCCTGGGGTCTTCTTTTCTCTCTGGGAACCAATTTATTGGTGACATTTATTCAGGAATGACCTTCTCTGGGTTTGTCTTCCAGAAACGTGCAGCGTTATCTCTCCTCGCAGGGTAATCCAACCATTATTGTAACTTGATTTAAACATTTACCCTTCCCTTTTTTTTTATTTTTTTACGTCTGTATACATCTCAGTGCTACAATGAACACACGTGTACTATATCAATTAATGCTGTCACAGCCAACTGTATTTGTCACTCCAGCGCATCTGCTTGCTCACGAGCGTACGCCGTCTGAGTTCCCTCCCTCTTCACAGTTATAAAGGAAGGCCGTGCTTAAACTTGAGCCGGTTAATTAATTAAAATAGTGAGCTAGCACCATAAAGGCACGAGGGAGATTATAACCTTATCAGAGCATGTCAAGTGTGTGTTCCAAGATTCGAGATCCAATTAGCCAGATGGATGGTCACAGCATAACACACTCTCCTGTGCATACATTCCCATCCTCCAAGTATTTCCAGCGTGATGGTGAAGCAATCAAAATGTTTTTGGGTGTTCCCGCTGCCAAAATACCAGTATGTAAAATTATTAAAATGAATAACTTTGCAGCAGGCATTTTAAAGAGAATAGAACGAAGTTTGCAAATGACCTGTGTATATTATTAGTCTAAGCACTTTAGAGAGGCCTTGAGAGTCTTTGGCAATAATCACTGTTGCTCGGTGAATATAAAAGGGATATTCTTCACTCAGGCAATCTGTGACCTTTTCCCCTCATTACTTATTCCATCAAGAGGATAATTACTCATCGGAAAGGCTGATATTTTTCCTTGCAGGAAAAATACAGACGTGTATGTCTTTAATTTGGCTACCTCTGTCTCTATCTCTCTATCTCTCCCTCTCCCTCCATTTCCAGCCATTCTGTCTTTGTTTGCACCACATCTTATCAATCACAAAGTGCGATCGCCGGTGCGATGAGGTGAGGCGCCGGGCCTGCCCGGGGCCCGGCTGGTGGGTTTGGGTTGTAATAGGTTGCTGCAGCCTGTTAATTTGATACGGTGAGCGGCTGAGGAGCCTCATTAGGGACAGCGGCTCACAGAGGGATACGAGGCTTTCCATCACCACCAGGACACCACTGGCAAGAGCAAAATGGGATGGAGGCAAGGAAATTGAGGAGAAGGACAGATAATTTGGAGAGAGGAGGAAAATGAAGGAGAAAGGACTGCAGCTCTGTCAGCATTAGAGCAGCATGGGTCAGTGAAGAAGGGAAGTAGGACAGAGAGGAAGAGAGAAACCATCAACAGTAGACCAGGACTATAGGAATATAACTTTTTTTTTCATGTAGTTTATTTCCAGAATAGTTTTCTTACCATTTTAGATCGTCATAAATCTTTTGATATGAAAGTCAGAAAGTATAGTCAAGGCCGTCACTTATCTACTGTTTTTATTTTCGACTGCATCGCCGGTACAGAGAGGCAGTGAGTGTGGGAGACTGAGAATTTGTGACAGCGGAAGAAACCGCACAGGAATGCTATCAGCAGTCGACCAGAATGAATAAGAAGACCGAGGTGGAGAGAGGGAGAAAAAAAAAAGAGAACGGAGAAACAAATAAGAGGACAGAGAGAGAGCAAAGAAGCAGAGAATGAGATAGTTCAGCGAGAGAGGTTCATTTCCATTCGAGCTTTGCATTTTCTCGCCCGCTGTGCGCATCGGTGTGGTCTCACTCTCCGTAGGGGAGATGAGATGCAGCCGTGGACAGAGTGAATTATTAATGTAAGGATCTCCTTCTCCAGCGAATCCAATAAGTTGCCTATGATTTGGCTGTCAGAAAGATTGGTGGGCTGGATAAGGGAAACTCCTGGATCACGTGGCGCCATGAGTTCTCCTCTCTGGGCAATTGACTCGTGCGCGGTATTGACTTTCTGGTTGTGGTGATTAAGGGAGCCCGGGCCGGACTGGAGCCCAGAGTCTGGCTCCTCGGGGTGGGTCACCGGACCTCACACAGCGAGCCTATCCTGGGTGACCTTTGTCCAGAACACAGAGTGGCGGTTAACCCCCAGCTCAGCGATCTGGAAATACTGATCGCTGTATTGATGTGGAACAGTGGATGCTGAGAGCTACTCAAGGGCTGGTGTTTTTTTTCTGCTTCTCTGCTGCTTCCTTTTGCTGTCTTGCTCTGTCTTTCTCTCACACTTCCTGTCTAGAATCCAGGCGTCAAAAATAATTGTCTGATTTGGGGGAAAAAGACACATTTCTTAAGTTTGGGGAGTTTGATATATTTCTGCCCACAAACTTTTTTGCCACTTGATTGATTTCCTTCTGACAAGTCATAAGAGTCATAAATCATACTTTTTATTCCCATTCATTGTGTGTATTCACTCAGCTGTGGAGGGATGGTTTTATTCTTAAAAAATACATTTCTTTCCAAGTGGATTTACAGCAATCAATGAACAGCAAACTGTTATTTTCTATTCAACTTTCTGTCTAAATACATGTGCTGTCCTCATGTTTGAGGCAAAATTTGGCTCACCTGTAAGTGTTGGCGGCATATTAATAAAGAGAAGATGTGACAAAGGCTGATGGAAATGGTTATGATGTGGGAACATAAATACCAGCTTAGGTGTACAGTATAAACAGCAATAAAATACAATGATCTACCATAAACACCGAAGAGTTATTACACCTGTTTGAATGATACAATCTTGTCACGCCCTCTTGGTTTGTTATTCACATAGCACTTGTTGATAGAATATTCACTGATTCATGTTTTGTTTTGTTGACCTTTTGAGAGATTTGCGTAAAACGTATTGCACATTTGAATGGAGACATACCCTCTCTTTTTGTATCTACATTTGCCTCTTTCTTTCTCTATCCATCTCCGTACTGTCACACCCTGCGTATCAGATATGAGTCATGACTGGAATGACACAGTGGATGGTCTGAACTTAAAGCACAGAGGGACATGGTGATAAACAAATTATAGGAGGAAAGAAAGTCAGCAAGTGAAAGTGAGGAAAAGAGAGGCTTGTGTTTTCCAGTAGAGTGTGAAGGTACTTCAGAGAAACCCAGCAGTAAGGTGACCTCTGTTCATGTGGGACTTTGTGGGGGATCACCACAGGGGATGAAGCAAAAGCTGCCTGACCTGGACCTGCAGCCTCGGTGGTGGACAGTTAGGCTTTTTGATTACACTGGGGCTTCATGCCGTCTGAATACAGGACCACTATTGATTTTTACAGGCAATAGACAACCAACAGGCAGTGGTCTGTTTGAGTTTTTGCTGGTGTATAGGTGTGTGAGTTTCAAAAATACAGTTTTTTCTAGTCACCTAATATGTCACAATAGGAGTTGGCTGGTCACTTTGACCATTTTGTCAAAAAAAGAAGCAAAGAGAGTTGTTGTGCAGCTGTTATTTTCCAGTTAAGTAATATTGCCTACATGTGACTGTATTTGTGTGAATCACATGTTTTGAAGTTAACATTATTTGTGAAAATATTTCAGCACTATAGGTTGAGAAAGATAAAGTTCTTGCAGAAGGTTTTCTTTTTAAATATTTGAAGTATGGTAATGCTAGCTAAAATAATATTTTTTTTCAGCGCCAAGTAGCGAAGTATCAAAGTTCCTTCTTGACCTTGAATACAGTAGTTTGACAAAACAATTCCATGTCACAGTCACGGAGTTTTCTCAGTTGGAGATGGATTTGTTGACCTGTGAGCTCAGTAGCCGTTATTATTTCAACAATAGCATTTTTTAGCACTTCACCTCACCTGTGTTAGATTAAAAGTTAAGCATCAAAGTTTATTCTTGACTTTGGAAATATTAGCCTGACAAAACAATTTCAACTCAAGGTCCACTTACTTTATTTGAGTTACATGAATGTGAAAGCTTTGGAAAAGCTGGTAGGTGGACCTTGAGTTGGTCTAATATACAAAGAACTCGACCACTCAGCTATTTGACTATTGTATGAAACTGCTTCTGCATGAAAACCATGAACCTTCCCAAAGAAAAATAAGAATTAGAACAAGAACTGAGACTACACTTGGCAGATTTAGTGACTCCAAAGCTCTGGGAGTTCACCACAATCACACAATCCTCAGGGTCCAGCTCTACTGGGCAGTTAAGAGTAGAAACCCTGAGTACTTCAGCCAAAGCTTTTAAACGGGGTCATTGATCAATTATTTTTTCACCAAGATCATTAAAGTATTTCACACAAACATAAGTTTCATAAGCCAAACTGCCTTCTTCCTGTGAGTTTGCGTAATTTGTGGTTTGGATGCAAATTACATCAGTCTGACATTCGACAAGCATGTGTCCTTGTTTAACCAGCCAGACATGTCATCTGTGGTCTGACTCATCCTCTGAAGAAACACGGCACCCTGTCACTTTATTGTAGGCTAGCCGCTGAGCAAGCAAGGCCGAACACACACACACACACACACACACACACACACACACACACACACACACACACACACTCTCAAGTAATTCCCAACATTTCTTTTAACCTTCTTGGCGTCACTTGCTGTGAGTTACTGACACTGGCTGCTGAGTAATCAGATCACACACACTCACACACACACAGCGCACGGAAGATCTGAGTCACATAAATAACTTCATTTGTTTACCTTCCCAGAAACACTAATACCTTCCGTAATCTGTCATGCTGGACTAGAAGATGGGAAGGTTGGCTGTCAGAGAGCGGAATTTGACTCATGCAAAACAATCCGAGGGGGTTGAGATATGCTACCCGATAGCGTGTGAGTTCTGTGTTTAAGCCTTGTCCGACCATGTAGCATCTCATTGTCTGTAAATAGCTCGATGATGTTATAAGATATGACAGTTCTTTGAATATTTACCTGCTTGTCCACCTACGCAGGTATTATTGTTGGCTTCCTGCTCTGTAATCAGAGCCTTACAATAGAAAGCTCAGACAATAGCTGGGAAGTTTCTAAACAAATTAAAGCATGTGAACACCCTCCAATCTGCTGTTACCTTAAATGAACTTACATAGGCAACTAGGGCGATTCCACTATTAGATGGATGTAGCATGCATACAGACACACATGCTTAATACTGTGTTTAATATATTTAAATTCAAAATGAAGCATGGTCTATATATAAATATAAAACAGTCCTCTGACAGGGACATATTTCGCCTCTCTGCAACACCACCCACAGACCATCGTGTCCTGCATTAACATCTAAGCACATTTGTATTGAGCACTGTCAGCCTGTATTATATTTGGGCTTGTGCGTGACTTAGACAGCGGTTGCCCTGACAAGCATCTAAAGCTTTGGGGGCGGAGAAGTACAAGGGAGGAGATTGGCAATAAATATCTTAAAATCTCAACTGGTGACATTTCCGCTTCTCAGGCCTCGCTGACAGCCACAGGAAATCTTCCATCCTGTTAAGAGCGGCTTTGCGATGGGCCAGTCACATCACCGGTCAGCTAGAACCAAAAGAGACACATCAAGTGCAGCAACATGTGTGGTGAAAATGACATCCAGAGCACCAGCATCAATTTGCATTGCACACACGTCAGGGTATTTTGGGTAATGACTGCAGACAAGATGGCTGACAACATGTCTACATGTCCATACATATTGTCTTTTTTCACATAATGCAGGCACATCAGCGTCGCGGTCTCGGTAATGACTACTGACAGCATATGGACGTCTGTTTTTGGTTTGTCCCCTTTATACACACGCGGAGGAAGGAAAGCTCTTCTCTGCAGGCAGTAATATCATTATCAGGCCTCAGAGCTCATTAAACCCGAGCAGATGTGGCAGACAAAGAGATGTGTTGCTTACATAAGGCAGCAGGTGAATTACAGAGGCGAGTGCTTTGTGTGTTGTGGTGGTGATGACAGTATGGTCTGTATATAGCGTCTTTGTCTGTGGGCGATGTAGGTAGTCCCGATGTTATATCTATAGTAAGAAAATAGCTTTTGAAATCTAAGGTTTGAATGTACATTTTGCCTGCTTTGTATAATGTTTGCAGAGTAAATTTCTTCTGATTACATCTTTTGAAAATTCACAGTTCAAGTCTCTCAGAGGTTCAACACTCCTCTTTCAGATATTGAACTCAGAAATTCAAATCTTCCCTTTTTTGAACCCTTTGAACTCAGCAATAGAAATAGTAGTTTTGCTTATTGTGATGTCATTTTTTGGGAGTATCTTCAAATGCTTCGTATCCCTAACATCTGTACAACCTAAGCTAAAAGGTTATGTAAGGCAACAAAGCATAATTTGTGATAAAAGTATTGAAATGATGTCATATATTTAAAAAATACAAAGATTGGATATGTCATAAAATGTTACTAAATACACACATTAAACATCCAAATATTTCTAAATGACAAAAACATGAACAAAATATTTCTTAACACTCAATGAGTTATTTGAACTATGCACATTTTTTGGTTTTTGAGATATGCTAATTTTTATGAGCAGGTCGAGTGCAAAGGCATTTTTAGTTACGTTCCGCACATAACGTAATGACGTCATCAGTTTTGTGCAGACACTATATGCCTTTTTATGTACTCAGCTCATTTAAGTACAAATGGGAGCAGAATAAAGGTGCTTGAGCTTATCTGGTATCCGTGTGTCATTAATGCCAAAATGAAAAGCCTGTTTTCTGTGCACTGTCTCATATGTAGTCTGGACAATGTTGGAATATGTCTGTGCATATAAAAATGTTTAGTAAAGCCGCTCTATTAAAATGGCATAAGCGGCGTGTAATTTCTTTCTGATGAAAAATGGATTCTGCAATGGAGATCATTGGGAGTTAGATTAAGGAGTAATTACATCGTGACATCCAATGATTATTGCCTTGTGAACATAATCAATCACTTTGTTTACTCAGGACAATTCCAGCGCTTATTTTGCTTCTTGCACTGATTGTGTTGGGTGATTATTATTCATGATGGTACCAGAGCATCTCAGTGATCAGAGCATATATGCTTTTTTATCACACTCATCATTCCAATGAGATAAGCAACTGAGGTTCATTTGAAAACCATTAAGCTTTTCTTCAGAGCCTCTAAAGGTGATGCTTCAATTTGAACCTCCTGACTTTTTGTAATCTTCCAGCGTGGATTCATTCCCAGCTGAGTGAAAACATTCAAGCCACTTTCAGAAACTGAGAGAGAAGTGAATGATTAACTGACTGCACTCAACTGCTCCATTATGTCCTTATGCTGTCTCCGTATGCACCTGTCTTTGCACTCGCTGACAAACAAAGTAGAGGCGTCCATTACTCTCCACCCCTCTGCCTTGAGGTTGACCCCTCTGCTGCCCCACACAACTCCACAGATGTCTTGCTGCATTGCTTCACCGTGCTCCTCTCAGCTCCCCCCTCGGTGCTCCGTCAGCAGGCCCACATGTCACTGTCAGCAGGCCGCTCGCAGGGTGTCCAGGCTGGGGACACCAAGCCCATCAACACCTCCTTGGGGGCCCCGAAGGTTGCCCGCGGGCTATCCGTGCTGGGTCAGGCCGGGCCAGTTGCGGGGGTTGAACGGAGGTGGAGTGTGTCCCGAGGAGAAAGCCTGACGAAGGAGCAGAAGCTCTGCCCTGATTAGAGCATATGCTCTCCCCAGTTATCCTGGAGCCTGTTGGTCACCTCTGAATGGAACCCCCTTGTAAAAAAGCAGGCATTGTCACTGTGTGCAATGTAGCGAGGATCTGTCTGTCTGTCCTTTTTTTTGGCAGAGCCTGGCTGCTCAGCGGGCACTGGGACACCAGAATGAGCAGAGAACAGCTGGCCCATTCAGAGCAGACTGCTGCCCCGCAGGAAACCCTCTCCATATCCTCTCAGCCCAGCTCATCAGCACCCACAAACACACAGAGGAGACTTGGCTCGGTGTCTTCCTCTTCTCTCTCTCCCCTCTTTTCTGCTGCCTTTGTGTCCCCTGGCTGCCTTCTCGGTTAGTAAACAGAATAAACAGGACGGATAAAGCAGACGGAAGTGAATAACTTCAGTCAAAATGATTCTCCGCAGTTATCGACGCCAAAAACGATGTTATGCATAGTAATTGTCATTCAACGCAAGTACCAACGGACCTTTTAAGCGCGTGATTTTCGCCTATGGGCATGGAATCGGCACTAATCAGAGAGCTTCTGAAAATCACTGAATCCGAGGGTGAAGTTTGGACAATGCTTCTTGTATGTGTTGTTGTTGATTAGTCAGGCAGTGTGTTAGCTCAGATTCTCCTCTCAAAGTGTGAAGGAATGGAGCAGGCTAATGTGATTACGTTGATCAGACGAGAAGAGAGACTGACAGCGAACTCTTTCTCATGTGGTTCTTGGAAACACAATTAAAGCATTTGGCCAAGGCGGTCTGCCTTCCAGCCAATACTGCTTTCCCTCATGTTGCGTGTGTGCGCATGCAAGTGTTCAGGATACACAATGCGTGTGTTCACTACTATTTGCTGCGCTCATTTTCTTTTTTTTCCACCCCTCGCCCGGGTTTTCACCGTACTGGAGTACCCTCATATGCTCTCACAGCTGCGCCGGTGCATTGATGTATAATGCTGTGATGAATTTCCCAGAAAGGAAACATACCAAGACCCCTCAGGGGTTTATCTGAAGAGACCTTTACCCTCTTCAGCCTCTGCTTAGTAGCCAATGCTCCCTCTGTGTTAAGAGGCCGTATTCAGCACAACAAAACACTTGAGCAGTAAAGCCTCTATGCTTGGATTGCACCAGGTGGGTCGTTTCCTATCCTGACCAGAGAAAGGCAGAGTGTGGAGTCTACGAGGCCATCAGAATAACAATGGGCTCTTCTCATCCTGTATTAGTCTTTCACCCAGGGCACGCTGCAAGTGATTACAATACCAAAGCCATCTCGAAGGGCATCAAATAAACATGATAGTGCCGGTCAGCGGTGTTGAAGGAGGGTAAACACCAAGAGAGATTTGATTTCAGAGATTCTGACTGCTTTAAACAAAATGGTGAGAAGATAATGTGGAGGCTATGTGGAGAGGTTTTGAATCAAACATGAAGATTAGGCAGTAGCCTAAAACTAAAGTTTAAACTTTAAAAATGTTTTAACTCAAATGACTGAGCTGCTTAAGAATTTCTGATTTCAATATTTAAGAAATGGCTCCATCGACCTGTGGCCTCTGGCACGCTGTGGGGGAAATTTGCAGCTGAGCATTTTCTGCCGGCATCTGTGGGTCTTATTCACGGGGGGGACTAACTTGGACCATGAGGTTGACAGGCAAATCGGTTCAGCATCAGCAGTAATAGCAGATAGGTATCTGACTGCTGGTGGTAAAGAAGGAGCTGAACCTGAAGGTGAAGCTCTTGATTTGCCAGTGAATCTTTTAGAATGAGAGAGCAGATACAAGCCAGCCTTTCTTCACAGAGATAAGATGAACTCTGACCTCTGGAAGGAGCCAAAGAATCTGAAAGGATCCAGTAGAGATGGTTCGGGCATCTGATTAGGAAGGATGCCTCCCTTTCAACGTTCTATGGATATCACGGTGAGGAAATTTTCCCACCGATACATAAACTTGTGACAACACCAGTATTACCGATTACACCGAACATTTTACAAGAAAAGACGGCGCCCAAAACGACGGTGGGAAAGTAATGTAATCGATGTATGCCACGTCAAGTAGCAAGTTGCAACTGGGAGGGCAGACCCAGAATACAGTGGAGAGATTATATATTCCATTTGGCCATTGAATACTTTGGGATCCCCCAGGAGGAGCTGGAGGAAGTAGATAGTTAGAGGAGCGTCTGTGGTTCCTTTGCTTAGCCTGCTACCATCCAATCCTAGAGTGATGGATGGATAAATGGATGTAAACCAAACATTTTCAATTGAATCACTCTTTTTTTATACTGTATAAGTTACTCCAGTACTCTAAAGTTTCTCAAGCAGCAGTTGCGTATATATGCTACAAAGTGGAAGGCGTATGTTACGCCTTTGGTTCCTCATTTCCTTGCAGCAGAACTGCTCCGCCCCATTCGCATACATCCCCGGGCAAAATACAGCAGGCTTTTTCCCTCATTACTTGAAAGATGCATTGCATTTATAGAGGCTTCTCGTCCTCATAGCCTCTCCTCATCTTTAACTGAAGGTCCATGGGGATTGTTTGCTGTGAATATTACATTGATGCATGCAGGTAGTGATTATGCAGGCTACTGCAGGCAAGCGGTAAAGCAAAACTGTGTATGCTCTCCTGAAGGTGTGTGAACAATGAATGGTCTGCCAGAGTGCCTTTGTGAAATTGGCATGTTTACATCTGTAAAAGAAAGTTTAGTCATGTCTCCTTACATTAGACACAAGCTCTGTGATGTTAGCTTGTTCTTAGATAAACCAGAAATGCTTGAACTTTTTTACCCATAAATCTAATCTGTGATTTCACTTCAGCACGGATATCTTTCCTATAATGCTGATCAGCATACTGCAGAGTAATTGCAGTTTCATCCTGAGTAATTGGACTCTTTGGGCTTTCTCAGAGCAGTGAAGGGCCATGCAGAAAATCCCAGCATGAGCGGTCGGCAGCCTTTCTCCGATGCGTCTGACCTAGTATTTCCAGCAGCGGCTGTGCACTCTGAGGTTGCAGACAGGGGCTGCTGGGGGGTTTGGAAGAAGAAGAGGGGGTACATGCACAGCCACCGCAGCAGTTTTACTTTTCGGAAAACCTTGCGGCATGCCTTTGTTCTCCATTTCTCATTCTAGCCTCTGTGCTGCTCCCTGGGGAGTTTTGTTATCACCCCCTATATTTATCAAAGTTTCTCTGCAGTTCCAGCCAGGCCCCCTTTTTTTTTTTTCCAGCTCCGCAGCCCACTCGGTGGAAACTGCAACGTCTGTAATGGATCTGTTGGGGACTTGGTGTCGAGGACCGTGACGTCAGGTGGGCTGACTTGTGTGTTTACCTGCCGCCTGGCACGATTACAAGAGCCGTGTGGAGGCGTGTGGCGACAGAGTGGCCACGTCTGTGAAGTAAGCGTGTGAATGGAGACGGAAGCACCCTGCTTCCCTCCCACCCACACTCTCCATATCCTGACAAAGGAAAGCCACTCACTGGGTCAGACAGACCCAGACACTTGTGGGGATCGCCCCTCCTGCACTCCATTCATTCTTTCCCTGTCTCTCTTCCCTCTTTTCACTCTATGTCTCTCTCTTCCCTCTGCCACTTAGCCTCAGTGTTTGGAGGAGGATTGCATAAGAGCTGGACTGCTTCTCCTCCTGGCAAGCGAGGCTTTTTAATTGAAAAGGAGATCCGGAATGAAAACTCCCATTCCCTTTTCAGGCCTCTGTTCTGTGAAAGCACGGAAACGTACCGGGGGAAAGGAGACGAAATGTACAGGGGAGTCGGTGAAAGAAATAGGTCATGTTCTTAAAACAAAATGAAAGAGAGGGAGTCTGACATCCCGCCCGTCTCTGCACTACCTATAATGATCCCGGATTCTTCTTTCTCCTCCCAGTCGAGTCTAACAAACTGGTCACGTGCAGCATACTTTTCTGTCCAGAGAAAAGGGAAGGCGGTTTATGCAATAAAGTGTAACAAAACAGTTGGTCTCTTGTGTACAGAATAATATAAAAGAGGTACTGAGGCATTATTTTTGTAATAAAATATATTGCAGGAAACCTTATGGGATGCAGGCTGTGAATTATGTGTTGTATCGAGTTTATGTACACTTTTAGCAAGTCTTACAGTGATAGATGGGTATCTGCTGGTTTTATATGTTTTAAATATGTGTGTTTCGGCACAAAGTAGAATGGGAGATGGCAGATGGCAGATGTAGCTGTTGTAAGTGTTAAACTACAGCTTGTTTCCTTCTTATATTTAGAGAAACTCTCCTTTTAGGTTGATTTTAATCCCTGAATAAGATTGCGACCGCTGTTGAGTGGCCCACAGTCTGACATGTTGAACTTCCACTTGCCTCAGTGGAGCTGCTCTTTATCCAGCAGTTAAATACTGGCTGTACCGGGCAGGTCAGGTGTGTATGTGAATGTCAAACAAGGTCACACTGACAAAGGGCATGTGTGCTTTCTTGCACAAATAAACAAAGCATCTGTTTCTCCAGGTGTCTCTCCTCTGAGAGTACTAACCTGTTTGTCTGGGCTTCTCAAGCCTAAATCTCACTCCCTATTGTTGAGCCCCAATGCCCTGATCTTCATGTCTCCGTCAGCATATTGATGGTGTTTACTAATGGGATTGGTTGGTCACTGATGGAGGTGAGGCTGGATCAGCTGATGGTTATCAGCGCTTTCGACGGAGTGAGGCCTTGCCGAGGAGGCTGCAGATGCACTAAATCCTGCAGATGTACCCAAGAGAGCTGAGTAAGTCTAAAATAATAAGCGTGCGCTGCTATCCATACAGCAGACCTTTCAATCTACAAACAACACTATGCAAACGCACAAGATTCCCTTTGGCTGATAATTTATTCAACAGAACCGAAGACCTTACAAGGTTAAGAGCCACAGAGTCAAAAGGCTTCTCTGCCTATTAATTGCCTTTGATCAGTAGTTGATGCATAATTGAAATAGCCTAAGCGCGCTGAGGGGGGCCTTGGAAAGTGTCGAATCAGAGCGATGGGGTTGCAAAGAGCAGGATCTGAATGCTTGCCTTGCTGATATGCAGTTCACTCAGAGAGTTGAGACATGAAATAGGCAGGTATCTGAAGGCTTTTATTCCTCATAAAATGATCTTTGTCTTTGAGAATACTGCTCCCTATTTGATAGACAATAGCCTAGATGTCCTGCTGTCTTAAAGCCACAATCTTAAACTGTAAGGTAACTCTAGTGCTGCTGGTGTTACCGTGTGTATTCACTCCTCTGGGCCTTCAGATTGATTTATCCTTGCTTCAGAACAGGCCTCAGGCATGTTCTTCAGTTCAGACTGGCCCTTCGGATGTGGGGCATTTGGCAAAGTCACTCTCTGAACAACTGTGCAAATATGCTTTCCACTTCTGCTGCGATAGGCCAGATAAGATGTATTAAACGGGTCCTATTATGCTTTTGTGCTTTTTACCCTTTCCTTTAGTGTGTTATGTAGTTTTTTGTGCATGTAAAAGGTCTGCAAAGTTACAAAGTCCACGCCAAAGGGAGATACTCTCCCCCACAGACACACTGCTCCTGAACTGCCTAAAATGCCTCGATTGAAGTCCTGCCTTTTCTTCCGTAACGTGGTGACCAATCAGAGCAGACTGGGCTTTTCGGGAGGGAGAGCCAGAAGCTCAAACAGAGCGTTTCAGACAGAGGGTGAAAAGAGGTGCTGCAGCACAGCCGGCTTGAGAAAAATAAACCGTTTTTTTTTTTACATTGAAGCATGTAAACATGTTCTAGTAAAAACCCCAAATGCAAGTATGCACCTAAAAATAAGCATAATAGGTCCCCTTTAATAGAGAGCTGGGAATTGATGAGATCCTTAAATTGTTCCATTGATGCTTCTTTTTGGACAAAAAATGGACTACAATAGAAAATTCCCAGAGGTGGTGATGTGAGAAAATAGAAGGTTTCTAGATTTTGATTAAGATCCATACATTTCAATGGATTTAATGAAGAAAATAGTGGCATATTTTAGGTAGTCAGGTCCGTATTGATTTTTCACCCGATGTGTGCGAATTCCTTTTTACAATTACTTAATGTTTGTTTTCAAAGAAAAAGGTTAATCAAGGACAATTTGTAATATGATATAATGTCTCTGTGTAGGTTGCACATTAAGCATTTTTACATACATATGGTATGCTTTTTTTTTGCTGTAGAAACATTTTCCTTGTGTTGTATAGCTTGTTAACTTGAGTGGATTCACCTGTACCTGAGTCAGCATCATACACATTTACATTGAAGATTGCTGGATGGTGAAAATTACCTGTCAGATGTGTTCATATAATAAGCCGTTATCCTGTTGATAAAGCGACTCTCTAGCCAGTAGAGACTAGCTATTGTTACGGCGCTTATTGTAAGTCTACTGTCAGACTTGCAAACTGTAACTCAAACTGAATGGCAATTAAAAACTGTTTATTGCCCAAACAACACACCTGACACAAGACAGCAAAGAAAACAGCTTGAGGTTTTCTAAAGAAAGCCAATATTTGCAGTGTGATGCTTTATAATATTGTAAATAGTCAGCAGATGGATGTTTGTTTATCCGCAGACATAGCCACAATGATGTTGTTGCAGCAGCAGCAGTCCTGTTATTCTCGTGCCACTCAATCTGGTTTTCATTTAGGCAAAACACAAAACGAATGTGTTGTAGGAAGAAATCAGTCACCTGTAGAACACCTTCAGGTTGTTTGTCTTTCCCTGTGTATGCTTAGATTCAGGTCCTTTTAAAAGCATATTATAAGGAACCAAAATGAGTTGAAGAAATTATTAACATGCTTTTGTTATTACTTACTATTATTTACTCCACTAGGCTACACTGTCATATGCATTCCACTATACTGATTCTTGCTCTTATGTCATTCTTTGAGTTGTCGTTATTTATTCCAGTACGTCTATACATCTATAGCCATTTTATTGTCTCTTAAATCTAAATCTTAGATCTATTTTTTTTCACGATCACTGCCCTCATGTTCACATGATTATATCACTCTCTATCTCTCTATCTGCAAGATAAAAACCCAACTTTTAAAAATCCTTACACACAGAAAAACTGGATTCATTTTCTGTATATATTAGTGTATTTGCTACAAAATATGAGGCAACATGGAGAAGAGAGATTTTTGAAATGCATAAACATGTAAATTCCCCAAAAGTCTATAAAATATGCATTGTTGGAAGTTGATTGTGTAAAAATGCTAATTTAACATTGGCTCTGTTTAAGCCATCCTCACATGGGTCTGATTTGTGTAAAGGGAGACTCAGTGTCCTCTTGAAGCATCATGTGTCACATCATGGCAAACATCACAGACATGTGAAGGTGCATTTTTATGTACAGAGCCAGAACAATGGCTTGCAGTAGAGGCTTAATTTACACCTGAGGTAATGGATGCACTGATACTAGGCTGAAGGGATGTTGCACTCACCCTTAAGCTAAAAGAAAATACACAATTCCTGTAATTTACTGCCATGCATTGCTTTAAAATGTTATTGCCACCCTTGTGTTTTGCTCCAATTTGTTAAATGTAACTCAAGTGGATGACGGGGACAATTTTAATGAGCAATATAGTCAACAACAGGGACATGGACAGGCGAATGGTGAACACATATTGTTGATAACATTGGCCAGAGTAAAATACACTGTAGAGGATCCGGTCCCATGGAGATTAGTTATTTTCTAGTAAAATACGGCCATATCTTATTTAGAAAATAGGGAAACGTTTGAATTATTGTGGAAATGGTTCTTCTCTGTCGTGGTCTGATGACCTTAATCCAGAGGTTAGAAGTGCAAGGACTAGTGCTGTCATGCTATTATTAGACGCTTCTGACACATTGTCGAGTTGGAGTATCCCTCTCCCATCTGGCTTATTGTGTAGCAGCCAAATGTCTGCTTCTGGATTGGCAGCTCTCCTTCATAGCTCATTTATATTCATAGAGTTTGTCCTGCGCGGCCCTGACCTGACCTTACATTTTCATGTTTGAAGCTGCGTCCCTGTTGCAGGGAAGCAGCCTGCTGATCTATGTGCTCCTTGATAAACGTGGTTAGGCCGGTGCTCCCACATGGACATCGGTGCAGCAATCATATTAATAAAGAATAAGCACTGCAGATGTTCTAAATAAAGCACAGCGGCGGTGTGTTTTTCCTCATGCTAATTATTCCCCTAACTCTGCACTGCACGATGTTTATATGCAGCAATGACATAACTAATTTATTCCTATTACTCAAGTACAATAATTTCATAGAAACACAGCAGCAGCCAGCAAACAATGGGCCCCAGCCTCATCCGAGCCTCCACCGAGTTGAAAGTTAACTGGTCAGAATGAAATTTTCTTACTCATTTAAACAAAAACAGTGACAGACAAGACATATTAGTGGAGACACATCAGTTGTAGGGATGAAGACGGTGACCTGCCAGGTCAGGATTTCAACCCTGCAGGTGCATAGCTGCTTTCATATCACTAATGATGAAGTGAAACCTTTTGTTTCGTTAGGAGACCTGTGAAAGCATTTTGGATTTGACATCTGACCGCACTCTGTGAGAGGTTTAGAGGTTGAGTCTCAACAGACATTACAGGAGAAATATTCATCAGTCTTCTTTGGAAATGCAGAAACAAGAACGCCTCCGCTCCTAACCTAGAATTTCTGGGGAACTAGGAGCAGCGTTGTCCTATCTTGCAACGTTTGTTTATACCAGTTCTGCATTGCTCAAGTGCTTGTAAAATAAACAGATAGACCACCGGACACTATCGTTTCTACCTGGCTAGGTAATATATGATAAGGAAACATTCCTGAAGTCAAGTGTGGTGAAGATCAGCCTGCAGATGTAATACATTTTGTGAACATGTGGATAACTTTATTGTCAATCTACAAGAAACTGCTGTTTGCTGAGTCCCGTGCTCTTTTGCGTCAGCTTCCCAAACTCCAATAAGGAACATTACATAGCAGCCAGGGATGTGCCAATATGACTCATTTTACTAGAGGTGAAAACACTTTGGAGAGAGAAAGACAGACAGACAGACAGCAGCAGCAGATGGTGGAGAGGTAAACAGTGCACGCATTACACTGCATTAACTGTATCTGAAAATTGTGTGCATGTGAGTGAAAAGAAATCCTTTTTAATCTTTCAATAAACTAATGTTAACATACAGAGACGGAAGAAAAACTCAGATCTCTACTTAAGTAAAAGTAGAAATACTGCAGTGTAAAATATTAGCTATAAGTGCATTGAAAATATTAGGCTACTCAAGTAAAAATACATACATATTAGCATCGACATATACTTAAAGTGCCAAAAGTAAAAGTACTCATTATGCAGAATAATCCATATTATATCATTTTATTCTAATTATTGATGCATTAATGTGTTCATCACTTGTGTGTGTTTCAGCTGGTAAAGGTAGAGGTAATTTTAATGACTTTATATACTGCTGGGTAGTTTAATCTATAATAATACATCATCATTTATTAGTTTATTAATAACCTGAATCTGCAAAGTAACTAAAGTTATGAAATTTATTAAACTTAGTTGTTTAATAGAAGGGAAAAGACGGTATCGGATTGGTATTGGTATCGACAGATACTCAAGGTTGCGGTATCGGTATCGGACATTAAAAGGTGGTATCGAGCCATCTCGCTAACATTATATTCACAGTCCCATGCAGTCAGTTCATCACTACATTATTAACGCTACAGTATGTAGTAAACAAGCCTATGTACACCCCTTCAACATGTGGAGAAACCCAAACCCTCCTGTTGCTGCTAAGAATACAAACAGCCACCTTTCAATTACCAACCCATCTCTCTACCTCCTTCGTTCACCTCCTGCCGGCACCATCTCCACTACAGATATTCTGCAATTATGCCAGCTGACAGACCCTGAAGCCCTGACTGTCACTCTAGATTTTTACAGCACACCGATTCAGTGAAGACACGTTAAATTAAAATGTCCTCAATTTTGAGCAAAGATATTTTAATGTGGCGGTACTAACAGAATACTAAACAAATGTAAGACGCCGTAATGAGATTGTTCTGCTTTCTTGAACTTGAATTCATGTGTGATGGGATGATTGGCTGTGGCATCTATAATGGCATTATGAAGAGTTAAGGGCATTAACATCATCTGGGGTGAGAGCAGGTGTAATTGAGACATGGCACGCGGTCAGCAATCTGACGGTAAGATGTGTTTTAAATGAGAGGTTGGGCGAGCTCCGTTCCTGCTGATTGTGCTAATCTGATAACTCTTCAGACCTGAGATGGATGTGTTGTGGATTAAACCCATCTGGTTCCCCTCCATTAAGAAGGCTATTAAGAGGAATATTTAATGTTTGCTTTATTTCATTGCATGAGAAACAGTGCGTCGCAGGTGCCAAGTAGTATAACAATCTCTCGTAGAAACCGCATAGCCTGCAGGTGTTCTGCTCTCCTCTGAGCCCTCGAGGATATTTGTAACCATTAGCTCTGATGCATTCTGGACATTTTTGCTAATGCTAATGAAGTGACTACGTTTATGTCATGACAGTCATTCACATATCGAGGGAGTATGAAATCAGATGCACGTTTACTAATTGCTGGAGTTTTTTATGTACGGCTTCATCGAAGGTTTTAAAGATTTTAATCTCTTCATATACTCCCGGGTAATTCTGGATTATCGGTGAAGCCCTGGTGACGGGCAGCTCATTTAACGATGATGTTCATTAGCGGTGCGACGGGAGGGTGAGACGCAGGGCTGAGTGGCGAGCAACACGCTGCTGTTTGGCTCGCTATCAAGCCCCCGTCACTGTGACAAGGATGACAGCAAAACTGAGACTAGCTGCCCCGGCCCATTACAACAATCAACAGTGCTGGGAATGTGATGTGCTCACACACACACTCATTCTCCTTATAGCGATCTGGCCTTTTGTTCTAATGGAAGAACTGGCTTGGCTTTTAAAAGCGGTCAATTAAGCTCAATTGAAGGAAGGAGGGAAATCAGCATGTTACTTAATGAATGTCAGGAGACAAGTAATTATGACATGTCTGGAGAATGAGGCTCTGGCGTGAAAATGAGCCGACCCAGACTGACGCATTAGTGAGGATAGCGATTTATGTGATGGGGACGTATTCGCCTGTAGCATGTACCCATCTGTGGAGCATGACTTGTGAATGAAAATTAGCTGATTTATGCAGTCTTTGTTACAGCAGAGTAGGATGGTAATTAGAGAGGGCAGGAAGTCACAGGTGACCGCTGCAGACAGGAACTCTTTTTATGCTTGAACATGACAGTAGAACAGTAAAAGCCCATAAATGCACACGTTTTTATATACATGGAAAAAATGTTATCTGATCCAGAGCTGCAACGATTAGTCGATTAGTAGTCAACTATTAAATTAATCGCCAACTATTTTGATAATCTATTCATCGGTTTGAGTAATTTTTTTAAGAAAAAAGTCCAAATTCTCTGACTCCAGCTTCTTAAATGTGAATATTTTTATGGTTTCTTTATTCCTCTATGACAGTAAACGGAATATCTTTGAGTATAAGATGTCATCTTGGGCTTTGGGAAACACATTTTTCACAATTTTCTGACATTTTATAGTTCAAACGACTAATTGATTAATCAAGAAAATAATTGTCAGATTAATCAACAATGAAAATAATCATAAATTGCAGCCCTAATTTTATTACATCAGAAATTTTAAATAACCTTTAACCATTTAAAATTCAATGTTCATGTGTAGTGCGCCGTGTCCTCAGTATGAAGTGGATTCTGCACAGTCAAACAATATTTTTCATTTCAAAAAAACATATTGGTTCTGCTTTGGAGTTTTCTCTATTTCATAAGAGAGTAGTTCTCCATACCCTTCCTCCCCCCCACCCCACTACCTACACTGTGAATTTCTAGTCTGAAGTCTGTTCAAACAGGGTAGAACTGGCCTTCATTAGGCAGGTTTTTGTATTTGTCCACCATGTCTTTGGACTCTGTATCTTTCTCCTACAGGCGCTCAGTCTGAGAACGAAAATGCCTGACCGTTTTTATGTCAAAGAGCACATCAAGTCTTCAAGAATTCAAAGAACTGTCTTTCACGTTGTTAATTCAAATGCCCTGCATGTACACTTGTGACATCAGTGTGAGCATAACTGCATTCACAGCCAATGGTTTAGAACTGTTAAGGCTAACGCTTTCTTTCTTTCTTTTCCTCTCCCACTCGCTCTCTTATTCAGTCTATTTCTCCTGGCTGTCTATAAAACATGCTGAAATTGCCCCTGGCCTATTTTCTGCTTCCTGTATACTCCCTGAAGTCAGCACGAGTGGCCTTTTTCCACCGTGTTCTTTGGCTTTACCTCATATCTTGTCATCCCAAACGTCTCAGTATGAAGAAAATATATATTTTTTTAATATTATACTATCAAAGGACATCAGCTGGAAAGTAGCTTCTTCCTCCGCTCTTCGTCTGTCTCATCCATATCTATAAAACGTCTGTAGTTTCTCTCTGTAATAATTCATCATCCCATAATGTGAGTCATATGGAGAGTTGGTGGATAAGGTTTGATTCCCTGATGTTATTAAATAGGCTGTAGTAAGCGCGTATTGGTGTTGATGCTTTCTTAAATCAGTGATGAACTTTAAGATGATGACATCAACAGTGTTTTAGTTGGATATTAATGACCTATGGTATGGAGTCCCTCTTCCCAGACTTCATCAGACTCTCCTGCTGTTCATTAGTTGTGTTTGTAGATCACTGGAAGTTGGAGAAGACTGCCGTTCCACTTAGCTAGAAGTCATCTGTGTCCTCCTGCCAGCCATCAGTGTTGTAAACACAGCAGCACTCCTTGCCAAAGCACTTCCACAGATGGCTCAATGAAGCACTCTGCCTTGTTGTTCCTGTTTATTCAGCACTGCTCATCCCCATAATGAAATAGCTTCATTACAGCAATTTGCACTCATTCAGCATTCTGGGAGAGCGTGCAGATGCTCAAGTTGCACCGGTAAGCTTTGAGGAAATGAACTAGTCCCACTCTTCAAAAAGCAACAGCCGCTGAAAACTTTACGTAATGTGTTTGACAAATTACATATTTAGGCAACCGCTGTGGATCATCCTCTCTGACACTCTCGGATAGACACGTGTTCTTTCTGTTGTATGCTTACAGCCCAGCTGAGCCCTGAAACAAGCACTGAAGGTGGTGTGTCACAAGAGGGGCACTGAGAGATGATGTGCAAAAGGCTGCAGGGAAAAATAGCTGCAAATCAGTTTTCCCTGGCCCAGTGTGACACGTCATTTGCACTACATCTCCTGAAAAGTTGAACAGTTTTTCAGCATTTTTAATCTCATATTCTTGCCGCCACGTTGCAGTGCTTCAGTGCTCAGAGTTTTGTCCTTCCTTTGAAAGTATTTCTCCTCTCTGTATGAGCACACACTATCGATAGGGTAGTATGCCTTCAGACATGATTCAGCACCCTATCTCCTTACCTATCAGATCAATATGCCTACCTCTATACTTTGCCGTAACATACTTAAGATAAAAATGAGAATCGCCAAGCCCTAATCCAAAGCGATTTACAGTAAGTGTATTCAACCATGTGGGTACAACCATGGACAAAGTGGATGTAGTCCCCGTGAAACCCATTAGTTTGTGGATTATGGTTTTAAAGCCTTGTGTTTGACATTTTGGCTGTCGCCATCTTGGTTTTTGACCATCTGCATCTTGTTTTTTGCAACCAGAAGTGACACGAAAGGGTGGAGCTAAGTACAACCGAACTCCACTCCACTCCCTAAAGCATACCTTGCTCAATCATGTATTTACTAAATTAACATCATGATGTATTGAAGAAGACTTGAAACTAGCGATAGAGACCATAAACTCATATTTACAATGTTTACTGAGGTAATAAATCAAGTGAGAAGTAGGGTCATTTTCTCATAGACTTCTGTATAATCAGACTTCTTTTTTCAACCAGAGGAGTCGCCCCCTGCTGGCTATTAGAAAGAATGCAAGTTTAATGCACTTCCGCATTAGCTTCACTTTACAGAACCAGAAGTTTGCCAGAAGTGCTACATTTAGAGACAATAAGTGATCGAGAAAGGTCTCTCTCTGGTTGTAGTGCAGTGTGTACCTTGTGTTTATTTTGTGTGTTGTTGATTTGTCACTTAATCTCCTTTTTATTACCCATGTAAAGTAGCCGGTAGTACATTTAACAACACAACACACCTTGTTCCTCTGAGAAACACATTCTACCTGATGGCAATTTTCAGAGCGCACTATGCAGTATGTGTTTAATCTTCTAAATAGTGGTAGCCTAGAGAGCCATCGTAAATTACCGTATGATTAAACAGGTGATCTGTCCTCAAGGGAATATGTTAGTGTAAGACCAGCAGCTGTTGATGACTCGAGGGGAAACCCCATCTTTGATTACCATGATAGTCATTTCAAGTGACCATAAATCACAGTCGGTTAGATTAAAATAGTGGCACACCTTTGTAGCGCTCATCCCTGCTGCCAGTCTAAGGTCCAGAAAGCAGAACCCCTTCACCTCACGGCCTCAGTATTCATCTCCAGACCCGGTCACATCACTAGCCAGTGACTCAATACATCCTCTTATGAAAGTACTGTGTGTGTCATTTCACGGCACTTCAAAGCACCGTGTGCCGGCGCCGCAATACACCGTTGTCAAAGGGAATACAATAGGAGAATAGTTTGAAGTGCAATCTTAGGCGTACAACAAAGTGAGTCATTCTCTGAATCGTTCTCTGCCAAGTCTCACTCATTGCTCCATTCCTCTCCGATCATTTCACCTGACCATTTTTTTGCTGTTCTGGGGTACAATAACTGGGCTGTGTTAGGGGGAAGATGGTTAAAGCATGAAATTCTGACTCATTTTCAACAGGTCATATTCAGGTTTTGTTCCTTTTTCATGCTGAGATTCAGAAGGAACTCCCTCAGTATTGATAGCACATATAGACTCAACCACAGTAGGGAGATTGGCATATTTATACCTGTTTTTTTGAACCTCTGTTATATATGTGTTGCCAGTTCTGGCATCCAACAATTACTCGGAATATCACCATCCAACCAACCGCGCAGTATTTGCCCTAACCTTGCTCTCACCCTGAAAGGATCTGGAAAGTAATTTTCCTATTTCTTAAAGGTCGTTTGAGAAGCCAGTCATGTAAAAGATAAAGATTCACATTGTGTCTCCGTTTCCTCTCCCTATAAACAACCAGGAAATTGAAAGTAATAATTCCTGACAGGATGGCATACCTGTCTGAGATGGGTTTTCCATGACATTAGAGCATCCTTCGCTATCCATCTACGCTTCTTTCACTTCTGCAAATATAATTTCTGTTATGCCTGTGTGGGTGGTGCAGGGTTTTTTTACAACCTGTATTTGAATGTGATTCATTCATTCTCTAGTGCGATCTATTTCTCATCAGAGAAAGCAAAGCATTGGGGCTGTTTTACAACATCAGAGGATCAGGATAGTCTTTGATCCGAGGCAGTGCAGTGAAGAGACAGTCTGAGAAACTGCAATTTATGTTTATTGTGCTCAAGACCTTCTCCTTTTTCTTAAAGGATGCACAGTATTGATATTTTTGCAGACAACAGATGTTTTTCACAGTCACAGTTATCTGTTTGTTTTCCACCAGTGGAGATTACCTATTACACTTAAACTGTGATGTTTGGTGCAGATGGAGACGTCTAATAAACTCTGCTTAGTGTTGGCTTATTGCATTCCGATAAACATTTGTCTCGGCATAATATTTCCAAACACCACTTTTCAACAGCAGGCGGCTCCCCTGTAAAATGCTTACTATCACACTGTTGCCTCAACAGATTTTTTTGTGAAAATAAAGAGAAGGAAATCTGCTCCTTTCGGTCATTACAAAATATACTGATACTAGGGCTGTCAATCGATTAAAATATTTGATCGCAATTAATCCCATGATTGTCCATGATTCACATTTTTTTTTTATCTGTTTAAAATGTACCTTAAAGGAAGATTTGTCAAGTATTTAATACTCTTATCAACATGGGAGTGGCAAAATATGCTTGCTTTATGCAAATGTATGTGTATATATACTGTATATTTGTACATATTATTATTAGAAATCAATTAAAAACACAAAACAATGACAAATATTGTCCAGAAATCCTCACAGGTACTGCATTTAGCATAAAAATATGCTAAAATCATAACACGGCAAACTCAAACCCAACAGACAACAACAGCTGTCAGTGTGCTGACTTGACTATGACTTGCCCCAAACTGAATGTGATTATCATAAAGTGGGCATGTCTTTAAAGGGGAGACTCGCGGGTACCCATAGAACCCATTTTCAGGTCTAGGGAACCCCTTTAAAAATGGCCATGCCAGTTTTTCCTCTCCAAAATTTCAAGCAAGTTTGGAGCGTTATTTAACCTCCTTCGTCACAAGCTAGTACAACATGGTTGGTACCAACGGATTCTTTAGGTTTTCTAGTTTCAAATGATGCCAGTATCTTCACTCTAGCTTTAAAACCTTTGAAAGATCGATTGTGTTAATGTATTAAAGAAATGAATGGCGTTAAAACAAATTTGCGTTATTATCGCGTTAACTTTGACAGCCCAAATCGATACTGCTAAAATGAGTGCTATACAGTATTGTGCACCCTTAATTCTTATCCTAAACTCACCATCTATAACAAGTAAAATGTTACAGGAATAACCAAAAAGGCACCCTCTACATTTTTGGAGACTCATTCCTTCTAACCGCAGCTTCCTGATTGACTCTTGTGTTGCAACTGTTGTGCCCTCAGAGGAACTTGGACTCCATTCTTGCTCGCCCCCATATGTTTAGCATTTGGGTCCAACATGAAGGCTCGTGGATGGGCCTGAGGCCTTTCGCAGTGTGGCAGATGGTGGATTATCCAAACAAGCGGACAAATTACCCAGGATTCCCCTCTGTGCCTGGACACTGTTGAGAGCAGCAGTGGGACCAGCAGCCAGACCTGCCAACAGTGGGTCAGCTGGCACCGGGGGGGCCGCTCACACACTGCCCTGTCTCACTTCCTGGCATCTTCATCTTCCATCCATTTCCATTCTTTCCCTGTCAACTCTTACTCATTCCTCTCCCACTTGGCAATAGGCAAACAGATCTTGGAGTTTTTTTTTTTGTTTCATCACAATTCTCCTTTCTTTGTTTGTTTGTTCATTGGACTTGATTTGAGGATGATTTAAAGTGAAGTCTGCAGATGGGCTTATTTTGATTGATTTCATCTCCCTGTGTTGCTCCCTACGTGAAGCGGCACAATTACGACGAGAGGGCCACAACAAATGGCCCGTGTTCAACCAGAATCTATTGTAGGAAAAACAATAAAAACAAGCTAGTGCCGTGCCATTAATTCCGCTGGGCTCCATTTTTAGGAGAGACACATACGAGGCTAATCTCATTTACCCATAGCGGTTCTGGGAAGCCATGTGTCACCTTCCAGAAAATGTCCGGGACAACTAATCCACCATTGTCATACAATAGACCTTGATGGTGATAAATTATACTTTTAGGACGTGACTCTTAAGTCTTAATAGTGATCAAATGCCCCCTTTCCTAATTGAATTGTCCTGCAGGCATTACACGGTCCATGTGAGTGTATCAGGACTGGAGCCAGGGGAGGCTGAAGATTCTTGGTGCTCTGTGCAAACAGACCCTGAATAGCTAATGAATGTTATTAATGAAGCCTGCTAATGCAAGCAGACAGCCATTCAAATGTAACCGTTTCAAGGGAACATAACCGTTATGACGGAATAATCCCCCTCATCCACAATAACCGCATCATCTGTTTCATCCATTCATGTTTTTATTCATGAGTTCTTGGAGTCGTCAATATTCTGCCACTCCACCACTCCTTGTGTCCTCTCAGTACTCCTCGCTCGTGAGCCGGGGCTCCCTGTTTCGCGGACTGCCAGCGGAAAGGTCAGCCATCATTTAGCCAGCGGAGAATGAGTTTGCCGTTGCCACGTCCTCCACGCTGTGTCCACAGGAATTTACACAACAGCCGTAGAAAATGTCAGTACACAGAGAGCATGGTGATAAGACGCTTACGACATGTCTACCTCCTCGCTGTGATTTAGAGGAATTAGCAGGAAACAAGCGTAGCAAGTGATGTATCATGTTGTTCTCTGCTGGAATGATCACACCATGTGTGTGTGTGTGTGTGTGTGTGTACGCACAGAAACAGGCAATAATGTTACTCCACAAACTATTTTTTTTGGCTCTAGTGTGTGTGAAGGAAAGTCTCACAAGTTCTGGAGAATCTGAGCCAGAAGAAGTTGGCCCCTCCTGTTCCTGACAGGATTCTGGTAGCTTCCTATGTCTCAGCAGGAAGTGCAATAAGTCAGACTTCTCAGTCTTTCATCTCCACACCCACAGGACCGTAGACTCTATCTCCTCCATATGTTGCTTAGTCGGCCGTCTCATACACTGCTGGAATATTCATGTTTGTCAGTTTGTGTCTCTGCCTGTGTCTATCTCACTGTTCACAGACACAGACACACAGTATTGACTCCAAACTCCCATTCAGCATAAATCAAAAGCCTCTTCCACTTTACTGGAGTAGAAGAGACCCCCCCCCACCTCGATAACATTTCTTCATCTGCCTAATTTCCTGTCAGTCCCTTAGAGACTCCATCTCAGCAAAGAATATGTTTTATTCATCGGAGAAAAACAGAGAAGCCAAGTTAGAATTACACTTGTCAGAGGTTAACAGCACGACTGCGCATAGCGGGGAGATTATGACTGTTCGACATTCAGCCACCTCACCAGTGTGGAATCCAGTGTGTGTGCTCCCCGAGGAGAGCGGATGAGCAGCGTTCGGGAGGGAGGCAGCAGGTGCAAGAATGTGTTAGCAGCTCTGAGCGGGATGGGTCTTGTCAGCCCACCCTTGGCACACTGTAGGGAGGAGGAGGAGGAGGGGAGGGGTGGTATTATTGCGGTGCCGTGACGTACGTCTATGGGTGTGTGCATGGTTGTCTGTCGCTGGTATGCAACTTGTGTATTGTACGGACATTTATGCCAGTCATGTGTGCCCTCCAATGTGTACAAGTAACTACAGGCCTCCTATTCATGTGTCAGTTGACCTTTCTTTAGCATCATTTTTGTATGAGTGTAGTCGCCCACACAGCTGGAAGAGGAATCCAGAAACCTTCCATTTGCTGGTTCTCTCACCGGCCGAATACCAGCAGATATGCAGCCTTGTGAGGCCCTGGCGTGGTATTTTAGACCTCAGTAATGGATGGTTTTACTCTACAAGGTGGAGTTTTTAGTACGTCTCTTTTTTTGTGTGTGCGCGCAAGCGTGTGAATAATTATGGTAGAAAGTGGGCGGTGTGGTATTCCTAGCATGACGTATAGAGGGAGATGGCTTAAATCAACATTGGCATTCCTTTAGGAAACATGCTCGGCAGCTGCTCATAACCCTGTGATAACGCGCTCCCTGCCCTAGTGACAGAAGAATGAGCTTCTTCATACTGTTCAACGCTCTTTGTGTTTTGCTTGCATCCACATTTTGTGAAAGGGATTTTGGCAACGAGGAAGGCATTCCTGCTGGGGTTGAAGGAGGCAGCCAGACCGCATGGAGGATGATTACACTCCTGAGGGAAACAGCGGATGCAGTGGGAGAATGAAACTTAGTTGGGCACATCAGTACTGCATGTTCACCGCCCGCGCTAGCTCCCTCACCTACTTTCAACCATAATAAAAAAAAAAATGTTAATTGTTTGTCAGCTACAATTGCCTGTGTTTCCATCACATTACTTAACTGTTCTTTCTGGGTTTGTTTTTAAGGTCACCAAAGAACAGATATCCTAACACATACATACGTTTTCCTCACTTTACAACTGCATTGTCCCGAGTTAATGATGCAGTTATGCAAGCTACGTCAGTGGTGTGATCCATAGCTTTGGCACTCTTATCAACCTTCTACTGTGATTCTTGTTTCCACAATGGCAGTAGCACGTTATTGGATCCGGGAAGGGGATGAGGCAAAGATTACTCACTCAGCATCATCCATTTTTATTGGCGTGCGTGTTTTTACGGAATTGCTATTGACTCTTAAGTGCAGGGTACAAAGATACTCTATGGGACATTGCCATGCAACTCCCGGAGCCCGATTCCAGTCAGATGTTAATGACTATTCTGCAACAGTGACACTGCCGTTCCTAAAACACTGTGCTGGCAGAGATCCCTCTCAAAGCCGTAGTTTCATTAGTGGTGTTGTTTTTTTGGGACTTGGGCTATAAAAGTTGGTGGCATGCTGACGGGTGTTTGGCAGAGGTTCCCGAGCGACTAGCGGTGCTGCTGCTGCTGTTGCTGCTGGCGAGGTTAGCGGAGAAGCCCACGTGGCGCGCTGCAGCCACATGTCTGGGGCCCAGCCAACAGAGAGGCGTCATAAAACTCAGGTATGCGGCCTTGCACACTAGACACTGACATAGTATTATTACTGTGTAATCCTTGTTCAGCTACGAGCACTAATAAAGGCAGCTGTGTTTGTCTTTCTTTGATCGTATCTGATAGTTTATTTTTTTTTACTTAATTTTTACAACTTTTTTCCACAGTGTTTTCCACATTTTTTAGGATATTATTTTTATTACTATTATTATTATTATTATTATTATTATTATTATTATTATTAGTGCAAGTCATTTTGCCCAACACAATCATATGCATATTAAGTTATTGATGTAAGACATCGATGAGTATTGCAGATGTTAACATTTTCACATATGTGACAAACATGAGTGACAAAAAATCTATAGTATATTTCAATATAATGCTATCCAAAGGGAACAGTAGTGTAAATAATTAGTATAGAGCTGCAACGATTAATCAATTAATCGGTTAGTTGTCAACTATTGAATTAATCTCCAACTATTTTGATAATCGAGTAATAGGTTCGACTCATTTTTTAAGTCAAAATTCTCTGATTCCAGATTCTTAAATGTCAATCGTCAACCAAACAACTAATCAATTAATCGAGAAAATAATCAACAGGCTAATTGATAATGAAAATAGTCCTTTGTTGCAGCCCTAAAGCACTATTGAAGGAGATAGAAGACCCAAATCAGACTCTGCTGCAGATATATTATATTACCAAAAGCAATCACAGAGATCCGGCCTTCAAAATTAAATATGCTAAAATGCCAACGACTTCTCCATTACGAGCTTATATTGGCATAGCAATGCTTTAACCTGAGGTCACTGTGGAATAAGCCAAAAATCTTTAACACTAATTCCCACACCCCATCAATCAGCAGCCTGTAAACCAGTCCCATTCCTGCAGTGTATAAACTCCTGTATGTAATATCCTGTGTACGAATGGCAGTACAGCAGGAGGCGTTAAAGGATTTGCTCATTAGCCAGTAATAGAACTAGCTTAGTCAAGGTTTACATTGCAGCTTGTTTTTTTCCTGGGTAATCAGTTTTGTTTACAAGAGCTCATTTTCCACAGTTGCACCCTCGGGGTCGATTTGCATTCATTGTTCAGTCTTCTGGAGTTTTTGTTGTGTGGTTGACTCATTAAGGAAAATGAGCTCGCCTTTATGGGACAGCTCTTTGTTGAGTGTGAATAGAGCAAATTTGAAGAAGATTTGAATTAGGAAGTTCATTCAGAGTGGGACTGAACTGATGTTTGAGTTTTTGTTTCAAGCTGTCACGATACACACGCATCGCTAGCAGGATTTGTGTTTTGTTTTATGTCACCGGTAAGCACACATCACTGTGGTAGTTTACTAGTAAATCAGCCTCAGTTGGCAAAACAACATGAATTCACTACAGCGTATAAACGTATTCCTTTCTGCTCAATCGAAGTGACATCCTTTCTTTTTGCTCGCTCGGGTGTTGTGTCTTGTTTACTCCTCAGGGACAGGTGCTCAGCAGTATTGATATGTACGCTCTCCCCATGAATTTTAAAGCCCTTTGATTAACAGGGATCCATGTGAATAGCTAATGAAATTGCAGAAACGCATCCCCTGTAAAAAATTATGCATCATCCCATGCAGGGTTGTCAAATATTGACTTAAATGCCAACAAGGGATCTAGAATTTAGATTTTGATACTGTATGACAAACCAATCAAATAGCTTATGAAAGCAATGAAATGTCAGGGGTACAACAATGTAATAAAATTAAATGAATGACAACAGGAAGGGTTTAATGAAAACAAAATTCAATAGATGCCTGCTGCAATATTTATGACAGGTTTATAGCCAGTGAACAAATGGGAGATAATAATCAGCATGAGCAGGATATCCTAGAAAAACAATATGCTGAAACCTGTTTTTGCTACCCCATTTGCAACGATTTTTCGTTACATGTTGATTTTTTTGACAGATAAATAAAATTTGGCAATATAAAACAATCTTCTAAAAGATGGTTTGAAGGTTTTCTACAGAAACACTTGCAGTATAAAGGCTTTCTTGTGAGGCCAACACTTTTTGGCTTGTGCCCTTCCATCAGGGTCATCAGGATGACCTCTTCAGACTATTTCCCCTCTCCGTGCACCTTGGAAGTGGGTAAAGTTGAGCCAGAACTCTACATATCATACCATGTCCTCAGAGCCACAATGGTGCAGAAGAAAATAATGCAAATGACCATCTGCTACTGTGTTCGTTCTTCCAGTCTGTATAAGGAGGACAGGTCTGCACTCAACTGCACCTGCGTGGAGCCTGGTTAGCATATTTGTGCCAACTGGTTGGCATGTGGGTGAGACACATGGAAATGAGGGGAGAATGTATAAGGACTTTTTATGTTCTCTGTTTCACTGACAGTGAAGTAACATCTCTCTCTGACGTCCTGTTTTTGTTTAGATTAATGTGATTTGGTTGCAAAGACAAATGCAGATGCATGTTTGCTTGCACCCAATCTAAGAACCCATCGGTTATCGGTCTGACGACAGATAAGCCTCTGGGGGCAAGGGGCTATATTTCTTGGGTTCTGGTGTAGCCAGCAGATATCCAGGCCAAGACTTGCTTTTCCGTGCACTGCTCATTGTTTATAGTCCGATTGGCAACTTGAGATGCGAGACTGAAGTTGGAGTTGAGAGACGATGTCTATGACCGGACTGTTTCACAAGTAGCCAGTTTACAAGCTAATTTTAAACAAATAAAAAGCTAGTGGGTTCCGATAGATTGCATTTCGGCCGATGAATTCTGCCCCTCTTGCTCTTTACATGGACTGTTCCCTGCATTCAACCAAAGCCTGCTTGAACCTGATTGGTCAGTACTACTCAGTCTACAAACGGAAACCAGAACGTTTCCGATACCAAAACCTTGTACTGTTGCCTACAGATTCTACATGTGAATCCAGAATCTGTTTATAGAGTTTAGCTTGCACCCATCAGAGTATTTAATGGCCTTCATATTATATCTGCTTACCTTAGTTTCATTATGCCTCCGCGCAGGCAACAGCCATGGCCGGAATTTCTTTAAATTTTGCACAAACGTTCGCTTGGCCTCAAGCATGAACTGATTTGATTTTGGTCGTCAAAGGTCAAGATCCCTGTGACTACACGTCCGTCTCATTCTCGTGATATCTCAGGAACGCTTTGATCAAATTTTTCAAATTTGGCACAAACGTCCACTTGGACACAAGGATGAAGTGATTCGATTTTGGTGGTCAAAGGTCAAAGTCACTGTGACGTTACGTCCGTCGCTTTAGGAATGCCTGGAAGGAATTGTATTACATCTGGCACAAACTTGGACTCAAGGATGAACTGATAAGAATTTGGTGGTCAAAGGTCACTGTGATTTCACCAAACACGTTTTTAGCCATAACTCTAGTATTCATATGCTAATTTTGACTATTTCACACAAATGTCTAACAGGATAAAAATTATGACGTGATGACATTTTGGACAGACATGGATGTAAACTGCAACTCGACTGGATGGTGGAGGCATACAACCGCGAGGCGGTAATTCTGGTTCATAAAGTTGTGGCGTCACAGCTAGGTCATATTTCATGTGCCTCCCCTGCACCGCTCCGTCTGCCCTGTCAGAGTGAATCAGGTAGGACAGAGCTGAGAGGTCCGACTGGACTCCAGGAGCTTCTCTCCGGGCTGTCGGATGTCTGATCTAATGGAGGCTGAAGAGGAAAGACAGCTCACACACACAGAACTTTAGACTTTGAGTCCTCTGCAGCTCACTGTGTACAGTAGAGATACACAGAGACAGGGATCAGAGTGGGCAGACATTGTTTAGACAGAGCAGAAGAGGGGTGAAGTGTATCATATTCATCATTATGCATGACTAAGGCTTTTTAATGTTGTGCACATGAAGCTACGCTGGAGTAAACAACAATGCTGCCTCAAGCTGTAGCCAGACACTTGTACAATAGGTTTTAATTAGACTCTGGCTAATTGCAGTGTCTCATATCTGATAGTCCGACTGGAGGCAGTGGACGTAAGTCCTTGACTAATGTAGTGCTGCATTGCGTGCATGTGTGAGGAACATAAAACATGAAAACCAAATGAACATTATCCAGTCTCACAATATGGAGTTGGAGCCGCTTGTCTGGCTGCATATTCAGGCACAAGCTGAATAAAATGTTGCATTAAGGTACATGGTGTGTCATGGCCAACAAAAAACGAATCATTCAGCACCAGAGAAAAGCATGATTTTCAAAACACTGTTAAGTCCTTCATTCGTTATATTGATATTTCCATAAAGAAGGTCCAGTCTATAGAAATTAAAACAATCTGTGAGCCAAGGACACACTACGTCTTCTACCATTTTAAAAGTGTATTTTAACTCAGATGTACACAACCGCTCACAGAAATCACTGACTCAACAACACCTTTGTAAAACATCCAGCTGAGGCTCAACCTCTCCTGTGGTCAGTGTTTCCCATTGTTTAATCTGTTTGCGGTCATGTTGTGTTTTATTCGCTCGGGTGACGAGGATCAGGTCACACACAGTCGTGTAAACACTGTTAGCAGCTTACCGTGCTAATCCACCCTTACTGTATTTACCTTCTCCGCGTATCGTCATGTGGGGAGCGCCCTACCAAGAGGCTGCTGCACTCATCTGAAGGTCAAAACAGCACACGTAGAAAAAGAGCGAGGTCACTGCTGTGTAACTATTTACATTGCCAGAGCCCTGCTAATGCACGTTTCCCCGAGGACGTGCGCGTCCTGTGGACTGGAAGGATTGGTAAACAGGTCACAATGCTGCTCCAGCATAAGTAGCCTTCTCGGATAAAGGGAACAAATCAATACCAAGCATCCCAGCGTCTCCCTATCTGCCTCCCTTTTAGCCCGAAGATGCAACTGCTTTTTCTGTTCTCTGTTTTTTTTGACATAATGAATATTTATGCATCTCTGTTGAACTCGTTACACTATCTTTTTCAATTTGCCGCAGTTTCATCCTCATTTTATGTTTGATAATGAGCCTGGACTTTGAAGTTCAGGAAAAGTATGAGTGGCGTTATGCTTTATTTTTTAAGTGCTCTGGGGGTGTATTTGTAAGAGCCTCTAGAGTGTAGACTAGCTGGCGTATTACAAATTGTAAAACCGAGGTCATACACAGTTCAGGTTGTGTAATGTTGCCAGAAGAAAAGATTTGCTGCCGTCCTCTGTTTGTAACCCAGTTTGTGAGTAAAATATGTCAGCGTTCCAACACGCATCCATCTCCGCTAATGAGAGACAGCCCAAGGAGAGCACAGTGACTGTCAGCTCAGCTCAGCGCGGAGGTGATGGAACTTAATTTCCCGCCGATTTCTCGGCTGCGGCTTCTGTCTGCATTGTTGTGCTGCGGGGAGAGATTATCAGATTATCACACAATAAGGAAAAAACGTCGAAAAAATGGGGATAAAAAGTATGAGAGTCTTCCTGCTCGCCGCAAGGCGGGCGCCTATTTTAAGTGTACAGCTGTGTGGTGGCTTTGTTTGAGTCTGAGCTTCGCAGATGGCTGTTGAGGAAAATCGTTGAAGATTGGATGATGTTGTGTTTGTACTGAAGGATCCCAAATTCGATTCCAACCAGGAGCTACTGACTGTTGAATTTTTATTATTAACCAAGACACTGCTTGCTCAGATGTCTGAAAGCTAAAATGCAAATGTCTGTGGTTGCTTTGCTTCATACATACACGACCTCCGTCTGACCCATGTCTGCATAATACCAAAGCTTTTGCTACAGCGCTCCCCTTGTGCCACAAATTGGCGCAATGTCATCTCTCTCTCAATTCTATTCTCTTTCCCACAGAGAAGAGTAGAAGAGCAGTCTTGACATCCCCCGGGGGAATGTGAGCCAGTTGAAGGTTGAAGCAGCAAAGTGGTGGGGGTGCAAGTGGGTCTTTCCCAGAGGCCTATCACCATTAATGGACTATTTCCCCCCTATGGGGTGGGGGGCTTGAAGTGACTATTCATCACAGCCACGTCCACGTGCCATAAGACTCCCCTGCCCCCCTCCCCTGCGACCACACAGGCAGATTAGGCATCACGACAAGAGGCACTCACTGGCACGTCTTTCCTTCCCTTTCTCCTCTCCTCTGTTTATCTCCTCTCCTCTTCCCAGTCCCCCTTCCCAGAACCAATCCCATTCCCATGCTGCGTTCCCCTTCCAGCAGCCATACACAACCTGAACTCTGGGTGCACTCTCCTCTAATCCACCGCCAGTCTTATCTCAGCTCAGGAACAATAGCCACAGAGCGAGCAGCACAGCTCAGAACCGCAGCCTGCAGAAAAATCGCTCCACTCCCACAAGGCTCCAGGACCCTCTGCATCCAACGGCGTCAGCCAAAGCAGCCTGTCACTGCTTCACATTAAGTCCTCCTCGCCGCGTGTCGAGAGAAAGATTCCAGCTCCTGTGTGTTTGACTGTCGTCCAAATGGAATTTCTCTTACTGCGGTGCAATCGACGGGCAACGGCGAATGACTAATCGCATCTGTACTCGTGTCGCCTTGTCATTATGCTGATCTACTGCTTGTCTTTTTGTTTGTTCACTGCGGAGCCGCGAGAATTAGCTGTGGGGGCTATTCTGTGATTCATGTAGGTAGACGGGCACCTTTCCAAGCCGCTGTCCCCATTCATCTCCTATTAATGAGCTTTCACCTCAGTCCTAACGAGCTGTAATTGCGTTTGTGCCCCGCATAGGATCAATGCCACCGTCCGTGCAGTGGCCCTGCAGTGGAAAAGGCATTTACATAGGTGAGGCATCGCCAGTGTTACACAATGAGGCAGCATCAAATCACAGGCAGTCCCTCAACGGTGTTACAACAACCCCATGTTAAACAGCAAATCCAGTTAATTACTCATTACGGGATGCCTGACTTTGTTAATTAGCTATCCTTCAGGAAACTCAATTCCATCTCAAGCTCGTCTGTCTTCAGGACATGACCTCCTGCTGTCTCTGAAAGGTTGAGTTCAACTTCTGTTTTCAGCCACGCCAGTGGCGCGGCTCTAGGGACGGCAATGTCGTCTGTCTGTGGGGGTGAACCCCTGGTCGACAGGTGGGAAATATCTTGACAGCTATGAGACGGATTGCCATGAACTGTGATACGGGATATTCAAGTTTCCTAGAAGATGAATTTAAATGATGTTGGTGATCACCTGACAGCAGGTCAAAGATTTTACTCATCCTGTGAAATATCTCAACATCTACTTGATGGATTGGCTCCAAATTTTGTGAAGACACATCCATGGTTCCAAGATGATGGATGGAATGATGCATTTTTTGTCTTTTTATTGAAATATCTTGGCAACTGTTGGGATGGATTGTCGGGACATTTTGTACAGACATTGAAGGTCTCCATAGCACAAATTCAAAAAATATTCATCCCCTGACCTTTCATCTAGCGCCATCATCACCATCTTTGGTTTGTACCCAAATACCTGCACAACCAATGACATTCCCATTTGCGGACATAAATAAAGTTGAAAGAAAGTTGAAAGGCAACACATACCAGATCCATTCCTTCCGTTCTTACCTTTCACAATAAAAGCCCTAGACATATACATTGCATAACTGTTTACCGGAGGCAAATTCACTCAGAGCATTTCACTCAAAGGAAACTAAAATAGCTTACAGTAGTTTAGGCTATACATCAATTTACCTCAAAGAAATGCCAGACGCTGCTCTCGGTCAATAGGATCCTGGTTTGCGCCTTTGCCTACGCGACTCTATTTAGCGATTAATTTATTCGTCACACTCTCGATGTGTAAAGGCCTTTATGGGGGATTGACGTGTATACAGTATTTAACTGAAAGCCAGCGACACGAGCAGCAGTGATAACACCGAGAACCAAGAAAGCTACATTGAAGTGTTGCCACATGAAAATGATTTTGAAAGCTCCTTCTTATATAATAAAGGTTACTGCACGTACTGTAGAAGCAGAGGTCTGTTAGCGCTGCACCTCACAAGTCACCTAACCGTTATTCTCATCGGTAGTGAGCTTTCAAGTGACGCGTGTTCATTAGCTGCTGGATATGGAGAGCCCTTCACTGCTGTGCACATTTATTATTCTTGCCACTCTCTTCCTTGTGTCTGTGTCTCCCACTCTCTCTTCCCATCACTCTCCTTGACTTCCTGTCGCAGTCTCTTTGTTTATTTCCTCCTCTGTGACAAACTTGCATCACACGCCCTGTCTCTAATTTTCAATTTTTCCCCTCCCTTTTCCTATTCACTCGCTGTCGCTCTTTGTCTCTTTCTTTTTTTCATACATCCCCACAGTCTCCCTCTGACTCTCCCTCTCTCTCTCTCTCTCCATGTCGCTGTTACTTTGTCTGGCTTACTTCCGTCATCACCCGTCTCCCTCTTGTTTTCGGCTTTGTTTATGTCGTCTCCTTAGGCTTACTCTCTTGCTCCAGTAAGGGAATGAATCCATATACATGTCAGCGTGTTGTGGAAGACACTCTTCAGCTTCTGTTCCCTCAGGCCATCTGGGGCAAATTTACTCACACAAGAGTGTGCACACACCCACACAGGCATGCCTTCACTCGGATATTACATGTGACTGACTGCACAATCTTTAGCTTTTTTAACTTCTTGATTTTCTGTTTTTATATCCTGTACGTGAGCAAATGGATACACTTTTGTGGCTTGTTTGAAATACGGTTAAGATAGATTTCCTAGCATTAATTCACAAAGGTGACCCAGCTCAAGTGGCTTTCACTTATGTGTCATTTATCTGTCAAAAAGTATGGCTTCCAGCAGAAACAGAAAGGCATTTATAAGAAAGCGCAAACCAAAAATAGTGCGGCGAAACCCAAAAATACTCTCCTCCCTGGGCCAAGCATGAATAGACCGTCTGAGCTTTGGCATCCAGGCTTCCCAAAAGTATATGTGTATGTGTGACAGGCAGGCAGAGGCCTCGGAGTGTACCCACCGCAAGCTTGGCACAGTGTGAGCCAGGAGGAAGAAGGAGACGGAGAGAACAAAGGCAGGGCTGCTTTTGTTCTGTCTGCAGGAGGCTGATGGAAACGCAGCAGCACACAGACACACACACACACACCCGTGCAGATGGACAAACCTGTCACGTTCACAGAAAGACAGGAGCAAAGCTTATTGATTGCAGACACTTTACAAATTGTCTCTAAATATCAAATCAAGTAAAGAATGTTGGGAAAAAAAAGACGTATGACAGAAGCACACATGCACATTTTTTTCCTTTTGTCTTTGCCGCTTTTGTTCCTTCAAAACACTATGAGACGTGAAAATGAAATCAAATTTGGGGTGAGATGTGAGCACAAAGCTGACAGGGTTGTTTTGTCTTTGCTTATTGTAACTATTCCCTCAGAGGTGCTTTTGGGGAACAGTCTGCGGCGAGAGCCTCCTCTCAGCTCCGCTCACTAAGCGGAATGACACTCAACAGCAGGCCGCCACGGGTCAAGGAGCAAACACCTTCACTTGTCAGCCAGCTCTCTGACTGACACACAATACCTGTGGTGGGTGGCCCCCGATATAGCTCAAATCTCTCACTGCCGCCGCGAGATCGACCCTGTTCGCTCTTCACAGACCTGGGCAATCAAACAGAATGAAATCAAAGCTGCAGAAAAGTCTCACCGCGACGTGTGAGCCCTGCTGCGGCGGCTTTGTTAATCAACCCTGTAGCCTTCTTAAACGTGTGTCTTTTGTCATGGAACATGCTTGGCTGGGCCGTCACAGATGGATACGTTTACAAAAATACATTTTAGCATTCATGAGCAGCTCTAAAGCAAGGCATGAGTTTACTAGTAATGAATGTGTGTGAATCAGAAAGCATCTGCTACGTCATTTATCTGTTATGAAACATTGAACTGTGCGGAGTATTTTAATGCAGTGGTTCCCAACCTGGGGTCCAGGCACCCCTTAGGGGGGGCGCCAAAGATCGCAGGGGTTGCACCAGGATTTGTCAGCTCTGAGGTTGTCAAAATTAGATTTGCACATGTATAACTAAAATCATAATAATACACTTACTTGATCATTTATACAAAAGTCTGTATGTAAAACTATTTAAATATATATTTTTTGCTACTTAGTAGACCACATTCTGTTTAAACCCAGTATTTTTGCAGATAAAGATCAGGCTAATATTATTAATATTACACTATTTGTAGAATTAGATTCTACTGGTGGCTGTGTATGATTGCTTACGACTCCTGCGATCCAAATATTTCCAATAACTCATTCAAGAGAGTTGATTTAATTAAAAAAAATGATTTAATGCACTGATACACCTAATTCAAATTGAGGGTTTTCTTCGAGGATTTGTAAATATTAGGTGATGTCAGAAAATATGGGGGGAGGGGGGCTCAGCTTTTCTTAGATACAAGTAAATACAAGAAAATAGGCTGGGAACCACTGTTTTAATTTATACTTAGTTACCCATTTTCTCATGGGTATTTGTTCATATTCTTCCGATGGAGGCCCCCTGCAGAGATCCACCTTGCTGTTAACCGATAATAGCTACACAGGTTCAGGTTTCCTTTAAGAGTGACTTAGCTCGAGCAGCAGGCAGAGCAAATCCTTGAAGCCTCTGTATTTTCTGCCCATTGTTTTCCTGGGGTGTAAAGTCAATCGCATTTAATCCTTCACTAGTGCACAAGAGATCCCCTCAATCAAATCCAGATATTCACTGTGCCTCTCTCTCTGCAAGCGCTTCACAGCGGCAGCAAATTCTCTCTGGCTCAGTAGGAGTGGGTGGGCGGCAGTCAACCAGAGAGAAGCAGATAAATGTGTTTTCCCTTTACATATCTGAAGCTTTAGCCTCGCAATAAAAGCGCAGTTAGGCAGTTGTTTGCTACTTTCTTCGCAAATGCAATCACTTTTACTGGTTGGCAATAATGGAGGAGGAGGACGAGTATAAGATGGGAGTGGTCTGGATGACGAGGGCTCGGTCAGTCCTTTATTTGCGGCAGGATGCGGCTGCCAGGTTGGTCGCCGTTAATGTTTTTTTGATTTAATCCAGAGCTTTCTGCCTGCCCATGCACTGCCATGATAAAATACCCAGAGGGCTCCTATTGTAGTAAGTGGAACAGGAGCCCCCCTGGATTTATTGCAAGGAACATGTCCCCCTCTCTTCCATAGGATTAATCTCTCTAGTTCATGAAACAGAGAGAAGGACGATAACAAAGACTGGATCTGTCACTTCACTTTCAAAGCTTAGCGCTTCTCCTCACTGCTTCTGATTGTTAGCTCGCGTGTGGAAACCTACATTCAACTGAGTGGCGCTTGCTTTACAGTTGAGCTTTTATGACAGTCAGTATCCGTGTCTTTCCTCATTAGGAAAAAAATGGTTTGTAGCAAATATGCAGCTGTTTGGTTCTCAGCAGCATGCTCTTCTGTCCCCCCCCTACCACACACACATCTTTTTTAGTGGCACTAAACAGATGGTTGTGGTCAGTGCTGCTGCTGCCGCTACATGACTGCTGAAACCCTGTGGAGTGTGGCACACTTTCTAGATGTTTAATTGTTTCTTAAAATACTTGTAGCACTCCAAACTTTGGAGCAACAGCACATTCTTTGTAGCTGCATAAATGGTCTTGAAATATCTCCTTTTCTTCACCTTATAAGATACTGGGGAAAATAAAATGTTGTAAGCTTTTCGGGGGTATGAAGGCCGAAGTAGGTGAGGGAGAAAAAACACAAGAGAGGAAGTGCAGCATCTGGAAAGGAACTCTGACATCCGGGGAGGGGGGAGGTACATCAAGGCAGGGTGTGGTAACTGACCTCTGACCCTAAACAGAGGGTAGAGGTCAAAGACAAAAAGATAGACTGCAGCTGTGTTGCAACATGCAACCCCACCGCCATGCCAATCACTGTAATTTGCCTCGACAGATGTGTCCCCACCCAGCTTACCAAGCATGCCTTAACAGGAGCTGACAGAGAGAAAGAAAAGAGTGGAGGATTGAAGGAAACAAGGAAGGAAGGAAGGGAGGTTTGAAGGAAGAAAAAAATTAAAAAAAGACAGTGGGAAGAAGGTGAATAGGGCTCCTATCTGCACACACAAGGCATCATTCCTGGGAGCTAGAGGGGAGTCTCAATCCACCGCAGCAGTTTATCGAAGGCAACGCGCCTCCAATTAAAGGGTTCTTCCCACAAGATTTACTCACCACCCCACTAGTAATACCCTCCTCCCACCCCACTCTCTGCTTCCACCCTCTTCCAGAGCTATTTGCTCTTCTGCAGGGGAGGTACGACCTAATCATGCCAGGATCTCGTAATACCAGGTCTTTTAACTGCTAGATCAAAGAGTGCGAGTTTGCCTAATGCGGGATTGCGCTGAGATACGGGACCTGGCAGCCCTCACCACCCTCCAACCCTCCGCTCCCACCACCTCCACCACCACCACCGGCGGGTAGCTCCATTAGGCTCAACGCATTGCTCATTTTTCCGCAAGAGCTCCCTTGGGCTAAGAGGCAATTATGCAGTAGTATGGCATAATATTTCATTCTCTTCACATTGCATTACTCTATGGTGGTGCTGGCCACTAACAGCTTCATGTGGCCCAGGAGGAAGGGCGCAGGCTGCTAACAACTTCATATGAGTAGAGGGAGATTGGAGAGGGGAGGAGGAGGAGGAGGAGGAGGAGGAAGAAAAGGAAGAACAGGAGAGTTCTCAAGGGCACGATGCTTCATTAGGAGTCCAGGTCTGTTTCACCTCCTTTACATGGAGAATAAAAGGGTGTGCATGCATCCTAGTTTAGGTCAGGTGATGTTGAATAGATTTATAACCTGAATGGAAAAAAACAAAACATGAATATATGCACCGAATTCATGATTCTGAATGTACAGATTTATCCGGAGAAAGTCATATTCAGGCAACAGTTTGAAATTTTTTTTTTTTTTTTAAAACCTGCTGCTTTACTTTCTCAGAAATGTGATTTTCACAGCCTCTTTGAAACGTTTGAGATAAACCCAGCCGCCGTATGAGATTAAATATCTCAAACAGCGGCCAGGCATCCTTCAAGGCAGCGCCTGTCTTATTCATGATTTTATATGTATACAGTTGAAAGTATGGGACACTTCAAAAATCCAACTACAGTCAAACCAGAGATGTGGAAATGTTCCAGGAAGTGTTTACCAGTGCATGTGCTGAGGAGCCTTTCTGCATTGTGTGAAGATTGCACAAGGTGAAAATGCCATTATGGCCTCATTTGTTTTTGCCCAAAACCACTATGATAGATAAAATCCCCACCACATTGAGAGCATTTTGGTCCCAACGATTTCTTTTCTGTCTCTGGTTTGAATCCGTCTTTGGTTAAGTGGCGCCTGCTGCAAAGTAGCTGCTTTTTACTGTAGAGGAAATCTCCTACTTCTCCTACATCTCAGCGTTGTATGAAAATCTTGAGGAATTAAGTATATGCGGATGCATAGGGTGCTCAGTCAGTTGGTCTATCTTTCAGCCCATTCAACACTATAGCCCAGAACATGACATCTTGACAACAATTGCACAGATTGCCAGGAGGAAGGCCCTTTTTCTAACAGCACCCTCAGGGCAAACATTTCTAGCCTCACCACTGCTTAGGCTCTAAGAATGGCAGAGTCACCAGTAGAGCGTTTGTAGATCTTAACACTCTAGTTTTATGTTGGGTTTTAATGAACATCGTAGCCTTTAGGCACTGCTAGAGGGGTTTTAGTTAGTTACTTTGCATGCATTGATTTTGGAGAAAATCGTATTGATATAAAATAAATATAGTTTTGCATAATGATACTCAGTGTTCAATTTTAATGTCTCCCAATGTATCATAGTTCACAAGCTAGAATATTGACACTGAGTTAAAAGGAAATCTGGGGATTTAGGCCACTATTTGTTACAACATAATATGTTATCTTGATTTTATGAAAACACTAATACTAGTACTAAAATGACAGGTGTAAATATATATTCACCAGCTATTGGTTAAAGAGACTTAGATTAAATGTTGAGCATGGTGTTCATAGTTTTTTTTTGGGAGGGGGACATGGAGGGAATGAGGTGAGAAAGGAAATAGGTGCTTTCTCTTCATCTCTGTCCTGACAGAGCAGGTATGTGCAGCCCAGGGCAACGCTGCTCAGTGTGATTTTGCTGCTGTACTCAGGGAGGTTACACTGTGTGCTTTTGCAGGTGCTCAGGCCCCCCTCCTCTACTCCCCTTACTGTATTTCAACACTCTCTTCTGCTTCCCACTTCTGTCATCAGTTCAGCAACACAAAACTGTCACCATCATTGCCGTCACGCACACATCCTATCAACATGCAGATGTTTTTTCTTCCTGACCATCGCTGGTGGGAGATTAACACTTGAGAGATATAAAGTGAGGGTGAGAGATGCCCAGGATGCCTTCATGTTAGTGAGAGGCCTGTGGACCTGTGAACTCAGTTCATGCAGCATCTGTAGCCATCTTATGTCATCATTAAGTCTTGCAATAGGGCGCTGCAGGAATGAGTCCTAAAACCCAGAAATGAGTTAGCATTTTAGGACTTCAGGTTCCGTCGTCTGGAAGTAAATGGGTTTTTAGTTAAATGCCGGAAATAAGGTCTGTGGTTGACACAAGCTTAAGAGATTTTAACGTTTTGTTCTACGATATGAAATATATCAATAAATACCCCACTCTTGAATTTTGAAGCCTTTATGTGTCTTTAAAAAGGCAGTTGCTAACAAGTGGCTAAATGAGACTACTAAACATCATCGTGTAACGTGTTCATGCAACCGTGGTGTAGTTTGTTTATAGCCTATTGTTAGTTTTTTACATGTACACAAAATTAAAATAAAAGTGGTGTTCATTTGTGGAGATCGATTGCCAAACATAACTTGTAAGTATAATTAACGTGAGTTCGCCGCTGAGCTTATTTTCTGCAATAATCTAAAATCCACTGGAAAAATTGTTTTTTTGTCGTGGGAACCCAGGGCGATACTAACTTTATGGTTGGCCTACAAAAATATACGTCATCCCTGCAGCACTCTATGCCTTGCTATCTGTTGTTAGTATGCATTTAGGCTACAGTTTGGTTGCGATGCATCCAGCTACCTTATAAGAAACAAACTTGAGGTCCCCCAGGTCAAGTTTTTGTCCCAGGTCACGTTTTCATTGAGGCAGTGCAGCATTGGGCAACTTTTGGACAACTTCATTGGACGATTGTTTTCCTCAGCACCAGAACTTGCCAACATAATTTAGCAATTTAGTAGTTTTTTTTTTTTTTAACCTTGTGTCTCCTTTTTGCTCGCTGTCTGTTTATTCCACAATGCCCAGAAATTGTTGATTACCAGCCGTAACAACTGACAGGGTTGCTGGGCGTACAGCTGCTTTCTCATTTTAAGATAGCACAAAGTAAGTAAACTCTTTAGCCTGATAGGGAATGTTATTAGTGCCCTTTAGCCTGCAGACTGTCATTGGCTGTGAATTCAGCAATATAACAGCAAGAATGTGAGAGTAGCTGAAGCTGTGAATTTGAGGCTATTTTGTCTCCCAGTCAAATCGGTTGAAATATCACTACATCATATGTTATACAAGAAATGTGCAAGTCAGGCTTATACAAAACGTGTTGCTTTATTGTTTTGTAAGTGCACCTACTGTCATAAATCCTCGTTTTTCGTATGCTGACGGTGTTCTGCCCCACGGAGCCGTTTTCGTCTATAAAGTTTTATTACAGAAAGCCAGCATTAACGACCAGTCTTTCTCCTTGTTTGTAGAAATACGATCCGGTGGGCGAGGAACTAAGGATGGATCGGCGAGGCAGCTGCCCCTGTATGACACGCCGTACGAGCCGTCCGAGAACGGTGGCGACTCGGACCCTGAACGCTCGCGCTGCCCCAGAGAGAGCCGGCTGCCCCAGGATGACGAGCGACCCCCTGAGGAGTATGACCAGCCCTGGGAGTGGAAGAAAGAGAGGATTTCCAAAGCCTTTGCAGGTACGACAGTAACCACCAACATGATATATGACAAAAGGAGAAATAGCTAAAACAAATCGGTAACATACTGCATGAGTTTTGTGGGAAAAAAACACAACCTTCACGCTTTGCTCTTTCTTGCAGAATCATTATAGAAGTACTTCTTGAATCAGACAGAAAACAAGCTTACTTTATCCTAATCCAATGATATTTTAACCTCAACTTTCTGTTAGTCCTAATGTCAAAAGCTCAGACAGTGAATCAGACCATGTTAACTAATACAGTTTAGAGATGACTACATTTTTGTAAGGGTTGCCTTATTTAAATTTCAAGCTTTTAACACAATAAAATCTGAAACTGTTTCTCTTCTGCTTTACTAACCCAGGTGTCTGCTTTTCCAGCTCTAACAAGTTTGTTGTTGGCTTCTGTCAGGTTGTGCGGGTCCTGCTGCTGCTTTAAACTCTGTTAACGCTTCTTTTTTCCCCTCCTCTGTCAAAGCACCCGCTAAGTTCACTTGCAGGTGTCCAGTCTACTGTTTGCTGTTTTGATCCAACTGCTGCCTGTTTAAGCTTAAGATTATACCTATGCTGCTCAAGGGGAGGGGGCATGATTGGGTGTGCAGGTGCATGTAGGTGCAGGTAGTCACTGTGATTTGAGAGCTTGAGCATGGCTAACACAGCCATAACATCAAACAGGGCTGTTCCTGGAAAGAATACGGCTTCGGAATATAAATGATGCACCCCAATTTTAAAAATACAAGACCAAGCCTTTTAACTGATGTAATAAAAGAAAATCAGCAACCCATGACTCTATTTTTCATCGCCCCTTTTCTCTTTATATTTTTTCTTTTTTATCCTTGAACAGCTCTGCTTTGTTATGACTGCATTAGCTACGAGGGTTCTGTAAGTGGCACTGGATCAGGTCCCCCCGGAGGAAAGGACTGCACCTCTAAATCCCTCACAGGTACCATTGGAGACGGGGCTGGGGAGGGTCTCTTGTCTGTCTGTCTGTGTGTTCATCTTAGACTTTGATGCTTGAAACTTATGGGTTGCACTGAATCTTTCGGTTTGGGATGTATTTCTTACTTAAATCCTCAGCACACAGGCTAAAAATGTCCTCAATAATTAATATTATAAGCATGTTTTTGGGGTTCTCAGTGAGTGTAAGATTTGGTTAAAGCTGCAGTGGGTAGAATTGGAGCAAATGTGATTAAAAAAACGTTATTTTTATAAAACGGTCACTATATCCTGACCGTAGTGCATGAGACAGGTAATCTGAAAAAAATCATGTGCCTCTGTGTCCTCCGGTTCTCCTAATGGCATCTGTAAGATTTCACAGACTGGAGGAAAACCACCAATCAGAGCCGAGCTGGAGCCTGCCGTCTCTGAGCAGCTGTCAATCACTCACAAACTCCGATCAAACGGTCAAACTAGACAGCGCTGATCAAATATGAATCTATATTCTGTTACTGTAATACCAGTCGGAGCACAGCCAATAGGAACGCTCTCTTTGAAATGACCTGTGATTGGCCAAAGTCTTCCGTAGAGTTTCTAAAGCCTGAAAACAGAGCCATGAGGAGGTGCAGAAGTCTAGTTATCTCTCAGAACACTTGAATTACAATATGCTGAAAGGTTATCATGGAATTTTTGCCCAATTATGTCAAAAACATTCAGCCTGCTGCAGGTCTAACACTGCAAAAATGGTCATGTGAGCCCTAAAGATCAAGTCTACTAGTATGGTGAGAAAAGGTCACCCACTTCAAATGCAAATCATCTTGATTAGAATGACATTATCAGGATGCTACTAGTGTGATTGCCTAGTGCTTGAAGTGGACAAAAAAAAAGGCACAGCCAATACTCTTCAAATCAACCTTTCAGTTCACACATGAGTGCAATAAGTGCAGTACCACTTCATGGTGCTCAGACGTAGGGGTGATGAGGTGATGGGTGTGGACTCCTCCACCTCTAACAGTGCTGTGGAACGAGAATAATTAACACCGCAGTTAGAAAAACACTGACATACTTTATTTACATGTTCTGTACACAACCCTGACTCAGCTCAGTCAGGTTTGTCAGCTCATCAGGATGACTTAACCATCACTGAATGAATCCTTTCTTTTTTTAATTACAGTTGAGTGAAAGAAGCCATTAAAAATATGCATGGCCCGAAGGCTCATTGTGGAATACATTTGGGAAAACAAGTTGCCAAGTTTGTGATTAGTTTTTTGCACTCGGAAGAGTAATTGAGCTTTACCGAAGTGTAATCTCGCAGAGCAAGACGCAATATGAAAATAATGGACATTTTCTTCGTCATGATTTGATTTTCTTTATCAAACTTTTATTTTCATTTCCATCTATTCCTCTTTTAATTCCCCATCTGTTTGCTGTGGGAACACTGCACTGCATTTATGCCATTTCAATAAAGCAAAATTGATTAGAAATAGAGAAGATGCGAGAGAGATTAATCCCCGATGGGTGTTTTGCTGTAGATGGGTAGCTAAAGATGGACTCAGGACTCAGTGAGAGATCTGGAGGCAGATCACAAGATTTAGCATGGCAAAATGAAAGTACACTCTAAAGCACAATTCACATAGAGTTACGATTATAGTCAAAAGTAAGGGACAGTTATGTCAAAGCAGTTTGGGGATATAAATTATTTCTACAACTGTTCTTTCTCTGTGACAGAATGGTGGGAAATATTTGTACATTATTTATAATATATTGCACGACTAAGCTTTAATGTCCGACATTGAAACACGTCTTATACAAAATCCTCAAGCCACTTTCACAGACCGTAAATAATAGAACAAATCAAAGGAAACTATGACAGCAGCCACAGTGAATTCATTTGTATATAAGGACACTTTTTGATTCTCAACTCTTAAACTTTTTGTTCGAGTCAAAATGAAAAATAGATAGCATACATTCGGACTAATTTCCAGCTGGCCTATCTTTGCATAAGGGATGCCAAAGTTAACACGATAATAATGCGTCAAAGCTAATTTGTTTTAACGCCACTAATTTCTTTAATGCAGTAACACAACTTAAAACCTAAGGAATTCATTGGCACCAACCATGTCATGCTTGCTTGTCGCAAATGAGGCTCAATAACGCTCCAAACTTATGCTAAACCTCCTATGCTTGACCTCTGACCTCAAGATATGTGAATGACAACGTGTTCTATGGGTACCCACGAGTCTCCCCTTTACAGACATGCCCACTTTATGATAATCACATGCAGTTTGGGGCAAGTCATAGTCAAGTCAACACACTGACACACTGACAGCTGTTGTGGCCTGTTGGGCTTGAGTTTGCCATGTTCTATATATTTTTTATGCTAAATGCAGTACCCGTGAGGGTTTCTGGACAATATTTGTCATCATTTTGTGTTGTTAATTGATTTCCAATAATGAATAAATACATACATTTGCATAAAGCAAGCATATTTGCCCACTCCCATGTTGATAAGAGTATTAATTACTTGACAAATCTCCTTTTAAGGTGCATTTTGAACAGATAAAAAAGGTGTGATTAATTTGGGTTTAATCGACAATCATGTGATTAATCGTGATTAAATACTTTAATCGATTGACAGCCATATGTAGATGTTAACGTTACAATGATAGTTCTGTTTTAGGGTCATTTTCTTTCTGTTTAACATTACTTAGTAGCTCGCTGACGAGGTGAGCCATACTGACAGCGGCAGCAGTAGTAGAGTGTAGAGAGACAGATATAGTGCTGAACTGAACTTCATTGCAGTATATAATATGTTTAAGTGTGTGTAAAGTCTCTTATGTGGCATTACATGGTAAGCAAGCTCATCAATCTCATTTGTGGGAGAAGAAAAAGAGGCTTGAGGGAGTATTTAGTGCGTACCTGCAGGTGATGAGCGTACCACTCTGCACCAACCTACTCTACATCCCCACTTAAAGAGTGTATCACCACTCCAAACACATGCACAGACTTTAAAACTCAGTAATATGGTAAATTACATGTTCAGATGGACACAGTTCTGACAGGCTCAAACTCGGTATGCACATGCAAACCTGCAAAAAAATGCAAATGTCTATTCTTTTATCATCTTTCTATGTTTTCCTAATGTTTTCGTCACTTCATTTCTGTTTCCTGTTTACTTCTGTGCATTCTAGGCACTGAGGTCTTCATAGGAGTCACGCTGTTCTGCCTCTGTCAGTGATTAGTTGAATAAGGGATGCTGCATTCTTAATCACTTTCCTCTCCCTCATTATTTTTCTGTCAAGCAGCACTCAGAAGAGTTTGTATAGGGCGCTATTGACTAACACATCCCTCTTTCAACTCCCCCTTTCGCATACAGCGTCCCTCTTTTGATGATGATTAATTTAATTTCCATTGGATGTCAGAGTGTTGGCTGGCAATTGGAGAGATAAGTCTTTATGTTGTCTTTCAAAGACGAAAGCTGAAGTCCAAAAAGTCCTTTGATTTATAGCACGCTTTCATTCTGTGTTATGTTTTATTCAGGCAGAAATAATTCCCCACTATTTGGAAGAGAGAAAGAGGAAGAATGATGAGAAAGACGTTTTTGGGACAAGCCTTGTCAATACAGGCTTGTTTGTCTTGCAGGTGTCAGTGTAGACCGGCCTTGGATCCAGACATCAAGGGGCTTAGAGAGAAAGTTTCCCACCTTTCAAGGCTTGAGCATATGTGCCTGAACTGGAGGCTCTGATCTTTGCAGCCAGCTTACCTCCGATGTCAAGAAATTATACACTGCTTCAGTGTTTAAGTCCACTTGTGAGCCAGTTCTTTAGGGCTGTCGATAAGCCCACGTTAGCAGTCATCCCTGTCTCATCCCTCCTCGAGTCCGTTTAGAGCCCGCTGTCAGATTTTACCAGGCTACCCTGGTTCTTGTCCTGGAGTTCCCCATCTTAAACATCTATTCGAACCATTAGGTGCAAGCTGAACAGCTGTTTCACAACACTGAGGTTGACGTATTTTGATCAAATCAATTTTCTAATGCCATAAAAACTTGAAAATCTTTCGTATCTCATTTCTCATAGTGGCAGTGTTGAATTGTCTTGCATCCACACTCAAAGTAGTGTTACTTGGGGTTTATGAAATTTTAGACTGGAGTCATGAGGTCATGGGCTTCACTGTAAGTTAGAGCTTGAGATGTCTGGACATGTTTGCTTAAGTAGTTTTGGAATCCAGCTTGGGATTGGATTTCATGGTTGAGTTTTATATTTTACTTTCTTTAGTTTAACTTGTAACTGGATATTTTTGGTCTCTCAAACCAGGGCCATGTGGGTTTGGTGGTATCAGCATTATCAGATGTACATTTCCTGAACTTTTTTTTAGTTGTTGGAGCCTTCTTTCGGAAAGTTAGTCACTATAGTGTATGGAGAAAAAAACTTGATGTGAATTTGCTTTGGTGCAAATCATAACAATGTATGAATATGTAAATATATTCATGATATATCATATCATAGGAGTGGGCTACCTCTGGGTCTGAAAAGTGAAGCCAATGTGGAAGTGCCTTAAACCTGCATTCTTTCTAATAGCCAGCAGGGGGCGACTCCTCTGGTTGCAAAAATGTGTCTGATTTTATAGAAGTCTATGAGAAAATGAGCCTACTTCTTACTTGTTTTATTACCTCAGTAAACATTGTGAACATGAGTTTTATGGTCTCAATCTCTAGTTTCAAGTCTTCTTCAATACAGCATGATGTTCATTTAGTAAATTATGGTCCTATTTAGAGTCAAATAGACGATAAAGCAGGGTATGCTTTAGGGCATGTCTACCTTGTGATTGACAGGTCACCACCACGGTGTTGTCCGGTCTGGGAGTTGCAGCGTTTCGTCTTACAACTTTAACCCTTTCACAGTGTGTTTTCAGTTCATGAAAATTAATTCTAACTTTTTGGTTGCCTAAAAATGACTTATTCAGGGTTCGGTTGTGCTTAGCTCCATCCTTTCGTGTAACATCTAGTTGCAAAAAACCAAGACAGCGATGGCCAAATACCAAGATGGCGACAGCCAAAATGCCGAACTCGAGGCTTCAAAACGGCAGTCCACAAACCAATGAGCGATGTCACAGTGACTACGTACACTTCTTATATACAGTTTTTTGTATCATATACAGATGATCAAAGAAGATGTAAACATATTACATAAACCAACTCATTGTGAAACTAAAGGCAAATGTTCCCGAACGGTCCGTTGTAAATATCCATAAGATTTTGTAAAGCTACTTTGTGATTTAACATTGCCCTTCTGCAGTGGATGATAATACATTATTATGTTGTTCTACAACATTTTGTGCATCCTTTATTTCAGTCCAATGCCACTTAAGTGTTGTAGATAACATGGTTGAAATGGAGAGTTGTTAACAAGCTCCATTGTGGAGGTTCTGCCGTGTCCCCAGAGGTCAGCAATTAAGTTGGCATGTGAAAATGTTTTCAGGTCGCTATTTCAGGCCTGATTCGAGCACTTAGGCACTTGGCCTGTTTTAAAGCCTAACTATAGCTCCATGTGCTGTTGGGTATCTAGAGAGCAATTTCCCTTGGTTATGTTTCTATAGTTGCTGAAGCACTTTAGGGCTGCTGTGTAATACCAATGACTAATGATGCTGCTCACCGTTTGGATTTCAGAAGCACTTTTCTGCACTCATCAAAACATTCACAGTTTATATTCCAACAATTATGTGGGAAATGAAAGTGTCTGCAAATAAAGTATTAACACATAATGAAAAACGATGCACAGCCTTACTAAACCGTGGAGTGGGTGTAAGAAAAGAAAGAGGAGGGGGGGGGGTTAAATAAGTCCTGCCTACGCCCTCCCACCATGGTGTAACATGGTAATGCTATCTGCATAAAAGACTATTCGTCTTCATTAATGATAGGGGAATGAGAGCAGGCTAATGCTCCCTTCTGCAGCCCTTTTTCCTCCGCTGTCCCTATCGCTGGCTGCATGCTCACTCGCCTCTTCACAACACTTGGTCTGCTGTTATTATTCACTGTTGGGCTATCTCCTGACAGGTATGCAATGGAATGTAAATTCCCTGCCTTGTTAGAGTGTTGGGGGGGCTGTGTACTTGCGGTTTGGTTAATCACTCATCCTCGGTAGAAACCCCACCCGCCCCCCCTTACACACTCTCTCTAGCCTGAACCCACACTCGCCGCAGCCTCTCTCCTACCTCCCTCATGGCTGCTGAGTAGGTGATGGATGAGCCTGGAGGTGAAGAGTGAGGAAGACGCATTAGAATTTGACCACATGAAGCCTGCATGTGAGGGCATGACAAAGTGTGCTCGCATGTCCGTCAGTGTAAGCCGCCCGCATGCTTTCGACTCTGCATATGGCACACTCACTCACACACCCAGACGTGGACACGCCGCCATCGGAAATCCGAGCCTCGTCACAGCAGGAGCGGGATCAAGAGCCATTGTCACATAATCTCCTTGCCCTCTGTTACCTGCTACTAACTCCTTTCACTTGGCTCCCGGCCAGCGGGGTACCACACATTTAACACGGGAGATAAGAGCAGGCGCTGTCGCTTGCTCCCTCAGGTCTTGGGGAGCTTTATGGTTTTTTAATGAATCTTCATGGGCTTAACGACCCAGAAACCCGAGGCTCAAGTCTAATGTCCTAAAATAAATAATTGATTCGGTTACAGTCCCGCGCTGGTTATTTGCACCTGAGTTAAAGCCAGCTGTTTTGTGGGTGCCACGGCTCTGTTTCTCTCCGCTTGGCCGATCTGGTTTCCCCCCACGCTGTCCGTCACTCCTCAGCTCTGTCTCGTCCTCCTGGCCTCTGCAGCAACACCCTGCTGATAACCTTCCTGACAGCCCTCTTTCACGAGCCTCGGATGTGTCATGCCCTCTTTTTCACTGAGCGCTGCCACAGGTCTTATCTTCACTCACACACATTGGCCACACACAACAGCACTGTAAACCTCCCTCACAAAGTATAGGAGCTCCTCCAGCGAGCCCCCCTGGAAGCTCCTGGTGGCCGGCCGTCACCGACGCATCTCTTCCTTCTCTCTCCTGATAGAAGAGCAGGGAAAAGGCTTGCCACTTTTTAATGCCAAAACAGATCTGTGCTTTGAAAGAGAGCCGGACCGTATAATGTGACGGATACAGTATGCGTGGAATTATGAGATGGCATTTCAGTTCCCCCGGAGCGTTACACAGTTGTTATCTGTAATGATTTGGGTGCCGATGGGACAAACACGTCTTCAGAAGAGGCTGGTTTTGTATCCCGAGCTCTTCTGCTCATAATGCGCAGCGTAAACATCGCAATCTTCCAGCTTGTTGTGAATATGCATGCAATTAGCCAACCAAATTAAGCAGAACAAAATTAAATGGCGTTGGTGGAAACAAGCATTGCTGGTTGATTTATGGTGCTGCACTGTTTACAGTGATGAAGTGCCATGGGCTAATGAAAAGCCTGGGTAAACAAATACCTGGCCTTAAAAATAGATCCGCTCTTGGAAGAACAAAGGGAAGGTAAACACCGATAAAAAGGGACCCTTGTCCATTGTTCAAGTATTCTCTGGTTCTTTATGAACTGTAGTCGACATACAGGCTGTGAAACAAATAATTAATCAGCTGCAGCGTTTACAGCACTCAAGCTTACTGGATGCCCACCCTCAGACTGGTGTCCTGTCCACGTGACATCCTGACAACATCACATGTTTCCAAAGCAAGCAGGACATGTGACACGCAGACACACGTCCTTTGTCGATTTCAAATCGTTAATAGCCTCTATTCCTATGTCAACAGTAGGCGTTGTGTATACTAATATGGATCGAGGATTATGCAGATGATCAGGTGGTATATTGATCCAAATGCAGTCAGATAAGATGACAAAGATGTAATAATCGTTGGCTGTATTTACATATTCCCTCAGAAATAGTCCTCATTCATTTGGCTCTACGTGATTTCTTTGTTGTTTCTTTCAAGAAAATGAAATGCAAACACTTCTGTGAATAATGACAATAATCCGAGCCTAATTGTATTTAATAATCATATATTTGGACAGCGAATTTCTGTGTTATGCTATCCAGGCTTTGCATAAAGTGTTTTACAATGAGAAGAGTTCCCAACTTAAATAATAACCAAACACCAAAAAAGAAAGTCACATGACTTAGATATCATGGTGAGTGTAATTTACATTTTCTACCTGATATTCACCTCCAGTCTCTAAAACACTTAAAGGGATAGCTCGGGTGTTTTGAAATGGGTTTGTATGAGTTACTTATCCATAGTTAGTGAGTTTTTTGCACAGAACCAAAGCAATGTACTGCTGGGGACAGGGTTTGCAGGTTACAACCCCACTTCAAAACACCCAAACTATCCCTTTAACCTGTTGTTCTCACATGTACCATCCACAGAGAGCTGATAATCAGTTGAAATCTGCATCAGCCAGTACAGCTGTAAACAGGTTTATGTGTTGAGCCTTTAGGGTTGATGTGTAAATCATCTCTAGTGTGCTGCTGTTGTCACCTCAGTCCTGAATCTGAATTTGTCACTGAAGAATGCTACAAGTTGTTAAGACGCACTCATCCATGCGACAACTTGGCGTCTAGAGTCAACGATTATTCAAGGCCTTGGGGCTGGCAGTATTTTTAAATGTGTTACAAGGTGAAGGAGATTCCAGTCACACAGAGTTTTAAAAAAAACAAAACACCTGACTATTGAATCAGCCTGCATTCATTTTCACAGTACTAAATGCTATTATTCAGCTGTGCAACCAAGCGAATCCGAGCCACGCGCGCCCAAATCGTCCAACAGCAAGGCTGCAGAGAGGAGGCAGCCTTCTGCTCCCCAAACAATTACACGCTAATCTGCAATGTGAAATGAGTATTAGGCTTTTAATCTCATAGGAAGAGAGTCCCCTACTTCACCCCAAAGTAGTGGAAGTTATATTATCTCCCAGAGTTTCTGACCTTCCGTCTCTATTCCCCACCCTCCAGCCCCACCGGCCCACCACCCCACATCTCTCCCATCAGGGTAGGCAGCAAGCAGCTCCTCCTTCCAGCCACCTTTCTCCAGATTAGCCCCCTGACACCGCGGGCACAGCTATTTAATTGCTTGTCGGATTGAATATTCTCCTGTTTCCCCCTTCATCCAGCCCGCAGATATTGCTTCTCATTAGCATGGCCCGTACCGCCGTTGCAATTCCTTGCAGGGTGGAAGACAGACAAGTCCATAACATTACGCTCATCCTCCCACTGAAAACCAGCCAGTACAACACAGTGACACACTAATGGTTATGAATACAGCTGCATGCATTTCCTCTCAGCTGAAGTAGCACTTGAGTAGCACTCAACTCTCTTTAGATGAGGGGTGTTACTCTGAATCAAAATGTGCCTCGAACGCTGACAAAATAATTGCTGTCATTGTAATACTCGGTAGTAAATACAAAGTCATTTGCAATCTTTAATTGCCTTTAATTTTAAGTTATTAACATTTTCTACTGTCCGTAATTATTGTACAGTAAATGTTATAACCAATGCAGTGATGACGAAAACTACAAAAAACATCTTCAATAACTTATTGACTTGTCCCAAATGGTTCTGTATTCAATATCTGCTGGTTGATTTACTGAAACCGCCCTGATTGAAGTCCCGCTTTTTCTTCCGTAACGTGGTGATGTCACCAAGTAACATACATTGCCTAGTGGCTGGTTTGGCATGCCCTCAAACAAAGCTAGTTAGAGCGGAGCTGGAGCAGAGTCTGAAGAGTTTGGTTTGGTTGACCAATCAGAGCAGACTGGGCTTTTCGGGAGGGGTGGGGGGGCAGGAGCTCAAACAGCGTTTCAGACAGAGGGTGAAGAGAGATGCTGCAGCACAGCCGGTATGAGAAAAATAAAGCGTTTTTCGACATTAAAGCATGTAAATATATTCTAGTAGAAACCCAAAATACAAGTATGCACCTGAAAATAAGCATAATAGGTCCTCTTTAATGTGAGTTTTAATTTATTTTCCTATTTTCTTCTTGTATTTGTATGTAGTTTTGTTTCGGTTGTTTTTTGCATCTCAACAGGTGTTTCTTTTGGGGCTAATTTAAGGAGCATTATTTGGTCTTTCTGCACATTTAGGAAGCTCAAAAGAACATTCACTCTTTTTGAAGCTTCTTAATTTGTGTTTAAGGGCATTGTCTACCATAAGTAGCAACCGGATTGGTGAAATAACACAAATTTGAGTTCCTCGTACTTACTTTTATCTAGTAACATCTCTAGCACCATGGACAGTGACATTAAAACATTGTTAATAGCACTGCGAGTTGCCTCACTGGAAGATCTGTGAATGAAGATTTATGTAAAAAAAAAATAGTCGTAGAATTATACACAACACTTCTAACTTCCAGAGGAACACACACACAGGTGGACTATGTTTCTTTATTAGCCTTGGTTTCTAATGCTATAGTTTTTTCTTAGATGGCCAAAAAAAAACTCTCCCTCTCCATCCCATTTGTTGAGTATCCTCAGCTATTTCACAAGTGGCTCTTGCCCAGTGACAGATATGCATTTGCAAGGGCGCTCGATTTACCCTGGTATTACCCCGGCTGGACATGAGGCATACATTATTTAAGGGGCGAAGCCCGGGGAGTGTCCACCGCCAGGATGGATTGCTCTAAGGGTACGTTCCTGTGAGGGATATTGTCTACATTGTTGTTTATCTTAATGTAGAGGCCTAAGGTCTTTTTTTTCAAACTCAGCACTAAGAGTAACAGCAGAGTGTATGCTGATGTATCAGTGGCTATCTGTAGCTGAGCTCATGGCAGTTTTATATTTTATAGTCTGCACTCTCAAAGTGCAGCATTGTACTATTTGAGCCTGCCTCTTTAGTAAAGTCTGTCATACGGCACGCCATGCATTCATTCTAGTAAAAGTAGGGATTCTTCTACTGTATCTCTGGTGAGATTTAAGTTATCAGTGTGGGTTCCAGTCTGGATTGTGAGGATTGTTGAGTGAGAGCCAATGGAGAAGGGAACTTTTCAGGTAGGGTTGGGGTTTAATAGCATTTTATAGAATCTGATATTATCTGAATCTGCTATGCAATTCAGTTATTGAGTCATTTTAAACATTAGAAAAGTAACTTTTGACCATTAGCCTATAGTTCTTAAGAAATCCAGGTGTTTTAACTAACCTGGAACCAAATCCAATATAGCCCCCGCTATCAGATCCCAACCCTACTTACTGGTACACTAACTTCACTTCTTTTTCAGTCCTGTTGTATTCCTTTCAGCTACTGCTGATTCTTGGATCACAATATAAACCAGCTCCCTTCCACAATGCTGGCAACTTGATCTATTTTCACTTACCCCTTCTTCCTTTTCTCCTTTTTCCTCCCTGTTTCCTGTCATTACTTCCCTTTTCCTCACTCCGTTTGTCGTTGTCCATCTCTGCCTCTCGTTGCTGTTCCCTCCATCTCTCCTCTGGTGACTTGGGCGACACTTGCAGTAGAGATTAAAGTGAACAAGGACCTACCGTGGCCCCCTCCCGTCGGGCAGCTCAACACCAGCCCTCCGCTGGTGGAGGAGCTGGAGTCTCCCGGCTCCCAGACACCTCAGCCCTCGCCAGGACAGACGAGCTGTGACCAGCACCACCATGGTGGGTGTTGGTGTTCACATTGTCCGGCGTCTTTCCCATCAATTACCCCCTCCCCTTTCCATCCGTCAGTCCATTAATCATATCATCCATCCGTCATTCCATTAATCATATCATCCATCCATTCATCCATCCAATCCCTTCAATGTGGTTATAGATCTATCTGTCTATCTGATTTTATTAAGTCTGATGTGTTGCATATCTGTACTTTTACATTCCCATTTTTGTGGATGCCCTGAAATTTTAGGAGGGAATTTTAGAAAAATAAGTAACCAAGCATACCGAACATAGCTGGCTACCAAAGACATTATATTTGGCTTGCAAAGAATACCACTACCAGCAGTTCAGAAGGGCTAATCTATGATTATGTGAAAGTGTCCACTCACACTTAACCGGTCAGTGATGACTTACTGAGAGAGCTCACATCTTTTAGAAGCACTGGATGATATGACTTCAGGTAGAAGCCAAGTAATTACTGCACTTTTCCATCTGGATTACATGTGGCAGAAAATCACTAATTCTTGTGCCGGTTTTAGGGCTGAAGGCTCATTAGTTTTAATTGTGCCAAACTGCCTTCTGCATGCGTAATTGCCATTCGCTGTGACCCCCATTTCCTCTTGTCAACATACTCATAACCGTCCCAGATGTCCCTCTCGCCCGCTGTTCTCTACACTTCTACACGGATTGAAGAATCAAACTCATGTCAGGCAATTTCATTTTTTGACTAGAGTCTCTTCACCTCAGCCACATATGCCATCTTATCAAACACAATGGACAAGTAATCATCTGTTTTCAACTGATGAAGCCATTAGTTGATTTTTGAAGCCCTTCTGCAGACTCACACTCTTGACTGCTGTAATTACCCGGGGAAAAGAGGGACGTGTAGCAGAACTAATGCCAGGAATGGGATTTCCCCTGGCAAAGTGGGAAGACTTAGAGTGAGACCATGTAAGAGGACACCGCTGTGTGTTATAGGCGAGGACAGGGCAAGGAGTTGATTTATATCCATAAATCCATGGGAAAGGTTCTGGTTCCCTCTGTGATGTCAGCGGGTTTAAGATTGGCGTCCAGCTGTAAAGTGATCCACTCTCTGTCTGAGCCAGTATGGCCCCACTCTACATCTTTGGGGTCAAAGGCCACTGTGGCAGACAGGGGGGGGGGTGGTGGCCTCCGCGACCCCTGTGAATACAGTTACAATGCACTCTCTTGACCTCGGCGTACAGGCAGACACCAAGACATTAGTCATCCGTTATACACAGGACCGCTTACTAGATTGGCTCAGCCAGGGTAAAGAGCTAAGAGCCTGTATGTAAAGGCTATTGTGGCTTGCTCTAATGTAGACCAAGAATAAACAATATCCATTACAGTCCAGGCCAATCTGACTGATCCGCCCAACCTCATTATCAAAATGTAAATGCGGCTTGACAGGGCAGATATTACATCTACATATAAATGGAGTGCGCTTTTCTCTGAGTATAATGAAGAGCTTTTTCCTTTTTTTTAACATGCATTAATTATCCCACACTTTGAAGCATTTCTCCTACCTTCTCTTTCCTCTTATCTAAGAAGACTTAAAATAAACAGAGTAATTAAAATATATCCAGATTTAGATCCACCAGCTGACACTTTAGAGGGTCATTTCCTTTGTCTTGGAAAACCTAATTAGAGTTTCATTTCTGGATTTATGTAAAAGAAGAAATTCCTAGATGGTGGAATCATCAGAGATTAACGTCTGGATTCAGCAGCAGCAGCGAGGCTCAAAAAATATATTATTAAAAGCCGTCCAACAAATCATTATTTGAGTTCCTGATGCACATAATTAATACCAACATAAAGATGAGTGATTTTTTTAAAGCTGCCGGTTCCTGGGGTATCATACCACGCTGAGCACTATTTTCAGTGTGCAATGCATTCTAATGAGATGCAGACCCGTTAATCATTTCACACGTCCTGGCTGGAAAACTTAATTTTCACCTCACAATACGGGCGGTCGATGGCACACTTCTCCCCTCAGACTAGTCATCCTTTTTGATAGCAGTACCATTAGTAAATGAGAATTAATTAGCCAGCTTAATTATATAAAATTTGCTCAGGAATGTGTGCAGAGGGAAGAGGAGTAGTCAGGTTGTTCATGTACTTTATTGTAACTACGTTATTGGTGTTTCTCTTACTTTATGTTTTAATATTGTGGCCCTAACACCCCTTAAAAAGTTTACCACTCTATTTTATAGTGTTTCCTCATTTAAGATGTTTTTTTGTGGTGTGTGATGGCCACTATAAATCTCTCTCTCTTGTGCTATGCTGAATTACATTGCAGCACTTTACGTTGTGGATTGGTCGCAGTGTAATCATGGAAACGTCATTTTGACCTCTGTGTTTATCTGCGTCCCAGCCAATCAGCTCCCTCTCTCACACACTCTCCCCACAGAGCTATCTAAAGGAAGCCGTGTGTTTGAAGGGGGCAGGTCTTTCAGCCATCAGTCACCATCTGACTGACAGTTCAATCTGATACACAGATTCCATTTGCTGTGCTTTACAAGCAGCAATACTGATAACACACAGAGATGCCCCTTGCACATTTACGTACGCGTCTTTGTGCATGTGTGTGTGTGAAGGCACGTGTGTGTGTGTGTGTGTGTGTGTGTGTGTGTGTGTGTGTGTGTGTGTGTTTTCACTTTCTCGTCTCTCTTAAGCTGCCTCTCAGGGGTTTTGTTCTCCTCGGGGCCAATCCTCTCGTCAATCTCCTGTCCGCCGTGTCTCAGACTTTGCGCTCTGGAGGAAAAAAAGGAGAATGAGTTTGGCTCACTCCCATTGATATTCAGCCTTAAAACACAACAATTTGAAGCCATAGTGTCGCATGAGATGGCTGGCGATCAAAGCAGACACGGGTTCACTCACCGTTGAGCAAATAAAACGATAGCTTTTGTTTAGTTTGGAGGCTCTCCCTTCAGGGTAATACTCTTCTTGTAGAACGATGCACTCTGCCTTGTGGAAAAGACTGGGCTCTGACAGGGAAGGTTGATGGGGTGAGCTCCTCTGAGAATAGCCACTCAACCCTTTTCTAGGAGGTGGAGGGAAGAAAAGAGTTTAATCAAGGTCATATAAAGCACTGATTGTGTTGAATCTGGGGAAGAGGAGGAATTAGTGGGGGTGCTGGGAGAAAATGTGAAGAGCTGAGGTCAGGCGGATGGCTGAGTGGGCTGTAGATACACTGAGAGATGGACTGTGTGGGAAAAGCAAGATACAGAAGCAACATTCATCCTTAAGCCACACAAGCAGATACCTTCTCCAGCCTCATAAGTTTAGATCATTGATTGTATGTTCAGTTTGTATATGGACATATAATGTACAAGTAGAGGTAAAGTTTTACAGCATTTGTTGCAGGATCAGACACAATCAGTGACTGATAGCCCTGCATTAGGACCACCAGAAACAGTGGAGATAACAGATCAAAGCTGTTACTGTTCTGTCTCTCCTTGGTTTTTCTATTCGACAAGCAGACATTCCTCCACAGTCCATTTCCCCGCTATCTTTTTTTCTGTCCTTGACAAACAAAAACACAGAGAAAAAGGCAGAGAGAGACAGAACTGGAGTGTGTGAAATGGAAAGATCAAAAGAAAAGGTGAGGCGGGAGAAAAAGAGGAAGGGCCGGACACATGCAAACAGGAAGGGAGTAATTGAAAGCGAAGGAGGGTAGAGAGAGCAATTGGCCGCGTCTTCATGTTGTGATCTGTCAGCGTTGACAGGGATGAGCGGAGCAAACATGCATCTCCCTTGTCCCCTTGGTCAGTTTCCATGGAAACGCTATTTCTCACCCTTACACATATACAGTACGTTCATCCTGCTCGCACTGTATTCCCAGCCGTCTGAACTGTATGAAAAAGTAGAGAACTAATGATGTCTTTCATGTGGACTTACATGCAACACAGGATCACTGTTTGGCTGCCTAGAGTCCCAAGCATCAGACCCCGAGGAAGAGCAGCTATAGCTTCCACAGGTCTGAGGTTAGAGCCACAATTTACCCAGCCGTCATGCAACACTACAATTTGTCTGTCATTGTAAGACTCGGCCATAGCCCTCTAACGAACAAAAGTGCAGATGCCAAGATAACAACGGTAGGAGGAGTCACTCGGAATAATCATTTCCATGAGTTTATGTTTAGAGAAATGCATCAGTGAGCTCAAGGCCAGCGAGTTCAACCTGGAGCTGAGTGGAGATGAAGGGGAGCCCCTGGTGGTCAGAGCTGAAACTGCAGCACTCTGTCTCTTAATCTGCTGTTGGATCATATTCCATCACAGGCAGTGGTGGAAGAAGTACGCTGATCCTTTAGTTAAGAAAAAGTACTACTACAACAATTTAAAAGTGCTCAATTTTTTTGCATCTCTCCAAAATTTAAGTAAGTAAAAGTATTATCAGCAAAATGCACTTAAAGTGTAAAAAGTAGTAAGTAAGGACTTGCTTTTGTGGCTTGTATATTGTCATATATGACATTATTAATACTGATCCATCAGTGTATAGGCATAATTTTACTGTAGCTGGTTGACATGGAGCTAGTTCAGGTAGTGTAATCACGTGGTGCCCAACCTTGGGTTGACGCCCCTTTCAGAGGGTCATATGATAAATCTGAGGGGTCGTGAGATGATTAATGGGGTAGGAAAGTTCTGCTACACAAACTTGAATTCATTTTTGGTACTTTTCTCATGAAATATTGCATAATGTTATATGTAACAACAGCTCCCGACCAGACACTGCTTTTTTGTAAGAGGTCACAAACTGAGAAAAAAAACTGGGAACCACTGGATTAATCTATAAAAAGTTATTGCATTTGTTAAACCTGGTCATATCTTTATATGTGAAATCTGAATCTTTAAAGTAACTGGTAACCATAGCTGTCACATTTTGTGGAATAAAAAGTACAATATTTCGTACTTGAATAAATACACCTGTGATCACAAGATCTCATCATGCAGCACTAGAACAGGTTTACCGTCTCAGTAGAAGATGGTGATTTTATTGATCCAGTCCAGTCAAAACACCACGTAACTCGAACTCACTTTTAATTATATTAATCTCTCTAAACTCTAGAGAGTTACTGTTTTTTTTATCTATTTAAAGTGTGTCGGCACTGGAGACATGTCAGTGAAAAACATTTCCAGTATCTACAGAAGGTCCTCTGTTTTCCTGTTTAGCGCCACTTAGGGGCGTCCGGGAGCTCAATGAAATTTGTTGACATGGCGTTGTCTCGTGTAGCCTAAATTGATTGATTGATGCTGTCAGCCCTCCTGCTCAGTCTGGTCCAGGAACACTTGGCAAGCTCACAAACTGTAATGGAATCCTCTGACTGGAATAAAGAGTCTAGACGGACCCGTCTCCATCGACATGTTGTGAAGATCACAATGCCTGTGTGTCTGTACAGCACCTGCCATGTTCAGCCCAGGTAATTAAACGCCAGACGCAAGCGAGAGCTGCAGAGACAGAGACAGAGGCAATGGCCGTGAGCTTCATACTACATTAACTCCTTACGTCAAAGTGTTGGATCTTGAACCTTAAAGCTGCCAACAATCTCCAGCTCAAGCTTGTCATATAGCTGTTGCTGTTATTGCTTGAGAAGCGTGTCAGTGGCTCTAAATGGGTCTTTCCAAAGCCCAGGGTGCTATGACATCAATTATAGTGATGGATGACGGAGGGAAAATGGCTGAAACACACAGGTACACGCACAAAGATGACAACAATACGACTCCGACCTCCATCGTCCAATAGTTTGGCTTCCATAAAACTCTGACAGAAGTGAGAATTCACTTTCATTCGGCCTTGTGGACATTATCTCCTCTTTTGTTCTCACGTTAGCTTTTGTAAATAACTGTAAAAGTTTATCCGCGTCCCGATTGGCTGTGAAGCTGCTCAGTGACCTCCAGCAGTTGTGTCATTAGCGCGGGTCACCTCCAGCCCCCACACGCCATCAAACACTTCCCTGTGAAGTTGCCAAGGGAGCTTATCATGCCCACAGTTGACCGTGAGAGTTTTCAAAAGCCAGTTTAATGTTTAACTCGCAGTACCTGTGCGTGGGATGTGTGTGTGAGCGTGCGTATTTTGTGCAAACGACCTTTCCGAGTGGGCTTCTATGCATGACTGTGCACATTTGTTAGTGTGCAGTTGAAAGAGTGTACATGCTCACACGTACTGTAGCATATGTGGGTGTATTTACAGATGCATGTGGTTTGGAAGTTTGTGTATTTTGTCTCACTGGGATGTGTGCACAGTGTGGAAGGATTGATTTATACCTCCTCCACCGTGTGTACACATGTCCTTCAGTTGGATGAGTTACACAAAGTGACACTTTGTGTGTGTGTGTGTGTTGAAGCACAACCTGTATTTCTGCTCCCACACACACACACCTCATTGCTCTGTTCTAGTTTAGTAGATATACATGTCTACTTCCTGTTAAGAACACTCGCTTTCCCAAGTGACCTTAACCTGAAGTCTAGCTCAGGGTCTCTCACTGTTTGAAAATAGCCATTACATTCTTCCAGGATAAAATGTTTCAACTGTTGCATTTTCCTTCATTACAGTCCAGTTTGACGGCGTGGACAAGTCTCGAATGTCGCCCACCAAGGACGGGAAAACCCGCCCGCTGCAGCGACACTCCAGTGGCTGTCTGGTCAACACCAAAATGTCTTCGCTGGACCACTCCTCTCTCGGGGAGCGTATTGACCCCACCATGCCCCTGGAAAGCCAGTTGTGAGTCGGATCTCGGTGTCGCTTTGTTACATTTTATTTCAAATGCACCACTTTGGCCCTTCATGAGTAGATTTGACCCTCGTTGTTTGATTTAACTTGTTCTATTTTCTGCCATTCCTTTGTTCCACTTCTTTCTCATCCTTGTTTCCTGTTGTTCACTGTAGCTGGTATCACGGAGCGATCAGCCGAACAGATGCTGAGTCTCTGCTCAGGCTGTGTAAGGAGGCCAGCTACCTGGTGAGAAACAGCGAGACCAGCAAGAATGACTACTCCCTCTCCCTTAAGTAAGCAGCACTCTTTTTTTTTTAAATAACAAGCCTCAAACAGTATTATCAGATACACACCAGAGACACACAGAGCCAAAGAAGTGTAGCAGCTACACATGCATACCGGTGGAGTACACATTGTGGACGAATCTTGCTCACAAAGGTCCTTGTATACCTGTGCCCCAGTAGTCTGCTGACTCGGCCTTTTCAATATGGTAATAAGTTTCACCTCTCAGACCTCTATCTCTCACCTACATCCTGCCCGTCCCTTGTCCTCCACCTCCCCCCGGTAACCCCTCTGACACTGTCGGCTCCTTGATTTGCTGATGTGCCCACAACACAGTTAATGTTGCCCTTCATCAGCGACCCCCGATCCCCGCCGCATCCAGCAGAGGGTTCAAAGGAGCCGCTCTGATTGGTTTAGTCTAGTCTGACATTTGGTAGAGGTTACTTTAGCTTGAAGGCCCCGCAGTGAAGTCACTTCCCATTCTTTAGACGGGAATGTGCGCCTTTGGCGGGTTTTAGTTTAATGATTTTTCACTGCCAGCTGCAAGTACCAGGTGTCAGAATCATAACCACACATTTGTAGCCCTCTGAAAACTTGCCAAAGTCAACTTTGGTAAATTTGCTTCAACCATCAGCTTTAAAAATCTTAGTATCTTTGCTGACAAATGGTCTTTTCACATTTACTTTATATCCAGTCCATTTTACATTTCCAGGCAGGCTCGACCATATGACATTTAGAGAAATCTCCACAGCTCCATGACGACCTTCAGATGAGATGAAACTTTAATATACCACGAGACGTTGATTAGCCTTCGTTATTACAGCGGAGCTCATCTTGCTGGAGGCTTATACTGTACGTCCTGGCAAGGAAACATAATGCTTTCCACTGCTCCCATTTTCTCCATGCTACTGTAGCTGACTGTCTAACTTCCTGTCTCACTGACTGATCATCCGCTTATTTTTCTGCCTTACTCATTGAAAAAAAGCCTAACTTACTAACTAACTACATGCTGAGCTGCCAACCTCTTACACACATTCTGACTGATTACAAACCAAACACGAAATGCCTGTATGACTGATTAAATACAAAATGCTGTATATTTAATCTGGTTTTTATAAGTAGCCTAAAACTGAAATGTAAAGTTGCCGAGAATTTTTTTCAGGCCAAATTAATTTTTCCTTGGAGATAAAAGGGATGTAAATGTGAGTAGGAATACATTATTTAGTACTCAAAAAAAAAGCTATGGTCAAAAGGGACATCCAGAACAGCTAACAGAGGATTCATTATTATTATTATTATTATTATTTATTATTATTTATTTATTTATTTTTATTGTTATTATTATTATTATTATTATTATTATAAGTATTATTTATACATGTATTTATTTATTTATTTATTTTTAACCTTTAATTTAATAAACCTTTATTTAACCAGGCAAGTCCCATTCATATTACACAAACCTCTTCTCCAAGGGAGCACAGCAACAATGCAGTGTTTCAAACGAGGTACATGCAAAACATACAAAACCCATAAAACAAACATACAGTGTCTCAGACAACATACACACAAACGCTTAAAACACAAACAAATTAAAACACAGTACACTGTTTCAGTTGAGATACACGTATACAGAATCATATGACCAGGAAGACAGACAGGAGGAGACGAACCTAGCTGAGGAAGCAATTACAAACTTCGATTGAATTAGCCTCCAAACCCTTCTCTACATTTTTGAATGCTCTAATTGGGATCATCCTATCGAGCTGCAAATGCATCTGCAAGCGGATCCAGGCTGCAGGGGCAGACAACATAAAAGCCTGTTTGGTCTATTTCAGTGCGAGCCACAGGGACAGACAGTAAGAGGGTGTCATCTGAGCGCAAACAATAATTACTAGTTTTAGGGGACATATACACACAGAGATAAGAGGGGAGCAGACCAAAGATAGACTTATAAATAAATATGTACCAGTGAGTGAGTCTGCGCAAGGCCAATGAAGGACACTGAACTCATAATACATGATCAATAGCTGTAAAGTGCAGAACTATAAGTGGACTAGACCCATACTCATATAGGTTTTGGATAAAGGGGGTGTGACGTGTGATAATGCAGGGAGTGAATTTGACAAATGCTCTTCTAATAAGCTATATTTTTGAGCATGAACATATAATGATACATTTTTTGTAAAGCTAGAGAGAATTAATCCACCCCATCTCTCTATTATGGTGAAAAAGGAGATTACCTAATGCTGGGGGCTTTACCTCCCCAAATGAAATAGCTGATTGCTAGATTCATTGGATAAATTGAGTGGAAGTTTTTTTTTGGGGAGGAAGACCAGAAGGGACTGGAAAAGTGATGAAACCTATATGAATGAATATTTTGCTCACATAATAAAGTCTACCAGGCAATAATAAGAGCAAGGTATTTCATCTTAAATAAAAAGTTTAATTTGATTTAGAGTGTGGGGTTCAAAAATGTTTTAACCTTCTGGTTCAGTAATGGCCTCACTAACATTCATATAGTACTGTAACATCCCACAGTTGAGCAGCTGACCCTCACTAATGAGCTGCATTAATAGAGCAGATGATAGTGGAATAGAGTAAGTAAAGTGTTTTACTAATGGGCTACTCAGCTGCTAAGGTAGAAAGAAGCTTTACTTGTTAGTTTATTCATGGTGATTAATTCAGACCATCATGCCACTTCCTAGCCTGCTTCTCTGACCTAAAGTTTACTGTTTTCAAAAACGAAAAGCAAGTGGTTTTATGACACTCTGTGACACCCATAGTGGCTGTTTGTTACACTGAGAAGTAAAAGAAGAGAAATAATGCGGTGTGATTCAGTGGGAACTGCAGCGTAGTGTGGCTCTGACTAGCAGAGGTACTTTTTCCCACCTTTTTAAATCAACTCAAGTGGATGACCTCAGGGCCCGCCTAAAGCTTTTTGGGGCCCTAATCAGAATGGGATTCAGTGGAGCCCTGGTGGCCCTAAGCAGACATTTATTTTTTTAGTGGTCAATTGTGGTGGGAATTTTCGTCTTAATAGAATATAAAACATGAATTCACAGAGAGGGGCTGTCCCTGTACCCTGTATCTCACCTGGTAGAGCGGGCGCCCCACGTACCAGAGCTCCATCCTGGCAATGAATTGACAGAGAGCATCAGTCTTTCAGAGTTTGTTTATTTATTGCAATAAATAAGGTTCAGATTTTCAAGTGCGGATCTCCCACCTCGCCGGGCTGGTTAGATAAAGAAGTTCAGGTAAAGATATTTTCACCCTTGGCAGGTGTCCTTAAACACCGTGTTTGTCTGTAGAGTCATGACCTCATGTCCTGAGTGTCTCTTTCTGCCTCTGTCTGTTGAGAATGAATAGTTGAAGGCTTAACTCCAGGACTTCACTTCTGATAACATTGGTTGTGAGTCTGAAGGTGAATTCCACAGCTTGTCAATTCTGATACCATTGGTTCAGAAGCTGAAAGCTGGATTCCACGGGAGGCAGAAAGAGGATTTGAATAAGGATTTCACCTGCCAATACACTCCTCCCTTTTAGCATTCCATGCTAATTTTGGGACCTTTACTCATGTGAACCTTATAAAACTCTGAACGACTGATGCTCTCTGTGAATTCATGTTTTATATTCTATTAAGTGGAACATTTCCACCAAACGTTTGCCTTAGGCAACCCTCACAGTTGATAGGGGTTGGTATTGATGAGGGCAAAAGTCAAAGTGATAGAGAAAGAAGCCACTCAAGCAGGGGTGGTCAAACCTGTCATGCCAGGGGCCACATGGGGGAAAAGTATATCATCTTGGGCCATGAGCCTTTGGATTTAAGAGATTGAGTTTGAAGCACTTTGTTCTGAACACTTGAATCTGTAGCAAGATGATTTTATCACCATTAAATTTCACTCACCAGTGAAGATCATTTCTAATGGGAACAGCGATACTTTGCCTCAGACTGAAGAATTGCTGTCAGGTCAAGTGCAAGTCTTGTAGTGGAGACTCAAAGTACATCACAGAGGTGACTTTCGTGTTGGACCACGGTCTGTTCTTGGTCTGCGTCAGAAGAGAAAAATGTTTTGATTTTTTTCTGTCATTGTCTTGGAGTGGTACGATGTATTATATTGTAATAATATAGCTTCACAATTTACTGCATTTGCGAGCTAGAATGAGAAAGTAAACAAAAAGCATTAACATAGTTTTTGAAGCTTTCTGCCTCTGTGTGTTTGTGTAGACATCCACGTGTATATTTGTGTAAGTCGGCTCCAGGCTGTCACAGAATGTCAAATCTTGTGCCTTTGGCATCAATCAGATCAAGCTACGAAAACAGCGGGCCGATGCGTAGGAATGACAGGTGCCACCGTACTGCAGGCAGAGGTTACTCTGAGTTCAACCTGCACACACACAAGCCCGTCTCCCCCGCTGCCACTGAAAATGAGTAGAAACCCAAGGTGACGATCCTCCATGTCTGAGGTTGCTGAAAAATGTATAAGGCCATGAGGTGGCACGCATGTGTATTGCATTATTGATAAAAGACGTCGTTGAGACCTCCAGCCTCAAGAGTCCTCTGGCCTGACGGAAAGCATTTTCTGTCTGTTTTGCCCTCCTAACCCTTTTTTTCTGTTCACCAGCCCCTCTCCCCCTCCAACCCTCCTTTTCTCTCCTTTTTTTCTCTCTTTCTGTGGAGAGAAACCCTTTTAGGTGTTTGAAACATATTAAACCCCTCAGAAGTCTGTCAGAGCAGAGTGTCATCCTGTTTCTCACCTCGCGAGAGAGCTTTGCACAGCGTGTTTCCACTGGCTGAGAGGAGAAATTGGTAGTGAAAGAAGAAAATCTATCCAACAGAATCTGTTTGATGCCAAAGCACAGACGGGGAAACTAAATAGCCAATTGAAAGAACAACCAAAAAGTCTTTGCATCTGCAATTTAACTCTTTTCCCATAGGTGCCTCATGCTTATATGGTGTCTTTTTGATTCTGTTTAGACAGAAAATATCGGATTTCCTCGAAGCAATATTGATTTTTAGCAGCTTATTTAGCCAATTGAAGCCAAGTTTTTCAGTCTTCTATGTTCCATCAACAGATGGGATATAGATGGCAGATTTTGTTTTGTAAATTCTGCTTTACTATATCCTTTTTTACATCAATTGTTTATTACAGAATGGTTGGGCTCGTCTCAGGTAGACTCATTCAATTTGTGCTCATATGAAATAATGGGCGAACAGGATATCCAGTAATGCTTAAAAAGGTCATCGCTTCTGCTAAGGATCATTATCCTTTGGGCGGATGACTTTGCCTTTTCTGGTGGTGCCACAGATTCGCAACACTGAGAGCATCATTCAGGGAGCAATCCAATATGTTGAAGGTGGAGAGATAAGCTGTGATTGCTGTCAGGCTGCTCCTGCTCTGAGGACTACAGGGTTCAAATCAAAGTCATAAACCTCAATAAACAGGACGGCGGACCTCCCCGCTGAGATTAATCCTGATTAGACAATGGAAGTCCACAAACACACAGGGATATGATAACACCACAAAGGCCTGTCCTCTCAAAAATAGCCCCATATTCATTTTATCAACAGCCGTATTTGCTCTGTTGTCCTGGTTTCTGTCTCTGCGGGACTGAAACATGATAAGCAGCCCTGAGCACCGACTGGAAAATCATTTGGGGAATCTAAAAATGCTGCTATTGATGTGTTTGCCTTTTTAAGTGTGGCTCTGTGTAACCTAACGCCAGTCTCCCAGCGCTCCACATGAAGACTCATCAAATGCACTTTTCAGGGAGGATTTCTTTTTTTTTTTTTAGATGAGCTCTCCTGGCACCACTTGCAGAATGGTTGAACTGTAGAGACCTGTGGCGAGGGAAATTTGTCCTGCTCTCCTCAAATCATGATGAACTTGTTAATAGCACGAATAAATATCGAGGCCAGAGGAAATGGAGGTAAATGGAGAAGTCTGATAGCTGTGTTTACTCCAGTTTTATAGCCCGACAAGCCTGCAGCTTTCTGCCTCAGCTCACCTATAAAAAATTATGTTAGTATTAAATATTCTCCATCATCTGCCACATGCGGTACGGAGGATTCCAAAACACCGATTGCTTCATCTTTTTTTTTCCTGTAATAATCACACCAAAGTTAGAAAAAAGATTGGTTTCATCATGCATAACCTCACAGGAAGGAATCTCCATTTATCGGTTTACATGTATTCTTATTCTGGATGGATGTCCCTATATTGAACCCTGTGCATTCGTTGCTCTCTTCCTCTTCAGTGTTATCTCTGTGCCGGTTTCTTTCCCTGTGCATCAGGGACAGAACACATCCGCAGGCTTTAACACATGCAATTACGAGATAAGTAAAGAATGGACTTGCATTACGTTTAAGGTGCCAGAAGCCCAGTTCTTGCTCCTGTTCATCACAGATAATGGGCTCATCCACAAATATGTGTGCATATTTACAGTGGGAATATATTCAATGACCTAAAAAATATGGCTTTTGCTAATTTCAGTTGCTTCATTTGTCCGCCTGACTATTCATGAACCCATATTATGATCAGGAACAGAAACAAATATACATGTAACAGAGGAGCATTTCATGTGATAAACCTCACCAACACTCTTGACCACCCTGTTTGGTTGGACCGCAGAGGGCCAGCTCTACTAACGCAAAAGTCTGTCACTGAGTGAGCGACTGAGTGATGAAGTTACACAATTGGTTGGCCAAGTGTAGTATAGTGTTGGAATAACTTAAGTTGGCCGTTGCTCTTTCAAAATGAAAAGGTGGGAACAGTCCCTATTGGCGCATTTCCACCAGATCCGGAGACGGAGGTCGTCTCAACACTTACCATTAATTTCCTATGGAAAGCAGGATATGCAGTCGCCCAGTGCATGTAGGACTGTTGCAACGAGTTGGAGAGGGTCTGTATTTGCATAAAGTTGAAAAATCTCAACTTTATGGAAATGAGCCCGTTCAGAAGTACATTTTGGTGGATTGTTTAGACGTAATAACAGAAAGTTTATGGGCAGGCTGCCATGTTGTTTCCTGTTTGAAAAGGCAAGCAGAAACCCAGGGACCAATCATGTGCATTCAACTATAGGGTACGTCATCGCTTGAACTGAGTGGAGCAGCATGTCCCCCGGTGTCCTCGCCGGACCTGGTGGACATGTACCGCTGGATTTAACATTATAGACATGACCACTGACTATTTGTGTAACAATTTAGCCACAAATTCACAGACTGATCAAACAAGGTCCAGCCATATACTCGATTTTGACCGAGTCTTGTTTCACTGTGTCCTTTGAAAATAGAGATGCATCCTTATGTCTGTCACAATGATATTACCACATCCTAGTCTTGTTGATAGAATAAATAACATCTCTTCTACTTAACATCTTGTACACACTTATCCTGGATGTGCACAGTCCTCACGAGAGAGTCCTATTCCACACCATCTTTGACAAAACCAGGATGCTTAGTGCAGATAACACTAACAGGCCCCATGAGTAAATGGGTCTGCAGCTTTCATGCTTAACTGATGTGTTTGGCTGCTTGTCACAGCAAGGGTTGGTGAGAACGGGTCATTTTTTTGCATTTGAGCAACAGGGGTTACATTTCAGATTATGGAAGTAACCGATATGAAGTAGAATAAGTGGGAGTTCAGTGAGCTGGAAAGAGCTGGTGCACATTATGTTGATGACAGGCCATAATGCCCACTTGCAGCAAGTGAGTGCAAAGTATTTGAGCCTGCAGCCATCATAACTTGCTAGAAGCATTAGCAGCTGATTGGAAAAGCTATTATGCTAATGCATTTTTGTAAAGACAAATGATCAAAACTGTATATTTACTGCAGGATATAGGGACCATTAGTTTTGTATCAGTTCCTCGCTGAAGCTTACCGTCGCATCACTTAACTCCAAAAAAAAAAGTAATTTTCTATTTTAAAGCAGAAGATTACTGGCAAGCTGTAAACTGTATTGATCGAAGGCCCCCTAGAAACACACAGGGAGCTTTTAATTTGCTGTGCATTTATTGCTGAAGCTTAAGTGATTTATCCTGGGGGTTCATTAGCCTCATCCTTATGCTCTGCATGTGAAACCCAGCACCATAAGCAACCTGCCTTTTAGTCTCCTCTTCCCCAGACAGCTCCAAAGTTATCAGAGGTAATCCAGCTTTCAGAACATTGTCACGTACTGTAGGGAGCAGCTACTGTGGGAGTAAATGAGAAAGGAGCTGTCAAGGAGGGGCGGTCTGTCGACTTCCCCACATAGCAGGCTTCTGACATACTTTTCCCTTTAAATTGGTTTTTAGCCATGCTAGCGTCATGGCTCTAGGCTCGGCAGTGACGGTCGGTTGGTCCACTTCTTTGGTCTAGACTGAAATATCTCAACAACTATTAGATAGATTGCGATGGTACAGATATCCATGGTTCCCACAGGATGAAACCTAATGACCTTGTGATCCCTCACTTGTCATGTTGCAATAAGTTTTCACTTCTACAAACACAAGGAGTAATAATTGATCTTCTTTGTCCTGTCAAAAGTTTTATAGAAGTCCCTTTTATAATGGTTTATGGGGAAAATTGCTGTTTGGGTCACAGGGGATTTTTCAGTTGCAGTACCACGAGTGGGCACATTGGCAGCCAGGCTGTGTGGCGGCCGTAGACTGTAAGACGTAGGCACCGTGACGTCACTCATTGGTTTGTAGACTGCTGTTTGAAGCCTTGAGTTTGGCATTTTGGCCAACGTCATCTTGGTTATTTGCAACCAAAGGTGACACGAGAGGGTGGGGCTAAGTACAACCAAACGATTCAACATTTTTAGGCGACCAAAAAGGTTATAATTAACTTTCATGAAGTGAAAACACACTGTGAAAGGGTTAAAAATGTAAGACAAAAACACGGACAACTCCCAGACCGGACAACGCCGTGGTAGCAACCTGTCAACAAAGTAGCCACGCCCTAAAGCATCCCCTGCTTTATGGTCTATTTGACTGTAATGAGACCATAATTTACTAAATGAACATCATGCTGTATTGAAGAAGACTTGAAACTAGAGATTGAGACCATAAACTCATGTTTACAATGTTTACTGAAGTAATAAATCAAGTAGAAGAAGTAGGCTCATTTTCTCATAGACTTCTATACAATCACACTTCTTTTTGCAACCAGAGGAGTTGAAATTCTCATTACATCCTGACAGCAATCAATAAATCAAATTCTCTGACAAAAAAATTGAAAAAATCCAGTATCTGTTGCTGTCACAGGACTGGAATAAGACCGTCCAATCATTTCATTCAAATTAAATGATTGGACGGTCTACCTGCCTGTCTACCTATCTGTGTTATTTGTCACCAGAGTCTTCCACAAGCTGCTAGTTTGTCAGCTGTGAGTACTAACAATAGCCATGTTCATTGTTTACCTTTTATTATGATAATTTTGAGGGAATGACTTTGGAGGGAGCGGACGGACTGTCAGCGTTGTCAACTTGGCAGACTCTTGGTCTTGTTTTTATGGAACTAATAGCATGTTTTCTGTCTCTCTCTCTTGTCTCCGTCTGTCCCCAGGAGCAGCCAGGGCTTCATGCACATGAAGCTGTCGCGGACGAAGGAGAACAAGTACATCCTGGGCCAGAACAGCTGCCCTTTTGACAGCGTGCCCGAGATCATCCATTTCTACTCCAGCCGCAAGCTGCCCATCAAGGGCGCCGAACACATGTCCCTGCTCTACCCTGTAGCCATCAGGACACTATAGTGCTCTGGGTCACCTGCAGGCGTCGGCCCCTGCGGTACCCACTGGGCCACCCTGTGGCTCCTCGCTTCCTGTCCCTCTGGACGGAGCCCAGTGGGCTCGCGGGAAGACGAACAGTGGCATCCCAAAAAAACTGCTGATCCCGACTCACCTCACTGGCCGACGGATTCCAGACCTGTTTTGAAGGCCTACTGCATACCATCTTACACATACAGACTCAATGTTGCAGAAGTCTTTATTGTTTTTTATTTTATTTTATTTATGACACCCACTTCTTTGCATCACAGACTGACTATCTGATGAACAATCATTTCATTGATTCTTGAGCTGATTTCCCTTAGCACTTAAAACACTCAAAGAAAAAGATAGGTACAACATTGTGTCACTGGGGGCGTACCTTTTTATCATAACATGTTGTACCTTTTTTCCTAAGAGTGCACTTCATGAGCATTGTGTGTGAACTAGTTTGTTAGCTCATTTGGTTCGGCTCTGTTGATACTGTAATTGTTTGTAAGGGGACTTGAAGATTGTAGGAGCCGTGTAAGGGAAGCGACGTTTATGAGGCATGTTGGGTGATATTGTCCACATGGGCCCCATACAGTGGTCAGGATATTGAATAAACCGGCCTTGTATGAATGGTGTGTCCCCAGCTGCGCGGAAATAACAGGCCTGTGAGCAGTGCAGACTGATCTCTCTATCTTGTCATAGTGCATGCTGTCTGCTATCCATCACCGAGTGGGTGTATCACACCAATGACAGTGTAAGTACCATAGTGGTGAGACAGGCAGGAGATCATGATGGATGGGTCAACCCGTCTGACACAGTACAATTGGCTGAGGCTGGAGACCAGAGCCTGTCCAAATGGACCAAATTAGCCCCGCTATCCCTCCTTAGAATGGCTTTGCATCGGGAGAATGAAATATGCCTGCATTGTCTACCTCAGAAAAATCAATTTCATTCGCCCATCTGCAGATCAATAGGTACAATGGGATTGCAGACATCGATCTGCCCTCCCTTCGACATTCCCAATTCCCTTAAAAATTGCGTCATCGGTTTTAGGAACATGCGTTTTGAAACCAAGATATTTTTTTTCAAGCAGATTTTTCCAGATCAGCAATTGTATGTATAGTCACTAATATGATACTGTGTGATGTCAGTAACAAATGTTTGGTTAATGCCTTATAATGCATGGGTCAAATCAGTCCGCTAGATCAGCTGATTTCCAGTTCTGCTTTTAACGATTGTTCTGTGACTGTAATTTATTCTGGGGTAATTATTACTGATGTGTTACTCCTTTCGTGATGGCCCGTCGGCCCCCCTGCCCTTGCTCCTCATTGTCCTGTGCCGATGTGATCGTGTTTTTTGGGACTACTCCAGCCTCTTTTTACTGTGGTGCTTTGCATTTTTTTTTTTGTTCTTTCAAGTTCTGCTAAATGCACGTTTGCCTCGGTGGCCTGATGACCGGGACACGAGTCACGGTGTCTCCTGACCAACTGGGTCGTCGAGCCTCGCGTGAGAGACGATCGCATATTATTCTCCTCCCCCCGGACCAATCACAGTGCAACCTGTTCGAACTGGGATAAACCACCTACCTTCATTCTGTCATGCTTCCACTTTGCATTAAAATCTCTCTATCACCTACCCTTTACTACCAGATGTGCATACATGTGTGAATGTGAGTGCATGTGTCCGGTATATGAGAATGTGTGCACAGACTCTCTGAGTTCCAGTGTGTTGTTTTTTTGTTACCCTGCTGGTACAAACTGGTGACAGCCCTTGCTTGAACCTCTTTGGTTGTCAGAACCTTTTTTTTATTTCGCCCTTAAACTCAAGAAACTAGAATTCAGCCCCATGACTCTTTAATTTTAATTTCTCCTCGTGTTTTCTCATTAACCACATTTTAATTTAGCAACTCCTAGGAATGACATGTCTGTCTTGTGGCCTGCTCTTTGCAGGTTATTGTAATATTTTTAGTCCCCAGCATATAATACTGCTGACCAATTACAGCAAGAAGAATTCTAATGAGAGTGCTTAATACTTGTAACAAACTGCCTCTGCAGAGGAAACCTTTGTCAGTCTTGTGAGTTGCAAAATGCTGTGGTTTAATGAGCAAATCCCAGTAAAAATGGAAATTTTAGGGGGGCTTTGGTCCAAGCTGAAAATGACTGACACTAGGAATTAGAAAGCGATTAAGCGAGCATGACCACTCTATATACGAAGTCAAATACATTTTGGCTTTCTCCGCTGTGTGCTATGCAACTATAAACTGCAGTCATTGAAGGGAAAAATGATTGGAGTGTGTGCCTCCACCAAATGTTTATGACAAATGTGATGGTACAAAAATGTCCACCGGTAAGTAATCCGCAGAAGTTAAAGGGAATAGTGTGCAGAAAGTTGGATGTATACAGACGTTTATTTTGTTGGTGCAGTAAGTGAGTAGACAGATGTTGCTGTCATTAGATAAGTATGTCATATGAGGGCGTCTGTTCACGTGATGAGGCGAACTCTGCAGCTTTATTAAGGAATAGTATGTGATGTCGAAGTGGACCTATGTATTTCCTTGAGAGCAGATATCCTAAGAAGAAATAAAACTATACGTGTGATGTATCCTTTATGTTCCGAATGTTCCCTGTTTAAGAGATCAAATGTTGACAGTAGAGGCTCTTTATTTAGTTACTGCTGCTGCTGCTGATGAGTGTTACTCTACTATAGGAAAGAGCCTGCGTGTGACGGCCGCACTGCCTAGAGAGAGGCCTTAGCTTTGGAGAAAGGGAAAATGAGAATAGGGGGGAGGGATTTGCTGCAATCAGCAGACACACTCTTCACATTCGTATATTTCTATTATGAGAACCTGAAAGAACCCTTCTCCCTTAGAAGTGTCTTAAAGTGTGTGTGTGTGCGCACAATTGTTCATGCATGAAACAGTGTTTGTGTGTGAGTGTGTGTTTGTGTGTACTGGTGTAAGCAACCATCAGCCATTGACTTGCCCCGTGTGTGTCTTCACTTTACTGTGGTAAAGTGGCATGTATGAGTTTCCTCTGTGTACATTTCCGTGCCACGTATGTATGCACTACTATAACATATCTCTGTACAGTCCCTCATGGCCAAATGTATATACTGAATGTATTGTATGGGGACATAGAGGCATCAAGGTTCAAAATAAATAAAATCGGGTTTATGAGTTAACGTGTGATATAATGTTTCACTGATCTTTTTTTGTTTCCAAACTCCAATCAAATTTAGCGAGGGATAAGCCCCTTTTACTGTGCCTTCACCATCGCCGGTTACCATGGTGAAGCCCCCTTTGACAAATAGTGGAGGGCGACCATTGTTTGAGTCAAGGACAGAAAGCTGCAGCTATTATCAAGCCAGTACTCCAGCACTTGTTGTCCTCTATTGATCCACTTTGTAGCACAGTGCTGTAATATGTTTTTTCATCCCAGAAGCATTTGCTTGATGTGTATCTGTCTGAAGCTTGCTAGTCCATATTTCCTACAGTACAGGTTCCCTGCTTCCAGCAATCACATCTCTGGCCTTTTTTTTCAATAAAGAAATTTATAGCAGCATTTTATGAATGAAAGTTAACTGTAAATTTAATGAAGTGTAAATCATATGTGATTCTTGGCATTACAGAAAGTCTTTTCCTCAAGTAACAGATTTAGAGGACATTTCAACCAAGAGGAGGCAGAAAAGTAGAGTTGATTTCCAATAGTAATTGTACTATTTTATGGGTCTGTAAAATAATTACCTACTAGTTTCCTGGAAGAACCCTGTACTTAGGTATTAATTATAGGAAAAATGGTAAAATCCTTTATAAAAAAAATAAATAAAAAAATCTAATTTAAACGTCTTATTGATAACATTTTAATGTAGACGAATATTTAAAAAATATAATAATACATCCACAGAACCTTTAGAAAGGTGCCGCATAAAACTATGGCAAAATTGATCATTTTGAAAATTTGGCAGGTCCAAAATTAATGTTTTGTTTATCTCTGTGGGAGATATCTGATGTTTGGTTCCCACTTCTAACTAGGCTTGTGAGCCAATAGTAAAATTAAGTTGGTATCACATGGTATCTCTGGGTCAACAGTTAAAAATCGGATAAATAGCTGAGATTGACGGTAAGTGCCTGGCAACGACTTGTTGTGAAGTAAATGCAATAGAACGGGTGGAGGGAGGGAGAATGTGACACCTAGTGGCTGAATGTTATCACTGTTATCAATAGCACCTTTAAACCCAAGTACTATTCATTTCATATTTACTTATTTATTGTTAAAACTCAATTCTCTATTTGATGAATTGTATGCTTGCCTGCTGACAAAAAGGCCGTCTAGGTTATGCTATCAATTCTTTTTTTATCATACAACTGGAAGTGAACCAACTGAACAATGTCTTTATATTTTCTCTATTTCAGTGCTGACATATAGAAGAATACCAGCAAATCTGTGTTTCATGGATGCTTTGCTACAAACAACAACAAAAACAATCTAGTTGATTGTCTTAATTGTTTTTTAATTTGCTTCTATCGTATTTCCCATGCAAACGCTGTCCTTTTTTTGGACTGCATTACTTTACTTTACAGCCAGACACATCACTACGATACTTACAAGCTATCCCACCCTCTGGGGTGTTACAAATGAAACTGCTCAGAGTCCAGTTCTGTTAAAAAGCAATTTTACCAGTGAAATCCCTAATCCCTTACTCTAAAATCCCTCTCAGAAGTGTTGCATTGTGACAGCAGAAGCAACTTTTTATGCTGCACATTATGGCCGCAATACATCAGGCGGGCATTCAAGAAGGGCACAGACATTCACAGAAAATACATTCACAGCCTCTCGAGTCGTTGGATAGTAGACTCAATCTGTAATGCACACACCTCAAGTTTGGCCTCTGGGAGCCAGATAGTGAGGACTTTGTCTTTGTGGCTCTGACAGGGAAACTGTTTGCAGTTTGTCTGTGTGCAATAGGGAACATTTATTGCGCCAATTTATTTGTTTTATGGATACTTTTCTTTGGAAATGGCTGGGTTAGTTTCTACATTAATAATAATAATGCAAAAAGAGATTTAGTACAACATTGTTCAACAACAGCACTATCACATGATTATGCACTGCATTACTTCTGAAAATGTCAGTTTCAAATGTCATTTTAGATTCAGTAGTTGATTTTCTTCAAGGAGTGGAGTTACTGTTTTATGTTTCTCCCTGTGGCTTGTTCATGATCTTTGCCTCTCCCTCTGCTGCAGCTCTGCTCTCCTCCAGAGAAGATCCATCGAGGGTTAAAAGCACCTGGGATGAAATGCATCAAAGACGCTTTTGTGGACAAAAAGAAGGGGGAAGAATAAAAGCAAGGCTTGAAAGCAATGAATGGCCCACAAGGGGATAAAATGGCCTCGTGTCCATCAGGAGCTCATTTCATATTCCGCTCAGTCACGCCGGGCAGAAAGCAATCTCAGGTAACAGACCTTATGTTAATAACACATGAGTTGCCTCCTTTCAGAAAGACAAAAGCGGATGGAGGGCATTATACCAACTCCATCCTTTCCTCCTCCTCCGGCACGTCGGAGGATTTCATCTGGAGAGAATAGTGTTGGTATTGTCCCTCTTGTCTGTGAAGGCTTGATTAGAGGAGCTTTTACACCATTTCAAAAGGTCTAGCATTGATGATTTCTATTGGCTTAACATATTGCCTATAATGAGACGGTGCAGAACCTTGCTCATTACCTGAATCTCAGGTCACTGTGGGAGTAATTGGGCAGATCTGTGCCAGCTTCAAAGCTGCAGGCTTCATTCATTAGGAAGACACCTTTCCAGTTGTTAAAGCCATTTCCTGTTCCTGCTCATAAGTGTTTTTTTGCAGATATTCCTCCAGCACAGTGTCATTGTGATAGCATTTGAAAATGGAAATAACACATACGGAAAGTCTCACAAACTTGAAGAATAATGCAACTCTTCATTGCTATTCAAAACCTCTTTGACCAAGTGTGGTGTGATAACTGTGGCAAAACCCAATGAAAAGGGACTATAGTATATAGGTGGGAATAGACGAAGAAAGAGAAATAACAGCATGTTGTTCATTATTTCTGCTCCCTCTGAGATCTTCAAAGTTGGTAGTTCACTTGTGACGACGAGTGCCACCAGCAGGTGCAATTTATCCCCCATTAAAGAGAACCTATTATGCTTTTGTTCTTTTTCCCTCTCCTTTGTGTGTTATACTGTATAGATGTTGTGCATGTAAAGGGTCTTCAAAGTTTTAAAGCCCAAAGTCCACGCCAAAGGGAGTTACTCTCCCCCACCATAACGTGGTGATGTCACCAAGTAACACATTTTGCATAATATCTGCCTAGCGGCTAGTTTGGCACGCCAAGCTCTCCTCGACTATAACGCAGTTAGAGCGGAGTCCAAAGAGTTTGGTTCGGTTCACCAATCACAACAGAGTGGGCCAATTGACCAATCAGAGCAGGTGATGGGCATTTCGGTGGAGGTGTAGAGCTCAAACAAAGCGTTTCAGAATGAGGGTGAAAAAAGGTGCTGCAGCACATTTGGTATGAGAAAAGTAAAGTGTTTTTTTTAACATTAAAGTATGTAAACATATTCTAGTAGAAACCCAAAATACAAATATGAACCTGAAAATCAGCATAATAGGTCCTCTTTAAAAAAAAAAAAAATGTAAAGATTCACTTCTCTCATGTGTTGGAAGATATTTTGCTGCCATGTCATCTTTATTCCTATCATTTTAGTGAAATAAATATACTCCAGATGTTTTTGGTCTTACATGTCTTACCTTGATGAAGAGGTTTCGAAAGAGCCAGCAGGTGCAAACAATACTTATTGGTTCATAATGTCAGTTATCTCTTCACATGAGGGCGGGTATAGAGGATTTAATATCAGGCAAGGTCCTGAGAGATTACATGTAGTCAATACTACTCTCACAGCTGACAACAAAAGGGATATTTTCTATACCATATGTGTGACGGAGTGTTTCCATGACAACTTCACATGATTTTCCCACAGTAAATCATTCAGAACATCCTGAAAGCTGCAGTTATGAGGCTTGTGATGGCAGCCTATGCATAAAAAACAGTAAACAGACAATAGCGTTTAATGTGTGTGCTGCATCTCATACCACATCTGACTTCACAGCTTACTACTGTAGCAACAGAGACAAGTCTAAATGGAAATCAATGCAAAACTATTCGACATTGCTACTGCTTTGGTTTGAAATCCCACTATTTTATCAGTGCTCCTTTTTAATGGCTGGAAAGACAATGTCACTTTTATTCACTATCGTTTTGTTGGAACTGTGACACTGTTTCTTTCAGCACAGTGGAAATGCTTTATTTTTAAAATACCCTTGGAGGCAGTTGGAGGTGGAAATTGCCCGCAGGTGTGCATGCATATAAAGCGGTAATGGGGACAGACGGACACAAAGCGCTGTTTGGGTGCTGTGCTCATGAAAGGGCAATCCGCTGATTGAGCTGTCACATTCACAGATGCAGTAATAAAACTAAGCAGGGCAATTACTGTAGATGGAGAACGGTAGGTAGCAGAGGGGGGGGCACGCAATATGTCCTCCCCTAAAATACCCTGATGGGAGACAACGAGACAAAGCAAATGTAGCCTTCTGTAATAAGGCTGAGGGGGGAAAAAAGGGGGGCTCAGTTAATGTTAACAAAGCTCTGACAAGCACAACAACATCTCACTGGATGTTAATGAAGCCATCACCTTATCTGTGGAACTTGCTTTTTATGTTACTGGCTGTCTACGCATATTGCCTTCTTTGAAAAATGAAAGCCCAAAACTACAACATTTATAACAACCATTTATCAAAGACTGTCGAACAGAGGGCAGATCAAGAGCACGATTTGGAATTTAGGGGAAAAGAAGAAAGAGCAGATAAACGAGCAGTGTGTCGGCTAGGATGACTTCTGATAATCAGGCATGTCTGGATAGAAATAAACTACTGCATTGCCATCTAGTGTACAAATACATGAATTACATAGGTTTGGTAAATAAAGTGTGTTTTTTAGAGCATAAGGGACACATTTTAATACTGCAACTAGGGCTGTCACAATATCAGATTTTTACTGCCAAAAGAAATCACTGTATCTATATTATTCTATATTATCTATATAACATTTAAAAATTATAATAATGCTATCAGTCATATTCATCTTGAACTTTGTTTATTGTGCGTTTTGTCTCCTTTTTGGCAAATGAATTAAACTCAAAATACGAGTGTAGGGAGCTGGAGAGTGAGAGTCTGTAACCATAACTGTACAAAAGCGTGATTTAAGAGGCGATATTACGATATTATCATATGCGTATTATTTACATGATGTCGATATTTCACTTTTCAAATAATTAGGTAAAAAAGTTATCAATATTGCTATATTGCGACACCCCTAACTGCAACCCCAAAATGTTCTGATTATGTATGATTGTAAAATTAATAAGCAAACAAACAAGAAAATAGGAATGTGAGCAAGCACAGGGCGACGTTATAATAATAATAATAATAATTGCACACCAGCATTTCAACAGAGTTCAATAAAGAATTCTGACTGACTAGACCAATGCGATATGTTTACGGTCAATGCCTCCTATTAAATAACAGGAAGACGGGCTCAGGAGTGGATGAGGTAAGCATGATTACATTTATTACAAGTCTAGTCACATCAATAAGGAAAAGCTGTCATGCCCTCTGTGGAGCTCAGATGATGTGAAACTGTATGTAAATGAGGTAAACAGGGTAATAATAACAAATCCGTATACTGTATGTCTAAAGCCATAATTTATCATGCTTTTTCCTGCTCTCTCTCTATCCTCTATAAAAGCTGTTGTCTGTGGGGGTATGAGCTCAGAGTCCTGGGCCTCCAGCAAATATGAGCTCCAGGGCAGCCTGGATGTCACCATCTGTGGCCTGCAGCGCCCTCAGCATCAGCTCCTCATCCTGGATCCCCATGTCCCTGAGCTGCTGCATCTGGGACTGCCAGCGGCCCTGGCAAGACAAAAACACATTCACCGAATACGCATTTTATCTAAAAAGACCAACTAAAGCACCAATCATTTTCAGTCCTGCCTCATTTTAGCTCTGCATAAATAACGTTACAGCTACAATACAGTACACCTTACACTGATACCACAAAAAATACAAATCCTCTACCACTAAGGACAAGCAGGGCAGTTACCATTTAAATATTATTTGATATTTCAAAGTACATTTCCTATGTGAGTTTCCAGCCTCACCTGTAGAGCAGACATGTTGGAGGCCTGCAGAGCTTGCTGTAGAGCTTGGCTGAAGAGATCGTTACTGACTGGGGTCCCTGCTGGCATGGGGGCTACGCCACTGGAAGGGTCCGCCTATATCAAAGACAGAAAAGAAAAACTAAAGATACATGTATTCATCTGCAATAATGTGCCAGAGATCATGTTTTCAATACGTATAAATGTCTTTAACGTGCCATATTTTAATCTTAAGTAAATTCTACACGTGTCTATCTTTTTCCAGATGTAAATAAATCTCACCTGGCTTGAAGTCGTTGGAGTGACCGCGCTGCTGTCAGGAGTACTGGCGAGGGCCAAAGCTGTTGCCAGCTCGCTCTGCGTTATCGGTCGAGGCCCCGTCGCTCCGCTGTGGCTCAAAGACACCGGCCGTATTCCCGCCGAGCCTCCTGCTCTGTGGGAGGGACCTGCTGGGCTCCCCTGTTTAGACACACAGAAGTAGACCCTAGCATCATCAGTTGTCCTGTACATGATATCTGATGTTTAGTATCGAGCAGAGTGACTCACAGACTGGAAATCGTCCTCATCGTCAGACATGCCCTCAAACATGAAGCCCCCTGCCAGATAAAAACAATTATTCATACATTTGTAGTGAGAACACGACAATAACGGATTGAAAACTGTTTTTTACGTTCAAAATTGCTACATATACTCTAGTTTAAAAGGGCAGACACTACATTGCCAGTAGATATCTGTTGCAATTTATCAAAATATTAAATTACTGTCTGCCTCAAATCAGTTGTTTCAATATCTGGATATAACTATTAGCGATTTTCTTGCCATAGATTCTTCCCCTTTTTACGTCCTTTGCTCACCTGGCATATCGCTGTATGAACTGGCGGAGACGTTGCGAGAAGAGCTGGCGCTGGACTGAGTGGGCATGCTGCCTGCCACAGAGTGCAGGACCAGGATGATGGCGTTGACGAGGGCCGGGTGTGAAGCGATCAATCTAGAAAAACAGACAGAAAAGCATAGATGTTGATTTAAATTACCTTCCACTTGTGTGTCTGTGCTGTACTCACTTATTATGCATCACATCAGAGCCAATGACAAAGACACTCACACATCCAGCATGTTGGGGTCTGTGAACTGCACGAAGAGATCTTTGTCTTGGAGCACCCCTGGACAGATAAAGAGGGCGTTAGGGGGAAATGTTACCATTTGCATATTTGCATGGTACAATGAGATGGCATAGCAGTATTAATAAAACTCAGCAGGTCTTACCTAGGGCAACTGGGTCTGACCTGAGCCCCGGTGTAGCCACGATGATCTGATCCAGAGACTCTTTATTTGTCAGCATTTTATATACCTACGTGAGGGGAAAAGACAGGATGTCCTATTTGTAAATGTAGCAGCAGCAGTAGTAGAAGAAAAATGAATTGTAACCTAGGAATAGTAGCAAAGAACAATATGTCTATTAAGGGTGGTTAAAACATTGTTTGAGTGCCGTGCTATGATTTAAAAGGTTTGTCAGCTGACAGCATCTGCTGTCGACACATATCTCCATCCACATCTGTGCCAATACCCATGGATAAATATCAATACAAAGGAGTAGCTCACAGTGTACCAGTTTATTATGTCAGAAGAATATGCCCATTTCCATCTGAATCATCCCTTTATCACACATGTTGTTGTTCAAAAACTGTTTGTGCCTTGTAGGTTCACGCCATGGAAAGCTGTCAGCCTGTTCCTGTTGAGGATTAATCTTTGACCAGCTCGTAGCTGCCCAGCGTCCTGATCACACGTACACTGAAATGCTGAAATCTAGGGTGATCCAACCAGAGGTAAACAGCTGTGAACACAGGTGTAACTGCACAGTGGAGGACAATCCATATCACCAAAGCCAAATAGTCTCCAGGTCAAGGATGTGTGTGTCCAAACATTTGTTTAGTGCAAACACCCCGATGCATTCCTGCATTCGGCAGTGAATGACAACCTAGAAAGCTACTAAACCCTACTGGATACAGTTTATTGTCAATGTCAGATAACTCAGACAACTTCGGATTGAAGAGAGGACAAATCCATATACCCATCTACCCTCGTCTCTAGCTTTATGGCAAATGTGCAAATATGTATTAAGCAACAGTCCCAGTTTTCCTACATAATTACAATTAGAAGAGAATTTAAATCTGATCACAAGAGGTCAATCAGGGCGCATTTCAAATATATTGTTAGTCAGGTCTGAATGTATCTGAATAGAAGAAAAACAAATCTAAACCTGTTCCCCTCAGTTGTAACAAGAAGGATGATATGTTGTACTATTCTCTCAAAATAATGTTCTAAACTAAGCACCTAAGTAGATCAAATGCAACATAATTTTAACTATTTTCGATCAGAGACGGGTGTCACCGTGGGCAGCGCCCCTGTGTGTGTTTTTTTCTACTCACTGAGTCTCTGTAGGCCGAGTTGAGAGAGTGAAGAGCTGCATGAAACACCCTGAACTCCCTGGCTGCAGTTGCTCTGTTCACAGGCTCTGGAAAAGAAACACACACACACACATGTTCAGATTCAGCCAGCTTAAACACTATTTATTATCCAATACTTAAAAATGACAAACAGACAGACCTGAATTGCTCCCATGCTCCGGCCACATCTTTTTGAGGATGTGTAAGGTGGATCCTGGTTGAATCCCACAGGCATCCAGAGTTAAGTCGTCCTTAAGTTTCCGCCCACAGTGGACCAACTCTGATACGAGACATGAATAGAGAACATTTTAAAGACAAATTACAATATGTACACGACATAAATTGACAGCACACAAACACAGAAACACTTAATTCACAGCTGATAAAAGATAATATAAGATATTCCTTTATTAGTCCTGCAGTGGGGACATTTGCAGTGTGCAGCAGCAAAGGGGATAGTGCAAAAAACAAGATGCATCAGCTAACACAATAAAAAAGAGCTAAACAAAGTGTAACAAAATATGAACCATTAAAATAGAAGGAAGTATAAAAATAGGAGCAGTATATACAGTATTGACAATAAACTAAAGACTAAAGACTATTAACAAAATTGCACAAGTGGAAAATGATATTGCACAGTGAGAATGAATTAATGAAATTCCACCTGAACATATCAGGTTATTGTTAGTTTTTGGTGTAACTATATAATATATTGTGCTGTGTAACACACCTATTAGTTCAGGGTCTGGGATGGAGTCTGGGATCTGTGCTGCCACAAGTTGTTTTAAAGTAGCAATTCTGTATCCTCCAGGTGGGACATCACCTGGCATCATGTCTGGGAAGTGGAAGGTGGATTTGGGGTGATCCACCAACTTCAAAGACAGGTGCCAGTCTGAAGAAGTCATCTCTATACCTTTTACACACAAACACAAACACAACATTAACACAATTAAATCACTAAACCTCTTTGAAATTCTTTATATATGATATATCTCTCTTATTATTTGTCTTTAAATGCTGACATTTAGCTGTTTAAACAGGCTGATCCCCTTCTTTAGGAAGCAAATACATCACCAGAACACAGAAACACTGGGATTGCATCCCTGAGGTGCCAGACAACCTTCCTCAAGTATACAAATATCTCATAATAAACCATACTTGAGAACAAAAATACACACAACATCAATAAACTATTAAATATTATAAAATAGATTTCATAAGGGTTGAAATGAATCCCCTAAAAATGTATTTAGTTAACTAACTACATGTGTTGATCAGTAATTACTGATGTGAGCCTGAGGTAGCTTATAATTATACATTATTAGATAACATAATGACACTTTGTTCACAACCAGATACTATAGAAAATAAATACAATGTTTTTTTAAGAGGAGGGACTCAAAACAAAACGAATTATCACCTTCATCTTTATCTTTTTGGGTTTATTTTGACATGAATAGTAACATTAGCAAACCTGCTCAACCCCAGTTAGCTGTTTAGCTTTATTGCTAAAAGAAAACTGTCTATTCGCTAAATTAAACATGAGCTATTCGTATATTATGCCTTGGTTTACAACAATCCTTTTGATAACATTACAATAAATGTGAAACCTAAACGCCAGGACATGTGTATGTTTGTAAAAGAAGCGCTCACTCACTCACCCTTTTGTTGTTGACACTCTAGTTCTTTTCCTGGTTTTAGCCACGTGGTCTGTGTTACGTTTACGTGCACTGTCCAAACATAGGAGCTTTCACTTCTCTGCGTCCTTCACTGTTTTTTTAAGAATTGGCAATCCAAATTCTTCCCTCTCACAGACACACACACACACACACACACTTCAAGACAAATTAATGAATGAAAGACTTTATTTCGAACATGAAAAATAAATAAAAATAGATACAAAAATAATAACAAACAAAACAAGAGTAATAGTGTTCCGAAAAGGAGTAAGTAGAAGTAAAACTTATATTTTTGTTTATTGTTTATTTGTTTTGCACAATTTAAGACTATACAACATAACAAAACAATTAATGAATAATATACAGAAGCCTCCACCTAGAGACAAGATTAATATAAATAAATAATATGACTACATAATAGTGATAAACAATTAGGACAAGATATATATATAATAACAACAATAACAAAACAGTAAATATATCAAAAAAGATAAGCGTGCGTGTGTGTGTGTGTGTGTGTGTGTGTTTGTGAGGAGGATATTGATATAAATATCTATAAAGACTTCTGGGTAATCAAAACCAAACAACATTGTGAGTGGGAAAAAATAAAAAACATAAAAACAGATACATGGACAATATGGGGAAAAGCAATTACAAGACAGCAATTAAATGACCCTTTAAGCGACTTCTGAAACATTTGACATTATTTCCTTACCCCTTTCTCACTTCTCCTCTAATAACTCATATATCATAGAATGATAATATAATATAATATATAAACTATCCCAGATTTATTTACATCCCAAATTAAATATATGAACAGCGTCCCAAGTTTATTTACAACCCACATATCCATCCGGAGTTAAAAAAGTAGATATAAACCAACCCTTAACGCAACCCTTATCACAACTCTTCCTCATCCATATACCTCCCAAAAATATATTTTGGACAAAGAGAAAACTGTTAATGTTAAACCAAATTAAATCACTAATCACATCAAGTATTACTTTATAGACACTCACAGTGTTTTAAGAGTAAAATATCTACTTTTTTTTTTTTCTTCTCTGAACTGCATACCACATGTTCCCAATTGATTTTCCTGCTGCATATTCTTTCCAAAGCTGTCATGTCTAGGGGAAATGTGATTCCAGACAGTATAATGTTATTATGATGTGCATGTCTCATTTTAGGTCAATCTAAAAGTGTTATTAACAGGCCAATCTCTGGTTAGACAGTATGCTATACGTGTAAAGACCACAAATCCAAGCCAATATAATGCAATAGCATGAATTAAGAAAAAAAGTAATTTCATCGGCAACAACCTGTTCAAGATGAATTAATCAAATTATTTTATAAATATAGGAGGCATATGCTTAGGTATATTAACAGGTAGGCTCTATAGTATTTTTAATTTTTTTTATTTTCCAAAATATAAGTACAATAATAATATATACATACAAAACTGTTCATGCCAGGGGTACATTAAAAATAAAAAAATAAATAAAATAAAATACAATAAACAACAGCAATATATACATCTATAAAGAGAAACATATAAAATCTAAATAAATGTATCAAACACATAGTTAGTTTTGATTGCCTTCTTATTCTTAATGTTTTTAGGTTTGAAATCCGACCGTCTCTTCTTGTGAATGTGGAATTAACTGTACAAAGAACATAACATCTGTTTCCTTCTCATCTAACTTCAAAACACATAAAAATGTCCTTTGCCTGAAATTGAATTATTTGCCATTTCTCCTTCTTAAATAATGTCCAACATCCACCCAAAATATTCTGGTATACGCACATTGATAAAAACAAATGACATATTGTGTCTTCTTCTAATTCACAGAAAGTGACAGAATATTCAATATCAAATATATCTAAATATATAATCTAAATCTCTCCAATGTCTTTTTTTGCTTGATATATGTGATGCAAAATTTCAAAGGAAACTTCTTAAACTTTATTACTAAGACATAATTTGTCCTCAACTACCCACATTGTCTGCCAATTAGCCCTATAATAAGCCCCTATAATAAATATGTGCGTCTCATATAAACCACAGTGAGACGTTCAAGGACCATATGATAATCCAACACAATGTATCCAATATCAAGATAAAAAGTAACTTCAGGTGCCCACAGACAAAAACAGTGCTTAAAACTTGCATTTATAACACAGTATATTGTATGTGATGAGGTAGATATACCGGTGTGTGTTCACAAATGGTTAACCCGGGGGTCGGGACTCTGGAGACTCTGTTTCTCCCCTCGGTATGACATCACTGCTGGACAAAGCAGCAGCAACAAGGAGTGGTTTCTGTTGAAGAGAAGCGTCCCAGATCAATGGAGCAGACACTGAAACACACCATATACAGCTTCATCCGCCGTCAAGACAGCAGATCTAGTAGTAGTGCTTTGTCTTAAAGAGGAATGAACTACTCTACTGGGAAATAAAACACGTCGGCTGTGCTGGACGGAGAGAAGAGAAGAGAAGAGAAGAGTCAGCGCCGCTGGATGGTTTTCTAAGTTTCGCCCTCCTATAACATGGTAAGAAGCCCTGAGACATTGTGTGTTTGAAAGCAGAGCGACCAGGAATGTGATCATGAAAAAGATCACTGTAAAGTTGGGTTGGACGCGTCACAGCTGGTCTGGTGGGGAGCAGAAGAACCCCATGAACTCAGTCAGGGTGTCTGGTCCACACAGTTGGCTCTGTTCTCTGGCTCTGTGTGTCTGTTAGTTTTGTTTCTAGTTTTTTAAAGCAAGACATAGAGAGGCCTGCTAAGCTCACTTATACTCAGTATACTGTTTCACAGATGGAGCTAATAACTGTCTATGAATGAAATGAACTGCGCCCCCATTTGACAAGAAGTCGACACTGCATCATCAGAGTGAATTTAATCTGTTTAACAGCCACTTCTTTAACTCCAGATGGGGACAGAAAAGTAACTAGTAAGTTAGCCTTCTTTATCCCCAGTCTTGCATTGAACTATATTATATATATATAATCAAATTTTAAAATAAGTTTTATAATATTCTCTTTTTTTGATCATCAATAAATCCCACAAATCCCAATGAATCCAGAACCTTACTAACAGATGGGTAAAAACCTACCCATGTACACCTGTTTGAGTATCATTTTTAGAACAATGTTTGTGAGCTGTTTTTAAAAATGTACATCTTCAGTGTAAATGAAATAGGCTTGGGCCTGAGTGCCACTGTCAGGGTGGAGAAGCAGTAAAGTATGAACAAACAGACTAACATGTTGTTACTTTTGGTCTTATCATGGGATTTGTTTGGAACAGTCAGAAAAATGTAAAATATTACCAGACTTATCCTTCGAATATGAATGTGTCAGTCCGTTTTTTTAAACACTCACTCACTCACTAGTGCTATAACTTACGTAGGCTATAATCTACACAACTTAACGTATTGTTTGCTTGTTCAGGTCAGTGGTTTTCAAAGTGGGACCCCCTTTAGGGGTCCTTGAAGACTTATTTATTTTCACTATAATTCCATCCATAAGTAACACGATGACAGAATATCATGCGTAATATTACAATAAATGTGTCTTACTTTTATTGTTATTCTATTAGGCACTGGTGTTAATATTTCTTCATACACTTTATATATATATATATTTTTATTCTTATGTTGTTGTTCTTTTGTTGGCAAAATAATTTCCTTCGGTATTAATAAAGTTCTATCTTATCTTATCTTATCTTATGACTATTTTGGTCATGGGTTTCATAGCATACACTTTCTGTAATAAAACATCTAAAAGTAAAAATCCAATCAGATGGGAACCAGGAACAAAATGTTATCAAATGGGTTGTGTGGTCTAATTTGTGGCACTTTAGGGGTCCTTGATGTGAAAAAGTTTGGGAACCATTGGGTTAGGTCACAAGACCCAAGATTCGAGACCCAACAAGGGATCACAAAACAAATCAGAGGGGTCAATAGATAATTAACAGGATAGAAAAGAAGAAGAAAAAAAAATAAATACCCGCTACACTGAACTATGCATATTTTTTCCAGACTTGTCGCAGGCAGACAAGGTTGGGAACCATTAGGATATAGGAGATGCTGTACTCTGTATAGGCTGCAATGAGGATGTTGCCTGGCCTCATGCTGCCTTTATCACATGATAGCACAGCTGTGCTCCGCTGGCTGGTGCAGCTTCCTGAGGAATGTAGGAGGATGTATTATTTACCGTTCTGATGCGTGTAGGAACTGATTTCTGACATAGTGGAGAGATAATGATGTTATTTGACATTGTACAAGATGCTCTACTACATTTTTTTTTTTTTTTTTTGCCGGGGATGGGATTGCATTGCAGTTTGGCAGTTCATAGTATTATTTCATCTCCATATTATTACACATAATATATGTCTAGCTGCCATAAGATAAAGGTTACTGTGGCTTTACTATAGCAGGATTTTGAAGTGTCTGTCACATTGCTTACTGATCCTATACACTTTTCTGGTCTTGAGAAGACACACATGCTCAACGGTTCTCACTGCCTCAGTTGCTAATTATCAGTGAGATACAAATATACAGTCTAGTAGTGTATTATCTCGCTTATTATTGGATTGCTGTATGACACTGATGCATGGCCTATAGAGTGCTACAGGAATGAGTCCTAAAACCCAGAAATGAGTTAGCCTTTTAGCACATAGGGTTCCCTCGTCTGAACGTCAGTGGGTTTTTAGTTAGATGCCTGAAATGAGGTCTAACACAAGCATAGAGATACTGTATATAGCACAGCAAGAGATTTTAATGTTTTATTCCACGACATAAAATACAGTAAAATACATTGGTTTGTGGACTGCTGTTTTGGAGCCTCGAGTTCGGCGTTTTGGTCATCGCCATCTTAGTATTTGGCCGTCGCCCTCTTGGTTTTTTGAAACCCGAAGTGACACGAGAAGGTGGAGCTAAGTACAACCGAACGCTGAAGTAGACATTTTTAGGCGACCAAAAAGGTTCTAATTACCTTTCATCAACTGAAAACACACTGTGAAAGGGTTAAAGTTTTTAAGACAAAAAATTGACAACTCTCAGACCGCACAACGCTATGGTAGCAACCTGTCAATCACAAGGTAGCCACGCCCTAAATCATACCCTGCTTTATGGTCTATTTGACTCTAAATGGGACCATAATTTACTAAATGAACATCAATCTGTATTGAAGAAAACTTGAAACTAGAGATTGAGACCATAAACTCATGTTTACAATGTTTACTGAGGAAATAAATCAAGTGAGAAGTAGGGTCATTTTCTCATAGACTTCTATAAAATCAGACCTCTTTTTGCAACCAGAGGAGTCGCCCCCTGCTGGCTATTAGAAAGAATGCAAGTTTAAGGCACTTCCACATTGGCTTCACTCAGACCCGCTGGCCACTGGTCAACTCCCAGCAAAGTGGATGAGATAATGGCGGGTTTTCAACCTTTATTGTTGCCTGATTGCTGATGCAGATTAATTGGTCCTTGGTTGTGATACAGTATGGTGGAATCATAAAACATCTTGTCATTTATGATAAATGATTGTTTATGGCAGCCTAAATCAGATGAAAAAGTGTTGATTATTGCTTTGACATTTTACAGTTTGTTTTCACTGCAGGAATTGCAGGAATTGATAAGAATCAGAATCAATGTGCAAAATCAGAAGTGATAATGTCTAAACTATAGAGTGTTACAGGAATGAGTCCTAAAACCAGGAAATGAGTTAGCATTTTAGCACTTCCAGTTCCCTTATCTGGAAATCAATGGGTCTTTTCAATGGGTTTTTAGTTAGACGCCTGAAATAAGGTCTGTGGTTAACGCAAGCTGAAGAGATTTTAACATTTTGTTCTATGACATAAAATACATTAATAAATACCCCACTCGTGAATTTTGAAGACTTTATGTGTCTTAAAAAGGCGGTCGCTAACAAGTGGCTAAATGAGACCGTACGTCATCTTGCCAACTCGTTCGCCGTTACAGCCTCGTTGTGCATACTCACGCTGATGCGCCTAATGCTAGCTTTTTACTTCTGGGGATTGCATTCACACTTCAAAAATCATAATCATTTATCAAGATTATCTTGCTGAACAAAACGTGTACGTTTCATAAACGCGTGTTTGCCACAGATCTTATTTTAGGAAAAATCCTATTGGCTTTTTGTCGAGGGAACCATGGCGATGCAAACTTCCCGGTTAGTCTACAAAAATACGTCATCCCTGGAGCACTCTATAGTGTGAATGGTAAATTTGAGTTTCAGTAGTTATAAAGAAAGTTGTCAAGTAAAACTTTCATACAACGTCGGAGCCATAAAGCTTCCTTGAAGTTTATGGAGCTCTTCTTTCTCTCAGTTTGACGAGCTAATGTATAATTTGAAGTAATGCACTAGTTGACTTGACTACTATGGGGGGCATTTCCCTGCATTAAATGAATTCAGGCTTGCTAAATTCTCACCACTGCTTCCATATGGATTGGAAAGGCTCGCTTTCATCCCATGATGCGGTCCTTGATGATGGGACCGGTGCCTTCCAGGTTGGAAATGTCCCTATCGTCAAGGCTTGAATGGTTCCCAATGGTTTGAGGAGCTTGGCAATGGTGCCAGCCATATGCCAATGAGGCATTTGAGCAGAAGGTCAGTCGGATTCATTATATTAATAGTGTTTAAGAATGGCCGTGTCATCCGGGAGAGGAGTGGACTCAAGAACAGCAGTGTCAGTAAAAAGACAAACCGTTAGAAAACCACAGTCAGATTCCACGAAAGAATACCGCAATGGTGCATTGCCCATGGCGAAATAGTAAATCTTAATGTTCTGTGATGCTTCAAGAATCATTTCTCTTTCCTTTTGACCTCGGTAAGAAGCTTAATAATGCTTAGCACAGTGTCAAAATGAAATACACTGGTGATTACGGCTCGAAAGCTGCCGACCAATCACCAAAGGAAATTCAAGACATTCAGACTGTCAAACAGTCTTTCAGTGGCCGTTTCCATTTTAATGGTCTTCAATTTAGAGAGCGCCATTATTAGTTAATTCCACGAACCGCATTGAAATCTGAATAAAGAGCCAGCAATAGTTTTAATACATTGGTGTAATATTGTGATGGATAACATTGCTTTTTTTAAAAAATAGAACCATGTGCAGTTTAAGTTTATTGTATCATCATTATATTCTTTAGGTTGCAAGTGTGGTCAGCTTGTTTGGATCTCTGACATTGTAACCGAGTCGTTAAAGTTAAATCGTAAAATGAAAGGAATAAATAAGCATTTACATGCCGGCATGGGGTCGGTAAAGTGCATGAGTCATTCAGTAAAATACCCTTTGATGGCTTCCTGGTGTCTGGACAGCACAGACAGAGTCAGACTGTGGTTTGGTGTGTTGGCACATTTCGGTTCATGCTATCCTTAGGATACTGTGCAGATATATTTACAGAGAGGATGGCAGTGATATGTGTCTGGTCCTTTCTCCATTGAATATTTATTCACATTTTTTGAATAACTCATATTCGGTGCCTCTGAGGGTAAATATCTTGGGAGATTCAGATAGTGTTACAAGCGTCTCTTTTGAGTTAGTCTCTGGCAAGCTGATGCCTTCTGAAAAGTCCAGAAAGCAAGTGGTGACTGAGCTGTTATGGAAACTTCGTGATGAAGCTGCACTCCTGGCCACATCCTCGCTGCTGAAGCCATAAATGGAGCCTCATGGAAAACGTTTTTTGTTCAGCCATGAGGCTGAGCTAGAGCTGACAACAATATAATTCTACATGTGCAAAACAAAACAAAGTTAGCTGAACTTGTAATAGAAGTTTTATGTAGACATTTAGCTGCTCAACCATATGGTTTCACTTTGGTTGATTGTTGGGACGTTACAGCATTCAGCCACACCTTTGTCTTCGGATTTGATCATCAAAGCTGGGAAACACCCACAGTGGTTACTGTAAATGCTGTGTAAGAAGTAAAAAATGTGAAAACAGATATCTCACTGATTTGAAAGTAAAAGTGGATACATGTTAAAAAGAAAGACAGTGTGGATATGGAAGCATGAGCTTTTGTAGTGTTTAGAAGCTAACTTTTTCTAGTATTGCCAGACACACAATACAGGTGTTGCTATTAGTATTTTCTTTTTCTGTTGTCAAACAACTGCATTTAACACTATCAATTAGGGTTGCACAATTAATTGAAATTTTAGCCTACTGCAATTTTCAAATCACATTTGTTAAAGGCTAAATCTGAGTCAAAATACCATTTTATATTAAATATTGTCATGCTGCAAAGATGTCCTGACCCACACATCATATTCTACAGACTTAAGAAAACATCTTGTGTTGTTTTTCATGTTTTTCAATGAGAATAATTATATGTAAAAGATTATCATTTCCTATAATATCATAACTCATACTGCAATTGAAATATCTGTCAAAATAATCGCAATTAGATTTTTTTTTTTTCAAAATTCGGCCCTAATATCAATGGTCTTAAAAGAAGTTGTCTTAACAATAGAAAAAATATGTAAGTGACAGCATTGTGTGATCATAAAGTGTGCTGCCAAACTAAATGCCATGACTCATTCAGCTACACTCTTAAGACAATAGTGGTGGTAAATAATAAATCATTGTGTTGTTTGTTAACAGCCACAGAAATGAAAGAGAGAGAGAGAGAAAAGAGATTTTACTGTTGTCTATGCTGCACTGTGGATGTAGAATTTTTTTAGATCTTTAAAAAGTTCTACATCAGATCTACAGATTTTTAAAACACTAGTTTGGATAGAAAACATTTTCACACATGAGCAGTATTTTAAAATATATATGTTATTGCAGATATGGTCAAAATAGGACTGCTGAAGTCTGTGGATGGCTGGAACCTTAAATCCTTTAATAAAACGTGGATTTTATTTTCATATTTATTGGATATCTTGCTCCCTGGTTGACTCACCATCACAGATACCTGGCTTTTGTTCTGATAGCATGATGTGTGGTTCTATGTAACACTGAGCAACTACTATGCTGGCTTATAATAACCAGCAGTATGAGTAGCTGTTGTATTTTCTGATGTGTGCTGTTCATCTTGAATGCCAGCCTTAAAGGTACTGTATGTTTAGCTTTACATTACTTTTCCTATTTGTATGTATAGGATTTGAAATTTGGTGACTCCCAGTGGTAGTTTCAAAAAAGACACTGAAAGCAAAACACCCAGTTTACACACACAGTTTAAAATGTGACCCACACTGAGATGAATGGGCCTGTCTGATTTTTCTACAAACTAAAAGGTTTGCCATCAGAATAATTTGAAAGATGAAAATTATCAATCATAATATTCCTCATCCAGCTCCCACACACTCTCTCAGGGCACATACACTCCTGCCTCCTGGGTATTTCTAGAGGAATTGAGAGTATGGGGCAGACAGGAGGACCTCAGGATAACGCACCACGAGGAAATGAGTGTAAAGAAACAGAAAGGAAGCAGAACCATATGCCTGTGTGCTAAGAAATGATGTCACTGTTGGTACATTGTTTCTCACATCCTTTCCTGCTTAAGGATATGTCTCGCACATGTGCTTAAAATGCTGAGTCAGATTTATAATAGGATACTCTTCCCCCTCTCTTCCTCTCTCTGTTTTTGTCTTCCTCTTTTTCTTTTTAATATTCCAAACACTTGTTACTGTTTATCCATCTATGCACAGTATGTGTCTCTCTAGCTTTGAGATATATCCCAAAATCTGATATTATTCAAATCACAAGCTATTAGTTTTCTTTTCTTTTCAGTATTGTGTTCAGTATTATTTATGCTCAGAAACCTATGTGGAAGACATAGCTACAGTATATAGTCCATAGAATATACACTTTGTCTTCTTTTAAAGGTCCAAACTGGTGTTATCCAAAATATACAACAATGTCTGACATCTACCAAATAGCTTTGCATTCATCCCAGAAGACATGCAACAAGCAAAAATGGACACCTTTTAACTGCAACAGTGAATTTGCTTTTGAACTTTGCTGTTGTATTGTCGTTATACCCAATTATTTATAATACAGTAGTTGACTGTAGAACAATGACTTCATATCAGTGAAAAAAAGGACCTCCAGTTTTATCTAAAATACAAATAAAAGTAGTTTTTTGTCTCAACAAATACAGATACAAATAGTGACCTCTACCAATCTCTCTGAGAATAATATCTCATAAATATTTCATGCGTGGTAGAGTGCAAGTAGACGGGGAGAGGATAGTTTTGTCTACTCACTCTTAAAGTAGTGTTTTCCCTCTGGAAAGCAGAGAGGATGACTTGGCTCGGCTTTTTTTCTGTCAACTTTGGAAATCCCCATTTGTCATCACAGCTCCACTCCCTCTGACAGAGAAAAGCCTTGAGCAGGCCACAGAAAAAGACTGAAATTGTCACCTTCGGACATTTCAGATAAGTTTGTAAATCTCCCAAAAAGAATCTAGACTTACAAAATAGCCTGTACTTCCTCATTTCAACTATGTTGGTCCATCTCAAACTCCACCGACGGAGAGAGCAAGCAAGCTGAAACGAAGACATAGAAGACACTTTTTAATCCCCCTTCTAACCACACATTATCTTATTTTGCTCTTCTATTGTGTTCTGTGTTATTGCATTCTTCCTCCTCCTCATGTGTCTGTGTTTTCTCCCTGCAGCGCTGTGTCTGAAGATGTTGACCTGCAGTTCGAATCCAACCTGGAAGACAATGCTGTCCCTCCTGCTGCCCGCAATTCTGGCCGTCCAAGCTATGGGTGGGTGTCTCCCCTGCTTATGTCCTGCCATTAGATCAGAGTCACCGCAGTGGGAAAATGCCACTGCCTGTTAACCAATATGCCCTGCAGGGCCTATTAGTCTTCCCCCTTCACTGGGCAAAACAACAGTTCAGATGAGGCTACTCCCAAACATAGTGTGCCAATAGTTTGAAAGTTATAAACCCTCCCTGTTCAAACTCTCATCCATCCAGACACGTTGACAAAGAACATATTCTTATTTATATAGATGTCCTGCCTCAGGGAGTAAAAAGACATTTTTCATTTTTAAGTTGAGTTTATACAGGGTTACAACTCTATGATATGGGAGTGTGTTTTTTATATATTTTTTAATAATTCAGCTTGTAAAACAGAATAGCTTTGACCTTTCCCAGACAGGTGAGGAATAGAGCTCGGGGCTAGGGTGAGGCCCCTCGATGAAAAGTGCTAGAAGTGCATTTTTTTCTGCTGTGACTCAGGGAGTGTGGTGGGGAAGTCATCCTCTTATATTTATAACACCGGGAAGCAGGCTCGTGGTTGATGTTGCAACTGAGGATTCATAACTCACGCACTCAAAAGTTTTACTTCAGTAGAAATGGTGCTCGAAGAAAAAACTTGTGTCATCATAAAAAAAGGAGACAAATAGCCTGCGCAGGCTTGATAACGTCTCCAGACGCGGTGAATAAAAGAAGGGAATTGGGCATGTCAAAAGAGGGGTCGACAGTGCATATATTTGAACACCAGTCGGTGTGTGGCTGACACATAATGTAAATTAAAATCTCATAGCGGATGATATTCCTTTATATTAATATATAGCCTGAAGAATAAGGAGGAAGTCGGCTCTGAAAGGTTTCTTCTGCATGCCAGAACTGGACTCAGCATACTTTGGCAAACCCACAAAGTTCACAAAGAACTTTTATCGTCCAAAACACCATCATTTAAAAAAAGCTATTTTTTCCCCTTTTCGGCTCTCTGGTTGAGCTGACACCAACCTCCTATCGGCCATCAGTGGCACATTTCAATCTTGACTCAGTGGACCTAAGTGTCTTCAGTGGTTCATTAGGGACCTATTCTCTCCCAGCACAAATGGGCCCGCGGCCTGCTCATTACTGGCTGTGTGGCATCCACTGCCTGACTTGCTCCTCTCACCGGGAGGGAAGAGGAGGAGGAGGCGTCGGGGACTGATGGAGCTCTTTAACTCACGGCTAATGGGCTATTGTAGCTCACACACAATGATTCAGTTTCTCTCTCTGCTAACTGGAGCACTAAGTGAATTAGTTGGAGTCTAGTTTGATGCTATAGCACATGTGACGCTGTATGATGATACAAAAACACTGGAGCTTTATTTAATTTAGTGTAATATTAGCCGCCAGCTTCAAAGAGTTTCAGGTGCGTTTCAGAGCAACACGTACAAATTCAATCAGACTTAATTTTTTCATTCTGTGTTAATTAATATATTGATATTCAGTGGCATTTACTTGATAACATTGTGGGCTAACAAATGAATGCAGTTTCTATTTTTTTTTTTTACCAGTATAGGGCAGCAGTAATTATCTGGGTAACTAATTAAAGGTCAATTTGATTGCCTTTGATTTATAAACAGCCATGTTTTGCCTCCGTTGGCCACCCAAACAGAAACCCAACAGACTTGTGTAATTATATGAGCAGCTGTGTGTGTGTGTGTGCGTGTCTGTGTCGATATGATTCAGGGTCTCCTAGGTCTCCAGGTCCCTCGCTGGGATTACTGGCTGTAATCTTCCTTGTATTCAGCCGTGTCGTTGCTCGATAACTCCTGCAAGTGCCCATATCGGTAGACACGATTACACTTCGCCGTCTCCGACGACACACTTTCCATCCTGTGAGAACAGCGTTTTTCGGAAGAAAAACACAACGACGGCACATAGCAACACTGTCATCCCAACGCAGTAACGTTGTCTCTGTAGCTCCCAGCTGTATCCTGACTCACTAGTCAGATGATGGATCATCCTCTGTGAAACCTCTCCCTGATGTTACTCACACAGCACTGCACAGCTGTTGTGTCACTGCAGCGGAGAAGAGGCTTGTCTGTACGGGGTTGTTGTTGTTGTTGTTGTTTTTTTGTGGAATGGAATGTTAAATTGAGGAAGCAGAAGTGAGAAAAGTGTGTCTCTATCTGGCGTTGACCTCTTGACCCCGCTGGCTGCTTATAATGGCTTAGGTTTATTTTTACCGCACCCTTAGTGGTTATGAATGTCAGCAAAACGCATGACATGTCAATGTATATGTACAGTAATGACTGAGCCGCAGCCGAGTACAGTAACATCCTTGGCTCACTTCGGCGCAGCACACAGCAGTGTCAGCCAGTGGCAGAGCTAACAGGAGGCTGTCTAGCTAATTGCTTGTTGTTGTCATACTCTCTGTTCAGTTAGCACAGCCACTAGGCTGCCAGGGCTCGTCCGTGTGCAGCTCTTAGCGCCCAAACAATGAAAGAGAATTGTATTCATGCAAAAATGCAGAAACGGAAAGCTGACCCGATTTTCACTCCCGGTGATGGGAGCTGTAAGGTAATTCAAATTAATTAGCATAATTGGATAGATTGCATCTAGCGTAGTAGTCGGCAGGCACACATTATGGCAGGGCTGCGGAGCGTGAAAATGGCCCGCTCATGCCTGCATCTCTGGTGTACTTTTTAAAGGTCTGCTAACTATGAATGCCCTCTCCCTGTCCTCCTTTTCTCTTCACAGCAATTGATTCTGCGGAGAGGGGACACTTTAGCCTGTGCAGAAATTCAATTTAGGGTTATTACCCCATATCAGTGATGTTCTTGCTAATTTGATTGCGTCCAGTGAAGTATCCTTTTAAAAACAATCGAGGACAGGCTCAACAAAGATTGGTTTCGCCGCAATGCATACATAATGACCGGTCCCCGTTGGCCTGCCTCTGTCTCACCGGCTTCCCGGCTCTTCTTTTCTCACAGTGCGCTCATTGAAACAGAGTGCATTACCCAACAAGCACCTCATGATTATTTCAACAAGTCCTGAAAATGCTGCCTTGTGGGATCGTTAAAAAATTGATACGGTTAATATGCCGAGATTGCAGTTCTGGAGGGGAAGAGGGGCCCGGAGCCATATGTGGGTCTGTTGTGTGCCTAGTGGGCTGTGATGAATGGGTTGAACGGATGCTGATCTGTGCTTGGAAAGCATCACAGCTACTGACTTTGCTGAGAAAGCATCGCAGCAGCAGCTGACATAGGGAGACACCCACCTCCGGGGTGTTGCCTCGGTGACGTGGCGGCGGCGGTGGCTTGGTGATGTCGAGCACGGGGGCTCTGTCATGGAGACGACGCACAGCTGGCGACAAACTGACCCGTGCTTGACCTCGCATCACTCCTGGTGCATGAAACCATGAATCAGCAAAGCATGTGAACCTGTGAAAGAGCTAAAAAAAAATAATTTCACAAGACAGCAGATGGAAAACACCTGCCTCATCAGAAAAAATATCCTCTTTATCTTTCTCATCAGCTCTTCCTGGCTCCTCTGTAATGATGTCTACGTTTGCCATCATGAGAAATTAGCAGCACTCAAGTCAGATCTGACCTCTTGACCCCCCTGCTGCCTTTGCGACGCTTCCTTGTGCCGCTCCTCCCTTTTTTCCATCAACAGCCTCCCGCTCATCAAAGCCTCTCTGTCTCTCAGGCTCGTAAGCCAGAAGCTTGTCCTTATCTGCCCACTGCTCTTCAGCCGGCACCATTATCTGACTGCCGGAGCCCATTAACAGGTTATTGACGGGAAATGAGACGGCATACATCTATGAAGGAAGCAAGACAGGGAGCAGAGATAGGGAGCAAGAAACAGAGCGAGGAAAAAAGAGAGAAAATAGCACAATAGTGAGAGTCCCATCTTGATTTATGACCTTGCTGGAAATAAGCAAGTCAGAGTCCTTGTCTTCCCTATCTGCACATCACCTGTATCTCTCCCTGAGTGAGGGCACTCACACTCCAGGATGAGTTCCTGGAGCAAAAACGGGGAAAGGAAGAGATTATGTTGAGAGCTTAATGTTGAAAGTGACCCCTTTACACCGCAGAAGGCTCTAAGTCTCACTTAATCTCATCCATATTGTGGCTCTTTCACTGAGGGGCCATTTGAAAACCGCTGCTCAAGACACAGACTCTTTTTCCGATTGCTAATTTCGAACCAAATCGTGCTTACTATGCAGACATTCCCATCGCTCCCCTAATGTTTTCCACATGCTAATTTCTTTCCGAATGGGAGTATTATGGACATCTGCCCCTGACTGCATGATATCAAAAAGCTAGCTTTCCCCTCAGACTTTCGCAGGGATTGGTTATATCATAAGAATAATCGGTATGAAAGGGCTCACAGATCCTTTTGAGCAAAAACCCTTTGATGTTCAGGTGGTGCAAAATGTCCAGAGTGAGAATGTGTTGTGCTTGCAGTTACGTTCTCAGACAGACGGGGGCAGTGTTGTAAAAGCATATTTCTCCTGCTTGTCTTCTTGCCCGACTAAACCCTGCTGTCATTGCAGTCTGTTAGTATTGCACCTGTTTACTTTGCTGTGTCAATATCGCCCCCTCCAGTGCGAGGGCTTGATTTTCCTCATGTGTGAAATCATATTAATACTTCCTCCCATGTCATAGGTTTCAGCAGGGTTTTAGGCTTTAAACATGTGTGCTTAACATGTGTGTTTAACAAATGGCTCCTCTGATAACTCTGTTAACTAGGGGGTGACCCGAATGTTTTCGTAGCTTCGACCGTTGCCATGGTATTCGACCTCCAAATCACTATTCAAATGCTTCATTTTAAATTTTTTTGAATATATTTTATATTTAAGTATGTAATAATAAATTATTAATCCCCAAATGGACCATGAAATCAGGAATATCCCACAATATTAATAATTTTTCATATTAAATATTCATTTTTTATTAGTTATTCTCAGATGGATATCGCTGTTTGTTGTGCGTAGAGGTGCGTGTGTGTACAGTAGTGCGGCAGAGGCCCAGTCCCGGGCACTGAACCGGGGGAGATGGAGATAGACAGACAGAAGAACATGTCATCCTGCTGCGCCGCGAAGCTTCGAATACCCTCGACCAAAAACCCCCAAAATGGTATTCGGGACAGCCCTACTGTTCACTGTCACCAATTTCACCTCCATGAGGAGAGGCTGTGAGGTGCCAATCTTTGTATGCTTGTAGATTGGAGTCAAATTGGAGTCAAGTTGTGTTGCTTATTGAGCTGGAAGGCCCTGAATTTGGTATTGAGTTGCGTGTTAAAATGTGTGCAACGTGTGCCGTATGGACACCGACATATGAACCACATTTGAAGTAAATAATCTGTGCAGATAGCTGCAGAAATGACTAACTTGAAAATGTCTGCTTGCCTATTTTGTGTGTGTTTGTGTGCTGGCCCGTGTACCTGTGTACTAGCCGCTGTGTATACGTGTGTACTTGTGTATTTGACTGTTGCTGGTCATGCTGATGGGAACCTCTCTGCTCCAGAGCCGCTTTGTAACAGCGTCTCCATTGTAGTGTCAGAGCACCTCGTGTCCAATCCCTCAGACAGTGTGTTGCTGTGGAGCTGTCAGGAGTCATACAGGTGTGGAATATCAATGCGTTCCCTAGCCTGTGGGTGTCTGTTTCTGCATGAAATTGTGTGTGTGTGTGTGACTGGATATTATTTGGAGTTTATTGATACTGATATACCACTGATATTGCTTACTTATTAAAGCTAATGCTAACTAATACTTGTACTTTTACCGGTTTCCTTTTCCAACAAGGCAGAGAGTAAGGCAATCCATTGTAATACATGTCTAATCACTTGTTACCGCTTCTAAACATTGTGGAAAACCATTCCTCTCTAGTTGTTAAGTCAATAAACAACAGCAGAAATGAAATAACCATCATTTAAAAATCTGACTCGCATTCATACAGAACTGATCATTTCTGGCATGAGCATGATTCGTTTTTTGAAATGCAGAGTATTTTTTTCCCCCAGAAGGGATAAGCTGATAGAGTTTTTCAATGATCAACAGTTTGATACAACTCACTACCACTGGAGCATGCCGTGGCTCTAGCTGGGCTCATGTCTAAGGATATAAATTAAGGATGATCAAAAGAATGATTTCAGCCTCTAAGAAAGACACAGTTTTCCCTCAAGTCCTCTCTATTGAATTGGTTTAATTGGAGGATTGCAGGCTTGAAATGTGGCCATAGAAAGTTTTTTTTTTATGTCAATTAACGGATTCCAAATGTGACCAGTTTTCCCAGTGGAAAAATAGCAACAAATGATCATTAAAACTCTTGCAGCATGATCCGCTTCTCTGCTGTCCATTTGTGTCCTTGGTATGTTACAAACAGTCATATTACTGCCAAAAAGGCAATAGTTGCCCCCAAGCACATCATACTTATTTTTTCTTTCTTAAATTGTTGTCAATCTCTGTGTCTATTGGAATTGTTAGTGTGCTTTTGCTATGCTGTAAGGAAATATGTGATAATTTGGCACCACTTCTGGAAAATATCATCCTTGCAGTAGCTCTGTGTGTTTGTCTGAAACAGTGTGTGCTTTCACATGCCTAGGTCAGCCATTTGTTGACTCACTTTTTGGGCTGCAGGATAAGAAGTTCAGTGTAAAAAGAGTAAATAGGATGAAGCTCTCTGCACATTCTGCTGTGCAATACGTTTGCCTGCACGCAGGGCACATTTGTGAGTGAGTGACAGGATGAAAGTAAGAGAAGGACAACTTTCCAGTAACTAGTCTACACTTGCCTTTTAGAAAGTCTTCCTTTGATGAGTCTGGGATCATTTTGGTTCATTTTTGCAGATTTTCTATGCATTCATTTTTGCCTTTGTTTAGTACCTTTTGAACTTACTACTTACCTAACATGCATGGTTCTGTATCAGCACAATAAGTCTGATTTTTACAAAGTATAAAGCTGCCAGAAACCCAAAATACAAAAATAATAACACCGGCATCTATAAAAATGTACAAATCTATTTAGTGAAAGTTAAAAAATACAGCGTAAAGTAAATGTAAAGTGATTTTATCCCAACTCGTTTCATTGAAAGGCTATCTATGCCTATCAATACTGAAAATATCCAATAGTTTAAAGATTTAAAAATTGATATATGAATACACATTAGGGCTGTGTATTGGCAAGAATCTGGCGATATGATGCGTATCTTGATACTGGGATTATGATTCAATATACTCTGATATATTGTGAGACTGTAAGCAAGGCGATATATTGTGATTTTTTAAAAATCTAGTTTTAGACTAAACTGTCACAGTATAAAAAACACACTGCCATATACAAAAAAAAGTTTACTTTTGCAATCAGAACAGTCAAATCTGCATTTGCATTTATCACAGTCTCTGTAACGTCCAACATCATAGCATTACTTTTTTTGTAATCTGAGCCACTGTCTGCTACGAATCTTTGCATGTAAACTATTAATCCAAAATTGAGAATGCTTTTGAGAATCGTTTCAGTATCACAAAACATAATATCGCAATACTCATGTGTATCGATATTTTCTCACACCCCTAAAATGTATGTTACTATAAATAAAACATGCTCTGTATATTCACCAATGAATAGACATACTCACTGGAATTCGATTGTTCCCATTAATGTCCCAGTAGGCTTTGCCACAATAGCAGTGGCCTGGAACTAGCATATTTAAATGGCATGTAGCCATTATTGATTTTATTATTATTACAATTTTCTTGCTATAATATGTTTAAAAAGTCTGACGTGAAAAAGGTCTGTTAATAGTCATAGTTTAAGTGTGCTTGTTAAAGAGGCACTAACTTCTAGTCTCTTTGAAATGTACTTTACTCCATGTAGTGACCATATAGCTATTTAGTTCATGCTAAAATTGTATTCCCTTACAGCGCATGTTGTTTAAATAGTAATATACAGAGAATCTGAGGTGCACCACAGCTTTTGATATCCTCTGTTTCGGTTAGATTCAAGTTTGCTTAATTGTAAAATCAACACAGGTATGATTTGTTCTATTTAAGGTGCACGTATTTACTGTATTTCAACATGCATATGGATGCACTCACCTATCTGTATCTGCCAGGATGATGTGAGATATCACTAGACTTTATTTACCAACAACCTGGTGCGTCACCCTGCAAGCACCCTCCCTATAAAAGCTGATCCTCCTATTTGCTGTCTGCTTGCATCCCACGCGGTCTGTCTCACACTCAGCCTCTCCACGCTCACCTCATGTGCCTAGCTAGCATCAGTTCACCGTACGAGTAACACGGCAGAAGCGAATCCAGCTGCACCCATGCCTCGCACACCTTGATGGGAGGAGGTGTTGATAGTGAGACGAGGTGCTGGGTAGTCTTGAAAGTAGAGTGGTGAGTGTGAAGATCACTTGCAGCCTTTTCTAGCCAGCCCTCTGCCTCGCTGCTAAGCGGGGCCCGTTGCCAGCGCTCGCGAAGGCTGTAATGAGTTTATTTCATGTCGGCTGTGAAAGTGCCCGTCTCTGTCTCGCAGGCACTCAAACAGAGCTGGGGCCCATAAACACAAAGTGCAGTGTGTAAATCCCCACAGCCTGACGTCTCCCAGCCTGCCCTCTATGGCTCCTGAGCATCTCTTTATCGAGAGGGAGAAGGGAGAGGCGAGATCCCCACTTACCCCTCCAGAAGACACCACGGGCCTGGCTACAAGGTGCAGCCCGGCCCCCACGCCAAAGACCACTCGTGTTGTAATCTTTAACCTCAGCTTCTTACACTTGTCTCTTTAGAGAATGCATGTTTTTTCATGTCGAGAGCAGACCTGAGGAGGAGAGGCGATCAAACAGTCGGCTACCGCACAGAGCGTGCTGTTTGGTGTAAACAGCAGCAGATCAAAAAACAGCCAAGTGCGCACTGATTCGCTTTTGGCTCGTGGTATTTCACCTCTGACGAATAGGACATCAGATGTGCGCTTTCCATGACGTCAGCCGGCCTAGCTTGCCCTCCTCTCCTGTCCATTCCCCCGCCCTCGTTGCAATGCAAAAATGCTCCCCTTGAATTCTCTTTCCAAGTGCGGGTCGGTGCCTCTACACAAGGTCCCTGTGTAGAGCTGCGTCCTCCGAGAGGCCTCGGAGCGAGTGGTAGGTCAACGCTTAAAGAAGCAGTGGGTGAAAGAGGAGGAGCGAGGCAGAGATGTGGGAATTAGAAAGGGGAGTTTCTATCTCTCTCTCCTCTCTGACATGGCTTTGGTCCGTGTTGAGGGATTAGTGTGTGAGGCTCCGCCACAGCCTCTTCCTTGGCTTGTTTCCAGATATTATCTTTAAGTGTGAGCTCGACGCCGGCCTCTCTTTCTCTCCGTTTCCCTTCCCCCTTCCTGTATGAACTCAGCGGTGTGAGTCATCCCAGGCTGCTCGGGGAGTGATTTAATTGCTCTCTCTCCTCCTACTTCAACGTGCACGTCTGGGAGAGGGTTGTCACTGAACCTCCAGTCCTACAAAAACCACCAGCGACCTATTCATTACCGCAAAGGTTGGGCCACCTCCAAAGACAGCATAAATACACACTCCAGAAATGTGCTCGGTTATCCCCTATTGATGGCGGCACAATGCCGCCCGCTCCTGCCATGCTTTGCCCTGATAACTCTTCTGTATTGTTTGCGGCGCTGTAGCCCAGCTGAGTGAATGTGGGCACAATACGTGCGATAGAGAGCCCCCAAAGCACCAGAAGAGCTTTTGTAATCACAGTAAAGGGAGAAAAAAAACCCTCTGCTGTTGTCACCATGGGGGTCAGAGAATTGTTGTCTGTGGCTGGCACTTGGTTGGTATGGAGCATTTGATTTGCTCCAGGTCAAAATTGTGTAGCAGCTTTTTCATTCAAAATAAAGTAATACTCATGATTGTTTCCACGGTGCTTCTATTTTTATGCGATACAATATTTGAAGAGGGAAAAAAAATGTGTCTTAAATGTTTTTATACTATAATTATTAAATAGTTTTTATTTAAAATACTCTTCTTCTCACTCTGTAAGGCTTTTCATGAGCAATTTGGGCCCCGACACCCAGGTTTCGATGGGGCATTTGGACAGCAATCTGTGCATCTTTTCGTCCCACATCTCTGCACTTGTGAGGTTAGTCAGTAGGTGGCACTGTTCCTACAGACGAGCGGCTTGTTTGGGGTTTTGAAGTGGAGAGGCTACCTAGCTGGAATGGCTGAATGTGATTGAAAATAGGTTCTGCTTTGACTTAGCAACACCCATCCATACATGAACCCTCTCAGATGTAAGGCTTGTTTGTTGTTAATAGGGGGGAGTAGTCCGTCAAATCTCCTTCACAGCAAAGTGACTCGACATTGACGCTGGCTGTATGATAGACAGAGCTCAGAAAGGGGGTGAGGAGGCTAAAATGCCACTGTGATTATAACAATTAGAGAGGCTGAGCATAAAGTGGAGTGTATTGCTCCAGGGGCCGGCTGGCTCTTTTTTCTCCCCTGTGATGCTGATGAGTGTCTCAGTGTTGTATAAGAGCAGACAGGGATCAATGGAGAATGCTGACTGTTGAGAATACTATGGATGTACTCTGGACTGCCTGAGATGGCTACTAATCCAGAATGATTATGCAGTGTACTCTTTGCTCTTGGCCTAGTCTAGACAAACAGTACACACAAGCACGGTGCACACATTACACACACATGCGTACGCACAGATGCACAGGAAAAATCAGCAGCACTCAAGAGTTTTGCTGCAGTTATCCTCCCCTCCACCCCCCTGCAACATATTTTTTTTTTTTAAGATTTAACTAACAATTTCACTAAAGCTATACAGATGTTGCTGCTTCCATCGCTGCGTTTCAGCGCACTGAGCCATCGCCAGGAGGCAAAGCCTATAGGAACGCAAACAAAGTCCTAATGCTTACCTCCAGATCCCTCTCGCCTTCATGCCGTCTCACCTGCTCCGTGCTGCCACGCTGCACAAACAAAAAAGTGGATGTTTCTGAAGCAGTCACAGCATATATTTCAAAATACTGCATTGATTTTGTTTTTTTTCTCAAAGACATTCAAATGTGAGTAGGTGTCAGTCTGTCACATTTGAACACAGCACACTGAATTAATGCTGTGATTCAGTGAATACTGTATGTTTATACTAGACCTGGGCCAAATAGTATTTACTAACACTGTTTGTTGTCTATTTTAGACTACCTATAGGTGAAAAAGTCAGTCAAGATGATTGCAAGAAAGATTTTGGAAGTGTAGTTAATATGTTTTACATGACATTTTCTAACATTCAGCAAAACACTCCCCTCTCTAAGTAGGTAAACACACAATTATTGTTTTATTCAATATTATTCTTTTTGATTAACATCACTCATATATTCCTCCTCCTCTCTTATAGCCGTGTTGGAAGTACACGTCCCGGAGCTGCCAGTGGTGGCGCTGTACGGCAGGGATGCCGCGCTCAACTGCTCCTTCAGCCACGCCAACCCCTTCAACTTGACTGATCTGAGCGTCTTCTGGCAGCTGACAGACACCAAACGCAGTGTGCACGCGTACTTCGAGGGACGCGACCAGCTGGTGGACCAGGCCGAGAGATTCGCCAACCGTACCAGCCTGTTCCCCGCCCAGCTGGGCCTGGGCAACGCATCTCTCGTGCTGAGCAGGGTGGTGGTGGCTGATGAAGGCAGCTATACCTGCTTCGTCAGGGTGCAGGACTACGGCAGCGCTGCTCTGATGCTGCAGGTGGCCGGTGAGTCAAGTTGTCCATGACGTGTGTAGAAACAGATGAACATGCACATGGTCACTCATGAGCGGTGGCACACAGAAGGTAGTTACACACATTCACAAAAAAAAACCCATGTCCTAACCAGGGACATACTGGAAATTAGCTTCAGCTAGACACCCTATATAAAGTACATTACATCTGTTGCATTACCTTTCCCTATATAACAACGTTTATCTGTATTGTTCCTGTTAAATAGACTAACAAACATCTAGACTAACTTTAATCAACATTTATATTCATTTCAAATATTTCCGATATTTTATAGAGTGATGATAATAAAGAATGAATAATTAGTTGCAGCCCTAAATGCATGGATTTCTTCGATTAAAGGAATACTTCACCCACAAAATTACCATTTGTGTATCAATTACTCACCCAGTGTTACCCTGAATTCTTGAAGAAAACTTAATTTTTTTCTCACATGCCTCCACGGTGAACGAATAATCAAAGAAATGGAAAAAAAAAATCTTGGTGAATTGAAGTAAATAAAACTGTATCTAAACAACCGTTTACAAACACTCACACAACTCGTGCAGTATCGTCCGAGTCTCAGTTATCAAGTCGTGTGTTCACCGTGGAGGCAATGGCATGCGAGAAAAACAAAGTTTTCGTCAAGAACTCAAGGTAACACGTCATTGCATTGCATAGCATAGCACTTCCATAAAGTTTGGGATTTCACAAGAGACCGATTTCTCTTTCAGCCCAGATATCTTTTAGTCTAATCTTAGAGTTTTAGTCCATAGTAGGGGTGATTCCTGAAAAACGCCTGCATCTCCCATGATGCAACCTAATCTTTTGTTAGGCTTCTCCTGCCTGGTAAATGCCCATCTCTTTAAAACTCCACACCCCCAGTTTGTAATGCAGGCTGTCTATAATTTATCTACAAGCCCAAGCATTGGTAAACTCTGATAGCAAGACTCCTCCAGACTCACAGAAGACATTATACAGTGTTTTCACACACACACGAACACCAAGAACTAAACAATTGAAATAGAAATGTTGTTTTAAGGATTCAGTCTGTGCAGTATGTTCAATATATTGATTACATAATGGATATGTGCTGTTTCATTGCCTGATGTTTGCGTTGTACTTTCACTTTTTATTGATTGTATTGAAAGAGATTTGACCTCAGCACTTATACACACATATACACTAATAGTATGCAATAAAATGTATTATACAATTACCTCCAGAGAAGGTGATTTATGATAATTTCCTCTCACAAGACGTGAGCAGGTGATAAACAGTTTCCTCAAGGCTGCTGAGCAGTGTTTTTGGTCAATAAGCGCTGATTGTGGTCTGTCATGGTCAATATCTGCTGACTTTGATTATTAGCTGTTGTTCCGGTCAATCAGCCATCACTAACATCTTCTCTGCTGTGTGACTACATCGCTCGCCTTCACAGCTGAGAGCCTTTTATTTATTTATAATGATACTGTGTGCATTTCCTTCCGTCTCCCATTTCTATATCTGTTGTGAGAATTGTCCCCTGTATTCTCCGAGGATGGATGTGCATTAGGCGGTGTTAATGAATAACATTTCTTTTCTCCTTGGCTGGGGAGATAGAAAACAATGTCTCCAACAGTGACAAATTGGTTCCATTTTATGCATTAGATTTATAGATGCTCTATTTTTAGCCAGCATTTACAGTTAACATTGTAGACTTCCTTCATGCTGTGCTGGGGAGAAAATGAAAGGAGCCCTCCGTGGAAATCTGCCTGTCAGTCAAACGGACAGCTGGGGAAGTTAGTGTGTGCCACGCTAAATCTGCCTTTGTGTTGAGAGAGTCCACTTTTCAAAAAGCAGCTCAGGCAAACTTATTTCATCTCGCCCTCAGCTCCACCCCATTGTTTGCTGTGCAATGATTGGTTCTGGGAATACAGCAGCCTATATCTCCGCCACCTCTATACTCATGTTTTAGCTCAAGGGATTGGAGAAGCGTGATTTCAGCCGAGGCGGACGATTCACCCCTCACCTCCGCCCCTCCGCGCTCCTTTCCAAGCTATAGGCCGAGTCGTCCCAAATATCTGAGCCTGCCAGTTTTCTCCTAGGCCTTCCCACCTCCGCCTCCGAGCTTGCACCGTATTCCCTTTCTGGGGAGTGCTTTGGGTCTCTAGAGAGAGCGGCGTTGAGAGTGCAGGGATGCAGCATCAGGACGTGCCACAGATGCTGTCTGTGTCTGTGGGATCTTAAGCACTGTGTTATGCTAAGCTCCCTAAATATAATTAAGAATTTAATGGGAATCATGTCAAACAGTTCCCAGGGTGACTCTCACTGCGGAGAATCTAACTAAATTCAGTATGTGTCTGCTGCTCCCTTATCCCCTCTCCATCCTCACCCGCCCTTACCCACCCCATACCCTTTTTTTTCTTCCCCCTCCACTCTTTCTGTGTACTCTTGTCTTGTTTCAGCCCCCTACTCCAAGCCTGTCGTGACTTTGGCGCCTGAATCCAACCTGCGACCGGGCGACGAGGTGGCCCTGACTTGTGTGGCCTACGGCGGTTATCCCGAAGCTGGCGTGATATGGCAGGATGGGGGTGGGCGCAACCTGACGGACAACATCACCACTTCACTGGTGGCCAACGAGGAAGGGCTGTTCGCTATGACCAGCGTGCTGACGGTTGTGCTGGAGCCAAACAGCACCTACAGCTGCGGACTGATCAATCCACTACTGGGCGAGGAGGGCTACGCCTTCGTCACGATCACAGGTGGGTGTCTTCATCATCTCTCTCTCTCTCTCTCTCTCTCTCTCTCTATAAATAGCTTCAGTCAACGTTGTCACCTCCACTCTGGTGCAAAGTAAACAAGCTAATATTCACTGGCTTCCTGCGGTGTTAGAATGTTCCCGGCTCAGACTAATCTTGTTTCCAGTCATGCATAAGCAGAGTTTCTTATTAAAGTCTGGTATGCTTTTGTGAATCAATCCATCAGTCAAATTTGATGCTGTGGAGCAACTTTTTCTTTGTCTCTTCTGAGTCTCTTCCGAGTTTCCTGCTAGGAGTAACAGTTCAGCTCCAACGAAATGACTGAGATATAATGAAATGTCCAATTATGGTTCAATAAGCATAACCCATCATTTCGTGTGCATCGTTAAATTACATCAGTGGGTGATCATTTCCCTGAGGATAGTCAAATAGCTATGCATCACCTGTTCCGAAAGGCAATACAGTAATAAAAGATTGTGCTAGATGGAGTGATTGGTCTTTCCCTAGCAGCTGTCTGCAGGAAATATTTGCTAACCAGAAAGTAGATTGATATGTTTGCCTTTCTCTGATAGTTAGATGTGATCTTGAGCTGGGTGTGTGACACTGCCCATGTGAAAGGTCTAATGGTCCCCTCAACCCGCCCACCATCACCACCCTCCGCCCATGTCCCCGTGGCCCCGCTGCTGTACTCTATGTGTTAAGTGCAAGGAGAGTGCCGTGTAAGGTGGGCCAAGGCTGGGTCTCTAATGGGAGCAGCACTGTGTGAAATGGCTCATAAATAAGTAGAGGTAGGCTGAGCCCGCTCTCCGCGCTGGAGCTGGTGCCGGAGCTCGGGCTGTTGAGGCGGAGGTCGAGGCAGAGGTCAGGGAGTGCTGCTCCACTGGGCTGGGAAATGACTGTGCTGTCTGGAAACAGGATGGCCGATTGGCAGGGCAGGCTTGCTGGACGGCTGAGGGAGGGTGGCCTTTCTAACAGTTTGGTTGGCCTCTTTGAAAACAGCACAGATAACCAGTCAGAGGGACCATTGGGGGAGTGGAAAGACATTAAAGACATAGTGAGAATGAAATATGACTGCGAGGTACAGTGGAAAAAGTAGTCGGCGGCTGCTATTACCCTTTGACCTTTGATGCACTACTTCAGGTTTGGTTGAAATAGATCTGATCGTTTTATTACCTTTTGATCTCCGTTTTTTTGTCTCCTCTATTTCCCCTCTGCTAATGAAAGTCTCATTTTGGAAAAAATGTTGATTGAGTCATCTGGATTGGTAATTTAAATGTTCATGCATTTTTGTCTTTCTTTCAGGGAAGGTGAGTCAATGTGAATCAGTGACGATGACATTTCCAATTTTTCCTTTCCTTTTTCTTCAGTCCCAGAGTTTATAACCTAAATCTATTGGCAGAAATGGAATATCATATTAATAAGTATGTGTTCTTTAGGACTGCCCCCCCCCATTCCTCAATTAGTCCACAAATCTGTCATTTTGATCGTAGTCGGCTAAGATCTCTTAAGTCGATTAGTCATTTTTTATGCTCTTTCATGCTGAATGATTAATTTCCAAGAAACTTATGAGCACATCTCTGGTAAACACAAGATTTAAAGTAGTGCTTTTGTGTGATTCTTTGTGAAGAAACTCAGATCTGTCGATTGAATCAAATAATCAAATTAGTCGATAAAATCGTATCAGTGTTAGTCGACTAAGAATTTCTTTGGTCGAGGACAGCCCTAGTTTTCTTTAGTGTATAATCACCTGAAAATAAGAATCGTTGTGTTTTCGTTACCTTAGAGTGAGCTGTTTATATCTACATAGGGACGGGTCCTCTTCACAAAGTCAGCCGCCATGTTTCTACAGTAGCCCGGAATGGACAAACCAAACACTGGCTCTAGAGAGGACCATTCGTGTTTTCACATTTTCACGTCAGCCACCGTAGTTCTCCTACACACTTGGCACACAGGAGAAGTTTCAGTTGGTTGCAGTCTGAAACCTCACCTCTAGATTCCGCAAAATCCTACGCACTGCACCTTTAAGCCAAACCTTTTAACTTTACAGGTTCTATGATGGTTGAAATGTTGACATCTTAACATCAGTGTCGTAGACAGAAACAGTTAGTTATCTACCAAAGTTAAATCATCTTACTACTAGATAGCTTCACAGTGCAAGACATTGTGTCCTGATCTTCAGGGATGCAATAATGTCATCATCGTCCAACGTCTCTGTCATCTCTCCGTGGAATAAAAAGTAGCGACAAACAGTTAAGACTACTTGTCAGCATGGATGATGCCCTGCTGTGCTGTGTGGAGAACAGGCGTTCTACTGTGAACGTCATCATCGCCGGCGTGACAATTGCTCTTAGTTGTTGAATCACTCCAGGGAAAGGACAAACTCTTTGTGAAAGATGGATTGGCAGCATTCTTCTCTTTCCTTTTAATGTCAGTCTTCCACTGTAACCACATACTGTAGTGTGTGCTGGGCTTCTGAAGCTTTGCACTGTTTTATTTGGATGAGAAACATCTTGCATTGCCTTATCAGTCCCTGACTGTTTAGTACGGAATGAATGGTCCTTGATTAGTGCTGACAGGTCAGGTCGCATATAGGGCTATCACCTTGACCGTATCCTTCTACAGATGCAATGGTATTGGGGACCTGTTTCTTCTTTGACTTGAGAGAGAGATGTTACTTCAGCAGCAGGAAAACTTCAAATGCTTCATTCAGCTGATCAGAAAGACTGGCTGGCGCTATTAGAGAAGTACAGAAGCTGAAGACCAGCTTGGAATTCACCCAAGATCAGTTTTAAGAGATGGAAATTGGATACAAGGAGATTAAAACAAAGAAAGTTATTTGAAAACAACAACAAATTCAAAGCAGGAAGTGGATAAGATGTTTACCAAGATGGACTACATAGAAGATCGCTGCAGGAGGACAAACATTTTAATTGATGGGATTGCAGACGAGAGAGGAGATAACTGGAGTGAATCAGAGATGGCAACCTCAGGAACAAGGTTCATGAGAAATACACCTGGAAACTACTTTGTTTCATGATTCTGAGCTGGCTGTCCAAGGATATGGGTTATATAGAACAGATATGGTGGCTTTCATGTTCAGGAACACATTTCAGTTGTTCTACAGAAAGATATTATGAGGACTGACATTGTACCATCCATACTGTAAGCCCGTTCTAATTGGTTGTTACAGGCCGGCCAGTTCTACTGAGAAGTAGTTGAACTGAATATGTGAAACTCTAGATTTAGTGACAGATGAAATAAAGGATGCCGGCCTTCTTGGTGACCTGAATATTGATTGGTTTTCTAAAAATGGTCCATTACATAAGATTTCTATGGCGGATGTTTGCAATCTTACCCAGATTGTGTGTCATCACCATAGATGGTGTTAATAGTTCAACCAGTATTGATCATATATGTTTTCACTGACATACATGAGCTGTGTTCACAGGCAGCATCAGTGGCAGTGGGATGCAGTGATTATAATTTGATTGCTTTAACAAGAAAGACTAAAATGCCCACATCTGGAGAGTTAGTTAGTATGGCAGGAAAATGATACAAACATTTCTTTGAAAAATTTCATGGCTAAATTTGTGAAGTGAGAGGATGAGCATGCTCCACTTAGAAAAAGGTTTATGCAGTGGTGCAACGTGGATTGATGATGAGTTGAGATCTTTAATGCTTCAGGAACACTAGCAATCAATTTGTGGAAGCTAATGGGGATCCGAATAACGACGTGTTGCCCTCAAGCTGAGAGTGTACCCTCTGCTGGTGACATTTGAGTGAAGACTTTATGATACGTATTCATAAATTTCATTCATTCATCCATTATTCCAATGAGGGACACTTGGCACAAAATTGGGCAGCTCAGGCCCACAATTGTCTACGCACCCGTTCAACATACCACAGTTAAAAGAAACAGATACTGGATTGAGCTGCAGTGATCAGTCAATTACTCGGTTAGTAGATCGACAGAATAATCTGCAATATTTTCTTATCATTTTTGTATTTTTTTCAGCAAATAGGCCAAACATTTTCCATTTCTACCTTCCTAAATATGAGGATTTCATGCTTTTTTTTTTTATTATACATGAAAGTAATCGGAATATCGTTGGATTTTGATCAGTTGTTCAGATGAAACAAGACATTTGAAGATGTCACCTTGGTCTGTGGGAAATGATAATATTACATTTTCACTATTTTTTTGGCATTTTATCAAAAAGATAATCGTCGGATTAATTGATGATGAAAGTAATCGCTAGTCGCAGCCGTAATACTGGAGGATCAAATTCAGTATTAAAGCGGCTTTGATTGTCATTTCCTTTAATCAGAGTGTCATGGTCCTGCTGTTCCCCTAACTTAAAAAGAATCAGTCTGAACAGATCCAGTCAAAGAAAGTGGCCAAGAGCAAAATGGACTGTAAAAGACACATCCGGCCAAAAAGCTATTGGAGCTATTGAAGTGTGATGAACTAAAGATTGAAAGAGGGACGGCAACAGGAGCGGATCCACAAATAAACTGGGGGAAAACCCTTAATTACAACAGCGGCGATCATGATTCTCAGCAATTGGGTGTACATGAAAAAGAGCAATTTCTCTGTAGTAGCACCAGCACAGCTTGATGATGATGCCCAAGTTGTTAGTAAACACACAGAAGATTTACAGTATTTTGTGTGCTGCGATACAAGGGGGCTTGTTTGAAATGGAAAATGTATTTGCATTTTGTTTACAACAGCTGGTGTGTGCTTAACATCTTCTGTAATTAATTTTGACCCAGCAGAACTCTTCTGCTGGAGTAGCAGAGTGTGGAGTGTGCCGAGCTCGAGTTGATATAGGGAACACACTCGCTCGCTGTATACTTTTACAAACACGGCACACCACACCACAGGAAGTGGAGAATCCTATTATAAGAAATCTGCTTAAAATTCTAAATGGACTATGAGAGTGAAAAAAAAAAGACAGAGTAAGAAAGCGAGAGAGAAGGGAAGGAGGTAGAGAATGAACAAGCATGTTAAAATTTCACACTCTCCCCAATCTCTGATTGAAAAATTGCAATAGTAATACAAATCTCCCCCAGGCAGAACAGGAGTTTGACAAGGTTAATTTTGAGAAAATGAACCCTTTACACACACTGAGCGGAGCACTATGTGGGCTGGCATGAGCTGCTCTTTGAGAGTCTGTGTTAAGTCATCCATGTTATTCTAACCTCTTTTATAGTCACCACCAATTTAACTACCCCACTAGGCTGTCAATAACATATGCACACACCACATGCACACTATTATCAGGCATCTCGGAGACTGTTATTTTTGTAAACATGCCCTGTGGAGCACTGGTCAGTTTTTAAGCCGAGCTCTGGAACAGGCCGTGTTTTTGTGTTGCTGGGATATTGATAGATTTTGCAGAGTGCAGCAGGGCTTAGTTGCGGGGAGACCCATAGGAACAGCTGGTATTAATGAACAGTCCAGTGATGGAAAGGAGCAGCTTCGGTCCTCAAATGAACCGTGGCCTGTCTGCTCGCCTGGCCGGCATGCTTGTGGACCAACCCCCCTCCTCCTCCTCCTCCTCCTCCACCTGTCTTGCACTGTCTCACACTCCCAGCCTATTCGGACCACTTTGTTCTACTCAAAAAAGAGTAATGTTTTTGGAGTTTCGGGGGATCAAGAGTCTATATCCTATCATTTTTTGACTGATCCTTTTCTGAATGTAGAGCTTTAGCTGTGTATCCCATCTACTGGAGCTGTGTGTGATTGCGGCAGTGTGTTGTCTGATGGCTGGGTTTCAGGGCCTGTCACCGAACACCCCCCTCCGGCACCACCCCCACTCCGTCTGCTTGCGCTCTCTCGATGAGGATGGCGCCATTTCCCCGGCATCACTCTGCTGGCACAGCATTTACAGTGAACAGCGTGCCGATGGAGATATATAGAGTGGGGAAAGGAAGGAGACAGAGAGATGAGGCAGGGAGATAGAGAGAGGGAGCTATAGGGAGACAGGGTTAGGAGGGGTGAGAAGTGGATGACAGAAAGCAAGATGGAGACGAAAACGTTTGCTGAGCTCAGAGTTGTGGCACTACGGCCTGACAGGCGGGAGATGGACTTGCTGAAGGGGAGGGAGATCGCCCCACATGGTGTGGAAGGCTTTTTTGCTGAATTTTACTATCTGGCTGGCATTCTCCGGCTTTCACTTGGCAACGCAGTGGCTCAGCGCGGTTAGCACTGTTGCTTCACAGAAAGAGGATCCCAGATTTCCTTCCCAGTCCCAGTCCGGTCTGTGTGGCATTGGCTTGCCTTCCCCATGTTTGTGTGGGTTTCCTTCCATCCCTTGGTTTCCCCACACATTCAAATTTCATAGAGTTTATATTTAGTTTGCAGTCCTTATAAGTTTTTTTATACTTTGTCGCCCAGAACACAACATGTTTTGTAAATTAATTTATGGGCAGATGCTATTTGCACCTGAGGCGGAATCGCCAATGTGGCAATTTAAACCCGGATGTATGGCAGAGACAAGCACCCAGGTGTCCGTAGCCAACAATGCTATTTGCCCCAGATCCGGGCACATTACATACTGTATGTGTATATGTACTGTATGTATATTTTTCCTAAACCTAACCAAGTAGTTTTGTTCCCTTAACCTAAACAAACTGTGATTGAAAACCGAAAATAATAAGTCAACTACGAAGTGTAAAACCATTCATCCACCACAACCTAGTACCTTTTCGCCTTTATCTAGACTTTTCACTCTTTATATTAGGGATGCATCGATCCGACTTTTTCAGTCCCGATACCGATACCTGGGCTTTGGGTATCGGCCGATACAGAGTACCGATTTAATAAGCTGTATGCCTCAGTGTGTGGAAGTGACTGGGGTCGTTCTTTTTTATGTGTAAGGAAACATCAGGCTTGACTTAAACATTGCTTTCCTAACTTTTTAATACAAAATATAAAATAAATACATAGATATAAATTCACTGAATTGATGTTTATTATTAAAATAATAAATCTTACACTTGCAACTTGGTAAAAACATTTCAAAATTATCAGGAATTACAATTCAAGTGTAAACCGTTTTAATGCAGCAACAAAACGGTCGAAACTTAAACAGCAATTGAAATGCCAGTCTTTAATGTACATGGTATATAAACATATAATTTAATTGAATAAATCGGCCCCATTGTCACTGATATCCGATCGAGCTATTTGAGTCAGCATCGGCCCGATATCCGATCCGGTATCAGTGCATCCCTACTTTATATTACTACTACTATTACGCTTCTTATATTACTACTACTATTACTAAATATTTCTGCCAGAAAGGGCTTTAAAGATTTAATAGATAACTATTGTTAAATTAAGTAGCATATTCAATAGCTGCCGTGTGACTATTCCCACCCGGGTACAAATAGACGCTCCGTTAATTTATAATGGAACCATGAAATAAAGAGAGCTAATGCTAGTTAGACCCTCTCCTTTTTATTGTGTGGTAGAAACACAATTCTAAGTAACTTAGTACTGTAAGTTTTGGAAAAGACACCGAAGAACATCAACGAAACTTAACGTCTAATGGGAATCGGTGCTATGTGTATCCGCAAATGTAAACTGCTGTTGCTGTGTCTATTAGTGGCCCAACTGGATGAAATTGGCCGGGGCCACGTATTAGTGGCTGTGCATCCCCAACACTTTGTGTCCTTGTTTGTCAAATGTTTATTTAACCAACTGTCATGGAACCCGCCCTTTGCTTTGCTGCTAGTATTAATCTCCCCTGAATCTACTAGAGTCCACACTCTCTGAAGGATTGCCCAACTCAATCAACTTCATCAAAGGCCCGTGTGCAGGAATAAACACGGCTGCTTATACCACGTTTATTCCCTCGTGCAGGTAATGAACATGGAACACATGTGGTCGCTGAGCATTAATCTGTCAGATCCTCCCAGTATCCCTTCAGAGTCTTTTCTAAGGTGACTTATTCTACTGCAGGTACAGCACTGTTTTTGTGGGGAACACTTCCCCAAGGAGACTGTTTGTTACAGTATGATTGTGACGCACGTGCATGATAAACCAACCTTCACCGGGTAGATCAAGGTTAAAAAACATCTTTAATTGCTATATAAACATTGACCTTTGCTGTGAAGATGGAATCTAACGCTTGTGCTAATGGTGGGTGGTCTGCGTGAGAGGCATTCAGCTATTCATTACACTTAGACGTTTTTTTCCTTCTTGCCCCTTTTTACCCGACTGTTATTATGCCTTCAGAGCTTAATCCTGCACATTGCCATTTAAATAGCTACCTGCCACGCTTACTCCAGCCGTAAAGCGCTCATTCCTCCATTGTTTCAAAGAAGTCCCTCAATGAGTTTTTTCTCTGAATATTGTCATATTTTTCTCCTCAGAATCTTTGAAAATATTGTGTGGTGGTTTGAAACATTTGTGTCTTAAATTGGAGTAAAAGCATCGCCGTTCTAGCATTGCCAAAGGGCCAAACAGGAAGATGCAGAGATCTACTGGTTCAAAGATTCTCTCATTAGAGTAACTGTTGAGATTGCAGTAATTGCAATTATTCATGAACTCTTGTACAAACATGTTTGCGTCCTTCTCCGGTAGGTCCTCCTATCAAAAGCTCTGTCAATCAACATCGAGGTAATATGTTGCCCAATATCATGTTTTTTTTGCTTCCAGCTTCTATAACAACCAACTGTGCTGGTCCGTGTTCGCCACTGAACAAGGTCTAATTTAAATGCAATTAACAGAGCCTTCGGAGAAGCAGAAAACAGCAGTATAAATGAATGTGTTGTCAGTAGAGCAGCAAGCAGGCAACTTTCCCGACGGAGCACTATATTAATTAGTGTCCAGTGCACAAACAGGCCTTCTTTCTCTTGCTGAATGCTTGCTCTGTCTTATCAGGAGCCCAGCCAGGGAAAAACAACCGAATAGACAGATGAAGTAATGTAGGCAATCTAAAATAAATTCAGGTAGGCAGCAATGGCGCCATTGTAAGCACATTAATTCCTATCAGGATTATTAACTCGGGCCACTTGACGCTGTCAGCACGTTTGAACGTTCTCTTCTGGGCCTTCACTATGGGAAATTTTATCCCTGTATTATGGCCCGGGCAATGTTATTTGTCATGCTCCCAGCCTTACTGTTAGCGTCTCTGAGGGATTGTTGGGTTGGATTCAGTTGTGGGCACTTTCTGCTCTGTGCGCTGCTCTTTTAGAGCGGTACAATCAGAAAGATAAAAAATGAGCTCCTCTCTTTTGTGCTGGGATTTATTTTCGCTCTATTCTAGTTCCCTCTCTGCCATCATGACTTTTTAGCATTTAAAGGGGAACTACGCCCATTTTCAAAATTCATGCGTTATTCCAATGGACTAAGACAGTCAGAAAAAATATTAGCAAACATGAACAACTTTCTCCCAAATCCAAAAAACTAGAGTGCTAAAACTCAAACTTGTGATTGATCATAGGGTATAAAGTCTCGAGCTGCTCCATAGACAATGAATGGGAGACTGATTTTGTGGACCCACAGAAATGTTTTACCCAAATGAGCTTTATTCTATTGTACTTTTGTCAGTTGTGAAACAAAAATCTCCCCATATACTCAGAACATTCCCCTGAGTGCTCTCAGTGTCATCTATAATATCTTTCCCTATTCGTTGTCTATGGAGCACCTCCAAACTTTATACCCTATGATATAAGAAGTTTGAGTTTTAGCACTCTAGTTATTGGATTTAGGAGACAATTGTTCATGTTTACTAATATTTTTTGGACTGTTTTAGACCATAGGAATAACATGTATGCAATTTGAAAATGGGCGTAGTTCCCCTTTAAGTTTTTTTACTCTGGTTGTGTGTGAAAATGCTCTTCTTTGCCTACAATTAAAAGCCACTCTGCTATAGTATTTCTTCATGGACAATGATTTTTATCGTCTTTTTGTTTGCCATTTGTTGTATAACAAAAGGTCATCAATCTCTGTGTGTGTGGGTGGATACATACATACAGTAAGTGTTGTTGTGTCTGTCACGTGCCTACAGCTTTAGTTTATTCCTGTCTTCTGCATGACAACATGCATGTGATGAAAAACGGGCTCCATCTTTGCTACAAGACCATCATGTCATGGCAGCGTGATCTCCCCCGCTGCCACCCTCTCTCACAAACAGCAGTCTGACATCTTTATGCCCGTACCCGGCCCCGTGGAAACCTGTCTCTCTCTGTCCTCCCTTGCTTTCCTTTTCAGGACACTGTATTTATGACGGCAGTAAACGCACAAAAGCCCTCTTTTGTTATTGATCGGGTTCATTTTGATTTGGACTCACAGCAAGTACTATCATTGGGGCCGGTGGGGCCCTGCAGTGTACATTTCACACAGCTCCCCGCTAAATCCTGTAAGAGGGATTGGTTTCGGGAGGTCTGGCATCAGTCTTGGCTTCGCGATATGAAATCATATTAGTTTCAGCTTTTCCAGAGTCACTGGGAGAATAGCCACCAACAAACGGCTGGGCACACCTTCAGAGTTTGCTTATTTAGTTATTCAGCCCGTTTATTTGATGTTTAAACTCTGCACCTGATAACACCATGAATTATTGTCCTGCAAAGGATGTTTGCAACCTCAGTAAATTGCTTTGTTCTGTGCATGCAAACAGTCCAAATTAGTGGCTGGCTACACACAAAGAGCATTGTCTAGCGATATAATGTGTTTTCAATTAGGAGGCGTTGAGAGATTTAGCTTATTCTCAGGATAGGTGGCTCTTTTCTTCGATAGCTCTAGAGACCAGTAATTGATTACCAAGTGTGAAATGGAAGTTAAGAACGGACCGAGTGTGGCTGTGTGTCCCAGAGGAGAGGAGTTTCGAGCGGGCGTATAGGGCTCGCTCACCTCCCCCTGTACTGACAGCTTGACTTGAAAATACGTAAGCACCCACTGACTCACTGCGTGATAAGAAACGCACCTATTACAGAGCCCTTTATTTCAACCCCAGTGTCAAATATCACAGTAATGACTGTGATTAAGCCATGCTGCGGTCGTGCTCCCTGTGATACCAGTTTGAATGGACAGCAGCTCGCGATGACTCACACCCTCTTCAGGTTGCATTAATATCTTCCCGCTGGTTCGGACTCTGTAGCCACGCCTGTCTCCCCAGAGCCTGACAACTTGCAGCTCATTACAGACAAACTGTCCATGAGGAAACAAACTCGCTCCTCTTACCTTATTAATATTGTCAACTGTGTTTAATTTCATCACTTGCCCTCCTCGTGTGTGCTGCCGCAGTAAGTGCAACTCTCTGTCAATGGCGGAGACAGCTCAGTGACCCACGCCGCAAGAGTCTGTCATATCTATAATGTATCTGTCTCGATGCTTTCACCCACTTACTCTACCAGATGAAGAGTGATGCCATTTGTAATGTCGGGTCGTTTTCCTGATGTGGTTGTTAGAGGGGTTAAGCAATCCAAACAGGGTTACACTGCTAAGAGTGTCTCAGAGTGCTATGGCTGTGTTGTGGAACCAAGAAATTTTGTTCAGCCAATCCGAAAGCTCTGGAAAGGGAGTACAAATTGAACCAATTGAACAGGTTTGCTGATACATTAAATATGATTTAAAGGAACATTTCGACATTTTGGGGCGATGCGCTTGTTCACCTTTTTGTGGAGCAAAAATCAGAAGATTGATGCCATTCTCATGTCTGTGCATTTACTGTGGAGTTAGAGCGAGCTTAGCTTAGCACAAAGACTGGAAACAGGGGGAAACAGCCAGCCTAGTTTTGCTAAAAGGTAACTTTAACAACTTTAAATAACTGAATTGCAGCAATGCATGAAATATAACCTCTTAAAAGTGCAAAATTTGATATCCAGAGCATTAATATAGCGGCAAACAACTATTTGCTATGTAAAGATGTAGTGGAGTGATGTCTACCTGAGCAGAGAATGAAGTTGTTTTCCCTCTCTGTGCATTGTAATCCAAGTTTCTACTTGCTTTGTTGACATCGCCGGGCTGGCCATGCGTGCTTTTAGAGCATGCTCATGCGTGTGAGCGTGCCCCACTGGCTAGCTCATGGCCGCTGCTCTGCACTGCTCTCATACAGCGGTTACAGCTGATAACGTAGTCCCGACCAACGGCGTTGCCGGGCAGCACCCATCCTGCCGTTGTTTTCACTGTTTGCGCTGCTAGCTACGTTAGCTATGAGTCGCTGGCTTGCCGTCGCCATGTTGAGAGCCGTTGAGAGGCAATAGAAATGCTCCCAATCCCGTATTTAGCACCTTTAATTAGTGAGCATTATTGGTGCTGTTAGGCAGACCTTGTTACCATTGGACAGTGTTTCCAGTCTTTGTGCTAAGCTAAGCTAACTGGATGCTTTATTTTTAGCAGACAGATATCAGAGTGGTATCGATCTTCTCATTTAACTCTCAGCGAAAAAAAAGCAAATAAGACAATTTCCCAAAATGTCACGAATTCAATAAATGTGGTACTACACATGTTTGCACTATGCTCTGTATACTCTAAAAAGGGATATCTAATTTTTAATGACATATCTCATTTGGCATCCCACATATTGAAAGTGTTGTTGCAGGTTGTGTACACACCTGCTATAGGCAGACTGACTGATGTCCTTGGATTTCAATATTTCACTTCATCTCGGTAAAGCCACGTGACATGAAGTGATGACATTGTGGGTGCCGATGATGTAACTGGTTATAGTTTTGAAATATGTGCTGCCTCAGCAGAGTGATGACTTACAGACTCCGGAGATGAAAGTAAGTGTGTCCTGTTTGGTATTGTGTACCACAACAAGAATTAGTGCCGGTACTCCTAAGCGGGAAAAGAAGCCGTCAAGGTTACAGAGTAAAATAGGATTCGAGTTGTAATCCTGTACATTGTAAATCTGCCATTGATTTACAAGAATGTCTTAAATAATGTTTCTCCCTGTATTTATCATACGTATTGAAGCAAAGGGGCAGACAGCTTCAAAAGGCGGCAGTAGTGTGCATCATAACAGTGTTAAAATATGAGAAAAAGGGAAGAAAAGAGGGCAAACTCCTTTTTACAGTTGCTTTAAGGTCTCCCTGTCATTTTGTCGCAGCGGGGAATATCGAGGTCTATTGTGTAACCAACAAAAAGAACAATACAGAGTGTCAGGAACTAATTGCTGGTAGAAGTAATGATCACCCATTCTGTAGTACGTGTGCTATTAAGCTGGGTGTGTTGGACACATTAGCCATCGCATATAGTGAATGCGACTTGCTTAATAGCTTCTCAGTGTTTTGAAGTAGTTTGGACAGTGACATTGTGAGCGTATAGCTCATTATAACAGTCTGTTTGTTTACCTGTAATTATAATCGAGCCGTGCACCACAAAAAACAGAGCCCACCGGCCCGTTTGAAAACTTGTGACTGTGGTTCCCCATGCGTCCATAGTTCTGTTGGAAGAAAATAGTCTCAAAGTCATGGTCCAAGTGAAGTCATTTTGCTTTTTATTTACCCAGAAAATGCTTGCTTAGCATGCATGCTGTTTATAGCGGTGGCCTGGATCACACACTCACACCTGGGAACAACAACAAACTTGTTCTGCCAGTCACTGAGCAGCTCCACGGGAGAGTTTTAGGGGTTAATGCCTCGCTCAAGGACAGCTAAACAGTAGCCTGCAGCCTTGTGAATTGTTTTCTGCCATGTCAACTTTCAAAAAGCAGAAAACTATCTTATTTTCCCATCAGTTTCATTCTTTCTTTCCTCTCTCCGTCTTTTTTTTTTCCTATTTTCTTCTGTATTTATCTATTCAAGGATAGCAGCATGTATTATTTATTATTTATTTGTTGACAGTGTGATTATCATAAGATGCTTAAACCTTGAGCAGTGTCAGGTTTAATCTTTTGTTTTGTCTCCCCCCTTAGACTTTTTCAGGACCTACTAAGATTGCTCCCAGCCCTCAGTGTAGATATCTTATGGTGAACGAGAGAACAAACATCCTTATTTGTGCATTAGCCAGCCTTGTTTTAGTCATAATGTATTAGTTTTGTGGAAAGTGCTACCCTTGTGGGACACTGGTATGAACATATTGTCCCTGACTCCTTTCTCAGCCAGCGGCTGAGCATTTTCTCAGGCTAAATGACTTAGCTACGCACAAGTTGTGAGACTGTGATTAGCTGTATTCCACTGAGAGAGAGATTTACAGAGTCATTTTTTCAGTCTGTCCAAGATATCATATTTTGAAAGTGCTGGAAGGAGACAAAGTATATTTAAGCAATAAGCCATGAGAAGCCGTACTTGACAGTGATTTTGGAACAGCTTAGAGGCATTGTTAATGACTCTTCTAAAGGAACTGTCAAAGCACAGCTCCGAGTAGCTTTTTGCTTTTGTGAAATGACTGCAATAAAAAAAAGAATGTAAATGTGCCATAAATGTTACATTTTAATGTAATTTCTGTCATAAATAATGATACTTTTACCAGTTTGAGGAGTGGTTTTGGTTTGCAAGGTATTTTACAAGAACTTCAAACACACTCAATCAAAAAGTGAGCGAAGAAACTGTTTTATGGTTTAAACTCAATAAATGACTGGATTTTCTAAGAGGGGCTATATGTATTGATTCAGCTGAGCTCGTAATGGACACTGGAGAGATGTTTTAGCATTTAAAAGCCTAAAATCTTTGAAATGTCTCTTTTTAATCATTTGATATCACGATGGATCTCCAGATTGCAGTCATTTATTTAAGATAGCAATACAGGGTAATGCAAAAATGTCAATATGAAACAAAGCAATGTTAGGTCCTTCCAGCCAGATGTGTGATAAGGGTACTAAGTAGACTGTAAAAGTTTAAATTAGATATAATAAAAGGGTTATACATTGCTTTGTGTAAACTAGATGTCTCCTCCCACCAACTTGCACAATCTACACTGTTCTTTTAGCAGAAGACTGATGATAGGGAAAGAGTTTGAACCCCTTTGCTGGTAACAATCTGCCCTGAGAAATGTCCTCAAATAAGATACTGTATCCCTGCTTGCACCGAGAGCGTTAGGGTTGTTAGCTAAACCTGACCTCTGACCTCCCCGGAGGCAGTAGCTTTGTGGTTTCAACGGTGTTTTTGTTTATTTGCATTCAAACTAAGCAAATTCTAGTGCAATTATGTGGAGAGGTTTGTTCTTGAGATGAACGGTTAACAGGAACGAGCTGACCTTCTCCAAAGTCTGAGCCCGGCCTAGCTTGAGTGCTTTGAGAATATTCATCTGTCTCTCCAGTAACCACCAAAGACTGCAGCGGAGGAAAATGAGAAATGCTGTTTTATAATGAGAGCCCTAGGCAAAGACATACAGAGACATGTCTTTTAAAAAAATCTGTCATTATATATTCTCCTAGTAATACTGCAGAGGGAGAAGCATACTAAGAACTTGCGCTCTTTGAAGACGTCCAGGCAGCTCTTTAATGTTTTGGATAGGCATTGCCTTGTGACATTGGGTTAATCCTATATCCTGTCGTTTTGTTTTCAGATGTTATCGTGTAAGCAGCAACTCGTCCTGTGGATTTGAGCTATGGCTTTGTTTCCTCATAAATAAACATTGATACTTTAAATCAGACATAATCAACAGTGGCTGTAAAAAAAAAAATGCAAGAGATAAGGTAATTTTATAAGTAGAGCACACTAGATACAAGGACTTAGTGTTAATGCTGTTTAGCTGTCCCATTACAGATTCATAGCAATCTAAAGAGACAAAAAGCAAACGCGAAAGACTATTACAAAGCTAGTGCAACTACTGGGTGTGTTCCAAATGAACACTTGAATGGATGGTTCAATAAGTGTCATGTTAAAGTTCATATCCTGGGTGATATTTCTCACCCACTTTGCACTATACTGATGTAACACAGGACTTGTTTCAGAAATAGGTGTGCACTTCACAGACTGTCTGCAGAGAGTTTCAGGCTGCACTTTGTTCTTGGTGCAATGAGCCACTGGAATGAGCACAATGTAGTTGTGGCTCATCCACCATGTTAGTGTGGCTCTCCATTATAGGGACTGAATATTGTTTTACTGTTACTGATAAAATTACCGCATGTTCAGGATCACATTTTAAAGCAGCACTAATCAATTTTTATATTGACAATTGATTAAAGGAATAGTGTGTAGCATTTAAGGGGATCTATTGGCAGAAATGGAATATAATATTATAATGTTTTCTTTAGTGTATAATCACCTGAAAATAAGAATTGTTGTGTTTTCATTACCTTAGAATGAGCCATTTATATCTAACCGGAGCGGGTCCTCTTCCCGGAGTCGGCCGCCATGTTCTACAGTAGCCCAGAACGGACAACGTAAACACTGGCTCTAGAAAGGGCCATCCACATTCCACAATTTTACTGTTTGGTTGAGTCTCACCGCTCTCATCCGTGTCGTTTCCAGCAACAAAAGCTCTGATAAACTCAACGTACACTACTTGTCGAGCACCAAATGGCAGGGTGGCAATATAAGCCGAGTAGCTGGTGAGAAATGGAGCATTAAGCAGCTAAAGAGCAAGGTATGTCTCCCAGGAGTTGGTGGAGACCAAAACAGAGCTACAAGGAGATTGAATATTGGACTTACATTTATGTGGGTGGCCAGAAACACAACTGCAAATGAATGCTGATATTACTCTATGTATGCTGGATGTGTAAATAGGTAACCGTTTGCTAACATGTTTGCCATAACAGCTTGTTTAGATGATAATATGTCAATGTTGTGTTTACAGCTTATTACAAATGCCCCACAGGGCTAAAAAAAATAATTAATACTGCCTTAAGAGGTTTAAGATGTAGCTTAGGTGAAGAATTAAATTTGGGTTTGTTTAGCAGGATCAATGCATACGCTTTGTTTTAAATGGCTCTTTAATCCTTTCATAGCTATTTGTCCTTGTCACTCTGCTCTCAGCTCCTCTACTTGGCATTATCAACTAGCCAGATAGTCTGTTTCAGTACTGATAGCTGTCACTAGTGATTCTCTCCTACACATCCTCAGCATCTCATCAGGCAGCTCTTGCTTTAAAGCTAATTAAAAATGTAGACACAACACAGTGTTGTAAACTGAGTATTGCACCCAAGTTCCGCCTGCATTGCAAAGATGGCCTAGTGAAGAAATGGAGCAACCGGAGAGAAAAAAAAAAAAAAGAAAATCAATAGTCCACTCTGCCTCCAACATCTTAATGCCACTCTCAGTGGAGAGGGATGTGTGGAAGTGATGGAGTCTCTGTCAGTTACTAGACATCAGAGGAGTTTTTAATTGAGGCCCCAGTGGGGCTGGGAGGGACATGGGAGATGTTGAGAGAGAGCCAGCCCGGGCCGGTGTTAGATGAGGTAGACAGACCGGTTGTTGCCCACTTTCATCCTTCTCCCAGACTAGGACTGGGCAGTAGGATTTACAGTATATCACAGTATATTTTGAATATTGATGTTATATATTTTTTCTCATAATTTCAATCGAATGTGATTCAAATGCAGGACAGGCTCTGGTGTACAATTTATTACCTGAAGTTATGATCAATTAACTATTAAAATAGTTTATAGCAGTTGTGGAGGAGAGTTTCATACCTGGTGGAAATTAAGAGCTTATCACACTGCACAGCTGTGTGTGTGTGTGTGTGTGTGTGTGTGTGTGTGTCGTTGGCTTCACTTTATCACAACAGCTGCAGTAAAAGTTCAGGATTTTGTTTTGGGTGAAATGTTTGCCAGTCTGTTTTATGTATCAAGGATCCTGTGTTTTCATGTTTTCACCACGTCCTTCCACATCTGTCTTGTCTCATCATTAGGACAGGGACATGTTTTTTTACACTAGTGCTGCCAGTGCTACTTGTGGCAGAGCTGGAGTGCATTTTCAAACATTCCTCATAATGGCTGACATGTTTTCCGCATGATTTGCTCCTGTCTCTATTGAGCCGTCTGAATGCAAATGTGCATTTGTTTCAGTGTAAAAGGGAAGCGTATGCTCGCCGGTTAACCTGCAGTAAGCTGATGCTCAAGGTGACATTTAATATCCATTCTGTACCAGAACAAAAGGTGTAGCCAGATCCACATCAGGGCACGTATCTCCACCAGTGTGAAGTTTATTCTGGTTTTATACTGCCCACCTCTACCTCAGGCCATTGTTTATATATTCCAGCACAGAGCTGTTACGCATTCTCACACCTCTCTGCCTGTAACGTAGCCTCTGCCTTGCTAACACGACAACCATACAGTTGGCTCTGAGCTGTATATTCAGTTAATTAGCCAGTCTACAGGGTATGGGATTACCCTCAACTGTAAAGATGAGAAAACTCCCTCTAACCTTACCCCTGGCATATCTGAGTAAGACTTGAAATCATCCCTTTGAATATACCTGTGACTTAGCTTCGCCCTGCTTCGCTCCCAGACAAATCAGTGAATGTCATACGTTGGTCTCGTTGTATACGGTAGTAACATACAAAAAGCTTCCTGGCAGTTAATAATTCAGTTTGACTCATGTGTTTTTATGGCACTATGACATTATTTGGGGGGAAAAACATGAATTATTAATGACAGTCACATATCTATATATGTGCATGTATGTTTTAAATAATGTGTATGTGTGTGTGTAAAAATGCACACACGATTTAGTAATATGACTAAAAGGTTGCTCGGGATCTAATCTAAATACTCATTCACACACCGACGGCTATGCCTTCGGGAGCAATTTGGGGTTGCTCAAGGACACATCGACATGTGACCCGGAGCAGCCGGGGATCGAACCACCGACCTTCCGATTGGTGGACAACCTGCTCTACCCTCTGAGCCACAGCCGCCTACAATAGTTTCTAATGACTGCTTCTCAGATGGTTCTGGTTGGCGGGTCAGGTTAATTGTAAGTCACTTTCACAAACATCTAGATGCTCCTGATTTACACTGGTAACTTACTTTTTAATTGCTTGGAAGTCACTCATTTTCCAACGGCCCCATTGTTTTGTTTTGTAACAGCAAGCCACAATGATCCAAATCCATATCCTGCATTGATCTGTCAATGGTAACTCAAACTCAATCCATCTCTGTGCCTCATTGTAACCTCTGTCAGTAGTGTATGCCCGTTGGTTGGCGGGGAATATTCACCTGTGGATCAATCAGATTAAAGTCTGATTTACCACACCAGCTCATCATTCTAAATCCATAGCACTGCTCTATAGGCAGAGTACCTCTGGACTGTGAGCCAACTTTCCACTGAAGAAAGGTCAGTAGCAGCCTGACATGTCTGAGAGACAGCTTATGAGTTGAGAGTGGACTCATACCACCAAACCTCATTGTGATTCCAGCCCAGTCCTGCATTCACGTAGTTACCAGCTCAATGCCTGCCGTTTGTTTTTCCCCCTTCTCGGGTCGCTTGGTCACTCACCCGCTTACCCCATCCCTCCAACCTTCACTGACTCACTAACTCATCCACCTTACCCTCCTGCTCACCCTCCACCACCCCCCCCTCCCAACCACCACCACCAGATGGCTTTTATAGTTCTCCCGCTGAGAAAAAAAAGAGGGCTGTTAGAAACTTTATTCCTATAAATGCAGAGCCATTACTCTGTTTTAATGTGCACGTCTGCACATCATACACTCGTGTTTGCCACGAGCCCACGGCGTCAAGGGAAGGGCAATAATGTCAGACAAATTGTGTAAGTAAATGGGCGCCGGGTCGTCCTGGAGACGAGCGCATTGCCTCCCTGCATGCCAATAAGACAGTGAGGTAGCATCTAGCTGAAAAGCAATTTATTGAAATGCAAAAAGAGGAGAGAAGGCTCAGAGCAAAAGATGCTGACAGGACAAAAACATGTCGCCATCCATCTCAGTTTGCCAAGTTTTCCCTCCACAAGCGAGCTTCTCGTCCTCTCCCAGAGAGAAGAGGTGTTTCCTAGAAATATCGCAAGAACAGCCGGCGTGCCTGTGTGGTCACAAGCTTTTCACGCCGGGGGCCGAGTGAGGTTTTGATGGACACCTTCGAGGTTGATAATAAAAGGCTGGTAATTGAAACTGAAGCTGAAACAAATTCAAAGTCATTCGTTCAATGTAATCCTAATATTCATGCTCATGTTTTTCATTCGGGGCTAATCCGTGTCCTCTGACACAGAGGCCATCTTCTTTCCATTAGCACCGTTGTTATTGTTTCTGCCAATCTCTTCCCTGCGAGATTTCGGCGGCGCTACACGGAAACTGAATAAAGAAGTTTAAATCAGCAACGTCTGCGAGCCTGCTCGCACTCGCTGAGCTAGTATGCATCAATCACCTCGCCAGTGTTGGGTGAATGTGATTTAAGTGTGAGCTCCTGTTTTGTCTCACTGAGTTTTATATCTCATTCACTTTACTGTTTCTTCCCCGCCTTACTGTATTGTCTGAATGAATGTCTTTATCTCTGCCATGTGACTCATTGTTAGAGAGATATATAAGCCTATTTCGAGTCCTGGGCTTGGCTGTGCCTCTCTGGTCTCCAGGGCTGTACAGACCCTCCAGCAGGGCCGAGCCCAGCTGCTGCTCAACCCCAGGGCTAGCCCCTAGTCCACCTCGCTCGTCTCTGATCAACACTCCTCCTCTACAGGTCCCCTCTCTACCTCTTCCTCTAGTTCCACAACCAGGCAGAATAAGGTCAGGTTGTTCATCCTGACAATGAAAGAAAAACCTAATTGACTCTTCCTCTCCTCTTCCTCATCCCTCCAGCTTGTCTACAATGAGCCTTGAGGCTCTTTTTAGCCTGAAGCCATCCTTCTGTCAAGGGACATTATTCTCCTTTGGTCACAGCTTAAGAGGCTAGGTTTCTTCTAGGCAGGTAAAACTGGGCTGACAGTTGGAGAGAAAGCAGCTTTGATCTCCACCGTCTTCACGTTGCAGAACCAAGATGACAGGCAAGGGAGTCTTAGGAGCACTTTATTCCACCAAAGGTGCTGGAGAGAAAACACTCAGGCTTGTAAAAATGCCTGCAAATCTTGGCTCTCACATTCACTGAAGCCCAAACAATACCTAAGCCGGCCCCTTGCGAGTCCCCTATAGTGTCTTCCAGAGACTAAGGGAGCCTCATTCCTCACTGGTGATGTGCCCTGTGTTAGAGGCTCCATATGGAGGTGGTGTTTTATCATACTCTTGCCTGCCCCCATTAAATATCTATTTTTACCTTAGCAGTCTGCTGTGGCCTCCGATGATACACAAAACACCTACGGCGAAGCACCACCTATAAGAAGTAACAGCAGAGGATGCGCTCCAGGTGTGGTCGATAGAACCAGTAAAAAAATGTTGCAAACATTAATTGAAGGTGCATTTGTAGCTACCAGTTGTGCCTTTTCATTATATATCATTTTTATATACAAGTTTGATAGGGCTCAACAACGAAATAAGCTGCAAGGGATGGCCACAATAACACATCACCGTATATGTACAATATAATAGAACATAATACAACAACACTATTTTATAGCCTCTAAAGCTGCCATAGTGTTGACTCAATGCCCCGCAGACAGAGTTTCAATAAAATATGAACTTCTGGAAATCTGATTTTAAGTAGGCTGCTATATTGGATGTGCATTATATTGTGCCTGTAATTGTGCACACCTACTGGATCTGTCAGTAATGTATGAGACAGATGTGACCTCCACATGTTATTTTGGCATTTTATATGACCAAAAATGATTCATATTAGGGCTGGGTGATATGGCCAAAATCTTCCATCACAATATATACGTCATTTCATACATCGATAACGATATGCTGTATATCACAATATAGCATGTTTTCTGGTAATGTAATAAATACATAGTCCATATGAACTTACCACATGGTAAAGGCTATTTTAGTATACTCCTCTGGGAATTAAATACTTTGACATGAAAATGAAAAGTACTGAGTGTTTTACCATTTAATTAAGGACTTTAGTGCAAAATGAACATAACAGTTTCAAGTGAAACTTGAACAGCTTCACTTCAACTGCTTCGACTGTTGCCATGGTATTTAACCTTGATCACTTTTCGAGTGCTTTGTTTTTAATTATTCTAATTATTTTATATCCATATATTTATAAAAAAGTATATATATATAAGTATGTAATAATAATGTATAAATCCCCAAATAACCCAAGAAATAAGGAATCATCTCTCAACATTATTCAAAGTCAACATTAATTATTATACCTTTGAATATTTCTCACCGAAGCTTCAAAGCCCAAAAAACTGTATTTGGGACAGCCCTAAATTTGAGTCAGTATGTGCTTGTTATTGTAATTTAGACGACGTACTGTAATTGTGTATCGCGATATCTCGATATATGATTTCATCATGATACGATTCCATTGAAAGATGATAAATTATCATATCGAGTTATCGCCCAGCCCTAATTGATATACTTTATGAAATTATTCAAGGTAGATTTGTGACACACATCAAACATTTAGAATCTAATAATAACAAAATTCATAAATGCTGCATGCAGTTCGAATGTGCTTCATGTGGCAGTAAATTAAATGACAAAAAAAATGAAAAAATCGACTAAATCCATAGTGTCATTTCATGTACACTGACAGGGTACATACTGTACATACGTCAGCCTCTATCCATTTTATGTTTACTAATCAACTCCAATTGAGTGTTGACATCAGTAAATACAGGAACCCTGGTGAGTGTGTGGCATTTAAATCGATTATTATGGTTGTCTTGTTTCACTCTCTATCGTATCATATCAGCTCGTTATAGACACACTTTTCTGATGTGTATCCTGATGTATGCTTCACATTCACAGTATCGAGAAAACGTGTGTGAAGTGAAGTTTGCCCTCTTTGGTGCAGCTCTGAAGTCTGCAGACTCTAGGTAATGTGACAGTGCAGCCCAAAGCACTCCATCCTTACCCTTGCACTGAGGGAGTAGGGAAAAGGGGAAAGAGAGGATAGGTAAACAGAGCCATTAGAGACAAATCTATTTCTGAAGAAAACAAAATCACATCATCAAACAAGAGAAAAAGAAAAATATGATCCTGCAGCCCTTTGGGCCCCGGCGTAGCAATGATAGCCGACTATGGCATTTGTCTTTATCAGTCTGCCTTGAGGGAGGGAGAGTGTGGTGGGAAGGTGTGAGAATAAAAAGGGAATGAGAAAGACAATGAAAGCAAAGAGCACGGCGTCTTCTTTTACTCGTCACAAAAAGCTAGACGCATTTGTTACTCTTCTGACTTATGAGACATGAACAGCTTGCGTATGATTAGTCCTCTTTCATACATGTTTTGTGTTTTTTCGCTGTTCGTACGAAGTGGCTCTCAGATGGTCATTCTTTAAATATAACAGAGTGAAGGGCTCGGTGGACAGCGAGCCACAGCATCATCAGTCATGACTAGCCTGGGGAGGCATGCGCAGCTTCATCAAAATGACAAGATTGACTTTCCAGATTTTATCCTTTCTCTGTGACATTTGGTTGTTTATTCTGCTTTGCAGCAGCACCACAGAGTCTTTATAGTGCCTTGTGTATCGAGAGACCCTCTTGAAATAGACATATGGTTAAGCACATTTCGGTGACCTTAACATTGGATTATAATAGTTACATAACATGTAATATACATTAATAAATGCCTCTGCAGCAATTGCCTCTATATTATATTGGAGGCATTCTTTTTAATATGTTACTGCCATTTAACCAAGGAGTACTAATAGCAAAACTAGGAATCTGCAGCCATGCTAGCAGCTCTGTGGTGCTGCACTTAATCACCACAGTGCTTTGGGCTAAATGTTAATGTCCTCATGCTAACATGCTGATGTTAAGCAGGTATAATGTTTACTATCTTAATCAGAATCAGAATCAGAATCAGAATCGGAATCGTGTTTATTGCCAGGTGTAAGAGGTATACACTAGGAATTTGCTTTGGTTTTGTTGGTGCAAATAAGCAGTATAATAACAAGAGAATAGATAAAAACGTTATAAATAAAAATAATATATAAAATAAGAATAAAAAAATTGAAATTCTACCAATATACAATAGAAGCTGTAAACAAAAAATAAACATGATATAAACAGATAGTGCAAATATTGCCGGCGTGCAAACAATCAGGTACCAGGTAACCATCTTAGTTCAACTTTTTCGCATGCTAACATTTGCAAATTAGCACTAAACACCGCAGTGTAGAGTAATTGTCTCACATGTTTTGCATCATCTGATCAGCTCTTCGGATCGGCTTTTATAGAGACCACCGATCAAACTATTTAGAGCAAATATCGGCCGATAACGATCGGCGGCCGATCGATCGGCGCACCCTTAATAGGTGTTGAGACATTTCACTTAAAACAACAAACCTCATGTTGAGGCTAGAAGAAAAGTTAGGGCATCATCAAAGTCATTAGACTTCATGTTCTGGAGACCACAAGTGTCTGTGTACAAAGTTTCATAGCAATCCATCCAATAGTTGTTGAGATATATCAGACTGGACCAAAGTGGTGGACTGACCAATTGACAACAGCAGAATAAAGGCTGAACAGACTTTAAAATGACCCCTTTATATCATTGGTGGGTACATGTCCCTCCTCCTCCTCTCCTCTATGGCCCTCTGTGGTCTTTTATTAACTCTGTTTCGTTGGACAATCAGGTACATTTGCTTCACGGCATCAGATGGACTGGATTTCCATCTGAGAATCCATCACCTCCAAAAGGACGCCTCTATTTGCCCTCCATCTTGGCTAGGCTGCACAGTAGCCTGTCTGCATAGCTGATGCCAAGTCCTTACAGATGCTTCATCATTTCCTCTTTCCAGTGCCAGTCATTTTTCAGTCTTTTTTTTTTATTATTATCTGCCCAGAGCGGGCACTCTCTGAGGGAGGCCTGTTTGTGCTACAGCCAGGCTCACAGCTATTTAGTGGCTCTGCTGTTTTCTTTTCTTCTCCCTCTGTTCAGTTTCAATACCCCGGGGAAATTTGGCTTCGTCTCTGATATCTTTTTTGTCCTGCTGACCAGTTTTTATTCCTCCTCATCAGCTTGCAGTTTGCCAACATACTCTCACTCAATTCGATGTCTAATTGTCTCCAAAGTAATTTTAGTGTAGTGCTGAAAGATATACTCTCACTGTCATTGTACTCGTAAAAAAAAAAATCAAAAATCAAAATTTAATGTGAAATATGTACCGTTCACATTCGCTTTTTTTCTTTTAACTTGTTCATATTTAAAATATATCCCTGAATATTGACATTTCTTTCCCGTTTAGAGAGTGAAAATTCTATTATAGATATTAAGAAGTTAGAGAATATTAAAGCGAACGCGTCAGAACTTCAGACATCTGAGCAATGCGTAGCAGAAGGCAGGGGGTGGGATAGTTAGCGCCAACATCCTCTTAATGCTGTGCCAATGCTGTTTGAGTGAAACGACAACACAGTCTTGTGCGCCTGCTTAGCTATCTGCCATCTGGTCTCAATTGAATGACTCAAGTGTCTTAATTGGACACTAGTATAGAAGCTCCAACTCCGTTCACATTAAGCAAAGGTTCACACGTAGTTCGGTTTTCTCTGACGGTCTCGCCGTTTCTGAAAGTCAAACCTTATACGGAGACGATGCCGTGTGACGACGCTGATGGAGATGTGTCATCATGTTGTGGTTCATGTTCTGCAGTCTGGATAATTCAGGATTTTCATGACAACGAGCTCGGACAGCAAAATTGTCAAATGGTGAAATAATGGTGATGGATACAGCCGTGACAGTTGTGCTCTTATTTTAGCTCTGCAAGAGTGAATAATGAGGTTCTCCCTTCTCTCCCCCCTCTCCCTGTGCCCTTTGCTTCAGGTCAGAACATCGCGTTCCCCCCGGTGGCTCTGTGGGTAACTGTTGGCCTGGCCGTGTGTCTGCTGGTGCTGCTCATTGCCCTGGCTGCTGTCTGCCGCAGGAAGATCAAGGAGAGCTGCGAGGAGGCCAGGAGAGAAGGTAGAGGGAATGGGAGAGAAGGAGGAGGGGGAGAGTTGGCTCTGAGGTTAGATAAAAGCATGTTTTTGGGCCGACTTGCCTTCATTAAGGGCAATATTAAATGTGAATCTCAGAGCAGCGGCAACTTTGGAGCTGTATGCACAGAAAAATAAAGCCATGAAATGATTTCCCCGATTTTTTTTTCTCGGACTGTGTTAGCCTACTGTGCACACAGTCCAAGGGCCTGCTGAATAATGGATGCTAACCTATCATGCTCTCAGGCCCTTTCAACCCTTCGCAGGGCCTTCATTAAAATGCAGAATGACTCCTTAAACTCTTCACATAGCGGGCCAGTAGATGATAAGCATAATTGCGACATGTTGCCTAGATCATGTGGGAGGCACAACGAGAGCGGGAGAGATAGAGCAGAAAGCAGTGATGAGATGTTTAACTGCTCAAGGAACTCTGAGAATCCAAGGGGGAGTTCTGCTTAATGGGTACGGGCAGGATCTCGGATGGTGGGACACATATCTTCGGCAAAGAGGAACATCATTACTCGGGTCCAGTAATTAGCGTTGCGGAATAGCCGAGGATCGCCGCAAGTGCAAAGAGAAAAAGTTTTGAAATGAGATAGATAGTGCAGAGCCACCAGCTCTGCTGTAATGAGATCCGCTCAGAGTGGAGGAGACATTTAAATAAAGGTCAGCCAGTGTCTGCACCAGGGCCCAGAGGTTTAAAAATAAATATGGAAGTGACACAGACTCAGAGGAAAGAGTAAATAGCTCCATGGAACATATGAAATCAAATGAAATGGAAAGAGAGCAATATAATGCAGTTCCTCCCACGGGCAAAAAAGGCTCCCAGGGTTATGGGGCCATTTTCTTCAGTGGGGTGGAATAGGAGCTGTGTTTCCCGCCTGCAGCCCTAACACCGAAGGCGGGATTGATTATGTGGTCATCCGCTGTCCACCTTATTGAAATGTTAAGTCTCATTCTGTCCCCTGCCAGCAATGCTTCTGCAGTCTTCTGGTGTTTTCCAAGCACAAAGCCGAAGAGCGGGGAACGCTGACTTATTCACATATCATGCCGACTTTTATACTCCTGATAGAATGATACTGTATGAATACAGATGTGGATTGGGGCTTAAAATAGGATTGGTATGCACATATCCAGAGCTGTGGGGAGGGCAGGGAAGCAGGCAAGTGCAACCTAATTGTGGTTGTCTTATCTTTTAATGGCGTTCCCGGGTATGGCCAGATTGAAGTTGACTCTCTCTTCGCCGTGTCTGGGTAGAGAGGGTGGAAGGGTCAGTAAAAGTGGAGGAGTGAGTAAGTCATTTTTCTTACCTGTCATAATGTATGTGGAGCACCCGAATGTGTACCGTAACAGAGCGGAGCAGCTTGTGGAAGCTCAATTCCGGGGGGCTGTGTTGTATCTCAACATTTCAGCATTTTATTTCTTTAATCCCTCTCTGCTGTCCTTCCTTACATAATGACTATCTAATATCCAGGGCTGCTGTTCCCCTTTCTCCGAAGCATATTTTACATTTAGACAAGCATATAATTTAATCAGACTTTTTGCTTGGATATCATGTGTAGGTGACATGGGATGAATCTCCCCTGTGTGACAGATGAAAGTCATTAGGGAAGCAGTGTTTCCCCCAGGGGGTTTTGACCACAGTGGTGCACACGTTTCACACGGGTTAACCCTTCAGGTTTAACACGGACCAAATGCTTTTGATTGATCGCCTTTGTGTGCCTGGGACTCACATGAAATAACAGACAAATAGATGTATTTCACCCCAAGTCTGTGTAGCAAACGCTCCGAAAAACAGACATTTATAAAATCCCTGATCAAAACATTGGCGAAAGAAAGCTGTCGTCTTTTTTTAAATGAGCAAAATTCAATCATCAAGAGTTGATATTCAAAGGGAGAGAAAATGAATTAAAAACCTACGCAGCACAAACACTGCTGTCATTAAGCCGTATGTCCCAGCATGCACAAAGGTTTTAAAAACAAGGCGTCTCTGCTGTTTCTCGGGTGCAGAAATGAATTAATTAAGCCCGCTAATCAGTGTATTTATAGTACTATAGGTTTACCAACAGGCCATTTGCTTTTGCTTACATTTGAAACGCTCATGATGTCACAGCAGTGTTTGAAGAGATTGAGCAGCAGTGCTGTGCTGTGTAGGAGAAACACAGAGGCAGAAGGGAGGATGATGAGGAACAGTAACAGTCTTTTGGCTTCACTGAGTAGCTTTCTTTCCCTCGACTCTCTCGTCTTTTATGCAGTTTGTCCTGCTTTTGTGCTCGAGTCATAACCACCCTTCTTCTTACCCCCACGCGTCATGGGATGCAGCCAACAGGGGCATCAAATTGTAACGCTCTCAATGTACAAGGGAAGCAGTTCTCACTCCCTGCCCCGTGGATGCCCCCGTCTTCACCCCGGACTTTAAATGAGCCTCGCTCTCCTATCAAAGCCCCGTCCCCCAAGGTATTTTCCACTGCTGCCACAGTGGCGGGACTGTTGGTCGATTTGGAGGTGTTGAATGAAGCAGTGAAGGTAAACAGGCTCACACATCTATATGAATGTTACGCTATACAGTTCTGAAGATGTGAAGTAAAGTAGTTTTATATTGCTTTTTTTTTACCAAGATGCTTTTGTGGATTTTACACTCAAAGTGTACACATTATTAACAGGGCGAAAGCTCGCTTGATCTTGATTTACAGTATGAATACAGACCATGAAAGTGGGGCCTCATGATCCCTCTGACTTTTGGGGTTTTAAGTAGGAGATGTCAGAAAAGTTACCACAGGGATAACTGGCTTGTGGCAGCCAAGCGTTCATAACGACGGCGCTTTTCGTTCCTTCGACGTCGGCTCTTCCTATCATTGTGAAGCAGAATCCACCTAGCGTTGGATTGTTCACCCACTAATAGGGAACGTGAGCTGGGCTTAGACCGTCGTGAGACAGGTTAGTTCACACATAATTAACAGGTTAACTCAAAATGGTATTTCCAACGCGTTCTCATCCCAACTAGTCATATACCGACGCTTTGTCAGACCCCCTTGGCGTCACTCTTTTCGGTTGCAGTAAACACGTGCTTAATGTTGTGAAGTAAACAAAAACATGTGCTTAGGTTCAGGCAATTAAACCACCGTAGTTAGGTTTAGGAAAAATATGGTTGTGCTTAAAACTACTACGTTTGTACAGTGAAAATGACACTGAACGTTGTGAACAGGGGACATGAACGAACAGCTGATTGTAACGTGACGCATGGGACACAAACAGCGTTCTCCTGGACATCCATCTCCCCCTCCTGCCTGTCCGGTGTGCGTCTTTTCACTCTTAAAGCTATTTCACCACACTCCCGGCGCACTTTCGCTGAGCATTAATATTGACGCAGATGGGTTTACATTGTAATTAATAAAAAGCTCGGTGCATCTCATACTGACGCTGAAGGGTGCCTTGTGCGTCGGTATCTAACGCCGACGGCCGTGACAAAGTGTCGGCATTTGACGCCCTGGGAAAAAGAACGGGCAGGTATTTCAGTTCAAAGTTGCCAACAAAATATCATCTTCTCTGCAGAGGAAAAAAATGTCTAGTTTGGATATATGTAGATGAAGATTACAGTTGTCATTTTATAAATTCGGATTTCAAAATACAACATAACACCGAGGAAGAGAAACTGAAGAATGTGGTGTGGGTAGATTTATGCATACTGTATGCAGGCTGTTTGAATCATTATAGTCTCTGGTGGCAAAGTCAAAGAAAATCAGGCAAACGTATGAACAAATGAAATGTGTCGCCTTGACATTTAATTTTGTTCAATTATCAGTTCAATCTCATGTACCAGACAGACACTAAATATTGAATCCCGAGCCCAATTGCTGGGAAAATCGTGTCATAGCATTAATATCAGTCGCTTGGATGCTCTGTCTCGGACCTATTTTTAGCCCCGTATGTGTGTGCGCACATGCATGCCACGTGTATTTTTGTAAGTGTGACAGCCATCACTGGGTTGCCTCCCTAACTCTGTTGACAGTGGGTTTTCAGAAAGCCAGCAGCTAAAGCCTAATGTGATTACTGTCTTTGCGAAAGGGCTCGATAGGAGGTTAAAGGGTGGGTATGGCTCTGTGTGTGTGTGTGTGAGAGTGTGTGTGTGTGTGTGATGTGGCATTGAGCGGAGCTTCGTCGTCATATAGCTCTCTCGCCACGGCTTGTCCTTTGAGCTGTGAAGGATCAGCTCACCATAGGCTTGTGATGAAGTGACTGCATTGCGTGCCTGCCTTTGTACTGTGGCTCCCGCTGATAATGGCTCCTCTGTCTCCCCCACAGCTGAAGAGGCCAAGGAACTGGAAGAAGAGGAGTCAAAGACAGGTCAGTCAATCCACACCTGTTTCAAGCCTCAGCCTCTGTGTGTATCGAGGACCTGCTGTATGTTTTAGCTAGCACAGCCGCTTGTGGCAGGACACAGTTGAAAATCCACTCGTTTAAAGTTCCACATCCTTTAGCTAAAACCGATATTGAAATATGGAAATGTGTCTAATCGTTTGCATTCAGCACTCTGAGCAGTGTAACGATGCAAGGCTGTAAACACTGTCAGGAACAGGCAACAGTGCAGTTCATCCACTGGAGGGTGGATCAAGTGGGCAGACCAGACTGAGCTTGTAAACAGAGCAATTAATTCTACACGTGCAAAATCTCATTGAAAGCGTGATCTGGAATTGCAATGTCTTTCCTAACACACATAGGTTATTTACATGCACGGTGCAAAATATCACACAACACAAAATTCCACCACAATTTAAGCCTTTAGTCTTCTTTTAAAAGGAGTCCAGGTGGCAGGATGGTAAGGACCCAAAAGAAACCGAATGTTAAGTTTGTTTACTGAAGTGTGAGTGAACGCTGATGAAGCATGAGCGCACGTGAGAAATGAGACCGGCTCCAGGCGCCGGATCCATTCAACACAGCAACCCAGTGGCATAACTCTTCCCCTATGTGTGTGTGTGTGTGTTAAGTGTTTGAGGCAGAGAGAGGGAGACGGGCGCACTAATTTAGTGATGCCAACAAGCTGTTTTACATTATACGTTCCCCCAAAGCTACGGCTATAACAGTGAAATCTATCTTGTCTATAAATTTAATGGTAACAAGTTCCACAAGTTCCAAGTTTCACAAAATGCCGACGATGGCGCCGCCGTGTCCTGCACTCAAATGATCCTGTTTACCAAGCCAAATTGATTTTGCACTGAGCCCTGGCTGAAATGTGTTATGCATATTATTGTCAGTAGGAATAAGTTGCTTTTGAATTTTTGTGATGAATCATCCAGCAAAATGGACAGACATCACCTGTGAAGGTCCTTTGCTCCACTTAGGTGGAGTTTGGTGAGTCACTATTCACACTTTACACTTTAAAAACTAACTAGTTTGAATCACTAAACAAAGGCAATGCCCAGAAGGAGCTGTATTCCTTATTTAGAAATTTTGCCCCTCGGTAAAGAGACATTTCACGACTGTTCAAATTCGAGCATTTAAACAAGAAAATAAAGATGAACAAGAGTCTACAGCCATACTCGTGGCTCTGTGAGGCTGTACTAAAGTAGAATGGTGCTTCCAGCTAAATGTTAATGTCAGCATGCCGACATGCTCACAATGACAATGCTAACATTAAGATATTTAGCGGGCATAATGTTTCTGAGGAAAGAGTAAATAGCTTTACAATTTACTTTGAGCTAAATGCAAGCGCTAACACGTTCACAGTGCCAGTGTTAACAGGCTGATGTTTAGCATCTTCAGCAAACTTAGTTTAGCATGTTAGCATGTTACTAATTGCCTGTTACCATTAAACACAAGGTGCAGCTGAAGCTGGAGTTCTGCTGGTTGCCTAGTAACCCCATGACGATGACAATACTCCAAAGAAGTTGAAAGAATAGCCAAGAAATACTCCAGCACATAACCCCCAATAACACTGCAATGTGTCATTTTTGGTACAGTTTAAACAAATGAGATTACGGGATTACTTCACTCAGAGCAGCTGTCAATCATGACATCTCAACCCCTTTTTATAGCGTCAAAAAAACTAATTAAAAACCAAACTTATCAGAAAAATGAACACTTGATCATACATCAGCGTGATAAGAACTACCTAACATGACAAAAATGTATTTGACGTGTACTTTGACTTTTTAGTTTGGCCCATATCACATCCACTAACATGGAGGGGGCGGGATTTAAGACCTATACTGCAGCCAGCCACCAGGGGGCGATTGAGATGTTCTGGCTTCACTTTAAGGGAGGTGTTATGTCATCCATCTTTATATACAGTCTATGCTTTGGACAGAGCCGGGCTAGCAGTTTCCACCTGTTTCTAGACTTCGTGCTAAGCTGTGCTTACGGATAGCTGACTGTATAGCTTCATATTTATTGTACAGACATGAGTGGTATCAATCTTCTCATCTAACTCTTGGCAAGAAAGCAAGTGAGCATATTTTCCAAAATGTCAAACTATTCCTTTTATACCTCTTCAGTATTGTTCACCTATTTCAGGAGAGTACTATAACTTAACATTTGAAAGAAGTTATAGGTTTTTCTCAGTGCTCACCGTTTGCTTTTTATAACGCGAGTGAACCAGGACAAAATACTTCTGTGTGCTTCTTTTTCTGTGATGAGAGTGATGTGATACTTTGCTTACTATGACCTTATGAGTCCAGAATTAATTTCGCCATTAGCAAGCAGAGCAAGCCTCTTCTGCCGGCCCAGCCTCAGTGACTACCCCTCACAGTCCTGAGCAGTTCTCCCTCAAGCGTTAATGTCATTAGAGTTATTCATTTGACTCCTTCTTTAGTCTGATTGAATTATTTAGCCTTTCTGTGAACGGCAAAGTTAATACCATGCGATTTTAATAAGCTGAGAGGTGAAGGAGAGTCTCTGAGTGAAGGGGGACAATGACTTTCACTCTCTAATGCCTCTCTCATGAATGTTTCAGAGAGATCTGTGCAGCCAGGAGCGGGGTCAGCCATCCCACAACCAGTGAGACTTGTGCCGCATTTCTGCTGCATGGTGCAGCACGGCTATACTCAACTCGACTCACTCGGAACTGCTCTTATTTGGTTTTCCATTAGAACAAGTTGAGGAGAGTACCTGATGCCTTGGTACGGTTTCTGGCAACACGTCGGTCGAGGTTCCAATTGAGCTGAGCCACTGCTAGAAGGTTGAGTTAAAACACTGCAGACCACTGATTGTTCAGAGTGAATTGTCAATAGCACGACACTGAACTTCCTGCACAAACCTGCCATTTTTAAAATAGCCAAGCTACCGTCAATTGCGGCAGTTTTTTATTCACTCAACCCAGATGTTTATGCCTCCGGGACTACTGGGGACAACAGTGGCCGAAGGCATTACGTTTTCGGGTTGTCCGTCCGTCCGTCCGTCCGTCCGTCCGTCCCTCCGTCCGTTCGTCCGTCCGTCTCTTGAATGCGATATCTCAGGAACGCCTTTAGGGAATTTCTTCAAATTTGGCACAAACGTCCACCTGAAACCAATGATGAGCTGATTAGAATTTGATGGTCAAAGGTCACTGTGACCCCACAAAACATGTTTTTGGCCATAACTCAAGAATTCATATTCTAATCATGATAACTTCACACAAATGTATAACAGGATACATTGATGAATTCAATTTATTATTATATAATAAATGAGCATGCACACGACAGTGGCAAGAAAAAAACTCCCATTTAACAGGTGGAGACCTTGGGCAGAACCATGACACATGAAGTGCTGATATTTTGGACAGACACGGCTGGAGGCAACTTGACTGATTGGCGGAGGCATACAACTGCGAGGCGGTAATTCTAGTTAAAAATGGCAGCCTGCAAAACTACGCCGTACAAGTGAGGAAGTGCAGAAGTTCCTGTGTTTGGTTGAAAGGATCCAACAAGTGTCGCATTGAAGATGATGTCACGGTAGTTTCACGCGGTGCCGCTATGATGGTCAGCTAACAATCCCTCCTACACTTAGGGGGTATTATCTGCAAGTGGAAAGTGAAATAGAGAAAAGTACCTGGCACCAAAAGTGAGTTGAGTCGAGTCGAGCCAAACCATGCAGTGGAAATGAGGCATAAATAGTTCAGCTTTAGCTAAAGTGTCAAAGCAGAATAGAGCTGGGAGACTATAGTACACCTGTACTCTGGCGACAAGACAGCAACTTGCAGCCACCTTCGCTCCCGCTGCCTCTCGTCATCGTCCACGCACCTGGTTGATCCAGGTGGACGTTGTGGGCGGCGAGCTGGTGAAATCAAGTTAATGGCTCTGCCTTCAGAGATCACTCTGTAAGCACTCCAGACAGGAAGCTTTGTTTTGCCATCTGGCTCCAATTGCGCTGACAAAGGCAGAGGTTCCTGCTTGAGACAAAGGAGCTGAAATGAACCCCACTTTAATAAACCCAGGATGATGGGGAGCCACGTTTGTGTGTTATCTTAATGAGCTGTCCAAAGGAGAGCGCGCCTCCCCTTTCAAAGCCAGCCTGATTTTAACAATAACCAGTGATAACTAGGGACCTGGGCTCATTCATTTGCAATGGGGTAGGATCCCTTTGTTGCCTTTACAGCGGAGGCAAATAATGTTTAACAAACAGTGGAGCTCAAATTCTGCTCTTGGCTTTGCAGGTGCTAAAGCCAAGAGCAACCCCTTCATACACGCACTCACAGGTCTACACATGCACACACATTCAAAGGGACACAGACACCACACAGCACTGCTACACGCTAATCTACATCCACATGCAGAGATGTGCAGTGTGTACAGTTCTTGCTCCCCACCTCCGCCCTGAAATGTGCTCAGTAATCTGAGCATGATGTGCTGTTTAGAGGGGGCTGCAGTCACGCAAGTGCAGCTCCTCCTGTCAGAAGCTGGCTTTGGTTTGTGTGCACTAGCCCCTGTCTCCCTAAATCCTGGACTCCAAGGAGTCGGGCCTTAGCAACAAGGCCCTGGAAGAGAGTGTTAGTCAGTGACCCAGTTCTTTCATAGACAAAGAATTGTCGGAAAGAACAATTTGACACGCCCTATGAAAAGGGAGCTCCATGCGAAAAACGGTTTTATTAACCCTTCTTAACTGAGGCAAGGTCCCATGAAGGTGGAAGGTTAGGGAATATCGGGCCTTATAAAGCTGGATAGCACAAAAAAAAAGCCCTACCCTTCAACATATCCTGGTTCCTTCATGCCAAGGCCACCACTGAAAGATGGATGACAGTTGCCAAAATCGTATTAAAGCATCAAGCCCAGTAGCTCATCACCTTAAATGATTTTAAGAAGCTAGCTAGCTAAGGCTGTGTAAAGGTGACTCTTGAGCAGACAGACAGAAACAAGGACAGCTGTACCAGAGTCAAAGTCACCTCTCTGCTTATTATATCCCTCTCTGTCCTGTCTATTGAGTTATTCACATTGCAATGAAAGCACAGCACCTTAATGCATAAGGAACAGGATATCCATCCCGTGTCTCTCATGGGAATCAAAGCGTAGCGTCGCGAGTGAACAAATTAACTTGTTTAAATATTTCAGTATGGTTGCATGTTCCATGGAATTGCATATTTTTATTGCCTTTGGGAATTTTATCCATTATACACACAGTCAATTTGACTATCTGTCCATTGAACCATGAAAACTGCATTGTAGGGAATATCCACATATAGCGGTTCGTATGATATCTTACGGAAAGTTATTCCTAATTTTTTGTGCAGTTTCCTACAAGTGTCCAGCAACACGTGTAAATTTCCGCTCGTTACTTGCATACAGTCTTCTCAAAATAAACTTCCGTCTTCACGGGAAACAACTTGGTTAGGTTTAGGCAACAAAACTATTTTTGTTTGGTTTAGGAAAAGATTGTCGTTTGGGTTAAAATAACTACGGAAGTTATATGTTACTTAACTACAAATGTTATGTGACAAATAAATCAACGTTGACTTCTGGTTTCACACGGGTTACGAACACCAATGTTTTTTGGGATATGTTTTGGATTTTATGACCTAAACTGCAGCCAGCCACCAGGGGGCGATCAAGATGTTTTGGCTTCACTTTTAGGGAGCTGTCATGTCGTCCATCTTTACATCTTTATGGTATCGTCATAAATTTACAAAGCCTATCCAAGCCACAAAATATAGGTTGCAGGTGGTTGACTTATAATGACGTACTCAAAAAAAATTCTTGGACACATGGCATTACCAGACTAAGGCTTATTAATAAGTTGCATGAAGTATTCTTCTAACATAACCCAGTTTGACAGACCTGCAGGTCACTAACACACCATTCCACATTACTACAGTTTGAATTGAGAGGGCCTTGGAAAGCAGCCCCCAGGCAGCTCTGCTTGACATGCCCCTCGCTTTTCACTGGCAGCACATACTCAGCCACTGGGCTCTCCCAACGGTCACACATTACTGACTAAAGATATGTAAATAGAACATTCATGTTGCCTTCATTATTAGATGTGGGTCACTGGATAACTTCAAGAGCGCTAATTAAAAGAGCTCCCAGCACACCATTGCTTAGTAGTTGCGCACACATTACTCAAGCACTGCACTCGTGTTCCTTGCTGTTTCAGCACCATACTAAGCAAGCTACATGTTTACTACTGTGTTTTCTCTCCGAGGGTGAACCCTGAGAGATGATGTTGAAGGCCACGTAACACTGGATGGATAACAATGGAAATAATAAACCTCCTGTCGCATGAATCATACACATACATGTGTGTTTCACACTGAACTCTCTAATTATGTACAAATAGTTATTCAATGTGGTTGCTTCTTTCTGTTATTTATATTTATTACATGGCTTTGTTGAATACTCAATTCTGATTGGTCAATCACAGCGCTTTACAGTCCGTTATTTCTGTATAGCAGACCGCTGCTATGTATAACAGGCAGTTGCTATGGGCGCAGTCCTGATGTTGGACTCTGACAGACCGTATCAAAGTATTGATTTCCTAAGTAAGTAGCTGTGTAATAAGCGGGATAATATACAGCCAGCGGGTTGTTGTTGTGAAATAAACCCCTTCAGGGCGATGCAAGACCTGTCGGGGTTTATAATGACCGGCTCGTTGTACATTATCCCTTACAAATTTCATACCTTAAACACGAGAAAGATTCCAAACGGAGATTGCCAGAGAAACTTTCTTCTCTCCTTTTCTCCGTCCTTTGCCTTGAGTTTGGGAGGGAACTCATCAAAGACGTGCTGCACACTGAGCTACTTTTACAACCTCTCAGAGGTTATCTGCTGGTCCGTGAGGAAAAGGCCAACCGATCATTGTCAGAAGAGATAGAAGAAAAATAGCAGCTCCTAAATCATTTGGAATAATGAGTGTTGTCACAGTTAATAAAAGCAGTCAAACCACTCAGTGCTGTGCATCACAACAACAGGCCAATCCCACCGCTGGCTGGTTTGCGTATTAGACAAAAGTAACAGTGTAAGGAGTGCTTTTGCGAGAGGACAGGGGTGCTTTAGGAGTGAAGGCAATCCTTTTCTTGGGATGAATCCCTCTGTACAGACGCCATTTACATCCTCCTGCCATCCAAACCCCCCTCCCTCATTCCCCCTTCTGTCATGTAATCTACGCTCCTCTGACAGCACAGCCAAGGCCCGGTGGGAGAGTGTCTATCCATCTCACTACCCCAATCTGCCTCCCCTGTTTGGTTCCACATGAGCACTCAGCTGCTGTGACTAATTAAATAAAGCGCTGTGCCCTCTGCTTCCTGTTAGCCATGGCAAGGTTGGTGCACAGAGATGCAGCCGAGGAGGAGGAGGGTTGCTGAAGGAGGAGGGGACACAATAACAACTACCAAGCCTGTAATGATGCTTTGGTCCATGAGACAATAGACAAAGTTGATGCTGGCACGACCACAGTAGCTGTGTTGCTCACAGATCTTTAAACGATGTATAAAAACTCAAGTATTCATTCTTGTTTGTTCTCTTTTTTTCCAGCCATGACACTACTGTCAAGCTAAGGCCAAGAGAATAAAGGTGAGTACGACTCCAATATGCATATCTATGTGTCTGTAAGCGCACCTGTGTCTTTATGTGTCGCTCAGTTGTCACATTTTCTTTTCCTGCTTATCACAATTGCCTGGTATTCTCAGCAGTAATGCTCTGGAGGACACAGTGCCTCCGTAGGTTATGGGTAAGTGCTGCTGTAATGAGGCTAGGCTGCATTAATTCAGCAGACAGTCGGGAATATGAGAAGTCTTGACATTTTGATTTCAGGAATCACAGGGTCACTGGCTGATATGACAAATCTATTTCATTTTATCAGGCACGCAAACATAAATTCCCCGGGCAGCTCGAAGCCACTGTAAGAGTCTGATTAATGGTAAACATTGAAGGTGCGAGTCGTGTCTTTGTTTTTTATTCTGTCTGGAATTGTGCGTATTCAGTGTCATCCTCATGAACTTTTCAATCTGCCAACTTTAGCTTTGGTTTACAATAAGAGCCTTACATAATAAGTTGAATAGCATCCTTTTGCTATATTTAAGCAATGTGTCACTGCTTTTTTTGTGGATGTTTGGCCAATCTTGAACATTACATATGTAAGAAAAACTCCTTCAAATATACCCAGCATTGGAGGAGAAAAATAGTTTCTCTGCTACTTACACAGTAGTAACTTCTCCTTTTTAACAAGGGTCGAACTGACATTTTCCCTTACTTTGTTGTGCTAAAACATTGGTCCCAGTGGTAGTTTTACTTTTCTTGTTGACAAGAAGACTTGCAGCATGACCACAACCCTGACCTCACTGTATCGCCTTGGATCAGTTATCTAAAATGCACCAAAATACCTACCTTGCATGGCAGCTGGATTCTCGCGATGTCACAAGATCACACGAGAATTGTAGGATTACATGTCATACAAAAAATTCCATCTTATCTGGCTTCAAGTAATGCGTTTGTGTCCGGCAAGCCAGATCACGGACCAATCAGCGTCCTGTGAGGAGCCACTGGCAGCTACGGGCGTGGCTTATGTGTGTGTGAGACGACACAGAGAGGCGACTGTTCGTTCTAAACAACAATCGTGGCTCTGGAAGAGGTTAGCGTAGATGCTGCCATAGCATCAGTTATATCAGAACTGGAGAGTAATTCTTGATTGAAAGAAGAGCAAAGAACGGCACTGAAGGCGATGTTTTCGCCCTCAGTTAGTTTTGCTTTTGTTAGTTTAATTGACAGATGGTTCATCCATTCACCTGCCAAGTATTTTTTGAAAGTGCCTTTCCTTTTCAAAACAGTTTCCAGTGACGACTTCTCAGATGGTTCCATGTAACAAACCATCTGGCGGGTCAGGTTACAAAAATAAATGTATTGGTTGGTTGAGTGACACTTCATCAGACTTAAATATAAACCACCTACAGAAATATAGCGACGTATAAAAGTGGCCCCCGCAATAGCACGAAAAGCATATTTTACAGCATGATTTTATGCTCAATTATGGGAATACAAGTACAAGTAATATTTGCTTTTTTTTATTTTTTTATATTCCTCAGAGTAATAAGGCAAACTGTACTCTTTGTATGCAATGTGACCAGATATTCAGCACCATGGACAGTTCCACTTCTCACACAGTAGAAGAAGGTGGATGAAGGAAGCTGAGCAAGCTAATCTCAAATGGACTGTTGATATTGCTTGTTTACATGGAGAGATTTCTATTTTATTTATTTTTTTAATGATAATTTTTTTGCATTTTTTCCTTTTTTGGACAGTCCGTATTGAAGACAGGAGGGCGGTCCGACTATCCGATATATTTCTGGGTACTGTAACTGGCCTGCTTGATTTGAACTGTGGTCTGTTCTGGATTAGTAGATGACCCAGATTACCAGCCTGACAGAAGGAAGAGTGTTGATAACTGGGAACACAGGCAAACAGATTAGTAACTGGATTCTCCCTGTAGGACATGTGGAGAATCGCTATGTAATCTAGGAAATGGTGTGACCAGACTGAGAGGAAACCTTGTCGGTACAGCTGCATTACATGGAAACATCAAATAATATACACCGTATATGGTATCTCGAGAGTACTTGACTAGACATGCTTCCATGCCTTCTCCTGATATCACTGCATCTCCCTCTCTGAGGGTTACCTCCTGCTGGGCGCATGAAACGGTGGAGGTTGACCATTTTTGCTGAAGTGTGGATGGACTCACCCATGAGTAGTCCCTGGTAGACTGGTCTGTCCTCCCTCTTTTAGCTGCTATTCACCCCCATTTTTACAGACCAAAAGAAATCCAGATGTTCATTGGAGACCAGAATATTTATAATTTATATGTGGACTTAATCCATTTTCTACTGTTTCTATTTTTGTAGGAGTCTTAGGCCCCTCAGTTATTCTATGCTATTTGAGTATCATTACCGGGTGTTGGAGATCATTCTTATTTAGATGTTTCTCTCTTCAGTCTCCAGTTGTGAAAACAGCTTTCTCTTGACCATGTTTGAATGTCGTTGTCTCTCAGTGAGCAAGGACGATGGTGTTTTTTTCCCCACTTATATTGTCAGACTAACTGTATAGCTGTATTCCCTATTTCTTTAATGGCTCCGCTCTGGTAGCAGGCTGACCTGGACCAAGAGCAGCAGCAGTAATGCAGCGGTAGGCAGGCAGGCATTTCCGATAGTGATGGGAGCCAGGGTGCTGGCACTGTTGGACCCTGTGGCCCTTGGGGAGAAGTATGGGACACTCCCACTGGCCCCATGTTCACTCAACCACGGCCAACCTCTGTCCGACACTATATCCCTCCCTGGACCCAGCACATGGATCTCTATAGGCCAGGAAAGCCCAGAACCTTGGAGCTATTTCGGGAAAAAATATATAGTGCGGTAATCAACAAAGGACAGGAGTTGGGAGGGCAGGGGATATTTTTGTGTTTTGTTTTTTTTCTGAAGAGAAAACTAATTTCCCCTTTTGTTGAGACATGAATGTTTTGATGTCGGATGCTGATTTTTGTAGAGACATTTTAGAGGCACTCCATCAATTTTGATTTGATAGATATTGAAGTTTTTTGTCACTATGGCGCTGGAGTGATAACAGGATGGCGCAGCTGCTCTGTCTTTTTGTCAGAAAATGAGGCACAATTTGATAAATTTTAGCTATTGGTGAATATTTCCTGCTGTTTTGGACAATTTAAAAATGTATTCTGCTAATAAGGGAAACCTGTACTAGGAGTCCCCCACATGCTTAACAGCATCTTAGAAGCAGTGCAGATTTAATGTAGTCTGCATGCATGTGTTGTCCATGTCTGTGTACACTATGGGCACGCATCTATTGCGGAGGAGGCAGAGAAAAATAAACTGGATGATACTGCTCAGTCGCACCACTGTCTATGAGTCACACTTACTTCACTGCTATCTCAAATTAGCATACAGTATGGACCCACACTGTATCTGTTCTTTCCTCTTAACTCTTACTTTAATAACCAGCAGTTTGGTGTCAGTTATGTGAATACTTTTTATTACAAGGTTGGACAGTTACAGCTTGTTTTTATTATACCCTGACTGGTCATTGCCATAAAGCCGCAGCATGCAGAGTGAGTAGAAGATGATGGAAGGTGCAGAAAGTAATTTCCTGTAACTAGCCAAAATAAAGTCTGGCCAGTAGGAGTCAAAGAGAGGACATTTGTCATTACTGTAGTATCCACTGACCTTCACCGAGACTGTTATTGCTGGGTAATATCCTGCAAGCCCCTCGACCTCCCTGCTGCTGAATCATCCCGGATCAATTATTCTAATATTTGTGTGGCAGTTTTGCTATCGATTAACGCATTTATGCAGAGTGCAGCATATCTTATTTAATAAAGCAAGGCTCTGCATTTAATTAAGTCGTTTTCGAGCGCGGCGGCACTTTGTTTTCATAAACCCTTTGCCTTATCGATACATGTGTTCATTCGTGACTTATGTTCATCCACTCAAACTTTTATTGTTTCATTACTGGCAGCCCAGCACAGATAACAGTAAATGGCTATCTGCAGCACACTCAATATTTTGTAGATTGTTGCCGTCGTTAGTGGCTCAGACTCGCTGTGTGCTATCATAAATATTACATACTGATGATCATTATGGCAACTTTGTGGTTCTGGAAACTTAGACATTAGTAGAAGTAGCTGTGTTCAGTGAATAAAACTTGGAATCGACTTGTTGTCTTTGCCCTCTGTAAGCAGGCTTCTTCAGATTTATTTTAAAGGGGACCTATTATGTTTTTGTGCTTTTGCCTTTTCCTTTACCGTGGTCTATAGTTTTTTTTGTGCATGTAAAAGGTCTGCAAAGTTACAAAGCCCAAAATCAACTTATTCTCCCCCACAGAAACACTGCTCCTGAACTGCCTGAAATGTCTTGATTGAAGTCCCGCCTTTTCTATTGTAACATGGTGATGTCACCAAGTAGCACATTTGCATTACGCTAGTTTGGCACGCCCTCAAACAAAGCTAGAGCGGCGTCCAAAGAGTCCGGTTGTCCAATCATAACAGTGGGCCAGCTGACCAATCAGAGCAGACTGGGCTTTTTTTTTGGGGGGGGGGGGTGGCAGGAGCTCAAAAAGAACGTTTCAGACAGAGGGTGAAAAGAGGTGCTGCAGCACAGCCAGTACGAGAAAAAGCATTTTTTGAACGTTAAAGTATGCAAACATGTTCTAGTAGAAACACAAAATACAAGTATGCACCTGAAAATAAACATAATAGGTCCCCTTTAAAGTAAATCTTGATTTCACCTTTATGTATGTAGGGAGATGGTTGGTTGGACATATTTTCCTTCCACTTCATACTGAGCCTGCAGAGTTAACTCCTTACAGGCCAAGACTTCTGTCATAAATGTGGGTCAAAATCCTTGTTCTCCGTAGTACATAGCCTTGTGCAGCCATCAGCCAAAGCTAATGTGATGCTTCAGAAGACTGAGTGAGTCAGCTGGTTATTTTCCAAAGTTGTCTTTTTCGTTTGAAATTCCCTCTTTGCATTTGCCAGTGGAAGTGTACTCACAGATAGTTGCGTAATCACAGTGTCTGAATAATGCTGGTTCCAGTAACACTTAAAACACAAACAAATGATGAATATCAGTGTCGTCACATCACACAACTGACTCATCTGACATAAAAAAGTAATATCTTTTGAAGAAACATTGTCTTGAGAAACCTTACAACTTTCCGGGTGAAACTCTGCTTTGGACTGCTAGATCTTTGTTCATAATCTGCGATGGTTTTTGAAAGTCTTTTTTGTTCTTTTTTATGTGTAAAGGGTCAGCAAAGAATGGTATTGTGCAGAACCGTGGCCTAGACAGAGAAGGCTGCAAATGAGCAGAGAATAAATTTTCAAAGGCAGACATGAAGGGAATAAAGAAAACTCAGTGAAATGAGGAGCAGCGTGGACGATCCCGGTCATCTACCTGACGACTTTCGATGAATTCCAATGAGAGAGATTTCATTTTTTAAAGATAGGCCCTATAGGTGCAATTAGTGCTACATAATAGGCCTTTCCCAGCTCCTTCAGCAGAGTTGTGAAATATTGATTTAATTCACCCCTATATATTCACTTAAACTCTGAAGAATATATCTCGTTGTTATAGTCGTTTGCAGTAATAGCTCAGGGTTTACAAGTACAGACTGCACATAGGGAGTCCTTTCTCAAAGGATGGGGACGAGATAAAAAAAGGGGAAAAATTGAGTGAAATTTGAAAGGAGGAAACTAGTCTGAATGTATTTTAAAAGCCTACTGCGGCTAGCTATAGGAGATGGGATGTGAGCTCTCTGATAATCAGATTTTTTTGTTGGTGGGAAGAAGAGTGAAGGACTAGGAGAGACAGAGGGGGGGCTCCTCCAGTTCTTCTCTGCTGTATGTGGCAGGTGAGGCCCTGCAGACACTGATGATGTCAGACAGGACACTTACGTTGGACTCCCTCGAGGGAGGTGTCTTGAAGTGGAGCTTGACTCACTATTCCAGTATCTCTGATCTCTGCATTATTTATGCTTTTGTCTCAGCCATTTATCAGCATTTTTATACCTCGCAGCCTCATTCTACAGTACATCTCCTGTGATGGAATAGGCTGCAGCGATGATGGCCTCTGAGGGAAGCCAATAACTGAATATAGTAGCTCATATTGATATCAGAAAACTGTGGAATAGACAAGTGTGCTGCATAGCCGTCTGCATACCGTTGAGAACCTTGGCAAACATCCATTCGCATCAAAATAACGCACTGAAAAATCAAATATAACAAGGAAGATGCTGTGCTTGCTCCTCTTTCTTACCTTTTTATATACATTTTTAGGACATGAAACTGGTAATATGTGAGCTGTGTGGTAAGAGTTGCGCAGCCACTGAATCGCTGATCAATGACAGCTAATGAACACGGCAGGAGTTCTGCTCTGTTTGCCTCTCGACAGAGAGCTGCCTTCTCCAGAGAGCTCTTTTTCCTCCTGTTTTTGCCAGAAAAGCACAGGAGCCTTCATTGAAACCAACTGCCTCTGGGCTCAATTAACTACCATAGATTACTCATAATGCAGATGAGAGACTGTGTACAAGATCAGCGGTGTGGTGATGTCGAAAAACACACACTAATGGTGCATGCATTGATACAGACAGCTGGGACACTGTGGTGCTGAGACATACCATCAATGTATAGTTGATGAAAACTGCTCTATAAATAGGGCCGTAACAAGCAAAACAATGTACTGTATCTACTTTGATAAAAAGTGATTATCCCAATAATAAAAACAGACATTATCTACACGCACAAACAAACATCTATTCTCTGGGGCTATTTTATAAAGCTCTATATGAGCATCAGATGGAGCAATGAAAACTAATATATAAAAAGCAAAAGGCTGCACTGGATCTATAGTCTCCGTGATAACCTGCAATTCTGTTCAATTGTGCATTCATGTAGACAACTGGTTCCCAACATGGGATCCTGTCCCCCACTACAGGTCGCCAAAAGTTCACCGGGGGTCGCGAGGCCTTCTTGATTTAAAGGGCTAAAAGACTATATAGAATATACATTTGGCCTATATCTCAGCATGTCATTCATTTCTGTTAAGAAAACTAAATAAAAGAATTTTAAAGTTTACATTACTATTTAAGGTATAACCTTAAACAAAAATCTCACAGGATAAGGGCACGATGAAGACCTGAACACAAGCTATATTCTCAGAGCCTTCCCTCTCTCGACCTGCATTAGAAAAGTACGCAGTTAAAACAACAAATGACATCAAAATCTCAAGCTCCTGTATATATCCGGGATATTTTGGCTTCACTTTTGTCCAGTGGGAGACAGTGGAGATGCGTTGTCCATCTATATACACAGTCTATGATCCCAGCCTATTGTTTACAAAGGATAGCTATCAAAGAGAATCTGTTCAGCACCAGAGAATTTACAGATGGCACAAATCTAAATACTGAACAGTCCCCCCCCCACTGGGAAGGAAAGAAGCTAAACATATTGCTTATTGAACGGCGAGATGACTTTTATGTGTAGCTTTCTGAAGTGTGCACACATTATGGTAGAACTGCAGGAGAAGTTGCACATGCTCATACTGTATAGTGGGAGCTTAAACTTGCACGTCTCTGCATGCCAACCGACCGCTTCAGTGTTTTTTCTTACTGTAGAAGTAGATTAACTAATGAGATAAGGAGGACCATGATCAAACATGCGAAGCGAGAGAAATTATGCTGTCGAAAAGCATTTGATGACGCTGGCTTGAGAATGTTGTGGAAGGTGTTTTCTTTCAACTAAAACATCAGAAGTGATTGTTTTATTGTGTCGGGATGCACCGATCTGACTTTTTCAGTCCCGACACCAATAGCAATACCTGGGCTTTGGTACCGATCCGATACCAGTGTTTAATTAATAAGCCGTACGCCTCACTGTGTGGAAGTGACTGGGAACATTCTTTTATGTTGAAGGCAACATCCGGCTTGACTTAAGCATTGCTTTCCTAACTTTGTAAAACAAAATGTAACAAATAAAAACATAGATATATATTTACTGAATTGTTATTTATTATTAAAATAATCGTACACCAGCAAATTGGTAAAAAAATCTTCAAAATTAACAGGAATTACAATTCAAGTGTAAACCTTTTGAATGCAGCAATAAATTGGTCAAAACTTCAACAGAAATTCAAATTACAGTCTATAATGTATATAGTATATAAACATAGAATTGCATTGAATAGATCAGCCCTATTTTCACCAATTTCCCATCCAGCAATTTGAATCCGTATCGGCCTGATATCCGATCCGGTATCGGTGCATCCCCTTGTCACATGCAGCTAATTAGTGGTAAATTAGTGAAAATGTAGTCAGCCGGTTAGAAATTATAATTATATTCTCATTTGCTCTGGTTTGACAATATTTCAAATGTTCTGTGTATTCAGACTGTCACTGTTTGTAACTTGTAGCTTTTTCCATTGCTGTCTCCAGTCTGTGGTGTTTTTTTTTTAAGCAATTACCTGATTGTCTGTGTCATTTCCATCTCTCCATTTTCGAGTCTGTGACATTGGCAACAACAAGGCGTAGAGACACAGTAGGGTATCAGTAATCATCAGGCATCAATGGCTTGATGCTATAAAATTGGTACCAAACTATTTTTACACATCACAAAACAGTATCATATTCTACGTTATTAAAAAATCATTTAAAAAAAACAAAAACATATTTGTAGGTAATGCAGCTGAAAATGGTAAATGTGCATCTACTGTGATTTGTGGTTGTCACTGCAAAGTGCAGCATTGACCTCTGCTTATCCTCGATGGGCTAAAAGTGTGCAATGAAATAGAGCTGAATGTAAACTCATCGACATGTCACAGTCCGTCAGCTGTGCTCAGCTCAGCTTATAGGGTGAGAGTCACCTTCATGCTGCATCAGGGAACAGCACAGGTGCAAGACGGTGGCTTGGCATGTCCCCCTGTGCGACTCTTCATATTCATCCAGATTAACATACTGAGAATATTAGTGGTTTAGGGTAAATGATTGACTTGCCTCTTGAGGAGGCTGGCATCCCAGTGTGAACGCAGAATAAACTGTGACTCTTTCTTTTCCACTCCTTCTACCTTTCTCCTGGTACTGAGTTACCTCGCCTTCGGGGCTTACCACAGGAGTCTCTTCAAATGATCCTTTAGACTGAAGTGGAGAATCAAGATTAATGCACTTTCACGTCCCACCCAGGCTCCGGGGGAAAAAGTCTTATAATTAACACCAGGGGGGCTGCAGGCTGCTTTCGGAGAGAGGTCGAGGGGTGGGGTTCCTCGACCACAGAAAAACAGCTGATAAAGGTGTGAGATTTTTCGAGTGTGATGTATGCTGCTGCTTTGGAATAATAGCTGAGCAGTAACAGAATGACCTGTCAGACACCTCACCTGGCTTATTGTTATTGGTACAAAGTGGAGGGGCCTGTAGCAAGAGCTGCTGCATAACTGCATCATTCATAGTCATCATTGTTATACATTGTGACCTATGTGAATTATCACTGAGGCAGACGACTGCACTTTTTTTTCCAGTCCCGTATAGGCATCCCGTTCTCATTCCCCAATTCATCACATATGGACGCTTAGTCAGGACCCCTTGTCGTCACTTTTTAACACACTGGGTACCCCTTGGTGTCACATATGCCTCATTTCCACTGCATGGTTCGGCTCGACTCGACTCAACTCACTTTTGTTTGAGCCATCCATCCATGCCAACCTCCTCCCTACACGAATGGAGTGAATGGACGGCCGGAGCAGTTGACCTGAGCGTCTAGTAATGACATGGATGGGTTTACATTGGAGTAAGCTCAAAGCTTGGTACGCCGGTATGAGATGTCAAAAGGATGGGCCGATGCAACCTTGGAGGCTGTAGCTCGGAGGTAGAGAGGGTCGTCCACTAATCGGAAGATCAGCGTTTCGATCCCCGGCTCCTCCAGTCAACATGTCGAAGTGTCCTTGGGCAAGATACTGAATCCCAAATTACTCCCAAAGGCTGTGCCATCGGTGTGTGAATGAGTATTTAGATTAGATCCTGATGGGCAGGTTGGCACCTTGCATGGAAGCCTCTGCCATCAGTGTATGAATGTGTGTGAATGGGTGAATGCTGACATGTAGTGTAAAGCCCTTTGAGTGGTTGTAAGACTAGAAAGCTGCTATATAAATGCAGGTCCATTTACCATTTAGACTTGGGAATGAGAGCGGGCTGGTAAAGGCCTGCTCCTGCAGAGATTTCTACACATTTTCTGCAGCACTGTTGTCTGTTAAATAACTCTTACTTACCCATCCTGCAAGGGAAATGAGACACATGTAACCCGAATGAAATGTAACAGTCTAAAGAAATGCTAAAGTCAACATTTAAAAGGATAGTTTTGAGAAAATAGGCACATTTGTTTTCTTGACAAGCGTTAGATGAGAAGATTTATACCACTCTTCTGTATGATAAATGTGAAGCAGCTGGCTAGCTTAGCTTAGCTTAGCTTAGCTTAGCTTTACACAAAGACTGAAAACAACTAGTCCAGCTCTGTCCAACAGTTTTCCACTTCACAGCACCTTTTAAGCTCAAAATGTAATAGTTCTACCCTATAAGACATAGCGTATATTTCCCAAAAATATCAAACCGTTCCTTTAATTATCCCATTTTAGAAGACATTAGCTGAAAATAAACATTATTATTAAAAGCCTTTAAAACATTTTTCGGATACTTTATTGTGTTATCAGACACTAGCCTTAGCAACAAATCAGACGCCTTAATGTCAGACTTCGGAGCAGCAGTGATGGTGGTTTTATTTCTTCATCAGTTATAAATTAAGATTGGAAATATTAATTTCACTCACTGATGTTTTCGTAAAGTGAATTTACAACTTGTTTCAAAAAGAGGGGGCTGGAAGAAGGGAAAGACAATGCAATACTTAACTTTATTTGGAGGCATACACCGCACAGTTTACTTGAAGGCTCTGTACTTCAATGCATGGTTAAGCCTAATAATAATAGCCTCTTATATCTCTTCCCACGCTGATGATACTAAGCGCTATTTAGATATATCCCACACCACACCGTTTGTCTTCCGCAGTTCCCACGGGATCCTATTTCCATCTCCGCTCTCTACTGTATATTGAAGCAAATGCCTTGCATTTGTTGAAATGTAAATGCATCCATAAAAGCGGATCTTTGTACCCTCTATGAGTGGTATAATTATCCATTCCTGCACAGAGAAATTGTCACGGTGTGTTTGATCATCTGGTAATGATCTTTAAGTATCACCAAGGTGTAGCTGCTTCCTCATTATCCTGAATACTTCTCCAAGGTTATTCCCAAACATTTACTTTCATAGTCCCATGCCTGCTGTTTGTCTTTGATAGTTGCTCTGATTGTTGTTGTTTCTGTCTGTGTCAAAAAGCAGCGGGCCTGCTGTTTTTTAGGTGGGATGTTCCACAAGTATATAAATATAAAAAAGGGGGGGGGAAGTTACCGACGGGGAGAATGAAATATGGCACTTACATTTCAATGTAAATGAGGAAAGAAATGGGCCCAGTGTGGATTTACAACGGTTCATTAGATTGAATCCACTCTGCCGTTGTATCTTTCACGTGAACAATCTCCTATGGCCCGGGTAAATTAGTGTGCAATCTCGTGTACCTGCTGTAAATGAACCTGTCCATCAGCTTGTGTCTCAGGTGTTGGAGTGCAGGAATGGTTCTGCCCTGCCACGGCTGCTTTGGATTCTCAGGCAGAGAGAAGCTGTTTGTTAAACACTTTAGTTGGAGTTTACTTTTTGATTGCCTGTGTTAACAATCCCAGAAAAATATATATTTTCAGGGTGGTTGTTTTGTAAGACTCTACTGCTGCAGATGTTCATCCAGTTTCTTGGTAAAGGTCTTTCATTTCACCTCTGACCTCTGGACTCAACAGCGAGCGCGACTCCTCTTTTGAAATACAGATCCTCAGATCTCTCCAGGGGCACGGTGGGGTATTTGAATCTGATGAGAAAATGCATGTGTGAAAATTGACTTGTGTTCATTTGGGTGATGGAGAAGTTGGCAAGTCGGATTACTCTCTGACAGGGAGCAAATGGAAGCCAGGCTGCACTTTGAAACGCAGCGCTATATAGCTGCTCCTTAAAACAGATATTCTTCTGCGAGCGTTGCAATTTGCGAAGACTCCTATCGTTTAGAATGACAGACTTTATTACTGTTTCAGTTTTTGCTTTGACATTTTTGAAGCTGTTGGCAATGCCCTTAGGGTTTCATTTAGGATTTATCCACATCACGCCAGCCTGTCATGTGTAAAATGTAATAAAGGGATGGTAATGATTAGGAGGTAGGAGAAGCTCACTAACGGGACTATTTTTGTATTTCCTCTGATGGAATATTAGGATTGATACAGTGAGTGCTTCAAACATGAGGAAACATGCGCACAGAGTCAAAGCTATTTAAGTTTACAGTATATCTAAATCAAAAGTACATTCCTGACAAGCACGGTTTAGGTCTTAATGGGACACAGAGCATGAGCAGGGTATTTATGTTGGATGTCTCACCAGGAAGCACAAATTAAAAGATCCGTCCTGATGGGCGAGTCCACTGTTTTCATTTAGAAATTGCAGATATAGCTGACTGACTTGACTGATGTATCTAAAAGCCGAACCTCCGAGCATATAGCCAACTATATTGCCTTTAAAAGCTTCAAGTAGGAGAGCTTCATGTGTGACATAATTAAATTCCACCCAAGTTAATTCAAACTGTTTAATGATGCAGGGAGAACCATTTCTTTCGCTGTGCCAGCGGTGGGGCGGTCCGCGGGGGCCACGAGTGAGGAGAAGCATTAGAAGTTCAGAAAGACACTTGTGATAGAGAGAGGAGGATGTGAGAGACTTGAAGGTTGTAGCATCCTTGAAAACACAGCTTGCTATTGGTGTGTTTATTTAATAATGTCAAATTCGCTTTGTTTGTTGTTTTTTTCTTTCTTTTTTTACTATTATTTATAAAGATAATAGTAGAACATTATTAGTAATCTGCACGTGAGGCCAAATTTTAGCAGTGTGAGTTGCTCTGCTTGCTTTAGCTACTGGGTTAGCTGTTGGTTTCTGTGACCGTCCTGCAGTGTTTCATTATTTTTCAAAGCTAATAACCTCTCCCACGGTGAACAGCCTGACATTATACGTGTCGTGTGTTTGTGTCTTTTTCCAGGAGTCGGGGCCAAACGGCGGGTAGGAGATGAGTCTGGCGGGTAATCCCATCCATCCATCCATCAACCTGGAGACTATTCCCAGCGTCCCCTACAGAACGTCAAAGCCTCGCTGCGCAGAAGATGAGTCCATCATCTTCTTTCTAAGACTTTCCCCCGAGTTTCCATCAAAACACATAAACACATGATGTGCCATTATTTTTCTATTGCCCCCGCTCCCTTTTTCTGTCAATGGACGGTCGTGACGGCAGTGAGCGAACACAGCTGAGTGGGTCGTTCTGTGCGGTATGCAAAAGAGAGGCTCTCTTTGAAAACTACAGGATGTGACAGGATCCCTTCTCTGTCGCTGACATCACTCTGTATGGGTTGTGATGGGGCATGTGCCAGAGATCTCCTGTCTAATAGGAAGTGAGACACTTAAAGAGATGACCCTGCCTCAGTTGCCATCGCTGTCTCTCTGCCGGAAAGAGAGCTCGGCTCTCGCATTACTCCTGCACTTGCTAATTAGCGTCTGTCGCTGGAGTAACTTGTACCTGTCAGTGTGTGCCGCTCTCCTATATTCAGTAACTTGAGGGAATTGAAATTGAATGCCAGCTAAGCTCCAACAAACTGCAAATGGTGCATGGGATACACCCTGATTTCCTCACTGACCTGACAGCCTTATATGTAAGAAATTGTTTTTAATGAACACAGAGTATCTCAGCTAGTTTCTACTGCTGGTGTGGGATGTTTCATCTTTTACAGACTAGGGGGGCCATGCTGGTTGTTTATTGCATTTTTTTTAGGTACTCGAGCAAGTCCCCGTGCCATATGTCCATATGTATGAATGCCAAAGCCATTTGTGTCAGATAACCCAGTGCCTATTTACATTAAAGGGACATGGTGAAACTGCCTGGTCATTGGTAATTATTGGTCCCATTCCCGGGGCCACTTTGTGCTCGTTCAGGCAGAACAAGGTCGAGTTTATTACAGACATTTCTTCACCCACAGGATTAGCCATGCTGCTCAAATTCATCCCTCCACTTTTCCATTAGTTGATTTATCTGCCGACGAGACTATTCTACATAATGAGTAAAACATGAATTATGGTCAAAGCAATACAAATATTTCATTTACATGCAGATCAACACTGACATGTTGAATTGTTCCCAGTTAGACGCAGTCCTATTTTAGGGCTAATCCCTCTCTGTTTGCAGATGCTCAGTCATCCCAAACATTTGACTTGTTTTGAATAATGGATTTTCTCTGTGATTGTTTGTTGCTGTCACACGCGAAATAGCTACCTTGCATCAAGTCTGACTTGTGTAAGTAGTGCAGAAAAACCTCCCTGACACACACACTCACACACACACACATGCACAGGAGCATGCACACATACTGTGTCCTCTTCCTAAGCTGGATGAGACTGTTGATCAAACCCCGGGCTGTGCCCAAATGCGCAGATCTCTCTGTACAGTAGCCCTTGACCTTGCCGTGTGTCCTCGTGGCCCAGACACCCGCCTGAAATTAAATTACAGATTAGTGGCTCTAGGCCCAAAGAGGGGTTTATTTGGTTGGCCCCTCTCTGAGAAGCGCTCATTCTCTCATTCAGGGACTGGAAAAAATGTCATGGGATTTAAGGAAGAAAATGCCAGCCTGGAAGACGTTTTCTTCTGACAGTGAGCGCTGGAGCCAATGGTCCCCGAGAACGGAAATGTCTACAAAGACTTCTAAATCTTACATTGTAGTTAAGAAGGGGCACGGGGCTAGTGGAAATTTGGGATTTGGGAGGTGTGGAAAATGGGTTCTTGGAATCAAAATAAAATAAATAAAAAAGAAAAGAAAACCAAACTGAAGTAAGTGAGGAAACAGCAGCTCACTGCTGAATGGGAATTAAAAAAATCATTCTTGTGAGACAAAAGAAGCAAATGCCGAGCCCTCATTAATTTAGAAGTCTGTCAAGCCTTTCACAATCCTTAATTCCAAATTACATTCACTTCAAACAACATTCAAATACAAGTGACCATCAATTGGCAATCAAAATGAAAAAATTAAGCATGAATATGTGGTTACTGTAAAAATGGATGATGGATACGTTCAGATTTTTTTACTAGAAAGACTGCCTTTTGAAGTTACCCACTTGATTTGACTAGATTAGATTACTCAGGCTACATATTGGCTTCAGCTGAACTTTGGTTAGCTTTTTTTGCCGATTGCTTACAGTGTGATTGTGCTAGGGCTTGATCACTACATTGCCAGAAAGGACAGGAGGACAGATTATAGCGACTGATACTTTTTTCAATGCACTTTTGGGCATGTGACTACTGTTTAAAGACAGACTTGATTCTCCGTCTAGAAGGCAACACAGCAGCTCTGTGTGATCAGTATGCTACAACATGAGTGCGGACTGTAAATTGAAATTTGATGATGTAACTCTATACTTACAAATTCAGTCTAATGTTGTTCAAATACACAGCAGCATGCATCACAAGTCTGCTATCAGTTGACTTAATCTGCCAAATACGAGTCTTCACTTACTTCACATGCGTAATTGATTGCACTTAATGTCACCTCTCACAGACCCAGGCACAAGAGGATAAATATTTAAGATGCTAATGACACATCTTTATTTATCTATCAAAATAAAACACTTGGCAGGGTTTCGAGTTGCCCCACAGCCAAGCCTCGGACTACGTCACACACACACATAAGGAAACATTTCACAAATGAAATCGTCTTGAATTCAAACTCACACTTAAAGCAGGTAACGGGTTGGTGTGGTGTTTGCATGAACAGGTACAATGCTTACTAAAATTTAAAGGTGGCATGAGTACATACAAGGTCAGTCAGAAACATAGATGCAAACAACAGAGATTTGTTGTAGGCAGCACAAATTCAGACAAAGATGTGTGTGCTTACATTGGTAAAAAATGTGCAGGTATCCCAAATTGTAAAACTCCACTCCATGAATGTACGAAGCCAAAAGGGAAACAACAAGAGTTCCTGGTAAGTTTTGATCAGTTTAAACTGCCACACACACACGCCAGGCGCCAGCCTCCGCTTCTGTAAAGTGATGCCAAAGCAGAAGTGCCTTAAACTTCTTTCTTCTTTTCTTTTTATTCTTTAATTCTTTCTAACAGCCAGCAGGGGGCGACTCCTCTGGTTGCAAAAAGCAGTCTGATTGTATAGAAGTCTATGAGAAAATGACCCTACTTCTCACTTGATTTATTACCTCAGTAGACATTGTAAACATGAGTTTATGGTCTCAATCGCTAGTTTCAAGTCTTCTTCAATACAGCATGATGTTCATTTAGTAAATTATGGTCCCATTTAGAGTCAAATAGACCATAAAGCAGGGTATGCTTTAGGGCGTGGCTACCTTGTAATTGACCGGTCGCTACCACGGCGTTGTGCGGTCTGGGAGTTGTCCGTGTTTTCGTCTTACAACTTTAACCCTTTCATGGTGTGTTTTCAGTTCATGAAAGTTAATTGTAACATTTTCATTATTCAACGTTGGGTTGTACATATTTCCACCCTCTTGTGTGACTTCTGGTTGCAAAAAAACAAGATTGCGATGGCCAAAAAACCAAGACCGTGATGACCAAAATGCTAAACTCGAGGCTTTAAAATTGTAGTACACAAACCAATGGGTGACGCCACAGTTACTTATGTCCACTTCTTATACAGTCTATGGCACACACATATAGGCACACATCTGAGTTGGTGCATGTTATTGGGAACACATCGGATATTAGCTATCAATGCAGACGGGATGAAACCGTATCTTGGAGCGAGAGAGAACACAATGCTCCTATTTTTCAGAAACCTCTCCACACTCCGCAGGGCTCACACACCATGGCTCAGACTGTTGTCCCATCAAGCAGTAGATTTATATTAGCACTTATGCTACTCTGCATTCGACTTGTTTTGAACATGGGATCCCAGTAAAGTAGTCACTGAAATGGGGCCAGATGTGCTCCTAAATTGTAGTACACAGTAAATGCTTAGTGTGCTCTTTAGTAAATACCCTCCTTTCCCCCCTTTTGTTTAGCAGATACTTCTACGTAAGCGTGTACACACATCCTCTCACTACTGAATCATTTCTTTCCCCTCTATTAAAAGTAACCTCAGTCAAATAGAGAGGAGGAGGCTGGCAGCTAGTGGCTCATGTTCTGTTTGGGATGGGACACCTGAGGTCAGTGGCTCTCAGTCCAAGCACTCTGCATCCAGAGCTCTGTCAGTTTCATTCTAGCGGTCTAATCAGGGACTGTTTCACACCAGGGACAGCAAGTGAACGCAATTAAGTCGACGGTAGTAAAGAAAAAATCCAGGACCAGGATTGAAGACTACTGTGTAATTGGTTTATTCATGGAATCGTGGGATACTCTATCAAAAGTTATCAAGGTGCATGTAAATAGCTTAGGCTGTGGCCAGTAGTCGGTTAACTCTGGATGTAAGCATGGTGTGTGAACACACACGCTGCGAATTCTGCTCACTGTGAGCATCCTTGCATCATTTTTACGATCTGCTGGGTTTGTTCACCGCTTAAGGAGAAAACACTGCCAGCATTTTACTCTGTGTTTTATTTCTCCTGAAGAGGTTCGATAATGTATTTAGTATGCAGAGGCGGGAGCAAAACATAAAACAAAAGCAAATCAACTGTGATAGTGATCCCCCAATGTGGGGTTTTGAAAGCCGATACCGTGACCGAGATAGAGAATATTCATGTTATATTTATATTACGTGTATGAATTCACATTAATTAATTAAAACTTAACTTAATTAAAATCCTAATGTCATTCTAAGCATTGTAAAACAATCGGCTATTGAAATAACTTCTAGAGTAACTATGGGATTATTATGTGGTATCTATAGAATTATCATAGGATTGCTATAACCAGGAGGTGATATGAGGGGGGGATGCCACCCCTCTTCCTTGTTAAAGGTGCTAAATTCGTTATTCAGAGCATTAATATAGCATCAAACAACTATTAGCTCTGTAAATATATAGAGGAGTAATGCCTACCTGAGCAGAGAATGAAGTCACTCTCCCTCTGTGTGTGTTGTAATCCGAGCTTCTCTGTGTTTTGTTGACATAGCCGGGCCGCCAACTCGTGCTTTTAGTGCCCGTTCGTGCACGTGCGCATGCCCCACTGGCTCACTCACAACCGCTGCTCTACACTGCTCTCATACGGCGGTTACAGCTGATAACGCCATCCCGACCGACGGCGTCATCGTGGAAGCATAGCCCCCATCCTCAAGCTCCCCCTCGGCTAAGCACCGTTAGCTCTGTCAGCACTTTCGCCATTGTTTGCACTTTTAGGGATGTTAGCACCGTTAGCTGCAAGCCAATGGGTCATGTTCATTATAGTCTAACATGGGGGTTTTATGAGTTAAAGTAGTATCATTGCAAACACCAGAACAAATTCAGACAATTACACCTCCATGTTACATTAATCACCTCTGTGGTGAGATATCAGATTTGAGTTTAAAAGACTGGCCTTTATTTAGACCTCCTCATTAGGCCAGTAAGTATAATGTGTAAGGGTAGCTGTGAAGAAAAGGTTGTTAGGTCTTCAGAAAACCTCTTTAGGTCCTTGTTTACGTTCCACATGTCTTTTCAAAAGCTGTACGTCCCTACTAGTATATCTTCAATTCAAGGACAAAAGAGCTGCTTTCGAGGTTAGATCAAAATTCCTTGAGTGAATCATGATGTGAAAGTAAGAGAAGAAACAAAAAAACTTGAAAGCCCCTGAATTCATAACACTCATCCTCCACCCTGAATCGCAAGCAGCTTTGCTGGGCATGATATGTAGACATAAGGATTTAAGAGAGTCAGAAAATGAAGGTTTCTGTTGGGAGGGCAGACACGCCAAGCTACAATGAAAGACAAAAAAAGTCAATTGAGGTGCTGAGAAGTAAAGCCTCAATCCAAAACTTTCAAGAATACCAGCTGTGAATATATACAAAGGGATTTTTGTATAGCTTTCAGGTTGCACTGTCACTTCAGTCCTTTTGATAACTCTACCCTTAAAAAAAACTGCGTAAAGACAACTAATATTTGCAATGGCGAGATAGGAAATAAGATCTTGGATTTGTACGACTGTTGGTCATTTTTCTGTGATGGTGAAGAGGGAGCTGAGCCTGAAAGAACAGCTCTAGGTTTACCAGCAGATGCCTTTCCAAAGCTCTGGGTAGTGACAGAAAGGATAAGATTGCATATTGAATCACTGCTCAGAGTTACACCCCTTCTTACATCAAAAATCAAGGTGGTATGGGCATCTGATCAGGATGCATCTGGTATTCTTCCCTATGGGGGTGTTCAGGGCACGTCCAACTGGGAGGAGAACCCGTGGGCAGATCAAGAACATATCGTGTTGCCTGGGAAGGTCTTAGGATCCCCACAGGTACAGGAGAAAGTAGCTGGGGAGAAATACGTCTGCGCCGCTGGATCCAGGTAAGCAGTTTTTAATCTCATTCAACATTATTAGAAATATTCCTAAATGGAGCTTTAAAGGGACAGTATGTAAGATTTGAATCGTTTTTTTTATTACCAATGTGTGAACCGGTTGTAACCTAACCTAAAAAATGAGACCTTCCGAAACTTTCTGGGTTTCCTCTGTCAGCCTGTAGACTGCTTTTAATGTGAGGAATGAAGGGGCGGTTTTTCAGGGAAAATCCAACAGATGTGACCACAATGCAAGTGCCTTTACTCTCTTCAGCTCCGCTACACGGCTATCATTTAAGTTTGAATTGAAAATCAACTTTTGTGAAAAACTTTATGATTTGTTAAAATTACAGGTATGCTCCTTTTTGCTAACAACCCTTAAATATACTTATATCAGGCACAGAGTCTGACTCACCCACTCAGTTGAAGTCCATCCATGTCTTCAGCGTCAAAAGGCCAAACTGTGTGACAGTAACAGGGAGGTAAACACCTGAACAGGTCAGTGTCTATACTGTATGCATTAAATTGTTTCTGTTGTTATAGGTAAACAATCACAATGGCACTATAATTAACCTGAATTTTGAATTGTAGCTGGATTTTTCCCCCCAATACTCTTTAAGCTATACTCAAAAATCAACTCATATTCGTATGCATGAGTTCACAGATTTTAACAGATTTCTTACCTACACATTTAACAGCTGCAAACTGCACCTGACCTTTTTTCATGTACGGTACTTGCTCTGTTGAAACCTTGGCCACTGAAAGTGGCATCGATCCAACTTTTGGCTACTGCAAAATGAAATAAAACGTCTGAATCCCCCCTGCTAACTGGACTTGGCAAGACAGTTCATCAAAATTCCACGATTTGCCAAACGAACGAGTCACAGCAACATGCCCTCTACGCCACCATGAACGTGTGCTTTTTAAGCGCAACTATCATTTTATTTTCTCTGATCAGTGTTCTGCGAAAAATGCTAAGTGAAATTGTGCCATGCTATACATGTTAGTCTCTAAAGAAGCCAGGAGAAAAAGGAAGAAAAGGTCAGCTTGTCATGGTGCTTTATAGAAAATCAACATCAAAGACATGTAGGTGCAATGGGTACAAAAGCTAGTGGAGCTGTGCCCATTGAGCACAGATGGGAGGACCACTGGCGTGGTATACTGTATGATATGTAGGTAGCTGTTTGAACCTTGATAGTACAGTAAACATCAAAGGAAATACCTTAATAATCAAAGTTCCAATAAAGGGGGAAACAGACCATGTGCATAGATCAAATTCAAAGCAGTCATAATGTATTTTTTACATGCATTGTTTCATGTAAATTTGATTAAAGGTTTTTGAATAAACCAACGATTTTACAGCTAAATTATTCTGCCACCAAATCCCAATCAATAAAGGCCAAATTCTTGATTCAATGTTTTCTATGTTTACCTAAAACCTCTCATTTATATTTAAAAGGGACATAGCATGCTCATTTTCAGGTTCATACTTGTATTTTGGGTTTTTACTAGAACACGTTTACATGCTTTCATGCACTCATATTGTCCGTCTGAATATACCTGTGTTCACCCTCTGTCTGAAACGGTTATCTTTATGATATCCAGAGCACTAATATAGCATCAAACAACTATTTGCTATGTAAAGATATAGAGGAGTAATGTCTACCTGAGCAGAGAATGAAGTCACTCTCCCTCCGTGTGTGTTGTTGCGGAAGCGTAGCGCCCTCCAGTCATATAGGCACTCCAGACACCCAAATGTATGTGCACAAGCACTGAAAAAGTGAGTTTCTCATGATATGTCCCCTTTAAGATGGGCACAACATTTGCGTTGGTTTCAAATTAAACCCTCTATGTATTTCTGCATGTTTGGATTCTAATGAAATAAAAGCATTTTCTTGTAATGGCATTAAAGTTTGATCACCCCTTATCTGTGTCACGTTATGTTGGGACATACGATAACATTATTTATGGTTGATACCTTCCATCTTAGGTTCATTTTGAACTTTGTCGATGCACACCACAGGGAATACATCTGAGGTAAGGTATGCAGAGCCACTGAGAAAGATACATACCGTATACATTTTGCATTATGACCCCAAGGCTAAAGATTTGACTCAGCTGTGTTGAAATCAAAGCTGATTCTAGTAAAGCAGTATTAAGGACGGGGTTGAAGGCTGAACGTACAAAGTGTCTGACTTTGACACAGGGGACTGTGGTTTGACTTCCATCTCCTTTAACAGAATATTGCTTTCTTTTAACCATGAGGACTCTCCATTACTTTAAATGGTTTTGCCAGAGGTGCACTTGGACCTCATTCTCTCAGTAAAAACAAAGCTATTTTTTTCTCACTTGGCTCCACAAATATGGTGTGGCTCAATTAATTTATTCCTGAGTTCACAACGCAAATGTTTCATCACAATAGTTATTTACTATAAATTGCTGGTGTTCATAAAATGTGCCCCATTTCAGTTTTATAATGCAAAAGCATGTTGTTTTTGTGAAGGCACCCAATCTGCTTTACCTGCTAGTCAATATGATATTATAAAGGCACTTAGAGCAGACTTTTCCCTCCTACGTGTCAATATAGAAAATATTGAATATACACAAGGTCTGGATTTTATTTGTCTCCCAGCTGCTCCGAGTTTTAATATTTCATAAACAATGATCAATCACGGAGTGCACTGAAGAGCAAATAAGTAATGACACTCCCGGTAGGCCGATGAAAAGTGCAGCTTTTATTTGACTCTGTGGCTGCATATTTGATTTTTCTCCTAAGTTGTATTTAAAATCTCATTACCTTTAATCAGGATGAAGTGATATCATGCTAGATTCTATTCCCTTTTCAAAACAACTTCCTCAGAGGCGCTGAAGTAAATCACTGGCCCAAACTTGGGAAAACAAAAGACAGTGCATAAGCAGAGGCTTATTTTAGCAGCTGAAATGTGTGCTTTGTCAGACTCATTCAGTTGTGCTGGGCTAGGCCGTCCCTAATTAAAGTGTTCTGCTCTACAGAGTCCCAGACTGGTCCTGAGCATGCAGAAGCTGTCTTATTCTTTCCATCCATCACATCTACTGTAATTACTTTTGTTTACAGTGGAGGAAACGGCAGCTGTCTGATTAGAAGTTATTGAGGAGATAACTCATAGGTAATTTAGAAATGGCGCTCAGCTTCTCTCCTGGATGCAGATGAATCATTTCCTGTGTGAAGTGAAGGGACGATGTAGAGACGCTCATGGAGAACGACCCTGACAAATTACCACAGGGCTGTCGAATCTCCAAACCGTTTTCCTCCAGAGCCGTGCATTGTTGTTTTCTTCCAGTGGTGATGATGGTCTCTCTTTTCCTGGGGCGGAAATAAAAAGTTTGCAAAACAGTGTAATTAGTTGCGCACGTTGTTCAATTTTTTTCCTCACAAAGTGGAGGAATATTTTTATTATTATATTATTTTTAAGGGCAATCTCAGTTCCCGAGCATTTTATGATTTTAGTGAGATAGATATGGAGATAGAGGATGATAATTATCTCTTTAAATTGTGGATTGAACGCACATCACATCAACAGTCCCACACTGTCATGATTGGTTTTCACTGTTCTATGACTCCATGTTTTGGTGTATGCACCATGTATATGACTATGTATTATCACAAGATTGTCATAAAAAAAACATATTTTTGTGTGAAATGGATGCTGAGATGTCCATTACTGATATAGCAAATGGATGTGCAATATCAAAATGGCAAATCGATACTGCAATATCCACTTCCAATATGGGAAATGGATCCTGCAGCAGCAATATGATATTGGATTTTTTTTTTTTTGAGATCCACTGCAGATTTAGAAAATACTAGATATTGCCCCAGTTTTACTGGCATTTTCACGTGTTTACGTTACCTGAAGGCCACTGTAGTTCTCGAACATGCTCGGATGGGTAGAGCAGGTCATCCTTTAACCAGAAGGTTGGCGGTTTGATCCCTGGCTCCTGCTGTCTGCGTGCTGAAGTGGACTTGAGCGAGACACTGAACCCCCGGGGGCTTTACACTGCTCCTAAATGCTTTGGATGAGTTAAATGCTGAGGTCAAATTTCATGTATATGACAGTGTTAATAAAGTTTAAGTTTGTGAAATTGCGGTAACGTGAGCTGTAGAGTGCAAAACTGTGGTATCACCAGCCGCCGTCTGACTTCCGTTGCTCCTTAAGTAGTGTTATTATGGTAAGGATGGCCTCTGAGCGAGGCAAACTGCATTACCACGGTTTGGCATTTGGCGGCTCACATTACCGCAGTCTTGGAAAGGGAGGAGTGAGCGGAGGGGTTCTCACTTGGTTGCAATCTGCAACCACACCGCTAGATGCCACCAAATCCTACACATTGTCCCTTTAAATGCAATTTTGCCATAGTTTCTTTCATTCATCTTCCTGAAAGCCAAAATTTGCCACAGAGCTTTTCTGTCTGAGCTACTGCAAATTGGTATCTACAAGTAAGGGACAAAGAAATGCTAATAAATCGAATTGTTATTTTTTATAAACAACACCTAAGATGGCTGCGGTGGTTGCAGATATGCAGCGAAATCAGATCTTGTGGTCGTCAGGACTCTCCTGTTGTCCTTGAGAACTGAGTGGGTTCACTCAATTAATGGCTGTAATTGGACTGTTTGGAATATCAGCAGCGCTAATGTTACTTTGACAGTGATTTAATTTGACATGTTAATCAATCATCAACATAGCTGGAGCACCCACTAATATGTTAACAAGGGATATAAATATCATTTGTATTGTATGCACACAGCTGTGTAGCACACAAGGCGTTATGTATGATCATAATATATTAGCACTTTGTTTATTGATTTATTTTTGCTCTTTCATCTTTGACCATTGTGCCAGAGGTGTTGTTTTCCTCAGAAACAGAGCCAGAAAATGAAAGGAAATGTCATCAAATAAATAGTACCTGATAAACTATTGTGTGGTGTGCATGTCATGAGTGCTTTCGGTTCTTTGTACCGCCTCACTTTTGTCCTTGCTTGCACCATTAATTTGTTGTTCAGTGCCTCTTCATGTGTAAATATTACAGCTCAAAACCGGTTCCAATGAACTTGCTGTTTGTACAACAGATCCCCTCCCTTGCCAAAGTGTTAGATTAATTACTTTGCTTTAATGGGCCCCACTACTGGGTGCTAGTAATTAAAAGATAATGATTGGTCCCTTTGAATGTTACAAATAAAGATGCACGAACTCATTTGTGTTATTCAGGTTGTTCAATAAAAGATTAGACCCTGTATGGGGGTGGGGTTAAGGGGTGGGGGGCATCGAGGCTACTTGCTATTTCTGCCAATTTATCCATGCTTTCCTGTGGTGTGTCTCTGCTCTCAGCAATCCATATCAGATAAACTTTGGATTATCACTCTGGATAAGAATAATGAATAAACGCAGCATGTTCATTGGCATTCATCTCCATGACCCCCTTTTTCTCTATGAATAGCTGGAGAAAAATAAAAGTTTTATATTGAGGACTGTATCTCTTTTCCCTACTTTTTATTGGATGTTGACAGCTGTGTTTGGTGATGAAATTAGTCCAGTCCGTCTCTGCAGGGACTGGTGAAACTCCTCATGAACCCCCTTTACATGTCTTTACTGACCTGCTGCAAATTGCAGTAAAGCTACTAGAAAACTGTGAGGAGTCGTGGTGTGTTTGGTTCATATTTGATTAATTCAAGAGAGAAAAGCTAGATGTGCACCTTCCCGGAAAACATTTGATATGAAACTAGCAACCGTTATAAATGCAACACTGCGAGTCCAGTGACAATGTGTTGGGATTTTGAGTCTCTGTAGTGCTTAGTTTGTGATCCCTTAAAATGGCTGCATTTCTCAGGGGAGGTTTTATTTTGAAAGATGAACCCCAGCGGCCGTTTTGATGAACTTGATGTGGCACCGCTGGAGGAGAAAACTACGTCCAGTCGCTGTTCTTCTTTGCAGAAAAACAAAAAAAGCCTGCTTCAGAAGTCAACTTGTGTTGTTGCCTCAGATATACAGCATGACCTTTGTTCCTTTTACAAACCATGATAGTATGATGAACTCTTTTGCTCTCGAACTTTTGTACAACATAATACATTTTTCAATTGTTTATTGTCCAGCTTACAGGCTCTTAAACTACTAACAGGGGCTAAATGAAGAGGATAGAAGATGCTTCTATTGATTTCATTAGATTGCTTTGATTGTGATATGTATGTAGCTATATCACTGTGGTGTAGGACATGTTCATGTTTCTAGATAAGTGTGATGCATGGATAGAGAGCATTAGGAGCTCTGGAGGGTAGGCTACTCCAGAAAGGAAGCAAGGAACAGCTGGTCTTACTGGCAAAGATGTCAAAATCTAAGCAAATCAATCCATAACTATCTGCATGACACTACGGTGGTTAAGACAATTTAGGGGTTCGAGTTAAAACATACTCTGTCTTACAGCCATAGTACAATGAAAAAGGATTGCAGTGTTTCAGTCTGGTTGGATGGTTGCAAAGCCCCATTGTTGGAGAGTTGGAGCCATTGTGGGACCAGAGGTTAAGGTCAACTTAACCCGTCATGCAGCAGGTTATGTTCTGGGCATGAATTACCATAGCAACAAACACAGACGTTGATTATAGGCTTCATGGTTTCTTGAGCACTGTAAAAGAAAATCCAGAATTTAATTTCAACAGATCAGTGTGAGTTAGATGTGGTAGGTAGATTTTGTTACCTTTGGAGAGAGCCAGGCTAAGCTAAGATAGCCAGTTGCTGCATGTATACCTTCATATTTACCATGAAAATATGAGAGTCCTATTGATCTTCTCACTCTAAACAATAAAGCAAATAAGTCAATTTCCCAAAATGTGGAACTGTTGTTTTACATTTCTATAGCGTGTCAGCATTATAAGATAGTGGAAATGAGCAAAAAGAATAAAAAGGGAGTCAAGTCAAGTCAATTTTATTTGTATAGCCCAAAATCACAAATCGCAAATTTGCCTCAGGGGGCTTTACAATCTGTACATGAAACGACACCCTCTGTCCTTTACAATGTGACCCTCTCATCGGATAAGGAAAAACTCCTTTTAACAGTGAAAAAACAAAGAATGGAAGGAATGTCATGTGTACAGAGTAACAACATAATGAAAATACAACATAGACAATCCATATGACAAAAATGAATACATATAATGTGCAACATATGTGAGAAGGTGGATCCAGGAGGATGTCAAGCAGCTTCCAAACAGGCGTCGCCTAACAGATAGAGCCAGAGCAACACGACCTCCTCTCTACTATGGAACCTTGAGAGAGGACCAGGGAGGAAAACCCACATGAAAGGCTGTTATGTCAGATTCAAAACAATGCATGCATCATTTTCCAATGAGCCACTGTAGCCATACACTTTTACTTTAATGGTGCATACATAAAGCCTGAATATGCCCTCAGAATTATGTTGAGACACAAGCTTTCTCTTGGAATCCAGAGTTATCATGGTAAAGTTATACAGTAGATCAAGTTTGTGGTTTGTCCTCCAGTCATAAAAGGCAGCCTATTTACTGTACTCGATTTGGCATGTCAGGTAGTACATCCAGTAAAGACAAATTTTCATTTTTAATACAACACATGTGATGCTAAATACTTTAAATGGCATAAGCAGGATGTGATTTCTTGGCCACAGAGTTCATGTATTACTCCCATTAGTTGACTGCAGCAAAACCACTGACAGATGGCCAAATATGCCATTTGTGATCAGGGCAGGTCATGTGACCTGCAGCTCCTTGGTAATTAACTGGGGAATTATGAAAAGAGAAAGAAGGATTGCTCACGTCCGATCAGGCCTGATTCACTGAAAGCGAGAAGCTACTATGTGCAGGGACTCGTGAGCAAAACAAGTAATTAACGCCTGGTAGTTAGCACACACATGACATGCAACATGTTATGTGACGACTCAGCACTCACACACTTGCATTTGCATCTCGGCAGGAGAAAAGGCATGAGGCAAAGGAAAGTACCGCTGTGTTCAATCCTTCATCCTACTGTTTGTAATCACTGGACACGCTAGGGGCCTGAAAGAAAGGTTCCTCAGCCACATGACAGCCCCTAGCTCCGCGATGTGGAAACATGTTCATGAATCTTAATTTTTCCACCGACAGATCTACCCAAATAATTAGATCATTTATTTAAACTTGCACAGAGATGCTGCGCTTACAACCAAATGTAAGGATGAAGTCAAATAAGATTTTTTAATGAGCCTTCTGCCATTGAAAGAAACTTCTATCCGTGGATACTTTTACACGGGTATATCATCAGGCTGTGATGTTTCTCATGTTCCATATGTTTGTGATGAATGCTGCTGTTCAATGGAATTAGAGTTTTTCATGAGTGCCATTGAAAACTGAGTGCGTTTCGAGTGCAACAAAAACAAAGAGTATAACGTCATAAGCTGAGAAAAATAAATTGTGAATTTGAAATTGTGAATGCAAGAGTGGGTTGTTCACATTTTTTTTTTTAATTTACCTTTTATTATTCAGCTAAACCTGCCTCGTCTGCTTTTGTTTCAATAAATGAGGTGGGAAAATCTCACACATACAACACAAGATGCTTTGCTTTGCCAAACTGATTCCGGGGGCGCAGAGCTGTGCGGGGGCCCGGGAACATGCCATGATTATACTTCAGATATTTTACAGTTTCAGGGCCCAGAGTGAGCTGTTCTCATTGGTCCCACAATTTCTTTTAGTGCCTGATCATTATATGGACATGTAAAAGATTATGGATTATGGCTTTAAGGTCAGCAAACTCTGTGGAGTGAATATATTGCAAATCATATTTGGAAATTTGAATACATTTTTATGACATGGAAACAGTAAAATACACCAAAACTAAATTATTGGCTATCAACAATATAACAAATTGTGGACATGGACAAATTAACCTTTACAATCAGAGATCATATCAAAAAATGGAATAAAATTTACCCCAAAGACTCCATTAAACAACGTATTATATCCATCCAGCCCAAGATTTATGTTTTTTTTGTTGTTGTTTTGTTTCATTTAGTTGTTGGTTTGTTTTAGTTTTGTGTCTTTATTTTCTGTTATTTATTAATTTAACTTTATGTGCAATGAACTTAAAAGTAAACACTTGTCTAGAAGATGATGAAAGAAACATTGCAATAAAGTATATGGTATATATATAAACAAAATACACTCTCCTTCTAGACTATATCTCAAGTACAAAACCTGTATTGTGATTAGTAATGGACAAAGTAATTTTTGCACTAAAGATAGAGATAAAAAAGAAACATTTGCATGTCTCCACAAAAGGACATAGTGATCCTCTGAAGGCCTGTATTGTAAGTAATAGATCTTAATTTGTGCTGTATTCACAAGCCCTCATAGAAAACAATATTTTGCACTTGTCAGACTGAGTGGGCTTGACATCCTTCCAGTCAGTCTCTAATTAAACTGACGTTTCCTCTGGCCAATCAGAGGAGCAGGTTGCAGGTCAGTGGGAGGAGCCAAGTGTCAATTATCCTTTGACCTTTAATGCCATGGAGAGATGCACAGGTGCGGCTTAGCTTGGCGACCACTAAACATGCCTGTAAAGTAAAGTTATGGTTGGTTCTGGTTAATGGCAGATGAGCCGATGGTGACTTTCTTCCCTCTTGTATGCTCTGATGGTGAGGGGAAAGTGACTGAAGCTGTCAACCTGGAGAAGGACACCATCTCTTTTTTAATCAGCAAAATGTCCTATGGACCCTGGTGAGTGTAACAGCTAACTGACAATAGACACTATACCTTTCACTTTAAATGCCCAGCTATGAGTGTACATTAACTACATCAGTGGTAAAAAAAAAACTTTGCCAGAAATAAAAATAGTTTACCACGAGATGTGCAGTGTAAAACAACAATGCACACAATATTTCTAGAAAAAAAAGTCACATTTACTGGACATGAATGCTACTAACTAACCTTACATGAATGTATGATGGATAAATTACATTTGTCAGACTACTAGAAAGTGACTGAATATTCCTTTATGGTAGTCATATGTGTTTTTTTTGTATCATATACTGTATGCCCGTATAAAATGTCTGTTTAAAAACATAATAAAATGCACATATGATGCATAGGCCTGCTTCAAATTTGAATAATGTGAAGTGTTAAAACTTGTATTTTTAATCTTTCATTGTAAGGTGTATTCTTTATTTATGGAGTCCAGAGTTTTATCCAAAATCAATGTTCTCAGACAGACTTCCCATTGTTTTCTGCCCATTATATTCTACCCAGGAAAGGACATGGGTAGGCTATTTTCATTAGTTCCTTTCTGTGGATGTTGTATCTCAGTGATTTCCTGACACTATTGTGTACATTGTATAAGTACAAGCAGCATCTCATAATGTGAGAATCACGCAGTATCATGATGGATGGTAGAAGAATACATTTTTGAACGATACGTGACAGACCGTAGATTGCAATCATTACACCGAAATGGGACATTATCATTGTACTTTTAAACTGACAAATTGAACTGATGAAAACGCATTAGGAGAGCCGTTTTGAAAACACTGTGATTTGGGAGCTGCATGGAACAGGTAATTGTTAATGGCACTCCCAACGCGGTGTCTCTCCATGAATGCCTTTTGATTTCAACACCATGGCAAACTAACAGGAGCTTTTCATTAACAGCCATTTGCCAAATCAACATCTTGGGGTGATTATGAACATGTTTCCAAGAGCAAAACGCTGTGATGGTGGCTAGACAGTGGTGATAATTACACAGTGGATAATGGACGGAAGGCAGTAGCACATTGCAGGAGGTGCTGGACCCAATGGGCCATGATAATTAACCAAAATCTTAATGACACTGGGCAAAGTGATTCCCCCCCACCCCCCAACTCGTATATGATAAATATTTAATGTTTCATTACAATAATGTTGGGAACGCAAAATGCCAAACCACTAACTGTCAAACTTTTGTCGCTGTTGTCTTGTAATTAGAGGAAGCTCTAACTGTCTCTAACTGTCTAATTTCCCAGTGCAGCCTGCCAGCATTTAGCACTCTCATGAAAGAGTGGTGACAGGGAAGGGAATTGTGCGTAGAACACAGTTGGACTGCACATTGAAGAGTTTTACATTAATTCAGTACTTGGCATCCACTGGTGTGTGAATGTTTATCCTTTTGACAATTAAAGAGTTACAAATCATAGACCTACTTACAAAGAAACGCAGTCCTTTGTGTACTTATGTTTCCAGGACAGTTGTCTTCTGCAAGTGAGCCAAAGTTAGTTTTTTCCCCCCTGGATAGAAAAGCACTTTTATGTAACGGGAGCAATCTATTACCAAAAGCCCTACAGAATTGACTTTTTTTTGTTACAGTTGTTGGCCAGATGAGTGGACAAATGAGTGGGCATCTTGTAGAAATGACAAAGTGAACCGGAGTGGTCTTATACAAACACATTAGTCAAGTTATTTTGACCACCTCGCCTCTGTGCAAGCTTGCTTTACACAGTTGAGAAATCCCAGTTCAATTTCCGTCCTGGCTGCTTTAACCCACATATACACCAGAGGGAGCGGTGATCAATACACTGTACTTGGCCATCATTATCAAGACTTATATCCCCTTCAGCTCAGGGCCCATTAAATCAGAGGACCACATTCTTCCCGCCCAGTGTCTCAACCACGACTCCCGAGTCACATTAAGGTCTGATTTACGCGTCTTTAATGACGGGCCACCCTTAATTAGCTGATGGCGCAAAAACACACTGAAAAGGATGACCGTCCGAGGCTCGGAAAGATGTTTGCTTCAGGCCACTCGCAATCTGTCATCCATACCAAGCCGCGCTCACATTGCAAAAACAGCTTCCTCTCGTGGCTGTGGCCATACCTCATATGTTGAGAGATGCCAGAGGCGATAATGAATCCTCGCTGAGACGCCTGATCCCTCGCATCAATTCAGGGCACCAGTTACGTGCGACTTCTGCTCTGCAGCAAAGTCTGTAACTTCCCCCTACTGAAGTATTTGCTGTCAAACAGTGGACTCTTGATGACTTCTTCCTCTCTTGTTTTGGTTACAATCCATTGGTTCCAGCCTGAGAGGTCTCTCTATATCATTAGCAAAAAAATAATTTGGTTAGTTTAATGGAGTGACTTAGACTAACAAGTTGTTGCAACAAGAATACCCCGAAGTGACTTGAGATGTATTACCACAGTAGTAGTGGCTGCTCATTAGCTCCTTGCAGTGTTATTGCAGTTAGGCTCATAAGAAACCTGCATAATATCCATGCATGGCTGTAAAAGAGAGACGGCTGATAAATTGCATAATAACCAGATTAGCAATATGTCACACTAAGCCTCTGGCAAACGGCGAGGGAATTGGGAAGATTCTACCCTCCCTGTGAGATGAGAAAGATATAAATAGAAACCTTGAAGCGCAATTTGTCAAGTTACATGAGCAGAAATGCATTCCCCCCTTTCCACCCCACCCTAAATATGGAAGGGTCCTTTGAAGCAGATTTCATCAAGTCATTATCAAAATGGTGATGCCTCCTATGAAAGCATTGACAAATATCTAGTTTAAAGGTCACCTTCATTTGAAAAACTCTAGTTTGTGAACTGTACTTTATAGCGCGTGACTGCAAATATGAAGCAGAAAATGACAGTCTTCTATCAGACAAACTCTGGCTGTTGCAATGTGATAATGTCTTATATTAGGCACGATTATGCCTGGCTGTTTAAAATTATCATTTGGGTTGTTTCGAGGCTAGAAGTGAAATTGGATTGTGCACTTTTGTCAAGGTCAACGGCTTGGCCGAACGCAATTACATACATACAGTTGCAATAGTCATAAAATGTGATGAGGCACCCAAAACCAGTTTTTCTACATTACAGTGAGATTTATTTGGTTTTGATTTATTGCATAAACAGTACATGACTAGAGAATCTTTTCAAAAGTCACATTTCGCTATTTACAAGGCGCTTCATTCCTCGAAACACAATAAATATGGCGGGAAAAGTTTTCAGTCAGCCTTAGTAGGGCTGGGACGATTCACCTATCTCCCGATTTGATACTCTCCCGATACTTGGATGCCGATTCGATATGTTTTATGATTTTTAAGTATTGCGATTCTACAAGTATTGCGATTCGATATTACAATTTATTGGGGTTTTTGTAAACTTTTTTAACACTAGACCATGGGAAAATGTTAAATCATACACTTCTAGGCACTTTTTATTTGGAAAATATCTAAATCGATGTTTGATTTTCAGCATGTATTTAGTCAGAGATGTCCTGAAGTCAAATATATCAGTCATTGTCAGGTATTTTTTTAATTTTTTTCTAGCAATCCAAAAATCAAAGATTAAAGGCATTTTCCTCACAAATTAGTGGTATTTTGTTTTTAATTTATAAGGGACATGTCATGTTTGATACTTCTGGTGAATACAGAAGCAGCATGCAGCTTTAGCCGGGATGTCTAGCTCTGCTTTTCCTGGCAATGTGTGAAACCCAAAGTGTTTCCATACTTTACTGTAAGTGTAGTGTTTACCACCTTGGATTCAAAATGTGAGGGTGCAGGTCGTATCCATGCAGACCCTCTGCTGTTTTCTACTTTTTCGTTTCGGCTCGCTGTGGCCGACTGCTGTTTGTTTTGGTTGACGGATACGGAACAGATATGACGTCATGTTACTCAGAGTACAACAATAAAAGCGGTAACTTCCTTCTACCTTCGCATAGACTCAAATGAAGCAAATATATCGATTCTGGCATTAAAAGATCAATTTCAAAATCGTTAAAAAAAAATTGTGATTCATAGGTGAATTGATTTTGTTTTCCCACCCCTAAGCCTTAGTCACTTTGCTGAACGAAAACTTATAGAATTATTATTTTTTCACATGACAATGCTGACATGTGACCATGTGTTATGGCGTTCGCATGTTGAACTCTCAACGACACACTGACATTTTTTCAAGGTAGCTCTCCTTATGAAGTGCCATTGTGATGAAAAGGACATAATTTAGAGTGCTTTTGAAGCCTCTTTTTTAGCTTAATTTACAAAGCATTTTGATACTCATATTCTGCACCCGGAGACGTGTTATTTATCAAACACGCTCACCGGCCGGGAAGTTCAGTTTACTTGTCATAAATTCCCCGCCTTTAAAAAAGAAAAACAGTTGCAGATTTGGACAGGTATATTAAAAGTAAGGTGTTGTGTTGGAGAAGAGAACATTTAATTAACCTGTATGTATTCTATAGAAATATCAATGACAACAAACAAAGAATGGGGAAGCTGTAAACAAGGGTTCAGGGAAGAATAAGACAGTACTGTACCTGACTATTTCATAACTTCAAAGAAAGAAAGGATGAAGAGCCGTGGCTGGTCGGTAACTTGAATCAAATTTGACGTTCACTGAGCTGCTGACGCACTCGCAGCAATCTAGTCGCATCTAAGATTGGCAACAGAGGCAATAACTTTTCTTATGTGTTTTACTTTTATCTCATTCAGTCTCTTTCACTTCCTTAGAGTTTCATTTAGTCATTCACATTGTATTGGATTTTTTAAGGCTTTCTCTATTCAAATGTTATAAATATTCTGTGGAGATTTGTGCTGCACTTTCATATAAATATGGCCCTTTGTTTAAACAAAAACTAAGAAAATATTTCAGTTAAACTGATACTGTCCTTATGGCATATGTATGACAGAGCACAAGCTCCATTTTTTAAAAAAATAACGAGAATTATCCTTCAGCTCTGTTTGGAGAGAGAGAACAGTAGACTTGCTGTTGTTTTGTTCTCAGTATTTTGGTAATGAAGCTCACTTAAGGTTGGTTGGTTCGTCTTCGACCTCTCAGAGGAGCTCCATCCTTAACTCTGCCTTACATTGCTTCCTCACCAAGTTAATAATTGGCCATCACAACCTTTTTGTTTATTTATGAATCGCTGTTTTTCTAGTGTGCTTTCAGTAGTCTGTACTTCACTGTAGTGGCGAATATAGTTTGCTTCGCTTCCTGGTGTCAGTGGAGCTGCAGCGTCTCTGTTCTCTACAGGGCAGCAAATGAAAAACGTGTGTGTTCCAGTGACGTTGCAAACAAGCCAAGCCATGAATTTAGAACAGGATATTGGCTAGAGGGGAGCTGTTTGGAAAGTAATTACATCAAAGGCTGTTGTGGGAATATTTGCCACACAAAAATTGCTGCTGATGATAAGCAAGGCCCCACAAGGCAGTAATTAGGGACTCCTGCCTTATGGCCAGTGCATTGTGGCTCCTTCTCATGCTAAATAATTCTTCTTACATTTATGAACTTGCCAATGTATAGGAGCTACGCTGAGTGCTGAAATCTGTCCGTGCGTTATTGCCTGTCTTAATGACTGCATCTTCCTCTGGAAAAACAAGTTTATGTATGTTGTGAGTTTCCATCACAAGATAATTTTGTGTTGAAAGCGCATTTTTTATCTCGCACACCTCATCTCTGAGCAAAATTGTAGTGTTTTGCATGGCAACTATCTTGGGAGATTCCTGGATGCAAACTCCTCACATTATCTTTCTGTAGTCTAGGAGTGAGCTGAGTGATGTGATGATGTATCCTCGTCTTCTATGATGCTGTTAGGATTGGGACTGATATATTTGACTTCAGGACATCTCTGACTACATACATGCCGAAAATCAAACTTTTTTTTTGTATTAATTTAGATATTTTCCGCAATAAATCGCAATATCAAATCGCCACCCGAGTATCGTGATAGTATCGAATCGGGTGATAGGTGAATCGTCCCAGCCCTAGGTGCTGTAGAGCCAAATCAGCTGCTTCATATGACCTCTTTCTGTACCTGTCCTGACTGTGTTTAGCCTTTTTAATGGTTGATGAGTGTGTGTGTGTCTGTTTCTCTGTGCATGAGCTTTTCCTGCACAATATTCAGCTACTCCCCCCTAAGCCTATAGAGCCTGTCTGAGGGTGTTGACCTACATAGTCACCGTCGAGTCATGGATGGGTTTTGACAGCCTTACATAGTTTTGGTTGGCAATAAATGGTAGCTTATCCTGGTTGGCCATCAATGTGGCTGCTCTGTGTAGGAGGTTTGGTCAAGTCTGTTTTCACAGATTACAATGATTTTGTCTCATTAAATTTGTCAGAGAAGCAGACTGAAATGCCATCATCTCCGTTTCCACCATCCTGTGTTTGCCCACGCACATCATTCATGTCATTTTGTGCTGAGACAGCACACAGTTGGCAGTGAGTGATGACAATCAAGAAATTTAGCTAAGACAAGTACCCATTCATTTCGTGTAGTATGCAAGTTTTATTTATTTATTTTTATACTGCAACAGAAAAATATGAATGAATGCTGTCATATTTGTATGAATATTGCAACGGTTTGCAATCCCACTGCACCACTGCGGGCTTCAGTAATGGCCAATCTCCTGTTCTCCGAGGAGAAAACTGTTGTTGTGTGGGAGGTACAAAGTCCCATAGCAGAAATTCTCTATGCAGCACCCAAAATATAAACGAGCAGCACCCCAAATATGTTACACAGGAAGATGATGTCCCTTTTTATGTTTAATTGATGTTTTAGGCAACATTGAAATTCTTGTCACCATGAGTTTATGATTTAGTAATGCACACAAGACAATGCTAGTGGTGCCTTCAAATGAAACTTGTGTGCTCATGTTTACAACATGGGAAGTCGTGTAAACAATTTGCTTGGCGTCGTGAGAACACCCCTGCTAAGTAACGGCAATATTAACATTACTGTTGGTCTCGAAGCCACAGAGGCTAACAATTTAGAAAGCTAGTAAGCGGGTAACATAATGCAGGAAATGCAAAGGTATAATGACAGAGGAAAAAGATTAGGCAGTTGGGAATATCAACATTTTCCTTAGACATATTACAAAATTACCAAGAAAAACAATATGATTAAAATTACAATATATTCTCATGCCTCAACAAACACGTCACAACTCATGAACTCTGACATTTCAGAAACGTTTCACTTACAATGTCGTGAATACCACAAGAGGGGGGCGTTCATATGGACTCTTCTCGGGAACACGGTAAACACAACCCCATTTAAAGGCACCATATCTTTGCACTTTGGCTAAATCTACACCAACTTGCAGTAAAATATCTACATTTTTGTTTACCAAAGTGACAAAATAAGATGTCATTTCATTGTTCATTTGGGTACATTTACATGTGCAGAATAATACCAGTGTTGCATATGCTGTGAGAAAAGAATTTCAATCTGTTCAAGGCATTTATAGTACATGATTTCATAAATGGACAGGCCTCCATAATAATCCCATTTGCACAACATAAAATATGATTTTGATTATCCAGAGAAAAGCGTGTCTGGAGTTTTGCTCCAGGAAAAAGAAAAGTGCTGTGAGATATTTTAGGGGGCTCAGTGTGCATTGATCCTTATATAATCTGAGTGAGAGTGATTTGAGTGTATAAACTTGAAATCTGCATGGAATAGCCAAACAGTTTGATGTGCAGAAAAGCACAGGAGGTCATGGACTTATTCTACCAGAACTTGTTGAGGAGTTGGAAGATTTAATTGAGGCTGCTACACGGTGTGAGTCGTGATTGGGAAACGTGAAGCACAACCCTCAAATGAATGCAGATGACGTGCACGTATCATTGCTGCTTTAACCAATTGAAAGGTACGACCCCCGAATACCTCTTCCAGGAAGTTGTGAAGGACTGATTAACAGTATTCTGAAGAAGACACCTGAGGCTCTGTGTGAAACAAAATTAGCAACCATATCTGTGAAAAAAATCTAGTATGAGATCTGCTTTAGAAGGAAGGCAAGATTCATTCTTGTGATCACACGATATTAATCAGGACAGTGATAGAATTTATTCAGTCAAATTGGCAAATCTCTCCATTTATGCAGCAAAAACACAATAATACATTTACACAAATTGAAAACATTTGTCCTTTTGTATTATTTGAAAACTGTTGGTAAGAATCAGGGGATAGATATAAGGCAACGAAGACTGTTTGATGTGTGTGAAAATTGATATCAAAGTGAAGTGGTTTATGTGATGTTAGAGAGGTCGGTTTGTGCCTACCTCAATTTAAGCCTCAAATTTGTATTTGCGGCTTTCAAGCCAAAATTGGTACCCAAAGCTCCACTGTGTTGCCTCATCTGCATAAACCAAACCTCAGCTGCAAACTCTACCCAGTGTCAGCGGTGTCCACACCCACTGACAAATGATGATGTCATCTCATTTAGGTGGCCTTTATGGCACTACAACCCATGAGGTTCTCAAATCTTTCACTATCTGCATATATTGCTGATTAGAATGATAACACTTTAATCTAATTAATTTATCTCCTACAGTGGCGTTGCACTTTGCACCTGTACCTCCAACGGCTTTTGCTTGCACAAAAATAGCGCCCATTATGTCCGCCTATGGTAGGAGCCTGTGTTATCTTTAGTTATTAGTTACAACAACACTTTTTATTTGTAGATTGGGAGTTTGATTTTTATCTGTAGATTATGATTAAGATATACGGATGGTAAAAGGGCTCTTAAGGCTTGTACTTCTCATTGCTTCTCCAACTTTTTAACATGATGAATTTCGAACAAACTATTCTGAGCTACACCTAAATAAGAAGTCTCAACAATATAGAGTGTATACCTTTTCTTATTCAGGGTCTATATAGGATTTTATACTGCTACGTGTCTTTTAGATATAGACCTATCAGGATTTTGGCAAGACTGTGCAACATGTGATCCTCATAATATTTGTCCCACTACTCCATCTGCATGCAAATGGGGTTATTTTGTCTTTCTGTGTTGTTGTGGCACTAAGGTTTTAATTAAATAATAGTTTACTGAGTGGGGAACCTGACATTTACATGTAATATGTAAAGATGGGTGACTTTCCAATCATAGAATGTTGTTGTTTGATTAAACATTGTTGTACAGGTTTTTTATTGCTTGTCTCCAGTATTTTATCTTGGGCTGCAACTAACGGTTATTTTCATGTTCTCGATTAATCTGTTGATTGTTTTCTCGATTAATCGATTAGTTGTTTGGTCTATAAAATGTCAGAGGGTGAAAACTGTTGATTAACGTTTCCCAAAGCCCTAGATGACGTCCTCAAATGGACATCCACACCTCAAAGATATTGACCAAGACTCTTGCTTTCTACTAGTCTCTTGTTGTCATTGAACTGAGCCAAAAGAGAAATTAAAACATGGTTTAAATGATACATACAGACTTTAATGTTGTAGGAAATATGTGCATGTCGGACATATCGTACTGTGTCTGTGAATAACAGACTAGCAAAGTTGAAAATTGCATTTGATTTTTATAAAATGGTTTGTTCATTTGTATGAAAATAGAAATAATGAAAGATTATATGAGACCCATTGTGTTGGCACTTTTTCAAGTAAATTTTAATTTCACAGTTGGTGAGCATAGGGATAATAGCAACAGAGATATGCATTACAGTTCTATTTTGATGTGAAATAAATAAATTAAAATGTGCTTGATTATTTAACAAAAAGCTGTTATATTATTATTTTGTGTATTATTATGCGTGTTTACAAGATTTGTGTGTGTGTGTGTGTGTGTGTGTGTGCTCATGTGTACCAGAATAAAACTCGCGTATATGTGGGAGTAAAATTTGGATCTGTGTACAGAAGCAGATGTTTTCTCAGGGGGTGTGTGGCGCGCTCAGCAGTGTTTGGAAAAGGATGCACGCTGTGCTCACTGTAATTGGTGCATGTGTTAAATTCAATCCTTGCTGAGGTCCCTTGTGCTGTTTGTTATCCTGCGTCCCCACCTCCTTCCCAGTGGATTGGAATCCAGGTCGTTGCACTTCAGACATAGTAGCTTGCCTATAGTGACTGAAGGGAATATGTGGAGACAGATTACACTCAAAGACACTGATTTTACCAAAGCAGTCGCTCACCATCTATCTCTTCTGTGCATGTTGATCACATTGGTGTCTGATTCTGGATCCCATGAGTTAAGTCATAGACATGATCTAGAGACGATTTCATGACTGTTTTTCTATAACAAGCTACACATTTATCTCACTACCTCTGTCTTCGACCTTCACAGTTGACTTCTACTCTAGTTTGGTGACTTGAAAATAATTGCCCCGAGAATGCATTAAGGCTGTTTACCTTGCACATTACTATGGGCTAATGCATCAAGGGATCAAACTTCACATTGATGTGTGGAGAAATGCTACTTACAAGGAAATGTCCTCTGGTAAAAACTGTTGGCTATTTTTGGGGCCCATAAAAGAACTGCAGTGTGCAACATCTGCTGTGTCACAACAGATGACGCTGGATAGACAATGTCACACTTGTATAGGTGAATTTCAAGGTGAGACTATGAACATTTTAGCATTTAACTGGCAGATCGGAAAGGAGAATGTTAGAGAAAACTGTTACAAAAAAAGTGTTTTCAGGCCAACTTACTTACATTAGCTTGGTAATTAAAATTAAAATTACTAAACATGCTGCACAGATTTCACAAATATAATTACTTTGACAGAAACGTATCCATACTGTATTTGCATTTATTACACAGCTTTGTTGAATACTCAATTCTGATTGGTCAATCACGGCGTTCTACGGTCTGTTAGATCGTTGCTATGGGCGCAATTCTGGTCGGACTCTGGAGGACCGATTTTGTGTCAAATTATTGATTTCATAAGTAAGCAGCCGTGTAATAAGCGGAGTAATGTACGGTACAGCAAGCCGGTCATTGTTGTGAAATAAACGCCATTGCCCTTCGGGGTTTATTTCACAACAATGACCGGCTCGCTGTACATTATCCCTTACGTATTGGGGTCAGGGAGAGTTTGTTTTTATGAAATACTACTACTAGGGCTGTCAAAGTTAATGCGATGATAACGCAAATTTGTTTTAACGCCACTAATTTCTTTAATTTCTGTTATTTCTTTATAGCAGACTGATGTTATGTAAAACAGACCGTTGCTATGGCCGCAGTTCTGATGTCGGATTCTGGCGGACCGTTTTTGTGTCAAAATTATTGATTTCTTAAGTAAGTAGCCGTGTAATAAGCGGGATAATGTACAGTTAACGGGTCATTGTTGTGAAATAAACCCATTCAGGGGGATGCAAGACCCATCTGCTTCTCGTCAGGCCCTTTCGGGATTTATTTCACAACAATGATCAGCTCGCCGTACATTATCCCTTACTTGTCTTTTCACCAAGCATTTGAAAAAAGCCAAGGGGCACTGTGGCCTCCAATGTGGAAATTGTGTGTTCAAATATCAGGACCATTTTGTGCATTAATTTCCTCCTGCAATTCAAAGACCTGCATGCTAGGTGAACTGAAGACTGTAAATGGCCTTTAGACATGGAAATGAGAGCTTGTTTTCGATGTGTTGGTCCTGCAGTAAAGGTGAAGTATAGGTGATCTATCCGGGATGGATGGATTGTTCTGGCAGTTGTGTTTTCAGAATTTTGCTATTGTTGATAATGCGAGTAAGCTGCTGACCTTAACGCAAACACTGGAAAACCATCCAGTACGAACCTCTCAGTAATGAGATTGTTATCAGTGACAATAAATATATACACATAAACAGGCGGACAACGAGCAGATGTACAGTAGATAAAGGCCTTGCAGTTGCTTTACAAAGCACATTATTGTGTTGGCTGCAGAGCTTCAAATGAATATGGAGATGGCAATGTAATGGCAAACAAAGACATTTGGATAAAGAATGCGGCCATAGTGTGAATATAAAAGAAACAAAGCATATCATAATATGCTGTAGAGCATAACAGACAAAATCAGCCATTCTATCTGTAAATGCACAGCAATAGGATCTCATATAATACTCCCTTTTATGTTCAGATCCAAAAACTCACATTTACACATCAATAGCTGGATTGTGAATATACCACACTAAATGGCAAATTAATGTGAGTGAAACATTTTTCTTGGAAAAAAGGATGAAACGATGAACGCCAGAACTGTCATATACTGTGCAACATGAGCCAGACAATGGCGGTTTCCTCTTATGGATTTGCCAGCGCTAATGATCGGCGGCGAGAAATCTTTCATAACAGCTACTGATATTCCACAGGAGATTTATAATATAATGCCCATATTCCCTATGTTTTTCATTGAGGCTCTGGCAGCTGGCTGGTCATGATGCTCCCTCTGTGCTTGTCAGATTACAGGCAGCCTAGACCCTGAAACCAGGAGACTATTTTTAGATGGCTAATAAGAATTCATTTAAGGCGGCGCCTTCAGTTGAAACAATATGTTCAGTGAACAACACTGTCAAGGCAGAAAAATGGGGAGAAAAGTGAGCAAAATGATTAATTACCACCGCGTCTTTGTTGACTATATAAATAATACAAGAATAATAAAAAAAGGGGGCCTGGTTCATCTTTTACTCATAACCACATGTGAAACATTAATAGCTTTCTGTGGTTTTCAATCATGTCACACTTGAGCTACAGCAACTGTAAGTGTCTATTGTATCAAATAAATATTTCAAGCTTCGACATGATAAGGCCCTCTTCCTCTGTGTCGCCTCTCCAAGGCAGCTCTTTGATACCAGATTCCTCTTTGCTCAGAGACGTCATGATCTGTCTCTGACCCAAAAGCACCATCTAGATGCACTGCAGTTTCACACGCTGCGGCCGGCTGTCATATGTAGTCCAATAAAACACATCTGAGGCATGCAATATTTATCGCACTATCCACAAAGGCGCTTCCACAGACACAACTGTTGCAAACTGCTCTCCCGCTTTCACAATACACCGACACCATTTATAACAGACCTCGCTATACACGGGTGAAGAAGTTTTTCTTTCTTTAGCCGATTGAATTTGCACTCTTACATCTAACCATATTGAAAATTTCACGAGGTAGAAAGCAACATTTTCATGATAGACATGGTTGCTTTATAGAGCATAGCTCCAATGAAAAAGACTTGTAAAGAGGCAATAGCACAATGCACTATACATTTGCATATTTATTTTGCTTTCAAATTAGAGATGCAAAAAAACAATTCCGATAACTAACTTTGGATATCTGCCGACACCGATATAATTCTGATATCGGAGCTCTTTTTGCATAAAATTTGCATTGCAATTTTTCATTAAATTGAAATGTATCCCAAAGTGATTTATTTGAACTGTAGGTTAAGTAGGCTTCACATACAAACAGGTGTAGGAGTGCAAATTGCTATGGCAACTCCTTTAATGTTTTGTTAAACTTGAACAAATCAAGTGCACAGCAATAAGCAACTGCCAGTAGATTTCTATACATGAGTTCAAAAGTAATAAAATAATTTCAAAGAGGAGTGCAATGGCAAATTGACAACTCCTTCATAAGGTTTTCAAAGTGAATATTTGAAATGAAAGTGCAAGAACTGTGTAGAGAAATAAATATCTACACTATCAAAAAAAACAAAACATCAGATAAGTTAAAAACATTGTGCGTGACCACTACTCAAATTTTCATTTTTACAAAATAATGTGTGTTGTGACCAGATGTTTTTATAGACACAATTTCATTTTTGATCAAGTATGGTAATAAAAGGGTCTGAGAGGTCTGTTCATGTTGGATGTTGAATAGGGGAAGTGGTGAGAGGTTGCTATGGTTACCATGCAGAGTTATAAATCAGCTGGAATAGCGGTGTATATACATCAAGCCAAATGTATATATGGATCAGTATGTGGATCTGTATTCTCAGTCCGATATCCGATACATGAATTACGTCATATCGGAACCTGATACTGATATTGGATCAGATCGGCCCAAACTCTATTTAAAATAAGACTCTTTATGCTTAAAAGCCTAAATGTCCCACTATAACTGTAATAACTGTTGTTTAATTTGTAGATTCTTACCCCCTTTACATACAGTTTAGTGTGTGACTACACAAAGAAACCAGAATCAGCAAAAAGGATGACTCACATGAAATTTTAAGTGGCATCACTGCCTTAATATTGCATTGAGATTGGGTTATCATTTTTTCATGAAACTCCCTATTGAGAATTCAAGCATTTTCTCTTTGAGGTAGGAATGGTACCAGATGGTGCTACTGTAGCATTCAGTTCCCTTCCCATTGTAACTGAAAGTTATGAGAGCAGCAGTGTGTTTTTAAAATGACCATACAAGCTCATGATAGTCAACTGTAAAACAGCCGGTGGGAAGTCGTGTTTAAAGCAGGAAACATTTGTTCTTTTCATATGGCTCATCTACTGCAGCGTTCAAGTGGCACAGAGAGCCCAGCACAATAAACATGTTTTTTGGAGGCTGGACCACAATACTAAGTCAGGGAGCCATTCTCCCTCGAAAAGTCTGTTAACATGTCCTTGTATGGGAATACTCGGATAAATTAGGGCTGCCCCCTCCAGTCCACTAATCGGTTGTTTTGGTCTTTGTCGACTAAGATTTCTTTAGTCTATTAATGTTTTTCTAATGCTTTTCTTCATGCTGAATGACTTGTTTTCAAGAAACTTATGAGCACATCTCTGGTAAACTCAAGATTTAAGATGATTCTTTTGTGTGATTCTTTTTTGGAGAAACTCAGTTTCACAGATCTGTCGATTGTATCAACTAATCGGTTAGTCGACAGAATCGCTTGAGTGTTAGTCGACTCAGAATTTCTTTGGTCAAGGACAGCCCTAGAATTAAATATGTCTTCTTCATTTTGACTTTGTTACATTATTGTTGTAAAAAAAGGGTCCTCTCATATGTAACAACAAAATATGTTGTTTGTCCAAAATGACCGATATGACAATTTTTCTTATATGGCACCTATATTACTAGGACAAAGATAAGTTAGCAGTACTGTTTAAAGGTCCCATATCATGCTCATTTTCAGGTTCATACTTGTATTTTGTGTTTCTACTAGAACATGTTTACATGCTGTAATGTTAAAAAAAAACTTTATTTTCCTCATACTATCAGCCTGAATATGCCTGTATTTACCCTCTGTCTGAAACGCTCTGTTTTCGGAATTTTGACGGAATTGCAACAGAATTGCGTTGCTAGGCAACAGCTTGGGTCCATGTATACTTCCTGTCAGCTGATGTCATTAGCATACACTGTAACCAGGAATAAACTGGGACACATTTAGAATGTTTACGTTTAAAATTGTGTCAAGGGTCTAAATATTGTATATTCATGACATCACGAATGGGCAGCTTGTTTCAAATGCAGAGTTTCTGAATACTGGCTGTGTGTATTTCCCTGTGGATTGAGTGTTTCGATACTTTCACAGTATTTATATAGGACCTGCTTTATAATAAAAAAACATGAAATCTCACTTTTTTTATAATATGGGACCTTTTAAAGGCCCATTTTCATAATCAGCTTCTTACTATGAGTGATGGGGTCCTACATGAACACAATGTTTTCTGCAAACAGTTTTCGATGGTTCACATAACACATTTCAGTATTTCTGTTTTTCTCTGGTCTTTCCTCACTGGTTTGAAGAGGGCGGGGCTCTGTTGGGAAAATTATAAATAATTTAGGATATTTTTTCCCCCCAACTTTAACTTTGGGTGTGGCTTTATTTGCTAATATTTATTATTCTAGAGAAATACTTGTGATTTGAACCAAATTTTCAGATTTTTGAAGGCAAACAAAACTACATCCTTAGTTAAGATTCGGAGAAGATCAGCTTCACGGTTAACAGAAACCAATGTTGACAGCACTGTTGAAACAATTAATGTTTGCCTGTTTTTATAGTGTTGAAGTTCACAGAGTTGTCACTGTTGGTTATTTTAATATCAAAGGTGACAAGGGCTGAGGTGTCAGCAGCTGTTAAGTTGCGAGTTTAAAGCTTGTCATCATGTCAGTCTAATTGTCATGTGCAGATCGAACAGCGAGTGCCATTGGTAGCAACGGGACACCGAGACACTGAAAAGAAGAAAATTAATTAATTGAGTGAGGGAGATACAGTAGATGGTGTGTATATATACAGAGCCAGGTCACTGCCACCGTTAATGGCTGTCCATTATTTTAGTTACCATGGCAGTAGAAGACATCTCAGTAAGTGTTGACCTTTGAAGCTTCAGTGATGATGGCTGCTTTAATTGACTTAAGATACAATAACACAAAAGCACAATAGGAACAATAGCGAATATGATGCTTGAATCAAGTCTGAGGCAATTATAGTATCTATTAGGACCAGAATACTACCTGCACTGTAGAATTACAGCTCCCTCATAAAAAAAGGCTTTATTTGAGACATTTTGGGCATCTTAAAGTTTTGCTTGGTGAAAAAAAATAGCCAATAGAATTTTTTTCACAAAGGGGCTTAACTTCAACTGTAGATATATCTTTCTATTATTTGTGGGCAACACCTACTGTGCTGGCTGTTGTAGATGTGACCACAGCTAAATATGCCCCTATGATCCTATATATGGCAATTATTTTATTATGTAGGTCACATAATCCACTTTCCATGATCCACTTTCAATTATAGTAAATTACATGTTCTGTGTTGCTGTTAGATTGTACTAGACAGCAGCGCTCTCTGTAGCCTGAGATATAGGTAGCTGCAAAGTGATAAAGGCTAATCAGTGAGACTCTTATCAGCGCCAATCATGTAGTAGTAGTAAGGGCTGTCAATCCATTGAAATATTTAATTGCGATTAATTGCAAATTAATTGCACATTTTTTATCTGTCCAAAAGGGAGTTTTGTCAAGTATTTAATCCTCTTATCGACATGGGAGTGGGCAAAAATACTTGCTTTATGCAAATGTATGTATGTGTATATATATATATATATATATATATATATATATTATTGGAAATCAATTAACAACAAAATAATGATAAAATATTGTCCAGAAATCCTCACAGGTACTGCATTTAGCATACAAAATATGCTCAAATCATGACATCGCAAACTCAAGCCCAACAGGCACCAACACCTGTCAGTGTGTCAGTGTGCTGACTTGACTATGACTTGCCCCAAACTGCATGTGATTATCACAAAGTGGGCATGTCTGTAAAGGGGAGACTTGTAGGTACCCATAGAACCTATTGTCATTCACATATCTTGAGGTCAGAGGTCAAGGCACCCCTTTGAAAATGGCCCTGACAGTTTTTTCTCACCAAAATGTAGCGCAAATTTAGTGCGTTATTTAGCCTCCTTCAGGACAAGCTAGTATGACATGGTTGGTACCAACGGATTCTTTAGATTTTCTAGTTTCATATGATGCCAGTATCTTCACTCTAGCTTTAAAACTGTGACAGCCCTTGTAGTAATATTTCATAAAAAAACAACTCTCCCTGACCCCAAGTACTCTGTTTTTAAATGATTTTATATTGTAAGCATGTGAAAGATCAGTTTTTTGGTATGGCTATGGAGGTGGAATAATAAGCCATGCAAATTGACATCACTATAATATATGCATGATTAAAAACAATAACATTTACAACAATATAATGTGATTAGTTTCACTCAAAGCTTTTGTTGTTATTGTAATGACAATCTGGTATGCTGAGGTTGAGTGCTAAAGCAGTTGGCATATATCATAAATAAGTAGCAGCAACAGAAAACAAAATGGCAAAGATACTATAATAGTTAGTTACCACATCTCAGAAGAATGGCTTCAGTGCATTATGGTAATTCACTAATGAGATCAGATCTAAAATGATTAGAACACAGCTGTCGTGAATTATTTTCATCTGCCTTCCTGCTTTTTTTTGGGGGGAAAAAAAAAAATACAAGATGTGGCACGGTGCCACAACTTCACCTTGAAGTGCTTTAACACCAGTTGGATGGCTAGCTGTCATGCTTGGAACCAGCCTTCAGGAAATGTAGCTGTGGAGAAAAAAATATCTATGAGGGGTTGTGAGCAAGAGAGCGGTTGCCATGGTGACGCAGTGGCAGACGGGCCGGGAGGTGCTGAATGTTGGTTTCTATGGGCCACAGGACGTCAGACGGGGTGTGGAGGAGCCGGGGCTGTAATGAGCGTTTGTGAGGTGTGTTGATGGTGCCTCGGTGCTGCACCCAGGACTGGGAATTTACAGAACCGCCGTCCCTTTAAATCCCTTATATTCGAAACGCGGGCCAGGATTGCATTCACTGCGTGCAGATTTTACAGGCTGCTCTTCATATGCAGATGAGTGTATTTAATTGTTGCGGCGCCTAATTCCTAATGTATGAGAGGAAAGAGGAAATGCATTCGAAGATGTGTATTCAAATGAAATATTCAAGGCTTCTAATGAAATATTCTGTCAGTTTGGAGTTTCTATGGGCGACTCTGCCAGTGGAGCTTGCTTTTAAGAAGAGAGGCACGCTGCTTTAATGAGCCTCTGGGCAGCCTCAGCTAGCCTTTTAAACTCTGCCTGTTTGTTTAGTGGCCTTTATTCTTTGTCTGCCGTGGACTTTTCATTGCAGGATGATGGACCAGACATTGCATTAATAGCTTGTTGAAATCCTTTTGCACCCCATTTCTGTCTCGACAACACGCAGGATGAACATCCGACATTTTTGAAGTCAGCTTCCACGTCTTGATGTGTATTTCTGATATGCTCAATCACGGGGATAATCACGTCCTGTGGGCATAGAATATATTGTATTTTATCTTTGAAACATATTTTCAATTAACAGGGAGATGGAAATTGATACCCCATCAAATTTGATAAAAAAAAAATGGGCCATGATATTCTTACAGTGTTTTCTTTTTTTTTTATATGTTACTAATGGGCATATCCAGATTGCTTAATTAGAGACACACTGGATATGTTAATTAGGCCAAGAGGAAAGGAGCTGGAGTGTTAAATTACTTCCCAATGCAGTGGCTCATCCACTAAAAACAAGAGGCATTTTAAAGGTTTGAAATGTAATCACAAGGGTACAAAGAGAATTTAAATAACAGTGGCCTTGATTGTGTCCTGAGGTGAAACTGCAGAGAGGAAGAGCAGTTTTTTTTACTCTAGGGAGATGCTTATCAATGTTGGCTATAAAACATTTCCTGTTAAGCTTTTAAAATACTTTTTAGTAGGCGTACTAACGAAGCAACTGAACTTTTGATTATGCAATGCAATCAAAACTCTTTATTAAAAAAAATGACCTGATACTACATTCCCCTCTGAACAATTACATGCAGTAAATCAGCACCTAATCACCAATTTACTTGCTTTCACTCTGAGGAGAGTTGTTTTATTTTGTAGGGTCATTGTTGAATTATGAAGACTTTTTTTCTGGACACTGCTTGTGGCAGGGAGGCTGCAAGTCCCTCCAGCTTTGTCCTTGTGAAAAACAAAGACTTTCATGTTGCATTCATAGCCACTAAATACTCAATTTAAGTTTTAAAAATATGAGTGCAGATTCTGCATTGGAGCTGAGAATAATATACAATTGTACGTAAATTACCTATAATTTCACATCCTCTTTCAATTTTAGTTCTGATTTTATCAATCTAGCAGGACTTGCTTGCAAGCTGGTCTTGTTGCTTACAATGTAGCTTTTTAAAAATAGAATTTTTTTTTATATTTTAGTCTTGAATTACTAGAGACAGGAATCACACATCTGACGAATGAACAGTCCCATATGAGATGTGTGCTGGTATGGGGTAGAAAGAGCTAAAGACAGGTGAGACAGCAACTTCTACAGTCCTGTGTGTTTGTTTCTATCTGGAGCTCGATGCCAGTGGCTACTGACAGTCTGTATTAAAGATTTGTGTTGCTGCATCATGTCACACTGAACCACAAGAGTTTATATTGTACACACAGATTCAAGTCTTGGAATTTAAGACAGTTTTGAAATGTTGTTAGTGACCTTTACTGTTACTGACAGTAAAAATGATAATTTCATAAATAACAGATAGTACATTTAGTAAAAAGTCAAGCTTTGTCAACAAAGCACGGGGAAGCTCTGATAACAACACACACAGAAGGAGAGCGACTTCATTCTCTACTCAGGTAGACATTACTCCTCTACATCTTTACATAACAAATAGTTGTTTGCTATATTAATGCTCTGATAATCAAATTTAGCACCTTTAATATCACATACTCTTATTTTTATCCTTAAAAGAGCACTTCACCGAATTGAGGCTAAGCAATATAAAAGTAAAATGTCCCTTTATTTTTTTTATGTCAGATTTTTTAAGTAACTAATCAAGTGCATATTAACCTGTATTTATTATAGTAATCATTGTAATAATGTTATTGTAGGCTGTTACCATCACAAATACAATTTTCTCATAATGTAGTTAAAGCTGCAGTGGGTAGAAATGGAGCAAATATGATTTAAAAAATATATTTTTATAAACGGTCACTATATCCGGACAGTAGTGCATGAGACAGGTAATCTGAAAAAAAATCATGGTCCTCTGTGTCCTCCGATGTCCTCTGGTGCTCCTAATGACATCTGCAAAATTTTGTTGAGATCAGTTGAGGAAATATCAAGCACCACCCACCAGCAGTGCACAACCAATAGGAACGCTCTCTCTGAAATGACCTGTGATTGGCCAAAGTCTCCCTTCACGGGCTAGATTTTTTAAAGCCTGAAAACAGAGCCATAAGGAGTCTAGGACTTCTAGAAGTCTAGAAGTCTAGTTTTCTCTCAGATCACTTGAATTACAATATGCTGAAAGGAGAGGAGGTTACATCAACCAAATGATCTATAGTTAACAGTACCATGGGCAATCGAGGTGTATGGTACTCAGAAACATCTGATCACTGTATGGTTTAAATTCTGGAATAAATATCCATGATCCCGAGTTTTGAGGAGACCGTTGATGAAGTTGGGGCACCTACAAAATACACAGATGAATGGAAAAACATCTTGACTCCTCTCAGTTTAGCTGTCACTATACTCCATGTTTGAGAACGCTGTGCTCAAAGTTCTCTGGCCTAATTATTCTAAGCTTGCTTGAAAAAAACAACAACAAATAACTATATAATTCAACAGTAATCTGTTATGTGGTTTCTTTCATGTTCATTTGTTTGGAGTGTAAACATGTTTGCATCTGTAATACAATATTGTTTCTATGGCGCAACATAGAACCTAATTAATCACCGCAGAAAAGAACCAAATTCTATTTATAATGCACTGTAATTAGTTTGCATGCATAGAATGAAATTAGGGATACTTTCATTGGGTGATTACAGATGATTTATTGGGACTATTTGAAGAATACAAATTATAACAATGACTAATGCAATGCACACCCTACTTGTAATCCTAAGAATATTAAAAGTTATCCCAGAGACAGTTGGATTTCACAACTAAGGAAAAGGGGGAAAACATTGTGGCGTTCAGTCCCATTTCCTTCAAAATAAACAAACATTGACAGTTTCAATAACTGGAATAGTTATTGTTTTGTCCAACAGAGCCGCCAGCTCAAAGTATAAAAATTACTCATCAAAGTCACTATACCATGTGTCTTGTTTTGCAGTATTGTTGTGCACTTCTTGCCAATATACAACATCACCGGGACATCAGATGTTACAATAGTTGTTTGAGAGTGACTGCACAATGTTGTCTTATTTATTTGTGGATATAGAATCTCTCCCTTGTGTTCTCCTCCGTCTTTGAGGTTTAACTGTTCCCCTCCAATATTCAAGCCATCCTTCCTCGCCGTAATAGGACCAGTGGCGTAGCAGATGGAGCTTTACAATGAAGCGTGTGTGGAAAATTAATAGTCCTGAGGTGCAGAGTGTTGCATGATGCTTTTATAAGTTAACAAATATTTAATGTGTCCTTCTGAGGAGAGAAAACGCATGAATAATGCATGCATCCAAACTAGTGTGTTATGCTAGCTGGATAGTTAAAATGTAACTGCAGTCGGTGGTTACATTGTCGAGCCTTTTCCCCTCAGACTTGTGATGAATGCATCTGTTTGGATGTGTGTGTGTGAAAATATATGAGTGTGTTAACCAGGTTATCAACTATATGCTGAATAATGTAAGCAAAGCAAAAGATGAGTCACAAACTACGTATGCGTTTGAGTGTGTGTGTCTGTGTGTATGTGCACACTGAATATGCACGTGTGCAGAGTCTACTCCGTGTGAAGACCAAATCTCTTAGATAGGCCAAGATTTAAGTGCACTTAAAGTGGAGTAACAGATGTCCTTCTATCATTATGTTACTTCTATTGACTTAAACCCTTTCTCTCCTAGTGGAGCACATGCCATCCATGTTACTTATATTAACACCAGTATTACTGTATAATTACTATACTGTACATAGTCATTTTAACCACAATAAAAATGTATTTTCTTAGAATTAGAATTCGGGATGAATTAGAATTAGAATTCTCTTAGAATTCAACATTTACATTTGTTATGAGTATTTGATTGCACACCTTTGGCTAAGGCTCATGGGAGCTGTAGTAGCTGTAGTTGAATGCAAATAAAATAATTCTTTTATCTTGGTTGAAATTATAAGTCCATATTTTACTGTCAAGCCCATTTTGCTTGAAATAAGGAAAGAAAAATGTGGCATGTTGTTTCAACTTTCCTGAAAACATTAAGAGAGAAAACCATCTAATAAACCTTGACAGCTGGAAGTGAAACAAAAGCTAAACCAAACTGGAATGAGGCTCCGGTTCTCTATTAGTCTACTGAAAAGCACTGGTGCTCACTGGCGTCAAATTAAGTCGAAATCCTGAATATGCACACATTACCTCCTCAAGTCCTGCTGGGTTATTTATGAGAGGGTCTCTCCGACTGAAGCTAGGATCTTTATCACCACAGAAGTCAAAATATAATAAATCCCAATCCCAATGTGGCAATCACCTGCCACAATCTATCTTTAAATTCTGCATCTCTGTATTCGGTTATTTCGTTATTGTAAAGTGCTTTATGCTGGGAGATGAAGTGAATCTTTATCATGCTATTTTGGATGATGACTTTTGCACGGACGGTGGCTCTGAGTGGTCAAATATGCCTCTTTTGCCTTTTGATGGATGCGGAAAAATGCAGAAATCGAAACACGTTCCACAGTCTTTAATGACGGACGAAAGTTTCGGAGCCGTTGAGTCCCCAACTTTCATCCGTCATTAAAGAATGAAGTTGGATTTATTTTTAAATGTGCGACAATTTCGGACAAAAAATACTGACTTGGTGTGCAAAGGCCTTTATTAACCTATTCTTTATAAACCATTTAACTCGTTATCCTGTTTAGCACAATACACTGTTTTTATTGAGCCATGTTTATTTATTTTTTTAGAGTTTATTGAATTTATTTTGATGCATACTAGAATTTAAAATGTCATTCCATATTCCCATATTTTAAGGCATAAGTTGCTTATACTGAACAATTTCTGATGACCATTTTACATGACTAACAATATTGACTCTGAATTCTTTTTATGGATTGTAACAGCTACTTGTTGCAGAGAGCGATTTCAGTTCTTTCCTACATTCCCTACTGTACCTCCCCATTCTTCCGCTTTGGTGGGTATCGATTTCAACTGGATTTTGCCTGAATCCTGAACTCACTCTAAGAGATGGAGCCCAGGCCGCAGTCATAAAAACTCAAGGATCCAAAAAAAGAAACATGGATATATAAATATCTCTGATAATTCACCGTGATTACTATATGTCTCAAAGTATGACACACATTCCTCTACGATATCAGGAGTGGAAGTAGTAGCGTGTTATTCCTTCCCTGACCCCCTATTCTTTCATTTTACTCAGTGCTTTGTGCATCTCAGGTGCACCTACCTCAGCATCCCAGCAGAGGAGACATACAGTAGATGCTGCATTGGAATGAAGACTTCTATTTGACATTGATGCACCTTTGTGGTATTATATGCAAATTGACCGGGATGAAGGCGGAGGCTGTTTGATGTGCAAATGATGATTTTGGGGCACTGCAAATGTGCACACCACTGCTTTTCTGTTAATTGCCTTCCCTGTGGAGTCAAGAAACTTTATTAGAGAAAGAATGAATGTGAGCCTAAAGAGAATGGGTTTCAGCTTTCACGGTTTGAACCGGCGGAGGACGTAGTGTATTCAACATCACAACACTGAATAAAATCATAGGCTATAATTGAAGAGGGTGCTCCACATTTTTATGGCAAGCAGAGCCTATAAGTCTTCCAGTGACAGAGGAATTGGCTTTCGAATAGACACAGAACTGCAAATACAACACTACAGTCCCCTTTTTGAAAGAAGAAGTAAACAGTCATAGTGAATATAGCCAGGGTTAGAAGAAATGCAACATGTCTGTGGCTGTAATCTTTATTGCACTGCTCCAATCTGTGTGACAGGATCAGATACAGGCTACCTCACTTTTATTGATCCTCTCAGTGCTCACACTAAAACTGTAATAACAGGATGTTATTACACTCTATGGTCTTATCAAGTTTCACTATGGCTTAGTATCTTATACTACGCCAAGAAAAAGGTCAGCCCAGACAGAAACTTTAGAGTAGCTGCATATCCGCGTGTAAGCTGCTGCTGCCCTCACATTTGCTGGCAGTGTCACTCTGCATTCTTTAATATTTCATAACTGCAACCTAGCATCCTATCAATGACCTGGTAAACTGAGCTAAAATGGATTAACTTTGTCAAATCTATTCGCTTTGAATTTGTGAATGACCCTTTGATCAGCTTTAGATGGCGTGTAATCAAAGACATTGAGTTTATATCATTTGAATTATGCATCACCAGTTGTAGTCAACCAGCTGTCAAACACATTGCATAGCAAAGAGGCTGACACATCCCGTGTGTGCACCAACCACAGCTTTACAGGCAACTAGCATACAGAGACTTTCTGATGCTGCATTGGAGGCAAGGGAGCGCATGACATCCAGTGCACACAAATCACAAACATGTTTTTTGACATGTGGATGAGCAGAAAGTGATGGAGCACCACTATACATTGAGAATTTTTTCTAAATCTAAAAAAAAAACATTGTCAGACTCAATGATGTTGCAGCTCAGTGGAGCTTTCAGTTATTGTTCTATATCAGAGGCATATCAAGATTTTCAAGGACATAATGTTTTTTTTTTGTTTTGTTTTAGTCTTATGACATGTACAGGGGATATTTTGACTTCACACAAGTGTAACTAATAACTAAAATTATTTTTATTAATGGCTGCATTCCATTTAGGTGTCCCAGTGCCAGGGCCCTGCATGCTGTCTCGCTGGCTTACTAGCACACCTGGATGGAGTTGGACCATCATTAGTGTTATTTGTTCTACTTTTTTCTTTTTCTGCTATAATATATCAAAATGTCAGCAGTGAAAATGCTTATTGAATTTGCTGCAGGTGGATTTCAATCAGGGTTTAGAGACATGGATGATCAGAGAAGAAAATATGCGCCATGCTTTTTACACATAGGGAACGGATCCTCTTCACGGCGTCTGCTATGTTGCACCACCATGTTTCTACAGTAGCCCAGAATGGACAAACCAAACAGATAGGGCCATTCACGTTATTGCGTCGGTTCTCCTACACACTTGGCACACAGGAAACGTTTCAGTTGGTTGCAATCTGCCGCTAGATGACGCCGATGCCTATAGACTGGCCCTTTAAACAGCTGGGCATTGCAGTTAACAAACATTGCTCCAACAGGAGTAAAAAGTGTACTTGTTGGGGGGTTATTTTGGGTGGAATTGGTGATGCAGTGCGTATAAATTAATTATTGGGGTTGATCTTATGGGAATTGGTGACGGTAAGAAAAATTAAAGAATACAACCATCTTATTCTTAAAGGAGGTGCTTAACATGCAACATACATATGATTGTATTGACAATAAATAGAGTGTCAAGAGTGTCTTATTGTATCCATTGTACATCCATTGTGTAGAGGATGCCTAGAAAGACCATGGTTTGTTTTGACTGTGACTGCACCAGCAGCAGATTGTCTGATAGGAACACAGCCAACTTGTGAATTCTCAGCGGCCTGTTGGTGTTCTTGCAATGTGCTGTTGGTCAGGCGCTCCACCACCACAGCCTCCCACTTTCTCGCTGCAGGGAGATTGTTGTTTGCTTGCTTGTTCAACAACATTTGCAAGACAACCGCTCTGCTTCTGGAATATTGTTGCTTTGTAGTCAGAATTGGTGAGAGATTTGTTTTTTGTCTCATAACCTCACAGGAAAAAAAAGAATCATATTGATCTGTAGCAACATGGCTCATTGTAATTCAGCTTCAGTGAGTCAGTCGGTTAATATTCCAGATATAATGTGCATTATCAAGAAATTATTTAAATCTGTCTATTCTCAAAATGAGAGCGTACCGTCACTTGAATGCTGAGAAATCCAATGCATCACAGGCCAAGTAGCGCAGTACTGAGGAACTGAATCATTTGCTCTCTTAGCACGCTCACAGCTGCCTGTAGATAAGGCTTTGTCTTGTGTTTTAAGCAGATATTTGACGCAAAGATGGGTGTTTTCTGTGCCTTGGAGGAGCGAGTAGTAAAAGGAGTGCAGTAAAAAATTGCCAAGGTTGACTAAGGACAGATAAGAGCCACAAATTTATTATAATTAAGCAAGCTGCCCCTGCCTCTCAAGCTGTTGTACTATCTACTTCCATTAAAAAAAACACAGAGCATAAGAGCAAAGGAAGGCAGGGAATAATGAATAAATACTGGTCAATTCATCTGAGCTAATTTAAGGTAGAAGAGTTTAAGAACATGTCAGGGATAATCTTAGCAATTGCTATCACATTAAAGTCTTGAGAAATTACCTTGAAATATCATGGAAAGATAAGACAGGTGTATTAATACAGTAGCATGCAGAGGTGGAAAGTTGTTACAGCTAGGGCTGCACTATTAATCGAATATTAATTGCGATCACGATTTTGGCTTACCACAATTAAATGAACATGATCGACTGTGATATTGATGTTTTAAAATGCTCCGCTCATAGAATAGTCTAGTCATGTCGTCAGAGTGGAAGTTTTTCAGCGTGAGTGAGGAAGACAAGAAGCTGCAATTTGTCAAAACTGCAAGTCCAAAATAAGCTACGGAGGCACAACCATAAAACATTTGGAACAACTAACTTAATCAGACTCTTATTATATTGTAATTAATTCCTATGATGCTGCTCAGAGTAATGACAGTGACCGGCTCGTCTGCCGACAGAACGGAGCACGTTATGGTGCGTTCAAGCTCTACTCAGTAAGTCAGTAGTAAAGTATTAGGCAATGGTAAATTATAACCCTATCATGATGCGTTCAAATGTAATTTTGTAAAATGTAGCTTTTGGCGAGAAACTTGAATAAATCCAGCTGTTTTTCAGGGTTTTCAAGGTTTTCACAGCAATATAAAATAGATAATAGTGAGTGAATTATGACCTGTTCAACTTCCTAACACTACCTCTAAACGGCTTATAATGTATAATTAAAACTACTAATCCCAATATATTTTTTAATCAAAGCAAATATTAAAAAATACAATCATTTATTTCCTAATTTCAATTGCGTGTTTTTATGCAAATAACCACTATAGATGACAATAACAAAGTAAAACGATAACATTTAGAATTTTTGACGGTTGAAATTTAGCACAACATGGAAATGAAAGCAGCACTCTGTTTATTTAAAATGTGAAATTGCAATACAAATATTTTGTCCTTATAATCATGTTAATAATTGTGATCTCAATATTGATCAAAATAATTGTGATTATCATTTTGGCCATAATCGTGCAGCCTTAGTTACAGCTACTATGCAAACCTACTTTCTTTGTCAAATATGATTTTTTTTTCTGATTAGTTTGAAAGGTTTTTAGGTGATTTGATATAATCTATTTACAAGATCAGAAAAGAACATACCACAGAGGTCATGCGATGTTTTTTTTTTTTAACTTGTTCTTCAAATTCAAGCATACAAGCATTTCATGCACACTTCTTGTTTTAGGTATTTTCCTTTTGGCAGAGAGAGAAACAGTTGGAGGTGGAAAGTCTTGCTCAGTTGACCATTTGCAAAGCCATGCCCTACAGTTACTGTGTTTATCCCTCACATTTTGCAGTCATTGTTTAAACTATTGCCCTTCGATTCCATACAGAAGGAGTAATAAAGTAGGTGTGTGTATACATCCAGTGACAACACAACCACTCTCAGAAAAAGAGGTTTCTGAGGCCTGGCCCTGCAGTGTGGTGGGCTTGGTGATTAATATGGGGGCAGTGCAGGAGGGCTGCAGAATGATTAATTGAGCTCAGGACCTCATCTGCAATGTTTTGATGAAAATGAAGAGAGGATGAAGGCTTGTGGTGGTGTGTATGTGTTGTGGGGGAGGGAAGACAGTAAGGTAATGAAGCTTTTATGTGTTGGTATACAGTAGGTGTGCCGGTGCGGACGGTCTTGTGTGGTTGTGTGTGAGGACTCGCTCTGTTTGCCCACCTCTCACTTTCTAGCATTAAAGCGCAACATTGACAAAACATAGCAGGATCCAAACATCTCAAATCATTTAACCTTGCCAAGCACAAAACTACAGTTTACAGTTGGGGCTTTTGATAAAGTTTAATTTAACCTTGCCTGAGGGGGAATGACATTGCGCTCCAGTAACTTTATCTTATTCTGTTCAAACTACTTCCTCAAGTCACACACAGTTGAGAAACGGATCCAAGATGGCGAACTGAACGAACGTAGTAGAGGATGCACCTTGAGAGGGAGCACGACAAAACAGCCATTTCAGATGAGCTGCAATTATCGCTCAGCATGTGAAGGGCTGAATTGTGCTCAAGAGGAAAGTCACTCTACTGTGTTTGCCTGATTGAAAATCAGTTCTCATAAACACCGCAATCACCTTTTATAGTCTCCCCCAGACAGTTTGATCCTCAGGGGCTGTAATAAACACTCAGGGGAATACGAGGTGACATGCAGTTGGCGTTTTGTGATACGAGGGACGTGATCGCCTACTTTGTCGTGAATGTGTTTCCTTCATTTGACATTAAAGACTGAAGGATCTAATTAGTATGTAAGCTGCAGTGTGTAGGTTGGTCCACAGTATATCAAAACAGGCAGAATGTTCTGCTCCTTCAACCACTAAATTGGTCTTTTGAACACTGAAGAGTGTACAGTATGTTACATACTTTTCTGTAGGTTGTTGCAAAATGAAATGTACTGTACATTCTTTCAACCTTTTCATACGTTCCCACCTGCTTCTGACTCATCTAAATCATTTCCTCCACCCCTGCTATGAGCAAAAGATCAGCCCGAGATCTTCAGGCAGCGCTGTGCTCAGTTGAACTTGGTCCATTGAAGCCGCTACGGGCTCTGGAAGACCTTTTCTCATAAATCCAGCAAGCCATTTTCATTGTCCTTTAGCAATTACTGACTTTTAATTCTGCTTTTAAAGGCCCATCTTCTACTTTCAGCCCTACAATAGTTAAAGGCACAATCTGTGACTCGGTGAGGCTGCAGTAAGAATATGATTTTCTGTTGTATGTTTAAAACCTGCAAGAAGCTCAGCTGTTGTACTGCAAACCATCCAACTGCAAAAAATGAGATCTGAAATCGACAGCTGCGCATAAGGGTTGACTGCTCTGTGGTATTTTATTCAGTAGATTATTAGTTATTAAGTTTAGTTATTAGTTTAGGTTTGACATTTTTTTCCTAAACAACTACAGACTAGATGAGGTTGTAGACACACTTATTAAACTAAAGAGAGGTTCAAGACAAGTCCATGTCAATAGCGCACAGGCCGTGAAAGATGTTTTGATTGCCATTTCTTATTTCCTGTCGCTGTTTCATATTAAAAGTCACAACATGATCCCCCACTTGCACTCTTTTCATGTGAAGCAGCAGCATCAGGAAATCATGGGTTTGCGTCAGCAGTAACAAATACAAACAGTAACATGGAATAAAGTATGCAAATACATTTCCTCACCTGTGAATCTACTTATACAGATTGTATATGCCCAGAATGCAAATACAATAGTGACGGGTCTTGCATCGCCCTGAAGGGGTTTATTTCACAACAATGACCTGCTCGCTGTACATTATACCGCTTATTACACTACTGCTTCATTAGAAATCAATCAGGATCAGCAGTGGTCTGCTATAAAGAAATAACAGACTGTAGTACGTCATGATTGACCAATCAGAATCAAGTATTATTAAACAAAGCCGTGTAATAAAGGGGTATAACCAGGGCTGTGTATCGATTAAAATATTTAATCGCATGATTGTCCATAGTTAATTGCAAATTAATCGCACATTTTTTATCGGTTCAAAACGTTTGAAATGTTTTAATTTTATTAATTAATGAAGAGTAATGAGTATTTAGCTTGACTAAAAGCTTAACTTACCATTGTAATTCAACCTCCAAGCTTTTTTTTGTGAAATGCTTGAAATACCTCTCTGGAGAAGCAATTAATGCTCAAAATAGAACTTTGCATTATATTGTCATATCAGTCAGCATTCCCTAGGTCTGCTCAATGTGACAGAGGTGTCTTTCCTTTTTGTTAAAAAAAACAAAACAAAAATAAAAATAGAAGCTGATATAATTATTCAGATTTAAAGTGACATGTTGCATCCGCTCGGAACGACTGAATGTGACAGGACTAACTTGAATGCTGTTTTGTTTCTCCTCGGGCCAGTCTAAATGCAAAAGAGATTGAGACTTAGAGAAGAGGATGAATTCTGTTCCCGGGGTTGCTCTGACTGTATGTCTCAAAGAAGCGGGCTTTAAACCCACTAAAATGGATCCAATTACGAAGAGGGCTTTTTGGTGACGCGTGTGGAACTGTGTGTAATTGTGTAACCCTAATTTTCCTGGCACGGAGGCTCTGACAGAGGCCTGTCATCTCCCCTAAGCCTCTTCTCTAAGGCACGATGCTGAAATGAGATCGCGTCTTAGCCGCAGAAATGCTGAAAGTAATATAACAGACACCAAGAGAACGAAATCACCTTCTTACAGTGAAATCTCTTAGAAAAAGGGCTTTAGCTTCCATATCTACGCTGGCCTCTCAGCTGACATGATGCAGTGAAGAGGGCTGTGTGATATCCACTCACGGTATGTTCTCGCAGATGAGAGGACACAGAAAAAAATGTTCCATCCCTGTCAGGACACAGAGTAATTTATTCAGCATATGATTTTTTAAAAACGTGCTACTTAGTAATTCACATATGCTTGCCTGTGCAAATAGTCCTTGATGAAAAAATGTTGGAAAAGCTAAATACTGATGAAGAAAAGAGCAGTCTGGCTTGTGTTACTGGCTAAATTCACCTGGTGTGCACACCTTCCCCGCTCCTCATGCCTCCCAGACCTCATAAGCAGCAGCAGCAGCATCCTCTGGCATAGCAGTCTAATGGCTCATGAGGGTTTTATAGCAGTGCATGATAGTGCAATGACATCTGGCTATTTCGTGTCTATTTCGACTATTGCCAGTTCTTTCAGAGGAGCTCACAGTGTGACCCCCTTTACACCTGCAAATGCATCTCGTATCCAGATTCTATCTAGATATGATTTAACTAGGGCTGTCAAAGTTAACGCGCTAACGCACATTTGTTTTAATTCCAGTAATTCTTTTAACGCATTAAGGCAACTTTCGATTTTTAATAATGCGTCCCTGACCACCTCCGGAGGTGGTTTGGCCAATTGGATCACAATCCGTCCTCAGTGCATTTTTACACCTGTACTTTCATGTGGTCAAGCACTATCTGATTGCAATCCAATCACTCAAAATGGATTTTAATGCCAGGTGGATGGGTGGATGTGATTAAAAGATGTCTGTTGTCCCTTTTGACTTCAGTCAAATCATTGAAAACTGGCAAAAACCAGGCTCTGAATTAAAAAGAACTGAATGAATGTGAAGACTGTTTTGCCTTATAATGTAAAAAAGTAATGTTCATTTATTTTCAACTTCAAGTCATTGATGTTAACTATACTGATGTGATTTATTTTTTATGAACATGAACTATTTTGAATGTTTGGTTTAAGGAAGAAAGATTACGGGAGGGTGAGTGTATATGGAAGTGTGTGTGTGTGTGTGTGTGGGGGGGCTCTGAAATTACTGCAGATAGTAGCAAATCTCCTGCCTTTGATCTTTGCAACCATCAAAGAGATCCGTCCTCCCAAAGTCAGACACCAGCTACAAGCGCTGCTGCATTTCATATGCTTTGAGAGGACGTCAAACAGCATCTCTTCTTTTCTCTCTCGCCGGTCAGTAATCTCTACACAGAAATACTGTGAGATTGTTGCTTCCTAGATCACAGACTGCCAGCCACCAGCACATAGTTAGCACAATAACAAATGTAAAAGCAAAGCACCGCCTGTAGCTATCAGTATACGAATAACAAAAGACGAGACATAGAGGCATTGTTTGGCTTTTTCCTTTATGTCTCGCAATGACTCAAACAGTAAATCCGTTTTCCAAAAATAAACCACTCGCTACAGACGTCGTGCTTTAACCCTCATCCTATACCAACTGGGTCCCTGCAGACCCAAAGAGGTCTAACACAGGGGCTTTATTCTATCATTCCAATTTTTCATGACTTTGTCAATCAATCTGTTCCTAATGACTTAATATCATTGTTTTCTGTTTCAATTAGTGCTTTTTGAATAATGATTTTAAATATCAATGTATTGGGATCGTAAGTGAACCCAGTTAAAAGCACCCGATTGCAGCCTACGCAGTTAAAATAGAAAAAAAATAAAATAGATGGACAAAATGTTTGTCCTAATTTAATGTATGACACACTATCAGAGGGCTATAGTGGCACTCTGTCAGTCATTGTGAAGGAGACAAACGCAGATGCAGCAGACACAGATTTCCCCGTGCTCTGTCTACTTTCATTTTACACAATATACAAATTAGTTGAAACTTTCCTGAAGATGACGTTAATTACATAACTAACAATGTTTCGAGGAGATATAAGTTAACATTTTGTTATGATGGTTGTTTCTTTCAACAGTTTATTCTTGGGTGGGCCCCAGTCAGTAGTCCTTCTATGTTCAATATGTTAGTAGGATGAGGATTAAAGTGCTATGCTTATTGGTTATGTATCTTCATCCCATATATGACCAATGACCAGTTTGTGTTCAGTGCGCGGGGTTTCTTTGCAAGAAAACTCCACAGGGCACCTTTTTAATGTTTCCTATCCTTTTAATGTTAACTGGCAGAATATTTACATGCAGTGCATATGCGCTGATACCATAGCACCAACACCATTAATACATTTTAGCAATCTCATTATCCTCTAATGTTAATGTCTTTTGACAGAGAATTTGCCTTTGCATAAATACAAAAAAAACACCAAACTTGTAGAATGGTTCTGCCTTTGCCAGTTCTAAATTGCGCTTTCTGCATAAATGTTACAACTTTTTAAATGGTCCCTGCAGTTATAATCTCAGTTGGTTTTTTTTAATCATGTCACAGTGGAAAAGGCATTTAAACCCCTCTCCGTATCCGTACCCACGCAATTTTTTTCTCACCTGACTATTTTAGGGTCAGAACAATATTTACAGTTGTGTCACCAGGGTTGCAGTTAATCTGTAGCTTGCACTCCTTACTGCTGAAATGACTCCGTCTTCCCTGCGATTGCTTCTGGAAATTAAGCTTATTCGACTGTTTCCCATACTGGGATTCACTCAGGGGAAGAGTGTTAGCTGTGCAATAAACTGTAAATGTAATTGACATTATACCTTAAATACTTGCGGTGTGATTTATGCGACTTCTTAATTCGTCTCCGCAGCATGCAGCTTATTTGTCATGACTTTAAAGTTCTCAATAATCTGAGGTTTCACGAGGACCTTGAAGAGGCAGTGTGAAATGAATCGTCTTCTGCCACAATCCATCCCTTATGCCACTCTTCATTTAGGTGACTTGCAGCCATTTCTGCCAATCAATGAAATTTTAATGACAAAAAAGGCAACTCATCAGCCCGACCAGTATACAGTAATTTGTAGCTTGCCACCGTGAAGTTCAGCATCAACAACAATATAGTCCCACAGCACCCACGACAACCATCGACCCATCTTCTGTTTATGAGATTTATTCAAATGTTGTTTTGCAGCTTTCTGAAGATATCGGCTATAGCCTGCTAATAAAAGTACACAGTACTAACTGTAGACAGTGATTGCTTGTTTTTTCCATAATGCAGGAGACGACTAAGTGAAGAGCCATTTAAAATTGATCTGTTTGCTGAGCAATGGAAATCCAATCCACTGCAGGATTCAATTGGTGGACTTCGTTAATGGGATGATGGCTGAACCTAAACGTTTCAGTGGAGTTTTTTTTGTAAACAAACAGGTTATGTTTGACTTAAGCGTTGCTCTCCAAAACAAATTGTATGTATTGTTCAGGTATAACAAACGCGATGAATGAATTTCCTACCTCATAAAATAGTTGCAAAGCTGATTTTTAAAAAAAAAATATTTAAATCATGCATTGTTTACTTGTACATCCATGTTTACTAGCTTGCAGCCTTCCGTTCTTCATGCGTTTGTTGGTGCAATGCTATGTTTCTTTGCAATTTGCTGCTGCCACCCACCAATTAGTAAAAAGCATGCAACCAGTGGCAGGACTGTGTATTGCGTGCACATGCAAGATACAAATAAAGCGGGATCCAAAACATTGCTCAATAGCGCTGCTAGTGGTAAAAAATGCCAAAGTTTTGCTTGGTTGGTAGGGACTTCCTTTCACCTTTTTTGTGTCCTTATAGATACTCACCACACGATGATATTACATGTTGATTAAGCTCTTGTATATATTAAAATTACAATAAAGAGTAAACATTACGAGTATCAGAAATGTATGACTCCTTGTATTGGTGGTCACAATGTTATTTTATCATGACAAATCCCTGTGTGAAACAACATGAAGAGCAAAAATGCCACATGATATTAATTTTCCTCTGCTGTTTTCATGTTTTGATGCCCCTCTCTTTCTATGTCATTAAGAATTAACCAGACTCTAATGATGCTAAAGGCCTTCAACTCAATCTGCAGTCGAGTCTTGCCCTGCTGCGGGTAAACTTAGTCCATCTTGCACAGTTGTAATGGCGTCCGTCTCCCCATGAGGAACAGTGACAGATATCTGCCAGTAACGACTAAATCACTTGATGAAGGAGAATAAATAAATGTAAATTCAATTACCCCCTGTGCTTTCATCGGCATTCACGCGACATTGGGAGTGTGCATGTGGGAATTTGTCGTTCAGGAGACATTGATTAATTATGCCACACACAATTAGCCCATCAAATCGAGTGTATCCTCCTCTCCTGTGGAAAGGTGATGTCAGAATTTTATGGGGCATTAGGCAGTAGTGCTCGTTGCATTTTCTTAGAGATCACCAGAGAGTAGGAGCACCAGGGGAGAGGCGCATTTGCGGGCTGTTTTTGTATGAATAGGGAATCGTGAGGCCTGCAGGGTAAAGAGAAGGCTAACTGATCCTTTTAGACCAATGTCAATACTGATACCCATCACTGTTTGCACTCCCAGCAGGGTCCATGGCCTGCCTGTAATGTCTGTGGCGTCTCAGTGATTGAGAGAAGAAATGACAGTGAGACAAATTAGGAGAGCAGGCAGAGATGGCTGCCCCTATAGCTCCTCATTCCCGAATGCAAATTGTCTCCTAATACTTCACTTCTAGGTTTAGCTCAGACACTGAATGGAGAGAATCATCCTGAAAACGCAATATTATTATGGTTCTTTCTACTTATGCGTTGTCAGGGATATCAGGATTTGGTTGTATACTCTCTATGTTTAATTTAGCTCTCTGTATATACTAATGCTGGGACGATACACCTTTCTCCCAATTCGATACTATCACGATACTTGGGTGCCGATTCGATATGTATTGCGATTTTCAAGTATTGCGATTCTACAATTATTGTGATTCGATGTTACGATTTATTGCAATTTCTGTTATTTTTTTAACACTAGACCATGGGAAAAAGTTTAATCATACATTTCTAGCGACTTTTAATTTGAAAAAATATTTAAATGAATAGATTAAAATCTATCAGTCACTGTCAGGAATCATTTATTATTTTTTTTCCAGCAACCCAAAAATCAAAGAATAAAGACATTTCCCTCACAAATTAATGATATTTTCTTTTTAATTTATAAGGGACATGTAATGTTTTATACTTCTGGTGAATATAATCCAATCAATCTTATTTCCATATATGTATGTTGAATATACAGTTCTCTTTGTTAACACCTTATTTTGAAAACCGGACATAGTCATGTGTATACTTCCGCTACCTTCGCCAAGTCCGTCGCGGTGATCTACAGTTGTAGCGTTGGCCGATTTGACCACGGAGATGAGAGTGACGGCTGGCTTGACCGCACGTTACCGCAATACGATATTGTTTCCTGTCCATGACAGAGTTAGCATGCAGCTTTAGCCGTGATGTCTAGCTCTGCTTTTCCTGGCAATGTGTGAAACCCAAAGTGTTTCCATACTTTACTGTATGTGTAGTGTTTACCACTTTGGATTTTACATGTGAGGGTGCAGGTCGTATCCACGCAGACCCTCCGCCATTTCCTACTTTCTGCGGTTTGTTTTGGTTGACTGATACGGAATGGATATGACTTCACGTTATTCTGACTACAACAATATAAGCGGTAATTTACTTCAACCACCACAAAGACTCAAATTAAGCAAATATACCTGGCATTAAAAAACATATTTCAAAATTGTAAAAAAAAATCACGACACAGGTGAATCGATTTTTTTCTTCCCACCCATACAATATATAATCTACTATACTATGTCACACATTCCCTCATCTACTGTCATCTTTCACTATATGTGAAGTCCACTTACCAATTTTCTGCTCTTACCAAGTGTGCCTGTATGGACTGTCAAACATCAAGTTGCCAACCTGTTGCCTCATCAGTTTAAGAAAGTCATGTGGAAGTTGAAATCTGCAATACTTTTTAAAGTGTATTTGGTGATGAACAATGACGGTTGCACTCTGTGGAGATCAGTTGTCAGTCAAACGGTACAGTGTGTACATCTGGATAGTTTTTTTTCCCTCTGTGGCTTTGGTGGCTTTCCTCTGATGGCCACTGCCTTGTGCTGAATTACCAGTTCTTTTATTTATTCAGAAATTCATTGTTTCCTCTGCTTGAAATGTAAAACTCATTAGTTACTATGCACAAAAGGATGTTTCCCCAGTTCCCACACCAGATGTGTAGAATAGTGTAGCAAAAGACTGAATGTACTGAATAGAGATTCGGTTATGATTGTGTCGGATCATTGTAGGGTTTATTTTAATTCATTACGATAATTCTGATTCTGAAGTTTCTGTGCCTTTTCACTATTATATCTTTAATGTTATCGGAAATAATTCACTTGAGGGATTCATTATGCATTCCTAATTTATGTATTTTACTTTTAGATGACCACTGTAAGCAAGTGTGCCACATTTTAACATGTTTTCTGCCAATGAGGATGCCATAAAAGAGCATCATAAAGTATCAAATAAATTTCTCAGGGAGCTCATAACAAAACTCCCTCAGGCAGCTTTTGTCTTTGATTTTTGCAACGCCAGACATTATGGTTCTCTGTCCAAAAAAAATGTGCTGCAACTTCTCGGTCGTGTGAAAAAGACTAAGCTGACCTTGTCATCCTTTTATTTCTTTTCATTCTTCGCAGCCATTTTCAAGATGACAAACCTGCATGTACAGATAGCCATCAGTTTCTGGGGCTTTTCTAGGAACTTTACTTAAGCCACTACAACACTTTCTGTGGAGGGGATTGCTGCTGTTGTTGTTCATTCACCAGTTCCCCACAGATGATTGTCATTTCAATTTTGAAGGTCAACGTACAGTTAATCGGCACAGGTCATGGTCTGGAAAAGCATTTCCATGACAACCATTCGCTAAGGGACTGACTATGAATACAGAAGATAACTCGGCAATCTGCACACAGTAGCTCTGCATGAAAGAGAGTTGCTGGTAGGTAAAGGAAATCGCAGCGAGTAAAAAAAAACAAAAAAACACTTTCAGAAACATCCAGGATGATCAACCAAGCAGTTAAGCTTTTTCTGAATGAGCTTTAGCTTTTCAAACCACTTTACTGTGATCAATTTGAAAAAAAAATGCACAGTGTGTAGCATCGGTGTGATAGTGTGTAACGAAAGGAATACCTTTGCCGTGAGGGTAAAGTGTGCAGATAGCGTGCCCAAAGTAAATACTTGCTGCTCAAATGCTTCCGTGTATATATCTTTAGATGCAGACCACACCATGCAGGCTTTTTAGTACCGTAATGTAAAAAAGTTCACACTGGTATAAGAAAGCTGAGATCTAAACTGGACCATTAGAGCTTGGAGCCTTCTTGCGGGAACCTATTGATTTCCCCTTTAATATGAAACATGGATCTTACTCCTTTCTGTGTGGTCAAGGATAATAGCTTGATGAAGTGTATATAATATTTGCCCAGCTTCCTTTTAGAGAGCTGTGGTAAATGTCCATGTGCGTGTTTAGTAGGCTTGTGCTTGAGCTGGCCAACATAGGTAATCGTTACAATGATATAATATTACATGTTAAGATGAACGTCGGATTTTATAGTCACCCAGTGCACGATGCTCCCTTGGTTATTTCATGTAATGAATTCTACTCCCATACCATTATTATACTGCCTCTTGTCAGGATAGAACCATAACTCCCTGAAGCTAATGCAAGTGTGCACACGTGCCTGTACGTACACCCATACAACATACCAACAGTACAACACCAAACCTGCATCCTGATGAGACTAAAGCAATATAGTCGGATCATAATTTTAACCTAAGCAGGCATTCCTTGTGGTGAGGCTTGATGTTTTAACATTAGAGTGAATCGTATTCCTCCCAGGAGAATTATTGATTATTCTTAGAATATAGTACCGTAAGGGAATTATTTTAATGCGCACATGCTGTTGAGGGCCAACGACATATGATCATATTTAATGAGATTTAGAAGCGGACGATTCACTCTTTGTTTTATTAATGGGATTTTGCTTTCACATGGGCTTTGCTGTGGGAGTCCAGTGATAATTGATGAAGGTCTACAGTACTTATTTATGTGTCCAGTCTCCTAGGAGGAGGTAAAAAAAAAAAAAAAAAAAGCCATGCCTAAGGTTACAAGTGTGTGGTCGGGAGAAGCAAAGCCCTGTCTAATCCCCGTCCATGTGCCTGCAGTCAACTTCTTCTCCAATCACACAGAACTCCCAGCTCTCCTCTATTAATCCCTGCACCTAGAACACGTCATTATTTAATTCCAGCTGCATTGCACTTTGAGCTTAACTTAAAGTGTGGTGATGCTGAACTGATTACCTGTAACCTTTCTTGAACACTGCAAATTAGCAAAAAATATGGATCATTATCATCATTGTTATTAGGGTGTAATTTGGTTATTATATGTGGCTGTAAATTATGTAGTATGTCACAAGGGCTTTGCAATATGGCTTTTAAAAAATATATCTATTTTTAGGCTATTGCGATATACGATATATCGAACCAATAACCGATACATTATTGAGAATTATTAAGTTTTGACAGAGCGATTATATTTGAACCAGGGCAACTTTTCTAGCCTTTACGGTGCTAATTTAGCAGCCCAGGAAACTCACAGACCTATTGCATGCGTTGTAAAACTTCTCACGTGATGCTACTTAGCCAATCAAATGTGTGTATTCTGATAAGCATTACAACTTGTGTCAGTGAGTGAGAGCGGTAACGTCTTTTTTGAAGTGGAGGCTGGAATCTTCCGTCACCTTTGCTGACCTCAACCCAAATAAACTCGCTTTGGCGCCTCACTTCTTCCACTCTCTCCAGGCTCTTTCCGTGTTCCCTGCTTCCCTCCAGATACAAAAACACATGTCCTATACGCGCATCCATACTCATACGCCACATACTGTACACATGCCTATACACTCGCCCAGGAAAGTGTCTGTGGGAGGGAGAGAGCCGCGGGAGAAGCGGAAAACGACAATTAATTAATATTTATATTCAATGTTAGCGATATAGTTATTTACTAAATCCCACGTAGAACAAGTCGCAATACATTGAGTATATTCGATATATCTAAATTGGTGTGTGTGAGCGTGGACGCACAGTATTTCTCCTCCAGCCGCCTTTCTCAGAGAGCAGGCAATAAATGTGTCACTCTGAGACCAAGGTATTGCTCTAAGGGAAATCTCAGATCCCTCTCAAATCATCCGTTAGAGAGAGAGAGAGAGACACAAAGAGGTCACTGAATTCACAGCTTTTTTTTTCTGTCTTTTCTCTGTCTGCCCCCCACTTACCTACAACCATCTGCCCCACGGCCCAGCCCACTTAACCAAACTAAAAGCCTTTAGGAGAAGGAGTGGACCTGCGGTTGTAAGGGTCAAGCTGAGGCCTGTAGTCCTGTATTATCAAGAGTCCTTTAGTTTCAAGCTCAAATGGTAACGCTCAGCTGAGGGATGTACTCAGATTCTCATCTATGACATTCTCTTCTTTTTAAAAGAGTACTTTAACGATTTAGCCTTGCACTCTTAATACATGGTCCGACTCATAATGGACAGTTAAAACAAAAAAAGGATGCAGCAGAAGCAGAGATATCATCTTTTTTATTCCATGCAGTATTCTTTGTTGTCAAAATCTGGATCCTACATTACCTACATTGCAACTCGAGATTCGAATGGAGCCACAAAAAACTTTATATTTTTCACATATGCAGTAGTAGTACTCCTCAAGACCTGCAAACAGATGTTGATGTGTAAAAGTAGGAGTCCCCCCCTCCATTTTTTCTTTACAAAAAACCCAAACATATTATGCTATACCTAGAAAGCTCTCCGACTGCGTACTGTATCTTCTCTGAGACTGTTTAACCTGCAGTTGGATCCATATCTGCATCAAAATACAAACAGTATTACACAATTGCTGTTTTTCTAAAATAATTTGAATCTGTCTGGACATCTTAGGTCTTTGTACAAGGATGAATTGTGCAAAATTTCAAGGGAGTTAGAATTGATACCACTGAGCTACGACCATTTAATTTGATCACTTTCCTGTAGCACCACATATAGGTGAAACGCCATCAAATTTAGAGTAAATTCAATGAAGATCCAGGTCCAGAAATTCTGTAATTGCTCACATGTGTTGAAAAACACTCAGTGTTGAGTTAGGAGAGTTCTTGTGAAATGGATCATGCCTGTTTTGCAACTAATTAAAGTGAAACCTCATACCAAAGAAAAAGAAAGATGTTTAACATTTTTGTGATCATTCAAATATATACTAAATTTAGGAAATATTCCATGAGGAGTGGTTGAAAACCACAACCATTTCCAACATTATGGTCCTTACCAATGAATTAATCTTGGACCAAGGAATCCAGCAACTAGGACTGTACCGAATGTCATTTTATTTTACATTCGAAGGTTCTATTGAGGTTTTTGAATGAAGCTTTGAATGTCTGTTGTCAAATATTATGACGTCATCACCCTAGAAGATTTTGTTGTTATTTCAGTTAGGTAAATGTAATTTCTGGTGCTGTTAGATTGCTGCTAGACAGCTCTGTTAATAAAGGTGCATGCCTCCCTTTGTGTGAGGCAAGCGGGAGAGGGAGCGTTTTTTTGACCGCAAGGAAAATGTTGTTTTTGAAAGGCTAAACGCCAACAAATATGGATTGAAGCAAAATTTTTCGTCAGATAAAAAACATGTTCATTTTGGAAATAATTACATCTATTTTTAATCAATTTTGAATTTTGGACTTCACAGCGCTCTGAGAATTATTGGAAATGTTTGGATCACACGAGTCAGAAACAATCCTACGCAGCTTCCACTGGAATCTAATTCTACAAATAGTATAATACTAATAATATTAGTACCTTTTATTACGTTATGAATGAAGTTTGGAACTATTATACTATCTACTTTACCACCAAATGTCACTGAAATCTATTAAGTAGTTATAAATACCGATAACTCCAACTAACATAAATACAGACAAAAACAAACAGGACCCCAAACACGCTTTTTGTCTAACATCCATTGATATGAACTATATTGATATGCAACTAACCATTATTTTCATTATCAATTAATCTGCTGATTATTTTCTCGATTTCCCTCAGCCTAAAGTAATGTATTCAACTTGCTCATTTATTAAACCAACAACACATATTTAGTTTACTTTCATATGACAAATAAAATCATGAAATTTAATGACATTTGAGAAGCTCAAATGTTTGCCATTTTTTTCTTTAAAAAAGGACTAAAGTGATGAATCAATTATCAAATGCAAATGACTAATGGATGAATCGACCAATCGTTGCAGCTCCAATACTAGGGAGGGGGTGTAATTCCATCTGTTGGATTACTCATTCAGCCTTTTGTAAATGAAATGTCACTGTTGTCTTTTTACAAACTAAATCTAAGTATAGTTTGTGGGTACTTGGGCGTGATTCAACCAATACTCGTTCAAACACGACTGATAGAATTCACCTGACATTTCATGCATTTTCAATATGAAGCAGTTCAGTAAAGACCGATTGTTGGCTTTTCTTTTCTTTTTCTTTCTTTTTCTGATTACAATCACCTACGATTTGATTGCAGACAAGCTTTCGTTTGCCACCTAACATTTGCATGGCAACATAATCAAATACAATGAGAGAGAAGTATAGAAATGTCTCAGTTAGGTCTTATGAGTTTGTTTGTGATTTTATGTGATCTTTTAAAGCTTTGCTTTGTCAGGAAAGCAGGGGGGAATTGCCAGGAAATTGGTGGCACTTAGGTCGCGCTCCGTTTTCCCTTGAAATGGCACCAGGTCTCTGATATCCCAGTCTGTTTGCAGGACATTGGGCCATGCGGGTCATGACATATGCGCCCTCCTGGAACACACCGAAATAGCAGCACATATGTCGAACATGGCGCCCGCTACATAGAAGCTCGTCTGGCTCAGGTCCAGTCCTGTCAGCCCATACGACTCAAATATATTTCCATCATTTCCCACCGTTTTGGTTTGGTTCCATCTGTTCTCGCTCAGCAAGGGGCTGGAGACATTACTGGACACACAAGGTTGAAGACGCATGCAGGCTGGCGACCTTTGTGAAAGGCTGGATGTGTCTCTTCCAAATATCAATAGCTAAATTACAGGAAATTTAACAATTCAAGCAGATTACAGAAATAAACAGAAAGCTTAAATATCCAAAAGGCCCTTTAAAAGAAGAGTTACAATGAAGCTTATGCCTTTTAGATATTAATTTAACGATACACATTTCCAAAGACAATGTACCAGATAGTGTTGCTTTCAGTGCTTTGAAAATGTCTTCTCTCTATCATTGTTACTACTGGCATGCAAGCCTACTGCATCAAAGATTTAGGATGATCAAATAGCTCTTTCAAGATAACAACCTGTAATGCTTCACAAACAAGATAATTACAAGTGTTTCACTGAAAACACATCAAAGTGAGCGCCAATCCCTTGATGAGTTGGAGTTCAGAATGCCAAGAAAGGACATAGTACTTTGTAAATTTATCACCGGGTGTGTGCAAGAACAATACCTGCAATCTGTTCATCTCCTCTCACCAGGTTGGTGGGAAGGTAGTCACGGCTGATGATCCAAGTAAAACGTGCCACTTATTGGGCTTCTGTGTCAGAGTAGTGTTCAATCAGACGGGATAATGAGCAGCACGATGCTCTGCTGATGTGCGTTCGAAGGAAACATCTGGCCTTTATCAACGCTCCAGGCCCCTGTGAGACTGTCAATTCGCAAACCCTCATGTCACTAAGCAGAAAGAATATTACTGCAGGAATCAAAGTCCTCTGGAAATCCATTTTTACATGTGTAAACACGTACCAAGAAAACCTGGAATAGATATATTTTAACCTGTTTACAAAAGTGAGTAGGCGGATGGTTCTCTAATATCAAAAGCCCTCAAAAGCTCAATACAAAAGTGAGAAGTGTTGTAAATCCGGTGAACTGAGGAGAAATCATAAAATAAACTAAGCTTGGAGTGGGGTTACTGTTGCTTCTGCATTTAGGGGTCTAAGGGTTTAAGTCCTGGAAGAATTAAGAGATAAGTTTTCATTTGACAGCAGAAGAATGCTCTTGGCCTCACATGCCATTCTGCGCGTTAGCTCTGCTGTGAAACGATACTGCAAAATCGAAACGGTGTCTTTACTGTGAAAGCACGACTCGGGATTCTGTAATCAGTTCTTTCTCTTCAGCTCACAGTTTTCTGCAAAATACGTATTACAGAAATGGGGCCACTACACTGGGACACCGGGAGGAAGTATGATGCAAGATGAAGACCTTGACGGAAAGTAAATCTCTACTTAACTGTTTCCGCCTTGCATGCCGTACTCTCAGCGGTGGTGTAGCACAGGTGCCGTGAGCAGTTAGCGATGCTCAGAACAAAGGGTGAAATATGTTGGAGAGCTTCCATGAAAGGCTGATGGATTAATTCTTCTCAGTTTATCCTGGATGCCGGCCAGAAATAGTCCTGTCTGTTAATTTCATTACCAGTCTTTAGTTCATCTATTTATTTAGTGACATCAGCGCTGGAGTTTACTCACCGTGCGAGCGAGAGACGCCGGCACTAACTGTGATTTTTAATAAGATGTGTACTTAGTTCCTGTTCTAATTAGCATCATGCAGAAGCCGACTAATGCACATTTGAGTTGACATTGCTTATATAATTTAACATTACGGGTTTTAATAAAACACCCTCTTCATGCTTCGTTTCCACTGATCACCAGCTGCTGGGTCAATTGAATAATTAAGAATTTAATTAAGCTTCAGTTTGGATCACAATCTTCTAACACAGTCAAGCCTTGTACTCTAAGCATCAGTAGCAGAGATCAAATAGGGAAGGGATGATGTGCCAAGCAAGAATTTAGAGATGTGAGCTCTATCATGCGCTGAAATGGAAAGGTCTGAAGTGGCTTATCTATTTGATCTCTGAATCCTCCGGTTCCACTCCACAGAGTGGGCCTGTTATTTTTTCTGCTTGCCCATATTATACTGCAGATTCCAGTACAACCCTCTAAGGTATGCAGCATTTCAGTCTGTATTATCCCTTTGGACGGCTCCCCTCATCATTGCCAGCATGTAATACAATACGTTCTATTGACTTCTTGGGAAGCAGCTCTCACAGTGAATTGACTGTGTTGCTATGGCCTAAAGTAGGCTAATTTCACTCAATGGTGCATGAGTAAATGTTAACTGAAGCGACTGAACCCTGCAATATGAGAATATAGTTTCCTTCACTGTGTGTCTCCGTACTATATGTTAACACTAGGGCTGTCAGTCGATTAAAATGAATCGCAATTAATCGCATGATTGTCTATAGGTTAATTAAACGCGAATTAATAGCATTTTTCTGTTCAAAATATACCGTAAAAGGAGATAGGTCAAGTATTTAATATTCTTATCAACACGGGAGTGGGAAAATATGCTTGTTTTATGCAAATGTATGTATATATTTATTATTTGAAATCAATTAAGAACACAAAACATGGATAAATATTGTCCAGAAACCCTCACAGGTACTGCATTTAGCATAAACAATATGCTCAAATCACAACATGGCAAAGTCAAGCCCAACAGGCAACAACAGCTGTCAGTGTGTCAGTGTGCTGACTTGACTATGACTTTCCCAAAACTGTTAATGACTTAAAGAAATTAGTGGGGTTAATGCGAATTTGCATTAACACATTATTATCTTGTTTACTTTGACAGTGCTAGTTTTTAATACTCTTATCAACATGGGAGTGGACATATATGCTTGCTTTATGAAAATGTATGTATATATTTATTACAGGAAATCAATTAAAAACCATGCCATGCCAGTTTTTCCCTCGCCAAAATTTAGCGTACGTTTGGAGCGTTAGCCTCCTTCGTGACAAGCTAGTATGATGTGGTTGGCACCAATGGATTCCTTAGGTTTTTCTAGTTTCATACAATAGCAGCATCTTCACTCTAGCTTTAAAACTCACAAGTTGCATTAATGCGTTAAAGAAATTAGTGGCGTTGAAACAAATATGCATTAACGTCATTGTGTTAAGTTTGACAGCCCTAGTTAACACACATGTTTTAATGTTTGTGTGTGCAGAACTGATTGTGTTTTGGGATTCTGAGTATTGTAATTGGCTGTACCATTAAACTGAACGTCCCAGCACAGATCTACTGTATGTTCGCCTAAATAAGCCACATATAATATACAATATACATTATCAAATGCGCACAGCGATGTCAGAGAAGCCTTCACAGGAGTCTGTCGTCTAACATTATTGAAAATATAACTTTAAGGTGTTGGACTTCATGTTCATGCGATTATACCACTGTGTTACAGGAACTTATGGGACTGTTATTTGAGACAGTGAGGAACTGTGTAGACTGACGGATCAGCATCTGAGCGTCTGCTACTACTGCTGAGAGTTACATTTGACTAAATCACTAATTTCCATCAACACAGAACCACTAAGATGCCTAGAAATACAATTAGGGCTGTGTGCTTCAAAGAGTTTCATCATCACTATTATTATAAAGCCTGTTAATTCAGTGAAAGGCCATAATAAAGTTACATAAAACAAATAGAGAGCCAAGCAAAATTACGGCATCAATGGGAGTTGTTGATGACTCAAGTTTGGGAAAGTTAACAATCTATTCACACGGTAATCAAATGCTTTTTGGAAGTATATGATTCTCTTTAGTTATGGAGGCATTATTGATATTAAAATAAAGTAAGAAATGGTCACAATTTTTACAGGCTTATCAAAATAAAACTTATTCCATATTGTGTTATTATTCACAAAACATTAACATCAGTTGATACCAGTTGATTTGTTTTTTACGCAGGAACTGTTTATGAAGTTCAGCCTCTTTCTAACTAAATAACATTAACACCCACCAGAGAAGGAAACAACAAAGCAGCGTTTAATCAATTGTAATCGCATTGTCTCTTTCAACCTAATGTCGGTGGTGGCTCCTGTCGGCGGCACAGTACGAATATACTCTTCAGACACACACAAACACACACACATGCGCATACATAAAGCCTATCTGATTTACTGCTTTGTACACATTGTGCTGACACTGAAAATCACACTAGGCATCATCGCACCTGATGAATAGACCCAGTGTGAAGTTATAGTTGGGTTGTAACCCTGTGATATATGCAGGTTACAAAGCTGTATGAAGACTGCTTACGCATAAAGTAGTATTTCTGGAGCATTGATAAAACTTTACTTTCCAGGAGCCGTAGTGTATTAACCAATACACAGCTGGCAGCTCCAGGGGCAAGACTTCAGATTAAAGGCAACTGTGACCTGTGGAAATGATTGAAACGATTGTATAACAACTACAACAACCTGTTCTCATCTGAACTTTCATACTATGCTACATAAGAAGGACTTTTACGTATGACAACAAATGTTAGACTTTAGGCATTAGACAGTTAGGGCAACACCATACTGTAGTAGTAGCCTGCCACCTCTCCGCTGTCCATCCCTATGCTCAGTATGTTCCAAAATCCTGCTATAAAGCTTTTGTTTGTCACTTGCTGTTTACATCTCTCGCATGCAACTGTGTTTGCTTATGCTGGTCATTAGGGAAACCACTAAACCACAAATGTATATACCAATACCAGGGAAATTCCATTATTCTCAATACCAATTCGATATCATGGTAAAAAAACAAAAGTAAAACAATAAATCCCATCCCAAATCCCATTTTTTTAAGGAAGTGAAATAGGTCATAAAAACAAACAACTGTATTTATTAAAGTTTCTCACCAAAAACTACATTTTACTTATTACATTTGCATGCAGCATAATATAAAATCAATGAAGAAAAGATGATGCTCAATATATGTAGAGCGCTTAGTTTGATCTTTAATGTTGGATGACTGTGTGTCTGTCCTCTCCGGTCGAGCTTTTGCTGCAGAGCCGCAGGTACCCACCTTGCGCCGCCGGGCCGTGCACACCAAATGTGACCGCATCGTCCTCTGCACAGCGATTTCCTCACTAAAGTTATCGTTCACTTACAGCATTGGGTTTAAATCCAAAATATCACCAAATAGGCGCTATGGCTTTTAGCTTTGACACCAAATCCTCCACCATCGTCTCGTCTGTCAACAATTTCATTTTCAGTTTGTAGCGTCCATCGTCCAACTATGTATTGATAACACGGCGCTGATATGTGAAAAAGAACTAAATGGGTTTTATTTCTATGGAAAAGCAAAACGACAGTTGGTGCTGTGGGAAAATGTGTACTATGTAACACGGGTAACTGACTACCGTGGGAAGCCTAATATTCATAACTTCTCTAATTATGTACCATAAATGCAGGAAGTGTAATTTAAGTAGGTTCAAAATATCCCTTTTTGAGTATTGACATCATAACATATATCTAAATGTATTACAGTTATTGCGTCGTTGAATTATGTTGGTACTGTATCTGTGTGAAAAGAAAAACAAATGAAAGGATATTAAAATTTTAACTGTTCTGACACCTGCAAAATTATCAATATTCAGCTTAATTTGTTATTTATGATTTATTGATTTAGAAATCGAAACACAATTCAAAAAGGGATCAATTAGTTGAGCATTTGAAATATCACACCAGACCGCTTGCAGGTGGGAAGGTGCACACAGAGGATTCACAACAACAATCAGACACTGCAACATTGAAAAATTAACATAAAGTTGGCATTCAACATGTTTATAAATTGAACATTTAAATTCATCACTCAAAATTTAAATATGGCAAGAATATGCTATGCTATACTTACAAATGAAACAGTTTTGCAGTTCTAATATCAACGTAATTTATCCAAAGTAATGCTGAAGATGTTTCACGTTCAGGCCATATAGAAACCAGGGGCTATGCGGTATATTCATGAATTTATCTGACTTTAACATATTCCCCTAAATGGTACTAAAACTTCCTCGCTAAGAGTTTTCTCTGAAGAGATATTCACAAACCTGATAAAGACAACTTTTAAAGCTGTGCTCGGATTACAGGAGTTTTAAAATCCAACCTGATTTTGGGTTTCACCGTGCGCATAAAGAGGAATTTCAGTCATTATCTGCTCGCGAATCGTGAACGCTCTCAAACTACAAGATTAGAAAATAGCAGAGCATCACAGACTACAGGATATTATAAAGATTATCTTTCCAGCGGGAAGTACGCATCAGCTAACTTTCTCTCACAAACACACTCGTCTGTCTCCCTGTCTATCTTTCTATACCTCTGTCACACATGCTCACACATACCAGCTCTGTTTATTTCACTCTTTCTTGCACACATATTCTTTGTCACCTGCAGGTCTGCGTCTCTTTATCTGTACACTAAAAACACGCTGATCTCTCCCTACCATACAGCTGTCCTTCAAATCTACAGGATACACCAGCCTTGTTGTTTCCATCTCTAACATCCTTTCTTGTCCTCCTTAATTTAGCTCTACTGCTGGTTCACTTCAGTCCGCTCGGGGACGTCAAATCCAGATATGTGCAAATATGAAACAGGTTATATTAGCGGCTGTGATTGTGTGTTGAATCAGTTCAGATGGTGAAAATTGAACATGTAATCTGAGCCTTGAGTAAGAAATGAGGAATATTATTTAGCAAAGAGAAAGGACAGGGGTGATCTCGTTGGTATGGATGATTGTTTTTCTTAAATGTGCTTAATGGGGTGCCAATTTGTGTTGTGGCAAATTCATAATAAGATTTGTGGTAAGGTATACTGTTGTTTATCCAGATAGGAGGTATTTGTGTGAGCTGTATAACTCTAGTTTAAAAAGAAAAAGCAGTGAAAGTAATTACATTTGTGTATATGGCCTGCCAGAGTAAATAGGAGGTGAGGCCACACACTCTTTTAGCTCCAAAATGTGGGTTTTATTCTAATAAATTATGTATCAGAGCTAAAAGAGCGTGTGGCTTCACTTCCTATTTGATTCAACAGATTTTCTTGCACCTCACCAACCTGATTTTGCTTCACTTTTTCAGCCTTCTTAGTGCAGCAGCGCTCAGTGATCACAGATCACTGTTAACAGCGTAGCATTTATAAGCCTTGATCAAACCAGAATTTTATAATTCAGTTCAGTCGTTAATTTAAAAAAACATTACTGTAAATGGGCATAATTAAATTGTGTCTGGATATACTGAAACACAATATAAGTCATGAGGAAGAAGAAGCGATCTCTTCTGCTCTTTACTGGAGGATGGCTGCAATGCAAATATCTATTGTTTGCCATCTGAAAGAGGAGAAATAAGAAGAGTTATCTTTTTTTCTTCTTGTCGAGAGTGATGGACACCAGTGTGACAATACCATGCAATTAATGATGGCTTGTATTTTTTCTTTGTGCTTTCAGTGTGCAGTCAACAAACTGATCTGAGGCTGATCTGAAATTAAATTATTGCAGGAAAGACGGTAATGGCTTACTGAAGTTAAAATAGCAAAACTTTTATGAGAATTTAGTTGCACACTGAAAAATGTTTATAAAATGTCATCTTAAATAGCTGATACCACATGTTAAGCAATTATAATGCAGTTATTTAATATATATATATGTTTTTAATAACACATTTTTTGCTCTCATGGTTCAGCTATGCATTACAATAAATACATATATAGTAACATACATAACATAATTGAATATCTTTTATTTTTTTTTATATAAATGGAGCAATTATTCTTAACTGAATTATTCACGACAAGCTTCTTCAACGTCTTTAAAAAAAGCTTGTTGTCATTTCAGTCAAATGTTCATATTTCTAGATCAGCCAGTCTGTCCACGCATATTTTTCTGATTAATGTTAAACTGATGGGAACGCTAATGATAGCTCTGCAGCTGTCTTAAATCCTGAACGAGATGTGTAATTTAAAAGAAAAGTTGATAAATGATTTCACTCCCATGTCTGACTGTAAGAACAAATACACATCACTGTGAGAATCTCGGGCCAGTTAGGACTAATTTGCTAGTCTAAGACGCTGGATAAATATGAGCCCCGGTTTAGTTTATTTAACTGCAGCTGCGAGTTGGAAAACAAGCTGAAATAACACATATCACAACCCATTTCCCCGCGATTAGGCACGCTTCTCAGCTGCTAAAGGGATTTAAGACACGATAATAAAGATAAAAAGGAGACATTAATAATTTTGTTATGTTAATTAAAGGCAAGAGGATTAACAACAACACAGGAGCTTTCTAAAGCAATAAACAGACAGGGGCTCTGACATTTTTCCAAAACCATTAATAATAAATGCATTTGGTCCCTGCTGCGATCAAACAAATCATATGGGATGAAAAAAAAAAACTCTTTACATTCTCACTTCTCTTGGGAGATACTTTGATTTTGAATTCCAGGGTCTTATAGATCCAGTAGCAGTATATACACTCAGTCAGTTTTTTTCGGTCAAATTTCCTAGTACGAGCCATCACTGCGTCTGCGCCAGTCGACTTGAGGTATTCAGCCTTAATTCAGTGTATTTGAAGACCCTGCTTTCAAACTCCAAGTAACGATGAAAACAAACAATGAATATATTCTGCTAACAAGTATTCAGCGTAATCACAGGCTGTAACTTATGGATCTGTGTCATAGAATTTCATATTAACAGAGCCATAGCCATAGTTGAGCTGTTTAAGAGTAAACTACTTTGGCCAAGATTATTGTAAGAAATTCATTACAGCCTATTAATAAGGCAGTTAATCAGTCTTATGACCTCTGGATGTGCCTGCCTGTCTATCTGAGCCACAGTGTGCTTCTCCTACGGCCAGCGCTGAAACTCCACCTCTCTGCACCCCGAGCTGTGTCCCAATTCAACTTCTGGATTCCCCTGAGTCAGCATTTCTTCACTGATATTACTGGCTGGCGATTAACTCCACTTTTCATTTCAGTTAGTCGCTTTGGACAAGTAGTTATTATATATATATATATATATATATATATATTTCCCTTAACCCTATATGTTTTAGTCCATCGTGTTTTTAAGTGAAATATCCCGAGTCATAACGTAAACCAGGATTTCATGAAAAGTTTAAATATGAGTTTGAGAGCAACTTCCTGGTGATTAATGTGGTTACTTTTTTAATTTTACAAGTTCATGAGAATGCACGAACACACCATTAGTTTTGGTCTGCATGAAAGCAGGTCGTTTCAATTCACGGCTGTGAATCCCTGTGATGCTGTTTGAAGATCAGTGACCAACCAGAGTACTGATTATTATTTATTTTACTTCTTCCTGCTCTTCTTCCGCTTCTTCTTCTTTTTCCTCCTCTTCTTCTTTTTCTTCTTCCGCTTATTCTTCTTCTGCTTCTTCTTCTGCTTCTTCTTCTTCTTTTTCTGCTTTTGCTTCTGCTGCTTCTTCTTCGTCTTCCGTTTCCTCTGCTTCCTCTGCATCCTCTTCTTCCTCCTCCTCTATACATAATTACCATAACTACCTGGCATTACTCTTGGCAATTGTCTTTTTTGCCACCTATTTCTCACAATATGTTTTGAACGTAATGTCATGTTATGTGTTGTCTGTCATTTTTTTTTCATGTTGCTTTTGCTCAAATAGATAGATAATAATCTAGAAACATCCTTGCTTTGACCCCAATGTGTTAATGACACCTGTGTTGTAAATACACAACATGCTCATTTATGACACGTGTTGTCCATTTAGAGGTGGCCATTACTGGCATGGCTCTCTCCCACACCTTAATGTAACGCTAATGTTATTAGTTACACCTGTGCTATTCCTGGAGGTCAAAATGTCCGCCGTGAGAAAAGGTCTATTGGGTATTTAAAGGTTAATGATGAGCGAAGAGCGATAGATGCTTTTGTAGTAACACCACCTGTGGCTTTTACTGCTGCACACTGCCCCTCATGGTCGCTGATTTGTAGACAAATGTCATAGAGAGCTGCAGACAAATTGAAATGCTCGCTGCTGGAAAATTACATAGTGTGAAATAGACAAAGCTGTGAGGAATGAACAATATTAGTGTAACTGCTGCAGTCACTCCAGATGGCACGTAGCAATGTGACATTAGCACCAGTGGCATGAGCTCGGGGGGGTTTAGTCTGCTTGATGCATGAGACTGTGTTGTATGATCGGCTCAGACGTGACCTCAGCGTTTTAGGGGTTAATAGCCCAGGCTCTAGGTTGAAGCTGATTGATGTGTTAAGATTGATTTTGCAATAGTTAGCATAATGACATGGCCTAGTTTAAATTGTCTTAGGCAGTTTGGTTATTGACAATAAAAGGCTGATGAAAATTTAACAAAGGTAGGAATTTTTTGCTACCCCTAGTTGCCGGAGATGGATTACATATGGAACACCCAAACTGTCCATTAGAGGGTTTCAGGTTGAGGCTAAGCCTAGCCGCCTAGGCGATATGACAAAATTATCGTTCAACAGGATAGTGGTTGGCCTCGGTAATGGTCCTCAAGTGTCCATAATAGATAACAGAAAGATATTCAATCATGCAACACCTGTTATGAATTTTGCGCTATATTCAGTCTCTCTTTTTCTCTTGTTTTCTCTATGCTTCACCGCATTGTTGTAGCATATAAAAAAAAAAAAGTAACAACATGAAGCATACGTCTGGCGCTGTAACCTACGTAATTACTCATGTAGCCCCTTACTCCAGCAGGAAAGATTTCGATCTTGTTAGCAAAAAGAATGCAAATGCGCCTATTTGGCAATTCTTTGGTTTTAAACCAAACGAAAAAGGAGAGCGAGAGAACGTGAACGAAGGGATTTATAAGCTGTACAATAAACAGGTCGAGACTAAAGATGGAAACACCACAAATCTCCGCTCCCATCTTAAAACTCACCATCCAATAGGAAATGGTGAATACATTAGATCGCCAATATGACTTACCGAGCCGCAGATACTTCAGCAAGACAGCAAGGTTTCCACCAATGTATTGCAAGCCCGGCGGCCCGGAGGGACTAAGCTGACTCCCCTGCTGGGCCTAGTCATCGGTGATTTATGTATTTTAAAGGAAGAAGTCAGTGGGTGGGTTGTGTGCTTAACGTTAGCGAGTGATGGTGTGTGAGGTTGAGAGAGAGACAGACAGACAGAAGAGGCGCATGGTGCACGTGCATTTTTTGGGGTGACGAGATGCTCAGTTTCTGCCAGCCAGGCGGTCCGTAACGTTAGAGAGTGTGCGAGAGAGAGACGGAGAGATGGAGACCTGAACTACTACAGTGCCGTCATTTCAGATGTGATAAACATGTTATTCATTAAAAAATAATCTCACCAGTTGATTAATCTGATTTATTGATCTCAGCATGCCCTTATGTAAAATAGCGCTTACTATATTGTCGTCACTTTGTGGCCACTTATGGGTATTGCAACATATGGATGTCTAGTCTATAGATTTATCTTTTTTGAACAATAATATTGTATATCGTTGTTTTTCTTAAAGCAATATCGTCATTAGGGGAATTTCAATACCGCCCAACGCTATACCCACCCCTCTATTTGGTCAAACACCCACACACTGCTTTCCACCACCATCCCAACTTTGTAGGTCTGGTCTTGGCACGAAGCATAAAGATGTTTTGCATGAATAAAGAGTACTTAGCCGATCTTAATTCTCAAGCGGATGTTGGAGATGGCTGTGAAGATGTGCACTTTTGTTTAATTGATTTTGTCTTTAGCCTCTGCTTCTGTGGGCGGTTAAAGCTTTTTACCAGGGCAAGATAAAAGCTATCACTGGTGTGTTCGGCTATTTTAGTCTATATTCTCTCAGAGAAAAATAATGACGTGTCCTGCACCATGTTTTGAATTCAGAATCCTGGCGGTGTGTCTGAGCAGCTGTGCTTATTTAGAGAACAGAAAGCATTATTGAAATCACATTTACACCTGGACAGTGGGCGGCTCTCACCATTTAAATGATTCTAATTTCCCAAGCATTTGAATAAATGTCACAAACGCTGTATTCAGCTTTAGGATTGGCTGCCTGCAACAGCTGGCACAAGCTGCTATAGTCGGTGTGCCATAGTTGATTGTGCCCAGGCTCCCACACTCATTCCGCTTTTTACATATTGGAGAAAATGGTTTCTACATCACACCACACACCGCCTCTAGCTGCCCCACATTGAGGAGGGTTTGTGTCCAGTGCTATCGGAAGCAGGTGGTTGGATCTGGAGGTAAGGACTACTGAGGTGTGGGTATCTGATCACAGAGCATGACATGTTTAATGGCAAACTTGCTGGGAAGAAAGGAAATGGCTTAATCCTGTGTGGAGGTAGGGAGCTGTGAAAAGGGCGTGGAATAAGTGAGGTGGCTAGTGGGATGACCCTCTGGGGAGCACACCCCGCCCTGGACATACCCATAAAATGTATGAAAAATGATTAGGCTGTGACTAATTACCCGTTTAGTGTCGCCGAAAGTTGTTAAACAGACCATTGCCTTTTAATACCTAAAGTAAGGAATGGGATTAATTAAGCAGAAATGTATTCTTCTACCCTGCCAAGTCTCTTTCTCACAGTCTCTAAAAACACTGTGTGATGGGGTTTTCACCTCGGGGAAATAGTTGGTAATGGTCTGAGAAAGGAATCTCCTTTTCTCAATTCACTACTTCTTTTTGGGTGGATGAATGAATGAATAAGTACATGAGCAGCTGCCTCTATAAAATGGGAGGCAGAGGGAAAAATGGAACATTAGAAGAAAACGGATTTATGACTGCACAACTGTTCCTTCGAAAAGCATGACCTTTAAAGGAGAAATCCATAACGTTTTTTAATAAATATATCATTATCATTATCCATCTGTATGGTAAAGAGTAGTGAAACACTAAAAATGGCACACATACTGTGGTTAGGGACAGTCTATTCTGTATTCTGCTGCCGAGAAATGTTGATTTTATTTGTCGGGTTACACCTATCCGATTGACAATACCAATGCTGTCTAACTTCATCACTTCAGTCAACACTTCCATCAGTCAGTGACATTTACACTGCATACCAGAAGCAAAAAAGGTAAAACAGGTTCACAAACGCAAAGCTAGAAGCTCTATCATCCTTGTTGTAGTGTGAATTATGAAAACCTACGGATCGTAGCTGTAATCGCCTCAGCATATCAGGTACTGCTTCTTTGTATACACAAACTTACCTATGTTGATGAAAATTACTTTGAGATTGATGGGAGCAATTTAAAAGTATTTCTCTTTGACATAACATTCTTACAACTTGCAACAGCAAATACGTTTTGAAAGGTATGTAATGTCACTTGGATTATATTTTTATCAATATAAAGAGGAAATGTTGTTAGTTAACACATTTGGTAAGTTGCAAATTGTTTTGCCTTTATTTGACAGTGTAGAGACAGAGAGTGGAAATGGGGGGTGAGAGAGGGGTCTGACATGCAACAAAGGTCACAAGGCTGGAATCAAACCCGGGACGTTGCAGTAATGTGGCATGCGCCATAACCACTCGGCTATGAAGGCACTCCGTAGCGAACTTTTTTAAGGAATAACTTAATGTTAGCGAGTGTCAGTGTGCTGTTGAGAGAGAGAGACAGACTGTGTTTGTGATGGTGAGTAGCCTGTGAAGTTAGCAGTAACAGTAACGTTATTGCTGTGAGTGTAGCAGTGCAGTGTGTGTACAGTTTACGCTGTCAATGAACAAATACTACAACTCCTCAAGACCCAGGCCAAGTTCCTGTGTCCTGTTTGCCACCTGCTGATTAAAGTGAAGAGGGTTAGCCCCGAAGTTGGCGACAACTTCAGCTCAGGCTCGCTTAAGGTGGGCTGACCTTTAAGGAGGACCAGCTATTTTCATTTTGGTGACAAGCCCCTTTTCCTCGATCCAACTTGATTAATTATTGTGCAACCAGCATCAGACTCTTGCCAGGTTAATAAAAACAAACTGCTACATTTTGAATTCCGGCCTGCAGTCTTTATCAATCTGTTACACACCAGTCCTTGTTTTATATTCTGATCCCACATGACCAACATAGTCTGACCATCAGCCAGCTGTCACCCGTCGCTTGATCACATGCTTGTCAATGTAACATATGCAGTATAGCCTTAATTAAAACTTATAGACGCATGTGCTGCTCTCCTCCCCCCCCCTCCCCAACAGATTTCTGTCAAATAGACTAAAGGGATAGCTTTCTAGTTATGCGAGATGTGCATTAGGCAACCATGGAAACACTGAAGCATGTAAGTATGTGTGTGAAATAGGATCAAAACAAAGTCTGTTCTGCATGTATCATACTGTGAGTAATGTGTCTGCCCCTCATTAAAAGTGAGTGAAACCTAAGCAGCGACCACATTCGTTATTTGACAGTTTCCCCAGCAGTGCCTGGAGCATTGTGTTTCTAATTGCAAGACAAATAGGCCTATGGCTGCGGCAAACATGATGTGGTGCAACAATATCACCACAATGAATCACTTGCCGTGTAAGTTCATGTAATGTCATGTAAATTCAGTAATTATGGGGAGTGGTAAATCTTTAAAATTATGTAATATTGTTAAAAAAAAAAGCTTTAAACATGTTCATTGCCCCATTTTCTAAAATGTCTACACAGCCCACATTCAAAGTGTACTTTGTATGATCGAGTGTACAGAAAATATGCACTCTACTGCATAGCCTAATTCAACCATGATACGACTGTTGGGGGATTAGGATGCTGTATGTGGGTTAGAGTTGTACACTAATGGTTTACCTGCTTTTTGTGTACCTGGAAATGTGCTGTAGCTGAATGTGACGAATGGGCCCTTTTCATGGCAGACATTTTGACTTGTCAATGCAGGAAAAGCACAGGTGTAACTAATAACATTAATTATGGCTCCACTCTATTTAAAGCAGCAGTGGGTAGAATTGGAGCAAATATGATTAAAAAAAAAAATATTTTTATAAAACGGTCACTATACCCTGATAGTAGTGCATGAGACAGGTAATCTGAAAAAAATCATGTGCCTCTGTGTCCTCCGGTGCTCCCAATGGCATCTGCAATATTTCAGAGACCGGAAGAAAACGACCAATCAGAGCCGAGCTGGAGCCTGTCGTCTCTGAGCAGCTCAAATGTTTTGTTTAGCTGTAAAATGAGAAAGTTTGTGACCCGGCAGCCATGTTGAGATCAGTTGAGAAAATACCAAGCACCGCCCACCAGCCGGAGCAAACTTTCTCATTTTACAGCTAAACAGTACCCTAACATATGTTTCTGAAAACCTTTTACACAAGAAATAGGCATTACAGTAACAGAATATTGATTCATATTTGATCAGCGCTGCCTAGTTTGATCGGATTCGTGAGTTATTGACAGCTGCCTCCGTTGAATGAGCAGCCAATAGGAACGCTCTCTCTGAAATGATCTTTGATTGGCAAAAGATTTTTTAAAGCCTGAAAACGGAGCGATGAGGAGGTGCAGAAGTCTAGTTATCTCTGAGAACATTTGAATTACAATATGCTGAAAGGTTATTATTGAATTTTTGTTGCCCAATGATGCCATCATATTCTGCCTACTGCAGCTTTAAGTGTCCTAGTAAGACAGTAAGTCAACATGCACCATATTGGGACTCTGGCTACTGGCACACTTCAGTGGAATGCAGCCATTATTAATGTTATTGGTTACACCTACATTTGACAAGTAACAATGTCTTCCCTTGTCTGTTATGTACCTTGAAGAAGAAGACCGGGACACCAGCTACCTCTTGGAGGACCATCTACTCCGGTCAGTGTTTGATATCGCTCTCTGCTTTTAGAGGGGAAGGGGATAGAAGGAGCTTAAGGAACCAGCATCCGACACATCCAATGATGAAGTTGTCTTATCAGTTTCTAACTGTTATCATCTGCTCTACTGATACGCTTGCACCCCTCTCTCTGTTTAATCACCGGAAGGGTCAAAATGTCCAATGTGCCTTTCACCAAACTTTGCTGTCATGCAATATTGGACCACAAAAATAAAGTTAAAGCTAGTAAAGTGTGTTCTTTGGCCGAGGACAGCCCTACTCTTTCTACATGGCAGCTGTGGTGTGGTTAAGGTCAGTGAAAGATTGTAATTATGGTCTACAAGACACGCCCATCCACCACCCCGCCTTGCTACAAATAGGGTGCCCCTTTTCCTGCGTTGGCACTGTAAATTGGCATTGGATGTAAATTGTGAGATTTGGATTTGTACAATATGGAATGTAATTCCTGGCAATACTGGGCTGGTTTTCGGAGTTAGAAATATACGGCAGCTCAAATATGAATATATTGCAACAGAATATGCTGCCAACAGATAGTGTCTCTCTTTAAAGTCTATTCAAGTTTCTAGAGGCATTGCACAAGAGCACGGGAATTTGGGTTGTTATTTTGCATCAGTTTAATGATGGTTATGTATGATTTAATCAAAATTTGACCTGGTTTGGGTTAATTGCACTGTGCTGTGATGATACACAGCACGTCCCTCGAATTTTAACAATTTGACACTGAGGATGGAACAGTTTTACTAAAAGAGAAAGCCATCATGCAATCTACAAAACAGCTATTAATATCAGATGATAGTATAACTGTATACTCTGCTTTACTAGCGTTATTGTCATAATAGGATCAAAACTGCATCTGTGCAGTTATATGTGGCTGTACTGGTTGAATAATGTATAATCAAATATAACAAACAAGCATGACATATGTACATAAAAGGTGGTTTTGTGCTTTTGGAGCCTATGCAGGTGGGCCTCTGCCTATAGTTATGAAAATTGCTCTAAGACTAGATGCACCTTTATACAGTTTGACCTGACTCATGTCAGCAGCAAAATGCACTCATCCTCAACAACAAAACTGCAATGGATTGCCAGTTGAACAGTATATATGTATATAAAGGTGGACAACATGACAGCTCCCCAAAAGTGAAGCCAAAATGTCTCAATCACCCCCTGGTGGCTGGCTGCAGTATAGGTCATAAATCAAATACATCAAATACATTTTTCACAAAGATAGCTTCCGTCACATTAGGTAGTTCTTATCACGCTGATGTATGTTCAAGTGTTAATTTTTTGCCCAGGTTTGGTTTTAATTAGTTACTTGATGCTATAAAAAGACACTTCATGATTGGCAGCTGTGAGTCTCTTTCACTGACAAGCTGCGTCCGTGCTCGATACGGCGGCTCCACCGCCCGATCACTAATGTAGAGACTCTTGCTTCAATTGACGACAAAATCTCAAGATGGCAGCTCTTGTATCCGAGCTATTTTGGCTTCACTTCTGTACAGTGGGAGGAAGTGACGCATCGTCAACTAAATACCAATCTGGTGCAGGTGAAGAAAAGTCTCACCACACAACAGCGATATGTCACTTCACAGAGTTTGTCAGCTGACTCCTACTGGTAGTTTTACAACTTTAAATTGCACAGTGAATTCAGACTACTGCATTTTTTTGTCTTTATGGGATATTTTTGTCATGCAATTTATATAGACTCATGTATTGGGAGTTATCGCTGTTATTATTAGCGAAAAGATACCCATAATTTTTAATATTTCTTCCTGGTAGTAATAGCATGTTGCTACAGCTGGCTCCTTACAGCTATGTGCAAGGTGGTAAATCCGGTCTGGAGCCAGCAGAGATCAGTTTGTCAGCTGGGAGATTTACACTTTACATGCTCTTAAAGTCCTGGTCCGACACCGAGGGTGCCAGAAACCCCTGCCAGATTGCCAGACACCAGGCTAGCAAAGGGCCCACACAGCCATTTAACGTCTGTGTTTTCTAGGCTTTATAGCCCATGCTGATGCACTGAGGACACAAGCAAAAGAGAACATTGATTGACCACTTGGACAAGGCCAAGATGCCATAACTTAAAACTGCAGCCTGATTGCTTTTTATCCGAGCTATTACCGGCCTTTTGCTGCCTTATAGGATCAATTTTAAAAGAAAAGCTGTGATGTTTGTTTGTCACGTAACTTGGCGTCCGACCAACTAATACAATATCCCACACTGACTCCTGCTTAATACCTCTGTTAAAGCAATAAGGCAGTATGTTATGTGTAGCAATGATGTCCATTGAGAAGATAAATAATAGTCCAATCCTTCATTTTTGAAAGTAAATAATAGCAGCTTTTAATGTCCAGATATTATAGCAATATTTTCCCTTTTGCATCTCTATTTAATGTGTAGGACACCTATAATTTTGTCTGAGAGCAAATATGCTGCAAATTAGTTTCAATACTACACACCGGAGGCCTTCACAGGCCACCAGTCTTGGATTTGTGTCAATATGTCTAATATTGATTGTGCAGTATGTCATCACCGTAGGAGAAGTTATTTCAAGAAATCAGTAGTCTATACAAAATGTATGCTATTAAATGACAATTACATTTTTTAATTTGATTCACAGATATTACATTTTTTAGAAAAACTATACTGTCTATCACTTAGTTGGCTACTGCATGTTTTATTGATGATTCAGGAGGGGAAAATAGACTTAAATTTTGTAAATAATTTCTGTAACATTATATTTATTCTTACGACATTATTCTTACAGTACATTGGTGCTCATTTGTGCTTATTAATTGATAGCACATCATGCTGCTGCTGGTTTTCTGAGTCCTTTCTTGTTATTATCTGTTTGGGTCGACCACAGATTGCATTGGCTGTAATTGTCCTTGGGTCCATTCGGATCGTGTCTGATTGTGCCCGGTTCCCCTTCAAATCAAGTCTCTGTTTTTGTGAAAGTTAATTTATGCACGCCAAGTTCGGGTCCCACATCCCACCCAATTTGAAAACCTCCACTCCACTACACACTATACAAATGATTATATTTTCAGGAAGGCAACAGCACTCGAGCGAAAAATGAAAAATTATATTTGACCCCTGTGTGACTGTGAATTTAGACAAGCAAACTCATTTTCGCAAACATTCATCATGTTTTCTTCACTTAATTTCTAGTTCTAGTACTCGTAATGTTTTTAATCCTGCTTTATAAAGAACTTTGGGCTGCATCTCTACATGAACGGTGCTATACAAATTAAAGTTATTTTTCAGATGTGATTTGTTTTCCGTCAATTATGTTATGTAATCTACTTAAAATGATGTTTTGCGCAATAAATAGAACAATGATTACAACTTCAACTGACACGATAAGAGTAGTAAAGAGCTGTTGTCAGCTGCGACTGCAAAGTGTGATATATATGGAACAGATCAATGCCGGAGCCTGTTGACAGATATTTTGTGTGCCTAATTATGGACTAAACTTAAGGGAAAGAACTGAAGTTTTAATTAATCTGTGTTTATTCCTCCTGCTTCTTTCAAGCACCTGACTTAATGAAATCCCACAGCTATTAATCTTTTGACATACCTGTGAGCTACTTTGTCAGCAAGCCTCCGTGAGAGCGCAAACCGAGCCTGACATTTGACTAATTGCAGTCATTTGAGAATGATTACTACTATAATGTATTGGAAATGCACAGCGGCGTAACACAACATTCAGGCACCCCTATCCGTCTGGTGACCCACTTTACAGTCGGAATATGGAAGAAGCTGTTGAACCACTAAAAAAAAAACTCTACTAATTGGAGCAAGTTAAGTACAAAGTGATGATTGCAATCAGAAGGTCCTGTCTGATTTTTGCCAGAATCGCTGAAGACGGGAACCGATCCATGGCACAATCAATCATCCAGTGCTGCGCCATAACCAAACCCCAACTTATTCCCCTCCCTTCTGTTCCACAGCGGAGCCTCAGAAGAATGACTCTTACCTGTCCTTGGCACCTCGCGAATTGCTGTGCGTTTGATGAAGACCTCAGTCACACCTTGCTGGGCTGGAGTGGAGAGCTCATTACAGCCAGAGGAGACAAGTGCATGGGAAAGAATGAATAGAGGTGGCTGTGCATGTGAGAAAGACATAGAAAGAGAGAGAGTATAGGGTGTAGACTGTGCAGAAAGTAGTAAATATGAGCAATGGGGAAAGCCCCTTGTAAGGTGAAATAAGGGGCACTTGGGGACTCTCCTTGTACATTGCACCTGTCTTATCATTTAACTCTTATTTGTTGGTCTTACTAAACTGTCAGCAATTCCCTGCCTTCTTGGCCTTTACCTGTAAAATGCCATGGAAATGCTGACAGGCTGCCAAACCGGAGCTGTCTGGAAACAGACTGCTGTTGGCTTTTCTTTGACTTCTACCACGTATTGTCAGAATTAAATGTACACGCAAAGCGCTGCACTTACTATTTATATACCACAGCCCACCTTTTCAAATACAAATTCATTTAACAGCAGCGTTCTCCAATTGACTCTTTACTTTCACAACTCACCGGTAACTGAGTAATACATATTTTCCCCCTGAAACGTGCCTCACCCATTCCTGCAGTCGGTGTCAGTGATGTTTCGTGTAATTGTGTATTTTTCTGGACCGATTCAATTGTCTCTTGATGTATTCCTCGCTCAGCTGAGCATGTCATTACACACATCATTTGTGTGCAATTTAATGTGGTATGCAACAAGGTTACATTTCTATGGTGGTTCAATTTGAGGACTCGTAGCATTTCCGCTGCAATCATTTCTCTCTTCTCTGTCTCTCTTTTTCCACTCGGGCTCAGAAATTGCTTCGGCGATGACTACGCACTCCTTTGCCTCGCTCGGTCATGCCACAATTTTAGGTTCACGTTGGGAGATATTCCAATTATCAGTCAGGTTATGTGATGTAAATGGTAACTTTCTCTTTTTAGCCTGGGTGTGCTGATCAATTTTTTACTCAAGTGGACTGCATCATAAAATTCTATCTGCTGCTTTATGTCCTTTTCACTGGATGTAGCAGTTGTAGGATTTATATGCTTCTCATCATCTTGAATGGGGATTGTACTGAGTAGGGATGTGCATTTCAAGCAAAATTACTATTCGGGGAGCTAATCAATCATTTTTCGAAAATCCCCCGCGTGCCTTTAACGGCATGTAGGGTTGGCACATTTTCCCATCTAAAGCTATAAATTAAGGGTGTATTTCGACCACATTGTTGGAACAGTGGAGGAGACCTGTGGAAAACCAAGACAGTTTTGATGAGTTTTATTCTGTTTCTGTCCGGTTTGAATGAAGTGAAGGGAAGTTTTACGATGTTCCGCCGCTTGAACAGATGATCTACCAGCTGAAACTACGGGGGGGCACACACAAACACATACACACACAAACACACCTGCCCCAACAGAAAAGAGCCAAACTGAACGTGCCACACGTTGTACCGGTAGTAACTTTACTACCGGGTGGCGCCTGCGACGGTTAAACAAGGGAAAATATATTTATTAAGAGATCATGATAGTCGCATAAACCATTCGATTTTTTTTTTTTAAATTGAATGACTGTTCGAAAAATTCAAAATCATGACCCATCTCTTGTACTGTGGTGTGTTTCTGGTAATCTTAAATGCAACGGACTGCAGTTGTAACTGGGTCAGTTAGTATTAGCCTATACATTTTTAGAATTAGTTTTACCTTTCATAAAGGACAGTTAAAAGTCAGTGCAACAAAATTTGGACAGGCACAGGAAAGTAGTCAAATGTCAAGTTTATGTAATATTTTATGTCCGTTATCTGAACTGCACTAATACAGGTTTCTCCAACCAAGGTCCTGTACAAACACTAAAAATTATTTGGTAGCTTTATTTGATCAAGGCCGTATGGTCGCCTTCTCTTTGACCTATCATAGAATAATTATGGCCTCCTATTACCTTTCTTTGTTTTGCTTGACACGCTGTTCAATCACAATGCCACGGTGTATGTGAAAGTGACAGGATTATCATTAACTTTAATTACTGTGTGCCAAGTCATCTGAAGGCAGTGTTTTGTCCCGGGAACCGCCCCAGCCCCCCGCTCGCAGCCACAGGCCCTGTCCTTCATCACCTGTGAAGGTCTAATCTTATCTGCGGCTGTTGCATGGCCCTTCATTAATCACTCCCCCGGCCCAATCAAACGGTGACTGATGGTTGACGCGGCCTTGTCCGGCCATCCCTCAGGTGCTGGGAGCCGGCGTTGGATTGGCCGGGGCACAAATGCGGTATAGATTCTGTGGCCGGCGTCAGCGTGTGCATAAACACGGCGGTGTCCTCTACACGGGGGTACACGGCATGCCATGTAACCCTGTGCCAACAATCCAGTGCACCCGAAGTTCAACACATTGTTCCGCTGCTGCTGACCTTGTCTCATCAGGAGCGGCTAACTCTTCAAGCTGTGATCATGGTACTGTATATATTTTTGCTCAATGACACAAAACTTTTTACTTGTTTGACCAAAACTGAGACATAAAATTGTCATCCTATCTTTTTGTGAGCCAGGGCTCGAGTTTAAGAACGTCCCATCGTCCTGGTGCGAAAAAATTATGATCGGGGAGGATGAAAATTAATTTTGGGATGAATTTGGGACGAGAGTTGAAAGAAAAATACCTGCTCCATTAGAATGAACGATGATGAAAATGACTGCATGTTTTGCGTAGCGCACCGTTATTATAAAACATAAACACATACACGCATACGTAGCCTACTGTCAGTGCCTGGCCCGGTCCCGCACACACACACACACACAGAATATACGCCGGGCTCTGACCCCACGACAGCCGCAGGAGCAACGGAAAATTATTCCCAAGTCAATGAGGTAATCTTTCTAGTATTAACGTTACCATCGCATTTTTTTCCGTGGCAACATACTGCATCTCTGCCCAGGACTGAAGCATCTTGTCCTGCAGCTCCGCCAACTTTAGGATGCACCAACTTTAGGATGCACCAGCTAGCAGGGTCGGTTCCAGCTTTTTGGGGGCTCATATGCAAAATCGTTTTTTTTTTTATTTGTACACATAAAAAATATTTGAATTTACCTTAGCTGCATTGTTAACATCAAAATCAAAACAAACATGCAAATTCTAAATAAAACAAAACAAAACAATAAAACTACTTTTTAAAATAAAAATAAGTTTTGGATAAATTACAAGTTCATGAACAAAACTAAAACCACTTTTGATGTTCGATTTATGTTAAAGGTCACTTTGAATGATCAACTAATCATAATGTAGAAAAACAAAGATTTTAAATTTGGGGCAGTCCACATTTATTTCAAGACCACTTGTAGGTTGTACTTCGGGACGGTTCTGGGACGATGGTGAAAAATGTTCGTTTAGAGCCCTGTTGTGAGCTCAGTAGAAGATGTGCAGTGGCTGACCAGTGATATCATGAATGGAAAGGGTGTGTGTGTGTGTGTGGTGAAAGGAGGTTGCAGGTAGGAGGAGGAGGAGGGAGATGGAATAGAAATAGTTTGTTCTAGTAGCAGCAGGATATAAATGGCACAAAGATGAAACAAATCAACCTTAGGTAGCCCCGGCCGTTAGCCAATCCATAGTAATCAGTGAGGCTGCATTGAGCTCTCCGCTTCATGGACCCTTACCAATCAGCAGAGAAAACAGAGATCTGTCATCTGTTTTCCTCTGCTCACTGACGGGGGCAAGGGGGCAGTGAGAGTGAAGTGTGGTAATTATATATGAAGTGTGTGTATGGAAGGGGTTGGGGGGCGTATGCGTCGGTGTTTTAGTGTCATAATCCCCTTTTTTAAAGTGTCTTTTTTTTTTTTTGTTCTACACTATTTGTCAGTCACTCAACAGAGGGTGTCCTGCTGGCAACGTGATTAGAGGATTGATCAGGGATGTGAGCTAATACATGCCCACCGCTGATGTCAAAACACAGATGGCATGACTCACTGTGCAGCCTTCTAAAAGAGATTTTGTTTAATCTTGTCTTATGGACAAGTCTGGCCAAATGACTTCCAGGGGGATGTGCCGCGTCTATTTGTATTGATCTCCATTAATTGCTGTGACAGGAAAATGTGAAATTAAACACAAGGCGGTGTGTAATTTGGAAAACATCACTTATCTCCTCGCACAACGTGCGGGCACAAAGGCAGCGAACATATAGACAAGAGATGTGCACACGCGTAGACAAGCGCACAACATCTGTTTTGTATGCAGTGGCGTGACAAAATGATCTTCCTGGTAGGCAGATGATTTGGCATCGGTTCGCTCAGGTTTTCATAACCTTTGGATGCCTCCCATCCTTGTCCTACAGAGAACCGAGGACAAAGCTCTGCCCTATTAGAGATGAATAATGGGCCTGTTGGCAAAAGAGACGTTGCTAATGTTTTGTCCAAATATCTCAAATCTGTCCCCAATGATAATGTATTCTGCGGCAGTGCCAAACAGCTCTATATTTGAAGAGGTGATTTCATTGCAGATATGGCTTATACAATCTTTAGATTGGAAAAGGAAATAAACAAAATCCCCCCTCACATTGTAATGTCTGGCGGGTGTATGGGCATCACAATAAGGGCTTAGTTTGTTTTCCTGTAATTGATGCTTTGCCTGTGTGGCGGCATAGCTTTGTTTGTTTATGCTAATGGCTGTGATGACCTGTTGGTCCCCAATCTAGCAGGGAAATGGCAGCCAATGCTTTGGGGAGTGAGCCATTGATCTCTCTTCAGTGCCTCTTTCTTCACAGGTACTTGGGATTAACTGAGCCAGAGCAAGACAAAGGGAAAACGTTACAAAAGAAGGCAAAAAAAAAAAAATCAAATTACTTCTGGTATATGCATGTATAGCACATCAGCTTCAGGCAAATTGATGCTTCTACCAAGCTGCCTGGTGTAAAAGTGCTCACTCTGCTTCCCTTATATCGGGCTCTTGAGGCATGATGCTGCCTTAACAGCACAGCTGTAATTCCCCTAAGCAGTGCACTATGCAATAACTATTATACATGAACACACAAACAAAAACAAAGAGGTGGGCTGTTATGGATGTTCTTCTCTAGAGTACCTAATAATCTAGTGTGTCGCAGTGGCCAGTTGTAGAAGACTGGGTACATCCCAAGCCATGATGGAAGCAGAGAATCAGTGAGATACCAGCACTCGTACCCAAGGTGGCATCTGTCACTTCGTTGTAATTTGTAACAATAGTAACTAAGCTTATTTTAAAGGGTAACTGGGGTATTTTTCAACCTGGACCCTATTTTCCCATGTTTATGTGTCTAACCGGCTAATAGTGACAACAATTTCTGAAACTGGTCGAGTATTGAGAGAGAGCGCTGTAGACGGCAGGCTGCAATATGGTGCTATTGGGGCAAGCTGGCACTGTCATTTACAACCACTAAAAGTGCTTGTTTTTGCCAAGACAGGCTCTGATTGTTATTATAAGTGTCTGACATAGAAAGAATCCCGCTCAAGGAGAAGTCTCGCTCTGAAATATTGCAAGGTGACGTGTTGCCAGAAGAAAACAGTGGAATACTTGCGAGTGCCAGCCGGGCAGAGTTTGTTGTGTTGGAGTACAGAAAGAGCAGCTTAGTGTTATCTAAAATATTTTCAATGTCATGGCTGAATATTTAGTTGATTTAAACAATGTGGATGAGGCCTTTTGAATTTGATGGCTGCCTGTATTTATTTGAGTCAGAGTAAATGGATATTCAGATTTCACAAGTAGACTTCTCCTTGAGCGTGACTTGGACACAATAACAAACAAACCGGATCAAGCGAAAGGTAAAGAAAAAAAGTTTTATTTCTCTGTAGGGTCCTTTCCATAATGTTGTCAGACACTTATAATAACAATCTGAGCCTGTCAGCGGCAAAAACAAGCACTTTAGTGACCGTACCGTTACACTGACACTGCTCACTTGCCCTCGCTGCTTGTTTAGCTGCTGCCGGTTACAACGTTATGCCTCAATATTGGACAAATTTAAGAATTTGTTGTCCGTATTTGTCAGTTAGACACAAAAACAGGGGAAAATAGGGTCCAGGTTGAAAAATACCAAAGTTCCCCTTTAAGCATTGTGTGTGTTTAAGTCTCTACTACTATTTGTATTGCAAGGGAATTTAACATGGTTTGGTTTATGTGGTTTACAGTAGCGTGATATTTTCATTTATACGCTCTAGAGTTATGGTTGTTAATTCCAATGTATTGCTTTGACCAGTTGGAACATTTCTGCAGAATAAATCTGTCTTATCTACTTGTAAAATATTTAAACTGACTTGTTGGTGTCACTAAAAGGAAAAACACTTTCCTAAGAAGTAGTTTAAACAACATAAAGCCTGTGATTTGGAGGTGAAAACAAGATGGCTTGCTCACATATGTTTTGTTTTTACTGCATATAAAGATTAGAATATTTCACAGTGTGTTCAACTACCTGCATTACTGTGAAAACCAATTCACAAAACTCCCTTACAACACATGGAAGCATTAAATATATTCGTTCAGTATGTGAATGAATAGGAGCATCTCTGCCTGCTGCGGAAGGTTAAGTCCACATTAGGTGATCAGAGGCACAAAGGTCAGCTTCACAGGAGTCAGCAAGGAGTTACCTCTTTAAGACTGTGACATTTTACTTTCTTCCTTTTCAAACTTGAAAACACAACATTATGAAAGTAAGGAGGAGGGGACTAGGGGAGCAGACTCACAAAGCCGTTCCCCAGGGTAGATTATTGCTCGGTTTAAAAAATAAATAAATCTTTGAACAGGAACACTCTCTCTTTCCACCATCAGCTCTCACTCCTGGACACACATTTTTTGAAATGTCAGTTCTTTAGGGCCACAGTTCTAATTTTTGTTCCACTCAGTGTAAGTAAATAGGTCTGACTGTGAGTTTTTGTTCATAGATCCCAGGAGAGTGGCATGCGTGCTCAGCAGAGAGACCTCTCACTGCAACCTCCCTCTAACATATTGATCAGGAATGGCTATTGGCGTTAGCCCTGTGAATAAAATGCTGCTCTGCTGAGTTCAATTCCCCACTGGGCAACTGAATGGAGAGAAAAAACCTTTACACTTTTTTCTACACTGCTATTTAGCTCGTATCCCAGGTCTAATAACGTCACTGCCAAACACGGACGAAGAGAAAAAAAAAATGGAAATGTCAGTTTTGTGGACTGCACATTCTCAAATGACTTTATATATGTGTTGTTTTTTTCTCTGCCTGCCACTCTTATGTTTCTGCTGCAGAGCAAGAAGAGATCACATTGAGGTGATTTATAAAAAAATCAAGGGCAGGTAAAGAGTGTTGTTTTCTGGCTTTTCGCTCCAACTTGTTTGTTGACATCAAAGTGAGGAAGAGGCTTGACATGTGCATCAAGATACATTATCCCGCTGAAAGCAACAATCCCCCTTGACATTTGAAATAACTGGAACATGAAAAAAGACAATGTTTATACAGATTCAGAGTACAGAATGTGCAGCGTTTTGTATCCACATTATAGGAACAAGCATTTTCTTTTTTTGTGTGTGTGACTTCTACTATTGTACGAGGAGGGGAAAGGACCTCTTCATACTTCACTTCCAATTTTGAACACTTAAAATGTTCTTGTAAAAATGATTGCTTTTATAATCTCTGTCATTGTTTCAAATGATTACACACACAGGGAATCCATTCAGTGTATCTTTTTAACATTAGAACAGGCACTAACCTTTTGGTCCGCCAGTAAAACTCTTATCTTAATGATCTGCTTTGCTTCATTTCATCGTGTTTTCCCTGAGCCTCAGAATAACTTTAGGTAGTCGAGTGATTTCCCATATATCATTTATTTATTTAGTAATTAATTTATTTGTGTATTAATCTATGAGCTATGTATTTAATATTAAATAATGCACAGTCCTCTTCATGAGATTTATGATAAACTTAGGGCTTTCTCAGTGGTCCTTTGTTTTCTGTTTGGTTGGAATATAGGGCAGTACAGTTTGGGTGCTCTTGTCAGAGACAGTTTGTGTGCTGCTATTTCGTAACAGTTTTTTGCGGCAGCCGGGGTTTAAGAGACCTTTCCTGGGTAGTGTGTGAGCTCCAGTCATCCCCTTCATTGGCGAGGGGGCATAGGAAGGGTCCAGACAGTTATGGAGGAGTGAGTGCTCAGAGGAAGAACGTTTGGGGCCGACTGAGCTCGAGAGGAGACTGGGTTCACTATCGCTTTCTGGCGTAGCACAGCCACTCTTGTCTTCCTGTAAGTCCTCTTGCTCCTCCTCCTCGTCATCGTCACAGCACAACGCATGATACAGAATTTTGTCACTGAAGCGGACTCTTTCTCTTGTGCCGGAGGTACGAGAAGTCTTGTGGCTGTGCGTGGAGCTGCTGGCCTCCTCGCTGGACGAATCTGGAGTAATAATGCGGGGCCCGTTGGGGATGGGCAGCCCGCCGTTCATCTGGGAGTAGACCGAGGCAGTGGAGGGGGGCGGGGTGGGGGTCTGCGTCTGGGTGGGGATGGTCCCGCGGCCCAGCTCTGATCGCAGATCTCCTGGTTGCTCACCAGATATGCGGGCAGTGGCGCCAGCAGCCTCCAGGTAGCTGCAGAACTCCCAGCTATCAGAAAGCACATCTGCATTGAGGAAGTCCAGCCTGAAGGCCTCTCCCAGACCTCGCTCGCTGCTGGACGTGCTGCTGGCTGTGGCCACAGTCCAGTCATCTTGCTCCAGGTCAAAGTCAAAGTCGGACGTTAGTTTATCGATCTGACCCACAACCTGCAATAGAAAAGGGAGAGCACAAGAGAGAAAACGTATGAGTTATTGTAGAGAAACAAATTTTAGGCCAGAAAGAGATTTCATTTCAGATCCAGATATTTCCATATATTTATTTTTAGCAGCATGGCTCTATAGATGAAAACGTCGGCCTGTTGGTCAGGCGGTCCACCACTTTGGTCCAGACTAAAATATCTACTGGATGGACTGCCATGACATTTTGTACTGACATTTATTATCCAGGTGTGATTCAAACCAACATTTGTCATTGTAAAAATATTTTGAAGTGGGTAAAGGCTAAGCAACTGTATCTGAGACCATCCATAGTGGTTTAGGTCGCATCATTAGATCACAGTACATAGCACACGCACTTCTGGTGTGATTTTTACATGACAACACCATTAGCAGCACGGTAAAACAAAGAGCTCTTTGCACCACCACTGCTCTACTTAAAGGTTCCCTGTGGAGTTAAAGACCTCGAGTAGTGCAATGGAGCTGTTTTTCCATGAGTGGGTCCCCATTTTGTCTGTCTCGTGCATGCGCACAAGGGACGCGATACACAGTCCTAACAATGGTGTCACACTATTTTTCACTGATCAACAGGTGGCAGTTTTACTGCAAAATATGCAACAATGCAACACCCGGGTTGGTGAACATGCAAGATTTAAAGGAACAGTGTGTAACATCTTGGGGTATCTATTGGCAAAAATATAATATTCATAACTATGTTTTAATTAGTGTATAATCACCTTAAACTAAGAATTGTTGTCTTTGTCAGCTTAGAATGAGCCCTTCATATCTACATAGGGAGAGGGTCCTGCTCACGGAGTCCGCCATGTTGCTCCGCCACGTTTCTAAGGTAGCCCAGAACGGACAAACCAAACACTGGCTCTAGAGAGAGCCTTTTGCATTTTTACGTTACCTGAAGGCCACCGTAGTTCTCTGACAGCTTGTGAAACTGTGGTAATGTGAGCCACAGAGTGCCGTGGTGCTGTCTGACTTCCGTTGCTCCTAAAGTAGTGTTATTATGGTAACGATGGCCTCTGAGCAAGGCCAACGGCATTACCACGATTTTGCACTTGGCGGCTCACGTTATCGCAGTCTTGGAAACGGAGGAGAGAGCGGAGGGGTCCTCAGTTGGTTGCAATCTGCAACCACACCACTAGATGTCATCAAATCCTACACACTGTACCTTTTAAGATACTAATAACTAATACTATACTAATACTAAAAAAGGTTTTGTAAATGTTTTATGAGGAAGGAAATGCACTTGAAAAGTTTGTTAGTCCTCAAGGATACACACTATGTGTTTTGGGAAGCAACACACTGAATCTAAACAACTTTTGTGCGTTTACAAAAAACCTCCACAGGGCCCCTTTAACATTCACAGGGGGTTCATTATTACTCATGTTTTGATACTTTCAGAAGCATTACAAATGTGAAATGCATACTGATCTTATTTCACACATATAGTATGTAAATACACTCACAGTAACGACAAAAGTTGACAAAAGTGTGGAAGAAACCAAAAGTACTAATTGTAAAACTCACTTTAATATAAATCTCTGTGACAGCTTACCAGATACTACATTACATGAAATTTCCAGATGCTTTGCATCCCACTGATTTACCCCCCACAGGCAGGTTTAACAAAAGCTAAGATTTATTCACAGCTGCTAATAGATCTGTGTTTGCCTTTACAGCTTGCCATTGCACTACTTTTCATCCATAAATCCTTAATTGTTTGTTCATGGTTTTGAAATTGTTTTTATTTCCGCCAAGGCCTCCCGTGGACAGGTGTTGTAAATTAGCTTTATGCTACATCAAGACAAAATTAAATATCCACTGGAATGAGGTTGGAGCAGTGAAGACGTGTCGCGACTCATCAAAGAGGCTTCTTCAGCTCTGAGACGGAGAAGAACTGAGGAAGCTTTCTTAGATGAGTGGTGAAAGCTGTACAGTCCAGTGGCTGATTCATTTTGCCTTGATGTTGCATTGCGGCTACCGGGATGAAGGAGATGAACAGAGACGTATAGCTATACGGCACAAACACTTAACCCAGCGCTTTTGATGCTTGTACATTGCCGTATATTTAAATTCAAGCGCTATTGTAATGTCCACGTCAAACAAAATCAACTCAACATTTCACCCACTGCATGGAGATGCATCCCGTAAAAGCATTTAATTCACTGTTAACTCGACATTAACCTCCATGCTTCTGTCATCAGCAGCCACAGCGGTGAGTGTTTGATGAATAGAAAGCACTTCAGCTGAAATCACACTGGTTTGCTGACAACACCTAAAAAATCCAAGCCCTCTATACTTGACATTTTAGCACCTTCAATCAGGATGTTCTGCTCTCCACAACAATCTATTGTAAAATGAAAACACTCAGCATTCATGCAGCTTGTAAATGATACATTTCCCCAAAACCATTCGGCAATTAAGCCCAGTGGTTTGAACTCCCCAAAAAAGTTCTTTTAGAAACATGCACATTATGAGTTTGCAACATAATTGCAGCTGAATAGCAGATAGTTTAACTCTGAGATTTGTTGGAACATGATCCTTTTTGTTTATGCCTCAGTAATTATTTGCAGCGTTTGCTCCTTTCTGGCTCTTATGACTACAAATGAGTAAGTCTTATCTCTGTGTGTGGAATTAAAATCATTCTCTGTCCAACTTTAAAAGGAGGAATTACGAGTCTCCGACTGTAAATGCAAACACGCTGATAATGCGCCCACCAAAAGCTTAGGTGATCTCCGCCGCAAACATGGCAACTGACATCCATGAGCTTGATGATCTTTTGCAAATATCTCAAGATGATGATTTGAATCTAATGTAAATTTGCTCACTGAATCCTCGAATCAAAAATAAAGAGCACTGACTTACATTACCAACTGCAAGTTTAAGAGAAAGAAACTGTGAAGGATGACTAGATGCTACAATTCTCCTCACTACTGCATTTTATAGCACCTGAATCCTTACCCTTAGAAAGATATTTCACGCTGTTAAGTCACCTGCATTTATATCTGGCTGTATACGTCTACATGCGTGGCATTGGCTCGTCTGTCAATGAGCTCCTCTGCAGACCTGCCAGTTGTTGCATCGTAAACCTCATGAGTACCTGGACCATGCCTCTCTATTGGCAGACTGCCCGGAGGGAATTGGGCTGTATGAATCCTCTAATCCTTGAATTACTCAACGTGTTTGCTGTGTGATTTGCCGACGTTTTACTCACGGAGTTGTTAATGTAAGACGTTTCTCAGGCTCAGAGGAGGCGGAAAACCTGAGCGAGGGACTTAACTTGATCAGTGAGTTAAGAAATTATCCGTCAAATGTATTTCACAAGCTTGCCATGACACCAATACAGACTATTTGTTTCGTTAGCAGTCATTGCAATGAGCAGAAAGTCATTCTAAATACATTTCATTAAGTTTAAACACAAACTTTACTGTGACTTTTAAAAGGAATCGTAAGAATTAAGTTTCAGGTCACCGAACATCACCCGAATGTTGTTGTTGTTGTTTCTCGGCAGCGGATCACGGCCTTGCTTATTTTCCATTTTAAAACACCTTCGCGAGTGTTAACGGTGAGCTGCGTCAGCTTCCACCGCTGGTTAGCCTGACCCCTGCCTGCGGTATGTAGGCTAATTTAGCTTGATAAGTGTCTCAGCTCGAAGGGTTCTGCCGAATCTTTCTAGGTCACAATGCAGCACACGCTCTACGCAGCAACAATGAACACTCGTCTCTGCTTTTTCTTCCAGTCAGAGAATGTGCGATGAAGGAGCTGTGGAGTGAATTGGAGGAGCAGATTGCTTTAGCACAAAGGATGAATGCACACATCAGGAACCAGTCGTTAACAATGCGCACAATGTGTTTAAAATACAAAAAAGGCATTATGGAAATCTATGAGAGTGAAAAATAGAAGGTCAAAGTAATTATGTGACTTTGCATTGAAACATTTTACCGAGGAACACCTGTACGCCATACCTGTACGTCAGTGAAGAAACGTCTTTCTGAGGTTATCCTGTGGTAGGTCACATAGTGCAACTATGAAGTAACATGCCATTTAAGAGTAGAAAATAACCAATGAGTAAGCACGAGTAAACAGAATTAGTCCAATGCTCATTTCCTATGCAATAACCAGCTCCTGTTTACTGTAGCAACACTTAATGATCCTGTGCACGAGTCTAATCAGCCAGAGTAATCAAAAACGCCTGTGTGGGTGGACAACACCCGTTCCATGTTTAACCTGACTGATATCCTCCAGACAATAGCTTCTAACAATGCCTGAAGTGTAGGCCTATTGGTTAAATAAGTCAATAGTAAATATAGCAACGTATTTTTTTACTTTGCCTTTGTTTTGTTTCCTTAAAATTCAGGATATGCAGCTTGAAGCTGTGATAAACCTCTGGACTTTATGGCTCTACCCATCTCCAAAGTTTATGATGCAGTGATGGCACATCCTTGTGACTGAAAAGACTCTATTTGCAACACAGTTAAGCAGTAATGTATAGTATAACCGCGCATATAAGTGCTGGGGATTTGAGTTTATCTTTAGTCTTTAATTTTCTCTCAGTGCCTCCGCTGACAGCTTAACTTACTTCCTTTACTGTAAATGGTGTTTAGTGGGAGCTACTAAAAACTATGATGATGAATATAACAAAAGCTATGATTCTGTGTGAGTTATAACCACGCAAATTGTAGCAATAAACACTTTTTATTTTTTCAATAATATTTTAGAATATGGTCTATCCACTATAGAAGCAGGATTGCCCAGCCAACACTAAGCACATCTGATCTTGTTTGTACAGTCCATACAGAGCAATAAGTGGTATTGTTACATGTTTTTTTCTTTTTCACTGCACACTATCAGCCGGCAGCCGCGAGTCAACTGTGGTCACTGCACCTGATCAACACCGAGTTCAGTCATTTCAGAGCTCTCGGAGGTGCTTTAAAAGAGAGGCTGCCTCGGCAGCGTCAGGCGAGGGTTTATTACTGTACCTCAACACCTGTCTGAGATGATTGGGCCGGGTAATTGAGGGTCAGAGTGAAAGAGGGCACTTGGAGCCTTGTCTGTGACAGAAAGATACAGTGATGGAAAAGACAGGCACGGATAATCTTACACGGAGTGATATGGGCAGTAATGTAAAAAAAAATCTCAGAAGAGCCTCTTCTCAGGCGAAGTGGTGATTTGGGAAATAGATTCCATACCGTCCACTATCATTACAAGAGTCCTTCTCTCTAATATTCAGCTCCACCTGGTTTCAGGATTTATTTATCATGAGTGTTTCTTTCCCCACCCGAGTGAGCGCCTGTCCTCTGCCAATGCTAATTGAAAATATACTGGAACATTAGCAATGGAACAACTTATTCCACCACTAAAGTTTAAAGCTTCTGTAGGCAGAATGTTTTTGGCATCATTGGGCAAAAATTCCCAAAATAATAACCTTTCAGCATATTGTAATTCAAGTGTTCTGAGAGAAAACTTCTGCACCTCCTCATGACTCTGTTTTCAGGCTTTAAAAAAATCTAGTCGTGATGGTAGACTTCAATCACAGGTTATTTCAGAGAGAGAGCGTTCCTATTGGCTGTTCATTCAACGGAGACAGCTGTCAGTCACTCGCAAACTCAGATCAAACGGTCAAACTAGGCAGCGCTGATCAAATATGAACTGCCTAGTTTGATCAGAGATTGCGAGTGATTGACAGCTGCTCAGAGACGGCAGGCTCCAGCTCGGCTCTGATTGGTTGTTTTCCTCCGGTCTGTGAAATCCTACAGATGCCATTAGGAGCACTGGAGGACACCAGAGGATGCAGAGGCACATGATTTATTTCATATTACCTGTCTCATGCAGTACTTTCAGGATATAGTGACCGTTTTATAAAAATAACTTTTTTTAATCATATTACAAATTTAATGTGTTCCTGAAAAATATAGGCTGAGGTCAAAATCAGCAAATTTGGGTGTAAAATTGCCTCTGATGAGGAGGGGAATATTCACCACATGTTCGAATCACTCTGTTGATCTTTAAGCATATGTTCAACGGGAATAGCTTGTTTTGATGTGCATTGATGGCTTTCTGTATGAAAAGATGTTTGTTAGCTGTCTAGTAAACAGATGGAGATTGCCATGCTTTGCAAGTCTTCTACACGTAAATGATGTAAAAGTGCATCTTGAACATGTTTCTAATGATCATATTATCGTGGTTTCCAAGTTTATGCCGTCTTACATATTTTAGTATTTGTCAGCGAATAAAAACAAACTCTGAAATATGGCATCTGTAGCAATGCAGTCTGTACATATGTAAAAAATACATCAGGTGAGAGCTACCAAAATAAATGAGACATAACACCCTCACTGGGTTCATTTGAAATGCACGCTGTATGAGTGAATTTTCTGCGGATCGCTTCATTACGCTGTGTTCAAGTGGCCTCCCTCCATCTGTTCCTGTGCCACCCGTTCTTCCAGGAGTCATTTTCAGAGTAGACTGAGAGAAGTTTGCAGTGCTTGTTTGTTAATTATGCAGCATCCAGTGTCTAGGGTGGCTTTGCTTTTTTTCCATGGGAAAATCAAAAAATGTGCTCAGTGGAGCCATTCAAACACATCTAAGTGTTATTTCTTTCTCAACATGTCACAATAGATTTCCAGCCTGCCCCTGTGCAGCACTTCTAGCGCTGGAAGCGGTTTATGCCAGTTAGGAAGTCTCAGCAATTATCAAAATAGCCTCGCATGCTGGCTTCGTAAGTAAAGCATTCGCAAACATTGTTTTAATGCAGTTAGCTCCTGCAGTTTTGCAGTTTCTCCTTACTCCTTACCCCGTGCTCGCTTCCCCTCAATTTAATTCCCCTCAAGACGTGAAGAAGAGGGGACCATCCGAGCCACTCACAATGTGGTGATATGGTTTATCTTATCCCCCAGAAGCTAATTTATCATCCCCGACTTACTCTGAAGGAAAATATTTACTGGATTCACTAGAAAAATTGTCCAGTGACTCGTAAACGTGTGCAATCTCCTCCAGACATCGTGTTAACTTTTGGATGAAACAGCATTTTGGGAGCGTTTTGAATTACTCGTTACGTACTTAATATTACCCAGCAGTATGCAAACAACATGCAGAACGGTGCAATATGTGCCCAGCGCTGTTGGCTTGAAAGCTTGAGCCACATTACATGAGAGCTGGGGCAGATTTGTAAAGCAGGAGGCACACGCACTAACCAATGCACATATGCCTGCTTATAATCTCAACAAGATCATGTATGAAGATTGAGACGGATGCAGAGTATTTAGACATATTTTGTTCAAAAAAGTACGAGTATTTAGAACACACTGAGCATGTGGATGGACGGCAGAGTAATTAGTTATGCTTCAGGAGTCACCTTTCAGCATGTTGTAATTCAAGTGTTCAGGCTTTAAAAAAAGACGGAAGACTTTGACCAATCTCAGGTCATTTCAGAGAGTGATTATTCCTATTGGCTGTTCATTCAACGGAGGCAGCTGTCAATCACTTGTGAACTCCGATCAAACGGTCAAATTAGGGATCGCTGATCAAATATGAATCAATATTCTGTTACTGTAATGCCTATTTCTTGCCTCAAAGTTTTCAGAAACATCTTGTAGTGTACTGTGAAGCTGAAAAATGTGCTCCGGCTGGTCGGCGGTGCTTGGTATTTCCTCAACTGACCTCAACATGGTTGCCGGGTCACAAACTTTCTCATTTTACAGCTAAACAGTACACTACAAGATGTTTCTGAAAACATTTGAGGCGAGGAATAGGCATTACAGTAACAGAATATTGATTCATATTTGATCAGCGCTGCCTAGTTTGACGTTTGATCGGAGTTCGCGAGTGATTGACAGCTGCTCAGAGACGGCAGGCTCCAGCTCGGCTCTGATTGGTTGTTTTCCTCCGGTCTGTGAAATCTTGCAGATGCCATCAGGAGCACCGGTGGACACAGAGGATTACCTGTCTCATGCACTACTGTCAGGATATAGTGAACGTTTTATAAAAATAACTTTTTTTAATCATTCTACCCACTGCAGCTTTAATATTTTTTAGTGGGTTCTTCTGTTGTGATAACTTCACTCAAAACCATTGTAACACCTGTGATTTAAAGCTGACCATAGCTTTTATTAACTACAAACTTAATTACAGCCACATTTCAAGCTTACAGGAAGCGAATGCTCCAAAAATAAAGAGAGATTTAATATAGCTGCACATTTTTTTTCCGCTGTGCTCCAAAATCCCATTTGTAAATGTTCCTGCAGCAACGTCAGAAAGACAAATTCCCGTATGCTAATTGTACTCCTCAATTACATCGAGTGCGGTTGTGAATCCACTGCAGTTGACTCTGCAGAGGTCCGGTGGGTCTGTGGGCGGGAGACATTACAGACAAGCCAGGGGGACCTGATTTAGGTCAGGCTATCTTGATTGGTGAGATTCGTTGCGTGGTGTTGGCACAGGGATGAAGTGTCCTTTGAAGTGTTCGCTGGAAGCATTTGGTGTAATTATCCTGTCATGAGAGGGGCTATAAGCCTCAGACTTCATTAGGCACATGCCCCCTGCTTTTTCATCTTTTCTCAAAAAAACTCATCTTTATGGAGGCCTTAAAGTGCTAAACAACGCTGTGATGAGCGTAGGGCCAATACCTCCTGACAACTCACTAATCAAAAGCATCATTACAAACTTTCACCGCATAACGGGCCTCATTTATCCCATTGGGGCTTTAGAAGAGGTGGGCTTCTGCAGTCCTTAAGGTCTGGAAAATCAACCACTTCCTTAGCCAAATTTAGGTCATTAAACTGGGCAGACTCATCCACCTGCTGTATGGCAAATTTGGAAGGTTTATTCTATTATGCTGGAGAGGTTATGGGTTGTACAATCAGTGGGAGAGCAAGATGGGAACTCTGTCTTCCAGCAACAGGGAGGCAGCAGATGCAGCATGCTTTGGCGCTGGCAGAGCGCACTGATCATTTATTGAGGTTCTCCTTCATTGCTTCTATCCGTGTTGAGAGGCCTAGCGGCGGTAATGACCAGAGAAAGATGGTAGTGCCACGCTACGGGGCTCCTCAGTATGTCTGCTTCCCTGAGATAGCGCTCGGATTAGGCCTGAGTACTGTCAGGTCACGCCGGTCACATGCGAGGGGAAAAAAGGTGCGCATGTGTTTCGCAGCCAGGCCACGCTGACCCATTTTAATGACTCAGTAGAGTTTTCATTAACAACATGGTGTCTTTTTGTAGAAGGCCAGTGAAGGTCTAAAGTGATTACAGTTTGTTAGAGCACAAAATGTGTGTGTTTATGTGCGTGTGTGTGGTGGGTTGGAGGGTTAACGTGGTTGACCCATACTGGAAAAAAAGGGGAGAATCTCTCCGGCAGGGGAGAATACCACACTACAGGAAGCGGCTCAGCCCAATCCAGCAGTAAATCCCTCACCCTGACACTTCACACTGCCAGTTTGTCTACAGGCCAAACCAGTAAGCAGATAAGCAGCAAGTCTACCCTGAGAGAAAGGAAAAAAAAGATACATACTGTAGTACAGTTGCATAGCTACAGTACATGACTAATAATAATACTCTTGTATTCTGTGGGGAATATTTTTACTGCAGCTATATTTTGATATTTTTTCTTGCTATAGCTGTAAATAGGCACAGAATAATCTAAGCAAATGTAAGGGCTTTCAAAGCCTATTTTTATCAGATGTTGTATAAAGTCAAGCTAAAGTTAAAGGCAGAATGAGAAGAATTTGTCAGTTGCAAATACAACATTCAAAGTTGGCTCCTCCTCTCTGGCTCAACGACACCAGAAGTGCAAGCCCCCCTGACCACGGTTAGGGTTAGGGTGCTCGCCATCGGCTGAAAGCCAACCCCAGATTCGCTCTCGTTTTTGAATGATCTTTGGCGTTCTGTCTCACGATATTTGCCTTTTTTTTGGTGCTGTGTTCGCCATTTTCATTGCTTCCTCTTGAATGCGTGCTCACGATGTGGCACCTATTTGCTATGTTTTTATAGATGTTGACGCTCGGAATTCTGAACACTGCAAATTAAGAACAAACAGGCAGAGGGCAGGATCTTTACAGATACATGATGATTGAGAGGGATTATCTTTGCACGAGTGTATACATTGTTTTTTAGGAAAATCCTACTCAATGTGTCTTTTAAGGCTGACTGAAAAATAAATATACATGTCTTATTTATATACTGTATATAAGAAGACGACATAGTCACTGTGACGTCACCCATTGGTTTGTAGACTGCCGTTTTGAAGCCTCGAGTTCGACATTTTGTCCTTCGCCATCTTGGGCTTTTGCAACCATAAGTGACACAAGAGGTGGAGCTAAGCACAACCAAACACTGAGTAAGAAATGTTGACTCAACTAAAATGTTAGAATTAACTTTCATGAACAGAAAACACAACAGATCTCCCAGACCGGACAACTCCATGGTAGCGTCCTGTCAATCACAAGGTAGCCACACCCTAAAGCATACCCTGCTTTATGGTCTATATGACTCTAAATGGGACCAGAATTTACTAAATGAACATCATGCTGTATTGAAAAAGGCTTGAATCTAGCGAGTGAGACCATAAACTCATGTTTACAATGTTTTCTCGGGTAATAAATCAAGTGAGAAGTAGGGTCATTTTCTCATAGACTTCTATACAATCAGACTTCTTTTTGCAACCAGAGGAGTCGCCCCCTGCTGGCTATTAGAAAGAATGCAAGTTTAAAGCACGTCCGCATTGGCTTCACTTTTCAGACCCGCAGTTTCCCATTGGTATTATTACAGAACCATTATGTTGGATTAATAGCTTTGAGTACGTCTTGTGGTTAGGGTTGTTTATTGGCCCTATATTGTTGTGGAGAGGCACGGACCTATAAAAGCAGGTAGTAGTTCAAATAGTCGATCAATTTACAATCTGCAAGATTTTGGTGAGCATCAAGGGAAAATGTGAGAAACTAAAAAGAAAGTAAGGTGCACTTGGTTGTGTTTTTTGTCTCAGATGATAATCACTTTTTGTCAAAGTTAACGGCTTCTAAGTTTTGTTTAGAAAATGCCAATGTAAAGTCCACATTTTTTCATCATTGAGATCTTATATGGTGCAAAAAATGGATCTGTATGTAACTGTAGTTAAGCACTCAGAGAAATATGTATGTATGTAATGTATGTCCTTATGTTTGACTACTTAAAACAATCCACATCCATCTGTGGTCACGACTTCTAACTGTCGTAATACATTATTCAAAGAAGGAACATAAGAAAGATGAAGGATGGATGGAGGGACAGAGGGAGACAAATAATCTTCATCCTAATTTTATTTTCACATTTAACTTACGCAGCTTTTTAGGATCTCATTGTCAGCTTTGTTCCACTTTTGTATCTATGAGGAACATATTCATATCTGTGAAAAATATAGCCTACAATAAAACTTCTTTACAAGATCAGAGTGGATTTGCACCTCGCTCACATAGTCACATTATCACTCATATACAGTCACTCACAGCCATCAATGCCTTCATCATAAGTGAGGATGAAACTGCAAACCCCCCCACTCAGCAAAATATTTTGCAGTATCCACTCCCTTCAGCCAACAAGACAAAGTGTTCTATTTATGATTGTGTGAAAGATGATCCACAGTGTTACCATGCAAAAGCTATCGCCTGCTCTCTTTTTGTAATTAAAAATCTTTCTTTCCAAATTCCTGTTATGACTCCTATCACTGCCTTCTCGGGCTGGGGACAGATGATATTGCCTAATGACGGTTTCCATGCGGCATAAATGGGTGTTATTTCACAATTCCAGGGGTGTAAATGGATTTACACACCCCCAAAAATCTGGAATAACACACCGAGGTGCAAAAAAAAAAACTACCCCGAAGGCTTACATTTTCTTTTATCAGAGGAGAACATGTTTTTACTGTTTTCCCTACAAGATTCTGCAGCTAGATCTATCTGCTCTGTTGGTGGTGAAGAAAAAAAGGAGACGTGAATATACAGTCTGTTGCCGGAGGATGTGTCGAACTGGACAACTTTGTCGTGCGGCTCAGTGTTAATCACTCAGGTATCATCCATGACAGCTGCCACACATTACTGTCACCTATGTCAACAAGTCACAGTTGCTGCGAACACTTTGACACACTAGTTCTAGGGAAGTAATTAAAGGGGTTGTTTTGTTGCTCTGTGTTCATAACGTTACAGATGGTTTCTTTATTGACATAATTTGTGTCGAGTTCGGTGTCAGCTTCACACTGTCAGCTGTCCATGTATACTGTCGCTGTTTGTCGAAAGCAAACAACAAATACTATTGCTACGTAGAGCAGAAGTGCTGCAGCTCCTGAAAAGTGTTAGCTGCTAGAAAACTGAAGAAAATAGTCAAACCTTCAAGTCAGTAAATACAAAGTCAAATTACAAAATCAATTCAGGTTTTCAAAAAGGCATCAATAGAACTAAGTTTTGTACACAACAAAATAGGTCATACATTATTCAGTGCCCTCAAAAACAACCAATAGGACCATTTTAAAAATGTATCATAATGGTCTTGATCTGTCACGCCTGTGGTAATGTTTGGCAAGGGTTAGGCAGCTATGGATACTTGGTTGAACATCGTCGTTAAAGTTGTAGTCCTTCTGACTTCAGCTGCATTCACACTAGGGCTGCACGATTATGGCCAAAATGATAATCATGATTATTTTGATCAATATTGAGATCACGATTATTATCATGATTGTTCATAGACTTAAAAAACACTAACAAACAACAACATAAAAACACAAAATTCAAATGATTAGTTAATAAATGATTGTATTTTTATGTAAATGTTGATTAAAAAAATCTTGCGCTTGATTAATGCAGCAGTGTTTTCTATGAGCAGCGCACGCATTTTAAATGTCAATATTGCAGTCGATCATGTTCATTTAATTGTGGGAAGCCAAAATCGTGATTGCGATTAATATTCGATTAATTGTGCAGCCCTTATTCACACCAGATCAGGCAGCGCGGTGAGAACAAGTCTTCCCATTCATTTTCAATGGGGGTAATGTGTTTGGGCTGCGGCGGACCCAGGTGGTTCCGAAAAAACGCAGCGGCCTGCAGCTGGAAAGTAGAAACGGAATCAACTTTTGGAGAAATGCAACCTGATGTCACGCTACGGTGGCCAATCACGTAACTGGTAATCCATAGCTGTACAACTCAGCCATTAGGGAACAAATGATGTTAATCGTTGCAGTTACTGGGCCATTAAAAAGACTCGCCCACACCCCAACACAACCCAACGCCTGATTTGGTGTGAATGCAGACTTCTGCCCTGGTTAATTTGGCGACCCATGGTTTGGTTAAATACTACACTTCACCTCCTTGAGTAAAAATAATAGAGCTCTGATGCAGAGTAAGGAGAGTAAACAGTGAAGCGGAGAAAAAACTATGCTGGATTACACGCATGCATCGTTTCATGGGAATTTGAATCCAGCTTGCAAATGTCTGACTACCATAAAAAACTCAAGACTACTACATAGAGAGGTAATTACTCAATGTAAATACATTGGAGGGCTATTGCAGAAAAAAAATCCAACCCTAAATAGCAGTAAAAATGTTAACACTAATTATTTCCCAAACTGTAGGATTCAATGTTGTGAAATACTTAATGAGACGAGATGTAAAATGTGGTCTAAAAGTCATGTACTTTGTCAAACTATCCTCCCCAAACTCCTTCCAAAAAACGTTTAGTAGAGGTTGAACAACTTCTACCTTTTTCTATCGAGAGAGGACGGTCATTACTCCTGTTACCTCAAAAGGTCACCTGTCAGGAAAACATGGGCAGAGGTTGTTTTAAGCATTTGAACAACCAATGCTGTTGGTTTCCTGATGAGGATAGTCTCTGGATTATGTACCGAAATATATTCACAAGTGTATATACACGTGCTAGGGTGCAGTGAGTAAGTTCGTAGAATGTACTGTAATAATTTGGAGGCAGCTGCTGACAATGTACAGTAGCAGAAATAGTGCCATATACACGCCCTGGCACGTTACCCGAACTACTCAACATACAGGCCACATCTGCAGCTCTGCTCCATGTGCAATAATGTATTAGGCTGTTATAAATTATGCGAGCATGTCCCTCCTTGCATTCAAACGCCAGCCATGAATCTGCTATGCACTTGCACTGGTTTACTGTGTAGCAGCTGTGCTTGTTCACATGCAGAACTCATATGCCCTGATGAAGTCAGACATATCCATCAACAACATGCCAACAACAGAAAGTATAAATCCTGCACTAAAAATGGAAATGAACCATTGGCGCCTACACCAGACAGTAAAGCTAACCAACGTGCTCTGGGCTCTGGGGCTTTTGTTTTGTTATGGTTCTTTGTGTTTAGCATGCTCGTAGTTGATGATGCTAATTAGCTGGCACCTAGGAATATTATATGTGATTATTGATCAATAATCAATGTTAATTTCTAATCAACGTGATTCATTTTCAGTTGCTTGTGGATTTTCATGGTACCCTACTGTACAACACTGCTGTTACACAGACTCACATCTAGTACGATGACACACAAGTTTAAACCCAGCCTGTTAAAGTGAGTCACAATCACAAGAGTCATAATGCCACAACATATCCCAAAATATCTACTCACTAACAGTCTATCCGTACTAGAGAAATAAGAGTTGTTTTCTGACACATGATTGTCAATTACAGCAAAACATGTAAAAGGCATGATAACCAAGTAACCACCGACACTGGCTGTAAAGCATTTTTTAAAGAATAGTACAGATGTTAGAGCACTGATCTACACTACCAGGCCTTGAACAAACATTGAGCTAAAACAGTTGGATCAAAGGTCTAAAACAACAGACGTTTCCACCATCGGCGTTTTGCTGCTGTGCATTTCAATGGACTACAACCGTCTATTCAGCTTTACAGCACTTGTACCATTTTTCATTCGGTTAAAACTTGGGGTTAGTTTTCATTGCTGCTCATTGTTGTCGGGCCACGACTTTGGATGAAATGTCCGGGCTGAGAGAGCAGCGGCTAACCCCACTATTAATACAGGGCATGCAATCAATATGCCACTGGCATTTCTAGGTTTCCTTGGCCTGCGGCTCTTATCTTAATGGGAGTGTGCTCCCATTTTCTTTTATTGTGTGAACCCATATATCATTACCCACCAAATATAGCCGGATCTACCCTGCTGAAGTGAAAACATTGAGGCTCAGAGAAAAAAAAACAATCATGCAATTTATTTTTATTTTAACCTTCTCTTTGCTGCTCATGGAATTTATCTAGAGCTATTCAATTTCTGCTCCGTTTTCTTTGTTTTTGCTTTGAACTTTCAGACAAAGGTTGTCCCGTTGTTTGCTGCAGCATTATTCCTCATGAACCACACACACCATGTCAGTAGGGAAGGGTGTGCTGTATGTTAAGCATGTGATATACAAACAGATTTATATGGACAGATATTTTCAGTCTCCCATAATCTTAAAACGATACAAGCTTAGTAGGGCTGCACAATTAATTAAATATGAATCGTGATCACGATCTTGGCTTCACACAATTAAATGAACATGATAGACAGCAATATTGATGTTTAAAATATGTGCGTATATAAGCGCTTCCTAAACAACGTGATACGTAGAAATATGTGAAATGACCACAACCTCTTGACAATGGTGTGTTTGTGTGTGTTGAGAGAGAGACAGAATAACAGAGAGAGGGGAGGAGAAGGTGGACTATTGCACACTATGTTTCTGTAAGTTATTAATAACTTACTTGGAACGCTGCTTAGTCACTTATTTACCCGCTGTCTTATTTTAATGGAAATATTTGTTCATTTGCAGGAAAGTAGCACAACATGGAAGTGAAAGCAGTGCTCTGTTTATTTAAATATGAAAGTGCAATAAAAAAATGTTGTCCTTAAAGTCAATGAATCATCGTGATAAATAATCCTGATCTCAATATTGATGAAAACTAATCGTGATTATCATTTTGGCTATAATCGTGCAGAACCTAATGCTTAGTCACATGGTGCTTTATCCTGCTGAAAGACTGTGGCCATGAAGAGATGCATCTGCTCAGCAGCAATGTTGCATAATACGTTGTGGCATTCAGTAAATTCTCAGCTGTTAGTAAGGCAACTAATACGGTTTGTACCAAGAAAAAACATTTCATGCAAGCACATCACCTCCATCTTTTTTACTGCTGGTGACACTGACCTGTTATCTCCATGTCACAGCAAACCCTGAGATTCAGTAATTCCCTTGTTTAATGACGTGGTGATCAGAAGCCTAGAGAGGCCCGTTCTTGCAGTTAGGTAACAGGAGTGGTACCTGGCGTGGTTTATCACAGGCCATCCACACTTCTAAGGTTTGATGGTCAATGTTTATTCTTGGATGCCTCTTTCACACCAGTGTTACACTAAGCGCTTGCTCGTGGCCACTCTTTAGTTGAAACAGGTCTCCTTTGACCTCTCATCAACAAAGCATTTTCGCCCTCGGGCTTGTGACTGTGACTCACCGTCTGGAGGAGTGAGCTGTTTAAAATAAGCAGTCTATCTTACCTTACGGTAACGGATATGCTATAATAGGGTCCCATTTACGGTGATGCATTATCCCGAGGCATTATTGACTTCTTAAATCGCACTCAACTTTAAAACAATTCCAAAAATACAAAACAAAAACTGATATTACCCACAAAGACAATTTTTCAGTAAATATAAACTTCCTTACAGTGTGATCCTTACAGAAATAAAAAAACAAATCATTAATCCTATAATTTTAGACATATATATTTAATACTGAGCCTGTTTCTCTCTGAGCTACAGATGGGAGAGCAAAAGAGCCCTAAGTAGTTAAGACTTCAAGAGATAAAAAAAAAAAAACCTGTAGCTGCTCTATTAAAAAATAATTGGAGATTGAATTTGTGTACTCATAAAATGTTTGTTTGAGCTTTTACACCCAAATGAGCTTTATCTGGTGTGGTGCTAGCAGTTACGAACCAGAAAATGTGCCCATATCTCCGTGAAATCACCCTGGCTTCTGTTACAGTGTTCACAATGTCGTACTCACACCCACTCAGTGGAGCAGATCAAGGATTGCTCTCTTGATGACATAAAAAGAATCTTGACTTCTATTTTTTCTAATAATAGAATTGTTCATGTGCACATTAGGGCTGTCCCCGAAATCATGATGGCTCTTAAAACCGATGCATTGGCTCAACTCATCTGCCCATTTAATGTCAGTTCAGCGCACCAGCCGACACTAAACTCCTATATCAGCCTACCTGAGTGTCATGTTTTACCTGTGAGACCCACGTTTTAATGCCATTGTTTACATCATCATCAGAGGTGTGTGTCCTGGTCGTAGTTCAGTTATAAAAACCTAGTGCTCCTCTGAGCACCAGTCGAGCACTCGACGGCAATAGAGGAGGTAGTACCAGCATCTGGCTCAAAAGTAGTTTAGCCGACTTCATTGACAGTCAGCACCGGAGCTGAGAGTCAACAGACACGAGTCCCGCTGCCCTGCCTTTTGCTGTCCGGCGTCACCGTCACCCTACTCTACTTTCATCACAATTAGTTTTGTGCTTTGGACATTTAGAGACTCAGTTTGTAAAGTTTACAGCCGGCTGTTGGTCCTGCATTGCTCTGTATACAATGACGCAGCTAAAAAAGTCATTAGACTGACAAAATGCACGTTGACTCAGGGTCTCGACTGATGACTCGGATCTTGGACTTTTAGGGAGCATACACATGTCATGTAACCAGTCAAACCTTTAAGTGAAAACATTAAAGGTGATCGAATAATAGGAAGGGAAGTTTATTTCTTTGTTGCAGACATTTGGACATTTTCAGCTTATCATTTAAATGAAATCAGACAACCTAACTTGTTTTGGATAAATGTTCTGCAACGTCTGGGATTGTTAGACAAAATAGGTGGAATAAACGCTCATATCCTCACAGTCAAATTACAGGAGCTTTTGATGAGAATTTTATACATTATACAATCCTATTGCAGCCAGTCACCCAATTCGACTGTTATCAAGCCATTAAATAAGTGTTATCGGTCGCTATAAGCATCATAGAAGTGGATCATTAGGGGCCTACTATGCCTACTGCGTTGTGAAAGCGGAATTTAAAAGCAACACATTCTAACGCTGAACTCTAACTCTCAACACAAACTAAAAGGCTTCTTTAGGTTTAGGCAAAATAAAACAGTTTAGGAAAAAACATCATGTTTTGGTTTAAAATAACTACAGTAGGTTTGTTGGTTTCACACTGGATGCAAACCTCTCCTGGGTGAAAACCCTGTGTTTTGTGTCCCATCCATCACCCCTGACCTTCACCTCATATGGAGTTTCATGCTGTCTATACTACAGCTACTACAACTACCGCTTCTGCTCCTGCTAGAGGTCACTGTCGTGTTCTTTTATACCTTCTTCCAGTGATCAACCATTTGAATAGATGATAAAAGCTAATATTGGGTGTAGCAGGCCCCTATTGACCCACATCTATGGGGCTTATAGCAGCAGATAACGCCCATGATAATATAGTCTAATCAGCTGAACCAGTAGTCTATGTAGCATACATTTAGGTGAAGTTAAATGTTGAGTGTTGTGCAGGTTCCTTGCTGATTAGCTCTTTACATATTACAAACATCTTACCGATCTGCAGTCATTTCTATCTGCAGAGAGAACCCCATTCGTGAGAGGTCATGACACCTACACATGCGGTTATGGGAAGTGAAAGCAAAGATCTTGAGTGATGGCTCGCTCCCCTCCTCCCCCACCACCACCACCGTGCTGAAGTAGGCCACAGATATTGGCATGACTCGCTCTCCTACTTCTTTTTCTCTCAAAACAATTTGTCATTGCTTCCAGGGTTCTGCCATTTCTATCTGTGACAATCTGTGGGGCGGTCGCCTCGGAGAGTGACAAAACCTGTCACAGTGCGTCACTTTCACTCTCTCCCCGGCAAGCGGCGGGACATCTTTGAGTCGGCAGCACCTTTATCAGATATGGCAGTTCCTAAAGCTCTGCCTATAACAGCAGGCGAGTTGGAGGAGAGGAGCCGGCGACTTTACAGAGACCTATTTGCAAACAAAATCACTGGGAGACATTCCCCACAAGGCACCATCTGGCTGCCACACATACCTGCCTCCATCACTCCCTCACCATCACCGGCTTCTCTATTTATAGACCGCTCTCCTTGTCCACCCACCCACACACATTGCATCTTGTAAAACAGCAACCAAAATGTAGCAAACTGAAGAATCTCCTTCAGGCAATCAATCATCAGGGTGACAGATGTCAACACATCCCTCCGTAATGTGTGGATAACATCTTCCTAACAGTCTGCCGTCGCTAACAATAGAAATGAACAATCAGCCGGCTCCTTGCCAGACCTTGCGGAGAAAGTGAGGCCGGCAATGACCTTCTTTGTCATTATCTGAACTCTTTGCTTATTTTTAGCTCTGGCTGTGTTAGGTGCTTCATTCTATCTCATAGCTCATCTCACTACGTACTCTAAGTGTGAGGTAAAGACGTGGTGGGGGCAGGTGCTGAGGGTACTGGGCGTGATCTAATCTCTGTGTATTGCAGGTTGACACCGGCAGAATTTGTGATGATGCGAGACGTCAGCCATCAACCACCGGTGGGCTATCAGACTTATCAATAAAGCAATTAGTGTCTCCTCTCTGAGGGGAGTAGGCTGAATTCTGATCATTGGTATTATGTTATTGAACAAGCATTCCCCAGCGAGGGAATGATTTTGAGAGCCCGAACACAGAACGTGCACTCGCAAGCTAGTCAGGCATTTGCTGCATTTTGATAAGGTCCACAGTGACTATATTTTGAATGCTATAAGAACCCTCACAGCAATGTACTACTTTGATTGCAGTGCTTAAATGTCACATGTAATTAAACTTAAGCAAACAAGGACTGCACAATACTGCCTCGCTAATATAGATGTTCTCTCTGCATCCAAACACAAATTCTCCCGTATTTATTTCTGCGTTTTAACATATCCTCTTTCCATTTATGCTCAATGCAAGGTTTTATCCTCTCAGAGCAAGAATGAACTTTAACAAAATTCCAAAATAAAACACCGAAAGCCTTTGAATACAAAATTAGTCATCAAAATCCAGATGTGCTGGCGCCGCTCCCCATTAAGAAGCTGCCTCTCTCTTTCTCCCCTCTTTTATTTTTTGGATGGATTTCATCAGCCATCTCGTAGTGAGAACAATTAGTCAATGTGCATGGATCAGCTCCTTTAATTACATATTGAAATATTACTCATAAGCTCAAAAACGTATTGATTACTTGCCTGAAATCTGCAGAGAATACATGTATGTTCCCCTGAGAGCAATGCCACAGCATGTTTCCCTCCCAACAATTCTCTTGATTTGCGTTCTAGTGTGTGTGTGTGTGCGCCAGTGTGCGCGTGTGTGTGTTTGTGTGTCTCTCGATAATTATAGGTTGCAGAGTTGGCAGGGAAACATGGTGGTGTGTGGAGAAGCGTTACCTCGCTCGAACAAGCCCTTCCGGCAAGAGGAGCCTGGTAAACAAATTTCACCAAAGTGAGATAAAAAAATCTGTTTAACTAGGGCGGTGTTTTAGTGCACTATTTATATTTTTCTACTACTTTCTGGACTCATTTCTGATAATTATTGTCTCCACTGTAGGGGTTGTGGTTATCCATAGAGCTGCAACGATTAATCTATTAATCGATTAGTTGTCAACTATTAAATTAATAGCCAACTGTTTTCAATTAATCGGTTTGAGCAATTTTTTAAGAAAAAAAAGTATGTGAATATATTTTTCTTTACTCCTCTATGACAGTAAACTGCATATTTTTGAGTTGTGGACAGACAAGTCATTTGAGGATGTCATCTTGGGGTTTGGGAAACACGTTTTTCACCGTCTTCTAACATTTTATAGACCAAACAACTAATTGATTAATCGAGAAAATAATCGACAGATTAATCGACAATGAAAATAATCATTAGTTGCAGCCTTAGTTGTCCAGATGAAGGCATACCACCATATATCTCCTTCTTCAGTATGCATAATCATAAAAAAATATCACAGTTAACTCGGTTCATTTGCATTTAACTAAAGCCAGGTGTCAAATGTCTGACCAATGTTGGGGAAAATACGTGCAGCACCATAATGGATGAATCTAGATGTAAATGGGAAGTCCATGGTGGAATATAGTCCATTGTAACATGCATCATCCATCTATCAGATTTCCTCCTGTCTGCTACTTTCTGCTCTGCTGTCTTGTTAGAAAACGCATAACACAGTGGGGTTCTCTACCTGCATCCTCCGGAAACATTAAAAGGGCCAATTACCACAGACAAATAAGCAATGTACAGCGAAGGTGAAGGACAGGAGAGGCAATTTTCCATCTTTTTCTCCTCTCACTTCATCTCTTGCTTTCACGCTTTTAAATTGCCAGTCCATAAACAGTGGGCCCATTGTACTGCTGTTGACGCAAATTGGAAGGAGTGAAGAATGGAGATGTATTGTTCCATGTAAAGCATATTCATCTTTTCAATAAAGTTGGCATTTGTAGGGAAGAGGGAGAGAGTGTGAAGTCAGGCGCAGCATGTAATTAGCAGGTAGAGGTGGAGTACGGACGCTCTGCCGAGCCATCTGTGGGGAACATTTGCGAGGATCTGTGCGACTGAGCTTCCCCTCGCTTCTTTTGTCTTCACCTGCGTTTCTCCGTGACCCTCTCCCCTATATGTTCAGCCTTCCTGAAAATCGCCTCCTCCAAACCTACTGTGGTGCCTGTTTGCAAGTCCGCATGATGCAACAACCAGTGTCCGCCAAGGCACCTTCTGACGCAAGCTCCTCGCTCTCCGCACACCATTCTACAAGTTTTCCTGGAAACATTTGAAAAGGGGCCGCATTAATAATCCATGCGTTGGGCGTCCGTGCGTAAATGCGGCGCCAAACTACAAGTGCGAGTCCTTAGTTGGGCCACTGTTTTGACACCTTTCAGGGTTTTTTCCCTCCCTCCTTCTCTGGCAGACGAGCTTTGATTGATGACAACAAAAGGGGTGGTGAAATCTGAGGGCTGGATGGAGAGATAACTGACTGGCTGAGAATGACTCAGTCTGTTGCAGAGAGTCAGTCTGCTGCAGCCCTGGAGGAAGAGAGCGAGACAGGGAGTTGCAAGAGCGGCGAGGGAGCGGGGAAGGGGAGAAGGTATCACGGGGTAAATGAGGCCTTGCAGTTTGGTAGTGCACATAGCTTCATCATCCTTGGCTCATGTTTGGGAGGCAAACATGACTGTTGCTTTATTTGAGAAGAGAAACATCGCCGACAGTCAGAGCGATGCGACCAAACAAACAGTGGGGGCCTCGCCAACAGCATTCTATCTAATCAATCTACTGTGGGAGGACAGAAAACACGCTTGTGACGCGCATTCACGCAAGAACACACACCCCCACAATAGGCACCTACGAAACTACAGTACGTGCGCACACACTCCCCGTACACACCGCCGACCTCATCCTCTGGCAGATACTCACACACCCACGCAAACACATGCATCAATCACTAGCTCTTTTTTCCCTCTCAAATAAAAACACACCGTCATACACACGCAACAGATACACGTACAGCACACGCCAAATGCCAGGCTGGCTCACGCTACTTTGATGGGAAACAGTGATTATTCTGATGGCAGTTTGTAGGTCTAACCTCAGGGTTAGAGAGTTTTATTTATAGGCCAACAATAACCCTTAAAAATGTGTACCGCAGCTCTGGCTGCATCTCTGACTGCATCTCTGACATCATCAGGCATATTCCCTCTCGTGTGACCTTGGCTTTTATGCGGCGAATACACACGGATGCAGAGAACGTGATCAGGTCAGTCACGGCAGAGGAAACTGCCCCTCCACCCTTGTAGCCATAATTTGTGCTTCATGTTTTTTTTTGTCACAAGGTGATGGCTACCAATGATGTCAGAGAGGCGGCGGATGCAGTGTGGACACTGGCGTCGGGGGCTTTGGCGTGCGCTCCCTCTTTAAATAGCCCCAGATCTAATCTGCAGACAGCAGCAGAGTTCTGACAGATCCTGCCTCGGTGCCTCCTCCCACTAGGTGACACATTCTTTATTTATTTTTCCTCTCCTCCGCTCTGGTATTCACTCGGTGGAGCACTGGCCCCTCAAGCTATTGTCAGTTCCGTTCTCCTTCCATGTCTGAAAAACCAAATGGATTTACAGGGTTTACTGTCAACCCCTCCCTTTTTCTGGGCTTATGAATGTGACACAGTCTTCTATTTCCACTCTTTTATTTCTACACTATCCAATCCATTATGAAGACTTGGTCATTCTTCTTACTATGGGGGCGCTGCCGTTGTGGCACCGGCTTTACTTTGTCTTAGCATGACTTTCAAATGACATCATGGTATGTCTTGAGCCGGGTTCTTAGCTCAATATATTGTGCAAGTTTATGAGATGGACAGCAAAACCAAATAGTTTGAACCTTTAACCTTCATTGCATTTCCAGTATGGAAGATGGAGAACACACTGTGGTATGAGACTCTCCTCCAAAGAAAAACTACAGAATCAAGCTTTTCAGCAAATAACCCAAAACAATATATTTTACATTCAAGTGACAAATGTTGTAGTAATGACTCTTCAAAGGAGGAAGTCAGGTGACGTTATTATAGAGAGACAAAGTCCACAGAGGGTCGAGGTGGATGAATGGGTCAACAAAACTTTGGACTTTAACAAGGGACAGTGCTGTTTGTTTCCCATTTCCTATGGCCAGTTCACATAGCTTTAGCTTGGTTTTTTAACCCAAACCATGACGTTTTTCTAACCTTAACTTTTTTAACCTAAACCGTGGACCTTCCCTAACTATTTTTGTGCCTGAACTAATGTCTGTCAATGGATTTGAAATATTTAATGGTAATTAATCACATGATTGTCCAGTTAATCACGATTATTCACAAATTAATTACACATGTTTTTATCTTTTCAAAATGCACCTTAAAGGTAGATTTGTCAAGTATTTGACAAAACAATGACAAATATTGTCAAGAAACCCTCACAAGTACTGTATTTAGCATAAAAATATGCTAAAATCATAACACGCAAACTCAAGCCCAACAGACAACAACAGCTGTCAGTGTGCTGACTTGACTATGACTTGCCCCAAACTGCATGTGATTATCATAAAGTGGGCATGTCTGTAAAGGGGAGACTCGTGGGTACCCATAGAACAAATTTTCCTTCACATATCTTGAGGTCAGAGGTCAAGGGACCCCTTTGAAAATGGCCATGCCAGTTTTTCCTCGCCAAAATGTAGTGCAGGTTTGGAGCAGGTTTTATTTAACCTCCTTTGCGACTAGCTAGTATGACATGGTTGGTACCAATGGGTTCTTTAAGTTTTCTATTTATATGATGCCAGTATCTTCACTCAGGCTTTAAAACTGAGGCAGCTACAACTTAAAAATTGCAAGTTGCGTTGAAGAAATTATTGGCGTTAAAACAAATTTGCATTAACACGTTATTATTGCGTTAACTTTGGCAGCCCTAGCCTAAACCTAACCAAGCCTTAACTATAGCGTTGTCAGATCATTTAATTGATTTAGTTCTAACAGTTTGGAAGGCACTGACAAACAAAGTCATCCTGTCGATCCGAGAACTCTTCAATACCATTCTCTGGTGGGAGGTGATTTTCTAGTTCAATTTGTAGCATTTGGATGGTTGACACCAATCTAGAGCCTCTGCTATCTCAGGGTTTACATGGTTGTCTCATATCAACAGTGTAAATTAATAAGCATTTCTAAATTGAGGTGGTAAAATGGATATTTTCAATTGTCAGTTTTCTGTTGAAGGCTTGCTGATTCATTTATTGTTAAATAAAGAAGGAAGCAATTATGCCTTATACACTTTTTCTTATTTAATACCTTTTGGAAAACTTACTGAATCTGCATCTCCTCAAAGGTAGGCCAACAATAGAAAATTATGATTATACAGCTCCAATGTGAAGATCATGAATGCTTACAAAAGCTTCTTATCCCTTCAATTAAGGTTATAAAGCTATTATCATGTCAGAGCAATGAGTAATTTCCCTCACATATTCAAACTTATGAAGTGTGTTAAGACATCATCAGCTTTAGTAATAGTGCTCCAGAGATGCATTGAATCACCATTGGCTCCGTCACACTGAACCTGAAAGTCTTTTAATCAAGACATAAGTTCTATCTATATGATGATACATGAGTGCAACTAAAAGTAATCCGTAATTCATGGAAAGAGGGCAATAATGATAATTCTGAGTGTGTTTCAAAAGCATTTGGTCAAGCGGTCAGCACCATAACGGAATGTGCCAGTCCGTTATGATGCAGTTCTTTCATTATGTAGATGCTGGCTCCAAAACAATTGAGAATATGAAAATCCCAACTTGCTCAACCCACTATAGGATCACTAAGGCTCTGTGCTGTGCCCCAAATTTGGGTTTTCTGGCCCCAACGAGAGTGGCGATCATGACAAACCACACTCCAGGCTTTATTACATCCCTTCTGAAAGCCATGAGTATCATCACAGATGTCGAGTCTAAGTTTTTCTTAAGTCCCTCACTGTGATTCTATTTCTTAGTATGTCGAGTTTTCACTATCTAACCCTTAAAAAGTGTAGACATCCATTAATAATTCCTGTCAAGTTTCACCTTGTGACTTAAGCGTTTAGGCGTAACCACTGCACCAAAAGACTTCAAAGCCACGGGATAATCCTGAGGCAGTAGTCTCGTCATACGTTGGCTTGCATAGCCATTTCAATGTAAATGCCGTGCATAGCATCGCTTTCCACACCATGCTGACAAGCCTGGAAATTAGTTAATATGTAATGCTGCACCATATCTGAGAGCTGCATTCAGTATTCTAGTGGCGGCAGCAGCAGCAGCTGTGTGGACTTTGCCAGGATGAAAACAAGGAATATAGTTTTGCTTTATGCAATTGTGTGATGACATGGTGAAATCCATTTCTATGAGATATTCTCTCGACCCTCCTCACTCCATGCGCAATTAATTTGATACAAGCTAGAAGCATAAATCCTAGATGATTATGCTGCGTTCAGGACAACAGCAATGGATATTTTCATCTTCTCAGGACTCAAGAACAGCAGGAGACAGGGAAATTAGTTTTGTTGTATTATGTAGATGCGGGCGCGTTCTGCAGCATCGACAGGATTCAGCAGTTGAGGTGTGTGTTGGACGGGGTTTGGTGGGTGTCAAGGTTATTAAAGTTAAAAAAATAGATCATTTTATGTTTACGTTTTTTTTTTCACAGAAAAATATTACATTTTAACGACGGCAGGTGTTCTGTCTGCCGATAGTTGTCACACTGTGTCTCTTGAGCAGTGATCCTGTGAGGCGAGACTCATTGGTAATGATCAAAATGTAAATGTAATCGTAGCGAACCCCCCTCTCCCCCAGAACACAGGCGCAATTAAAAGCGCAGTCGTTCAAGCTGGAAAGTGGCCAGCTGTTCTGGGTTAATAGATGGGCTTGGCCAGACGTCTGCGAGGTGACCGCTAGCTGGCAGCCCGCTGGATAAGGTTGCAGATTGTAAGTGGACATGTACTTTGCTTCCCCCTGTGTGCAGTTGTCACTGGAGATGATGAAGCACCCTGAATCTCCCTCCTTTTCCGTCTTTAGCACCATCGTCTCTCGCCCTTATCCTAACCTTCCTAACCCTCTCTCCAAGGCCGAAGCAAACGTAGTGCTGACACGTGGGTACCGTCTCCCTCGCCCCCTGACTTTAGACCCCAGAGTGGAGTGTCTCTATTGACTCGGGGGAGTTCAAGGACTAAGAGAGCATGATAAAAAGAAAGACAGAGACAGCAAGAGACAGAGACCATGCCCTTTGATAACCCCATCTCTCAGGAAAAAAAAACACACATTGTCAACAGTGCTTACTTGGCACTACACTACTGTACTTTTACATACACGTGCCCTCAAACCTGGAGTTAAATCAGTGCAGGCTTTGACCTGGAAGGAACTGAAACAGCATGCTAAAATATGTACATTGCTCTAAATATTCACCCAGTGTGTCCCGGTTACAGCTATGTCTTATTTCAGCGCTGCTCTGCTTAGTGGTTTCATTTGGCATCTGCTCTCATTTCCAGAGCAAAAAAAAAAAAAAGAAACGAGAGGGAGCAAGATGGAGGGTTGGTGTGCTCGGTCAGCCACAAATGTTACTCCAGCTTTTACTGTAATCTTTGGAGTAGAGCTGCGTTATCAATGTTTAACAGAAAACGTTGGTCAGAAATGAGCAATAAAAGTCTAACGGACATGCTCCCTCATAAAGTAGCCAGGAAAGCTTCCCATGCAAGCACTTAAGGGAGCATGAATAATCCATGTGCTACTGTATGTTTTAAAAAAATCAAAGATTGGAACATGCCATATTTGATTGACAAGTCTTTTTATAATATAAGAGCTACCATTAGATCATAACTTAAGTCTATTTCATGATGTCGTAAAAAGTTTGTCTACATCAGCAATGTTTGTAAATATTGTAATAAAGCAGCTTATATTCTGAAATATGATCGATTGAGAAACACACAAAATGCTGATTTTCCATCTCCAACTCCTGAATTATGTATGTGAATATACTGTACCTGCTCAATAATTTATATAGTCAAACAAATGACTGATTGGGCCTCAAAAGTATTCACTCTCTAATGCAAAATGGGAGGAAATCAGAGTGTGTGAGCAGGGCAATAAATAATAGGCAGTGTTTGCAGAGTCTCTGATAGATCCCATCAAAATGCATATGAAATATTCATTTAATGGGCCGCACTTTATTTGGATAGTCCAGTGGTGAAAATCGGCATCCCATTAAGTGACTTTAATGTGTCACTAAAATGCCTGGGGTGTTTCAAATGCTGCTCATAATTGTGCGAGAAGTAGTCAATATATCTCTGGGCTACAGTTAAACTTATGGCTAGGGTTACTTCAGTAGTACAGTGTCCTGAAAGCCTGAAAGCTTTAATGCAGTAGAAATGGAGGAGGAATACAGGAGAGGAGTCTCTTGCAGCTCTCTCTTTGGCTTCGCACTGGCCTGATTAGTATTCTGTCTGCAGCGCAGGATAAATTTAACCAATACAATATAAGGAACTAGACTCACCCTTCCAATTCTGAGACAACAGAGCTGACCAGACCTGAACTGCTCCTATACCTGCTGGAGGACCAATGTTTGTGTTTTTTTTGGCTCTGGCCAAAATTCTGGCACTTGAGCAGCAGTCCTGTGTCTGGGCTTGATTGGGTGCTTCTAATGACTGCTGTGAGGGTGCTTTAGGCTCACACTTACACCAGCACAGCCCTGCTACTCTACTGCTGGGTAGAGGTCGCGTTAACTGAATATTTTCCGTCATTGACAATTTTTTTTTTATAACAATGACGGAAAAATCTGAATGCCATCCGTCATTTTGACAGATTAGAACACTGAGGGCGATCTACCGTAACTTTAAGTAATTCACAGTAATGCGTAGAAGAGCTATAGACTGAAGGCCTCGGAGTGTGTCTGTGACCACTACAGGTCACAGCAACCAGACTGTTCTCATACACAGCTCGTATATACTTACGAAAAGTAATGCACTGTAATTCATATATATCCCACGCAATCAATTTGTATGTAATCCCTGTAATTTTGAACCAGGAAGTATATAAAGTGAGAAATGCTGTGTAAGGAGGAGGTCGGGTTGGATGGGTGGGTCAAAAAACACCGGATTTTTGCCTCAGAGGCTGTTGTTCATACCCCGTGTGAAATCAGAAGTCAGAACTCTGCAAGTGACTTCCGTATTTAAGTTACCCCACTTCTGGAGTTATTTTAACACAAACCACAATCTCTTCCTAAACCAAGTAGTTTTTTTGCCTGAACCTAATCAAGTCAATCTTTGCCTAAACCTAATCAAATTGTTTCCTGAGAAGACAGAAGTTTATTTTGAAAAGACTGGAGCATAAATTGACACGTGTGTCACATGTTGCTGGACATCCGAAGGAAAACGCACGAAAAAATGAGGAATAACTTTTCAGACGATATCATACAAACTGTGGTATGAGGATGCATTGCAGCAACACATTCTCTGGTCATCTAATAATGATGCGGTTTGGTTTTATATTGAAATCCCGGTGCGTCTTATACAGATGCTAAAGGGTGCTCCGGTATCAGACACCGAGTGGCGCAGACCAAGTATCGATATTTGATTTGTTGGGAGTGAGAACGCGTTGGTCAGAGAGGGGTGCAGCTGGTGCAGAAGTAGTGCGTAATTTGTAAAATTGCATTGTTCATATTTGCCTGTTTAGGCGCAATGGCCACAGTGTTTTTAGTGGCATCCGCTGTCACGGCGGGAAAAACCATCGTTCATCTGCTTTGTGTGGTGCTGACATGACAAGTGACTCTGTTCATCTTTTCCCTCCGTGCTCTTATAAATGCATAATCTATAAGCCTGTTCTGTTTATTAATTATAAAAAAATAATGAATGGAAATTAAACGCTATTAAAGCTGTCTTATCATCATTAAAAATATAAAAATGATGGGTAATAATAGATTATGACGGAATTTTTTACGACCCTGCCCGTGAAAATGACGGACAACGAGAAGGTCTAATCCAACCCCTGCTGCTGGGATCCAGTACGGAGATTGCACATCAATAATACTCTCTTTGGCTTTAGGGAGGCATTTTAATCAGTAGTATGATTAAACATGGAAACCAACCTATCTCAAGAGCTCCCATATGCAGAGTTGATATTAAGATGCCTCTATCTGTAGCTATACAATTACCAGTTGGCCACTAATGAAGGAATAAATGGGGGTAAATGCAAGAAATGTCATGTGTCTTGTCAGACAGCAGTAGCTTCTAGTTCCTCATCTCTCTATTGTCACTCTGAACATGTCACTAAGTGTCCTCGGATAGCGAAGGAAGACGCTCCCGCAATCACTGCAGTCCACCCAATTCATTAGCCTCCAGATACCCAGCACTGATCTCAAAAACTCACCGTTCTCCTCCGAGTAATGAAAGTGGCAATAAATGGATGGCTTTGTGGGGAGCGGGAGAGACTGAAAAAAGAAAGGGCATGCATCTATCAATTAAATGACAGGGGCAGGGCAGAGTGTGTGCGGTGAATTAAGAGAATCCGATGGCCTATTTTTCCTCTCTCATTGGAAATCATCAACACTAAATACAGCAATAGCAGATAAAGGAAGGAAATCCAATAAAGTATAAAATGGATGGAAAATACAGCCACTGGCTGTCACGAAAGTTTACTTTGTCGTCAGACAAATTCTCCACTGCTTCAAAATGGAGTCTCACAGTTAAGAGCTGCTGAGGCTCGCTGTGTTGCACCTTTCATCAAATAAATGATATTTCTAAATTGAACTGCTATGCCAGATTGTTTCTTTCTTTATTGTCCTCAATATTGTGAGCGCACACAGCACCTCCCACAAAGTCCAACATTTTCTCCGGCAGTTCTGAGGCATGAAACATTTCTGACAGTTATTCTGACAATGCGGTGTGAAAGGAGGGCAAGAAGTGGGTGGGTGGGCTGAGTGACGACGTTGTTAGCGGTGCCAGCGCTCCTTTTTCTTTCCTTCCTTGAAGCTCGTTTTCGCCTGTAATGGCTCAATGGCCCTCACAGAGATGATACCCGAGGCAACCTCCAATTGTTTGCTGTCTCTTTCTTTCCTTTTTTTATTTATTTATTTAAAAAAAAAAGGATGATCAGGCTGAAATCATCTGCTGCTTTTTTATTTGTCAGTCCAACATAAACATGCGTATTGAGAGCTGTACATGAATAGAACATTAAATCCAATTTATGAATCGTCATGGATCAGAGGTTTCAGTACCCCGAGCATTTGAAGCCAGTCATTCTAAGATAATATGGTGGGATGCAGATTTACCTCTGCACACCTCATTACAATGCAAAAACTGTTGACATTGCAGTGCTCAAACATTACTTATGTATTTGTTTGTTCAAGGATGTGAGGTTCGGTTGAACTAGGTCTTGGTGTACAAAACCTCAGATATGGCTGTGTTTTGATCCGCTGGAAGTTTAAGCAACAAAGTTTGTTATTTCTCAAGGATATTCACTGGTGTCCAAGGATCAGGAATCAATAACGTCTCCTCTGACTCCGCTAGCCTCACTGATGAAAAAACAACAACATATTTGTGAAGTTAAAGCTGCATTTATTGATCTTTTTTATCCCATATTTCTAGGCTTAAGTGCATAAAAAAGCAGGTTTAAAATCATGACTCAGACTGCAACCATGGTGACAAACAGCATGGCAGGTCACGTGGCTTTGGCGCCATTTGCATGCTCAAACAAATGGAAAGAGATATCAAGGGATTTATCTACAATATTAAGCCAATACAACGTCAACAAAAATATGTCAATGGTTAAACGAGAGTCAAAGCATGTCAGTGATGGGAAAAACTAGCTCTGCATTATGACCCAATAGGACAAACTGTATTAAAAAATGAAAATAGTTATGGCTTTTAAGGGTGTAAGAAAATATCGATACAAATGAGTATTGCAATATTATGTTTTGCGATACTATATAGATTCTCCAAAACACTGTATCGATTTTTAATTAACCTCTTAAAAATCCGTCGACCCACCGGCGGACCCGGCCACTATTCCGTCTTTCGGAAGTTGTAGCAGGCGCAGTTTTAAAGCTGAAGATACAGGCATCATAGGAAACTAGGAAAACCTAAGGAATCCATTGTACCAACCATGTCATACTTGCATGTCGCGAAAGAGGCTGAATAACTCTCCAAAGTTGCGCTAAATTTCGGCGAGGAAAAACTAGCATGGACATTTTCAAAGGGATCCCTTGACCTCTCACCTCAGTATATGTGAACGAAAATGGGTTCTATGGGTACCCACAAGTCTCCCCTCATCAGACATGCCCACTTTATGCTAATTCTATGCAGTTTTTTGCATGCAGTACACATGTGTTATTTTCACCTATTCTAAAATGGTGTATTTGAATATTTCTGCATACTGGGGCCCCTAAACAGTCTTGGAATTGCATAAATTGGGTAAGAATGTAAAGCTGAGACTCTTGTGGATCCAATGAGTGCAGTTGTATTCATGTGTAATGATGTTAGTCCCCATAGTAGCCATTTTACATAGTGACCTTTTATACTCAGATTTTATACATGTGGTGGCGTCATTATACCAGTTTTCTTAAAATAAGATTTGAAAAAATTGCAATATTTCGCCTCGCTTACAGTATCACAGTATATCACAATATATTGTATCGTTACCCCTGTATCATGATAAGTATCGTATCGCCAGATTCTTGCCAGTACACAGCCCTAATGGGTTTGCTGCTCCTCTCCTCCTGAGCTTCCACTCATGCTTATGTATAGTGCTGAGGCAGGCAGGCAGGCAGGAGTGGGCTGAGAACAGCATGAGGCTGTGTTTTGCACTGTGTATATCTAATTGCCTGACCACCAACAGTTATAGTCAGATTCAAATCCAACACTAAAGTGTTTCCTGAGCTGTTTCCCACTTCCCAACCCTAAAGCCAACCTCCCTGGAGCCCCGTGGAGGCAGGGCAAGCGGCGCGTCTACCTGCGGCGAGCAGAGGCCACAGTCAACCTTTATCAATCTGTCAATCAGGCAGGGACTGTCGGAACGAATTTCAGAGCATCGAGCCCCCGCTACCTCTCCTGCAGAATTTGGCTCCAGACCAGTTTCCCAACTGCCAATGTTACGTCCATGCAATTAGACTGAGGGAGAGGTAATGGTGTCACCCTCCTCCAGGTGTCTGGATGGGCTGCATCTGGTCAAGCAGAGGAGAGAGCGTTTGACAGAGGGCAAGTTCCCAGAGGTGCCCTTGTCCAGGAGTGCCGCTAAAAGCCTTCACATGGACGTGTCAAAGCAGCACATTTTTTTGTCTTTTTTTTGCTGCAGGCATCAATTAGTGGAGCTGGAGAGATTTGTGTGAGATTTACATGCACGGCTATGTTATGTGCAAAGGTCACGCTTTCCCCTGCTTATGTCAAAGTAGAGTACTAACAAAAAAGTTTTGAAACTAGAATCCCTTGCATGTCTCACTCTTTTATGTCATTCCTCTAAAGACACACGACTCCCCCGATGAGCACGCTATTTTTCTGCACTTCAATGACAAAAAAGTAGCACTAAATGTCAAAAATGGTTTATCTTTAGTTATTAAGTTTCTATTCAACGCTTTGTCTGAAGTTCAGAAGCGATCAGTAGGAACAGCGCTAACTAAGAAATGAAGCTCTGCGAGGATGAGATCCTTTTTTTTTTTAGAGGAATCAAAGTGGGGCATCATAATGGCAACTTAGCCGTGGATACAAAGCACTGTGGGACTTGCTCCCAAGCAGAAAGAGAGGGTGTATTGATCTGAGCAAAGTGGTGTGATAAGTAGGGAAATGAGGTTTTCATTTACATAGAAAATGTGGGGAAATATGGCTATCGCTCACAGGCTTGCCAAGAGTTTCCTTAATTGATTTGGGAATTTTATTGTGTCTCACAGCGCATAATTCTCCATAAAGAGTTTACATGTCGCCTACCCAGACTGCTGTGTTCATGTTGTGTTCTGATGTTGAAAGCGTTCATTCATTTTTTTGACCATGTAAATATGAGGTGTTTGACTTTAAAATCTGAAAAACTTCAATTGTAATAATTGTAAATACAGGCCCGTTTTTAAATTAGCAATTTAGATTAAGTTGTATGTCTAATGCTAATCATCAAAAACCCTTTCAATCAATTTGAGAGTGATAGTGAAGACATGGGTTTCTGATTTATGTTACTTTTTAACACAGCAATTATGTGAGATACTATCTGTATATACTGTATACCATATCTCAGTGGGTGTACTTAATTAAGCACTCCTTGCAGTTCCTTGTAAAATGCCTTAAAGTCACATTGGGATGAAAAAGTATTTTTTTCATTTTGTATGCTAATTTTCCATGTAGAAACATTTACATTGCAATAAATGCCCCCAAAAGTGCTCTTTTAAAAAATGCTCTTGTGGTTTTAAATCAAAATCCAATTTGAATACTAATTGAGTACTTCCTGGAAAATTGTGTCTTCATTGCATGCTGCACCTTTAGCCATGCATCCCAGAACAAGATTTCTTTCTCTTACATTAGATTATATTTCTGAATGACTGTCTGCCCTAATATTTAGGGCTGAACAGTTTTAGTCAAAACAAAATGTAATTGCAATTATTTTTACTGATATTGCAATTGCTATATAATTTGTGATATTAGAGGGAACGATTGAAAAACATTAAATGATTATGGTGTGCTTTTTGCAGGGATGTAACAAACAAAGATCTTTTCTTAAGCCTCTAGAACATGACGTGAAGGCCAGGACATCTCTGCAGCAACATATTTATTTTAAAATGGTATTTTGACACACATTTTTCTTTAACAAATGTTGTACCTCCTGCGATTTGAAAATTGCAGTAGTCCATATTGCGATTTCGATAAAATTTTGATTAATTGTGCAGCCCTATTAATATTCTGTATCAACTGAAAATGCAGTACATCACATTTAGAAAGCAAGAGGCTCTCCAGTTGGTGTATTGGGACTGCCCGATCGTGTTTTTTTGCAGCCGATATGATTGCCGACCGTTGATGAACCATATCAGCTGATACCAATTGTTTCTTTTTGTTGTTTTGTTTTGTGATAGTAGCTGGCATACAAGGCTCCAGACTAACTTTTTTCACCACCGTCACGAAAAATGATTTCAACCGTCCCGAAGTCAGTGTAAACTGTTTGCATAAAAACACACATTTCAAATGATTAAGAATACATGTTTGCATTTCTGTTAAAATACTTGCTTTGATTAGAAAAAAATCCTGGCATTAGTAGTTTTAATGATGTATTATCAGCTGCTCAGAGCCAGTGTTAGGAAGTTAAACAGATCATAATTACCTCTCTAATATCTATTTATCTTAAATTGTTGTGAAAACAACTGGATTTATTCAAGTTTCTCAACAAAAACTACATTTTACAAGATTACATTTGAACACATCATAACGTTATAATTTACCAAAGCCCAATGTCGATGCCCAATGCCGTTAGCTATTAACTCTGTTATTTCATCCCTAATTGTGACTTTAAAGGCATTTGTAGTTTTTTGACGTACTGAAGGCAGTGCCCTTGTTTTTTTTTTTTCTTCCTTTCTTCATAATTTCGACCTAAAGCTGTACTGAAAACACAGTTCCCTTTAAAGAGTGGGTGCCACGACAAATTTAGCTACTCGCAGCCCATTTAATATCGCCTCCATTTGGGTCATAGCAGATGTCATTGACTAAATGTGGACCAAAGCTATTTTTGGTTGTTACAAATGACTCTGCAAAGCATAGTGACGCAAGACAGATGGATCTGATGCTGCTTAGGGGCAAAGGACTTGTGAAATTCCAGCATCAGTTAAAAATAAGGGAGTTCTTAAAAAAAAAAGTACACAGATGGATAAAGAGAAATCTTTCGTCCTCCTTCGTGAACTCTTGGAAATATGCTTTGGCTAACAGCCGTTCTCGTCAGATTCAGGAATGACAGGTGTTAAATAGCTAGATCCAGTTTTTTTTTTATATTGTCGTGCATCTGCGACTGACTTGCAGCGATAGAATTATGGGATGAACTGCTGACCCTCTGGCTCACGCACCCTGAAGAGGAGCACACTTCCCTGTGCACACGGCTCCAGCTCTGAAAAAGAACTGTTGTCTGCAGGCCAAGGGATAAGCCGTCTCTCCGTCTGTCTGTCTCTTTTCTTTTTCTCTGTCTCTCCCTGGCTCCTCCTCTCTTTCACCCTGCCTCCATCTCTTCCTCCACATCATCTCTCGATTCTCGGTCTCTAAATATTCCCCCCACGCACATATAGACACCTGTACAGACTACGACGGACATCGGATGCCCTGCTGTTGTGCTACACCCTTGTCCTATTTGCTTTGTGCTGACAAAAGCCTCCCCACAAACCTAACAATGGATGACCTGAGTGTCTTCACCCTCACCTGACTCCGAAAGTCCTGACTGTGGGCAAACCACTCCATCAAGCTGCCCTCTTTGCCAACATGAACAGCTGATTCTAGGAGTTATAATTCCAGCTGTGACCTTGATAGCCACCGTGGAGGTCATCATTGCAGCTCTACCTCTGCTTCATCTCTCCCTCCCTCCTCCTCCTTGTATTTCATGCCAGTGGCTCTAAAGCTAAACAAGGACAGGCGTCAAACATTAGGTCAATTAGTTACGTAGTTTGCCTCTTGGCAAGTCACAGATGCACACAGAATTGGTTATAAACCTCAAGCAGCAGACTGGGCATGATGATTTATGTGGTGGTGCCGGGACATTTAGCTCTGTGGGGGTCATTGTAAACTTGATTAACCTTAAGTCCTTAGTCGCACACAACACTTCATTCTTCACGCTGTATTTATTGACCATGAAACCGTAAATGTACTATTTTACGAAAAGACATTTTCAAAAAAAAAATACAAGGACAGCAGAAAAGCTTTAAAATCAAGTTATAGTAACTTGAAAAAAACAAAGTCCATATCTTATCCCGTCCGAAAAGCCGTACTTAGTATCTCTATCAACCATCTCATTCCCAGTGAATAATCTGTGCTCACTCGCTGGGAGCCTCAATACTGTGAGTCATAGTTGAATTGAGGACAGTGGAGCGGCTTTACTTGTCAGACTATTCGGCTATTTCATATTTCCTTACCACACAAAGCATGCAAAAATGTATTTGTGTTGAAGAATGTTTTGTGCATTACTTGCGGTTGTACACATGAGTCAGTGTGGACAAACGCAAGCATGCCTCACATAATGGATTAGCTAAAGAAATGACCATGGTTAACGATCACCTATGTAACTGTGTAGGCTGTATTGAATAAATTGTATAGTTGTGTGAGTGATGGAAGCACTACTTACATTAAGTGAGTCAATCAAACCATATACATTTCAATCAACCTTAGAGTGTATGACTTCACAGATTGGCAATGGCCAGGGTCAAGGTGACCACCACTAAAATCAATGGGGTCTGTCACTAAAATGGCTTTTTGTGTTGATCTTATCTTTGAATTAATCAACTCAATCATGCCGTCATCTTGTGCAGTCAACTTGTGCATTAGAGGTTGAATTATTGCTGTTAGGATTACCCTTTGTTCTGTTGGCTCTTGGACAACCTACAGTACATATCAGAAACCAAAAGTCCTGACGCACAGTGAATGTTTTTTCTACGAAGGCCTAAATTCAAAGAAACTGCACGGTAAAAAGCTGAATTTAGGCCTGAAACTAGTGATTACTTTTATTACTGATTCATCTGCAGATTATTTTTTGGATTAATCAGTTTTTCGTTTGGTCTATCCAACATTTGAGAACAGTATAACACCACTATTTTCTGCAGCTCGAAATGATGTCATCTGAATGTCTTTTTTGTGCAAACAACAGTCTAAAAACTCCAAATATTAATGTAAGACCAGGAAAATCAAATCAAGAAGTTCTCACATTTGAGGTTGGAACCATTAAATCTTTTCAATTTGTAATCGAAAAATTACCTAAACAATTGATTGTTTATTGAAATAGTTGCTTATTCCTTTTCCGTCAATCAACTTCTCTTTGCAGCTCTTATTGTAGCTCTTATTGTATTCCATTAGGATATATGTCATATTATATATTATATTATATAACATATTTATGGTTATGTTGTCAAACAACTGCATGGTCATAAAATAGATGGTGGTAAAACTAGCTAAAGAGGCTAATGGCAGTGGGCAGTTTTTGAAACCCTTGATCAGATCACTCTTTTTATAAATATACAGCCATCTGACAACAGAAACAGTTTCCCACAGGCGTGCCATCTGATCATTGAAGATCGTGTCTAACCACTGGAGCAAAACAATAAGCAGAGTTGTCTATGTGACACTACAAACAATAGACTATCAAATATTTTATATAGAAACGAATCAGGATCATGAGGACCCTTCCCATGATAACATTGGATACTAATACAGAACACGTTCTGAAAATATGAATATATATAAATATTCGTATTGGTAAAGGTATCAAAACATATTTAATTCTGTATTCAGCATATCGACCACATCATATTTTCCCTGGTTGGCATGTCACAATGTTGGAAACTGAATGGAAACAAAAAACAGTCCAGAAGGTTATTAACCTTGGGAATTTGCTAATGCATGTTCATCAGTAAATTCATCAGTAAATTCATTTTTTTCCAATCTGCTTTTTGCATAATCATAATTAGGATTTTTTTCCCCCCCCTCTAATCAGAACCTGCAGCTCACGATCCGCCGCAGCCCACATCAACCTGCAGTCCCATCCCCAGTTAATATCCTTGAGAATAACAGCAGACCAAAAAGTCTAATTATAATTTTCACCCTCGTAGACCTTGCTGTGTCGTCTACTTTGCATAAAAGTCAGAAATCTCGGGCTTCATCATCTTGGCCATAAACTGCCAACTGCACAGGTGACTGCGCGGATGACAAAAAATATTAATCACCCAAACAGTTTGTTGACATGTTCTGTCCCCGTCTGCGCTGAGCTGCGAGTCTGAATAATTAGCCTGTCCTCTCTGCTGTGCCTCTTTCATCTTGCCCTGCCCGGCATTAGATGCTGCGTTGTCATGCTATTGACAATGACGGTGGTGGCAGCCATCCATGCCGTGCCACTGGCAGAGTGTGAGCTGCCAGTGCGAGGCGATGTGAGAAAGAGAGAGAGAGGGAGATTCCAGAAACATGGAGGGTTTTCTTTGAAGACGCTCAACAGGGTTTCATTTTGTGGTTTTACATCTTAGACTCAGAGATCGTAAAGGTGCTGCCCTTTACAGGGAATCACAGTGACTGTGGTGAAACATGTACAAACATTATGACAAAGGTCACTTGTAAGCTGAGCAAAAAGCTGGAACACAACCACCAGTGAATTCTAACTGGAAGTATAACTCATTATCATGGCCAGCTTATTCACCTGCAGCCTCAACACCTGCCCCATCAACACTTACTGATACAAACCTCACTCCATGCTGGATAGATAGCACTCGCCAATGAAATCCAACACCACCAGTCTAATTTACAACCCAACAACTTGCCACCTAGCCAAAACGATTAAAGAAATAGTGCACAGAAATGTAGGAACCTGCAATCATTGGTCTCCTATTCTCTTATGCAACCAACTCCCAGCATGCAAAGAGGCTTCCTGAGTGAACAGGTGTTACGCCTTGATGCAGCTGTGTGTCACTCTGTTTTACTTGGCTCATTTTCCCTGTGAATGTTTAAATTCTGTGATTCATGGGTTTAGTACAGCTGTCCGTGATGAGTCTTTAAAGGATTCACTGTTTTCTTGACGATTAATATCTCAGCTCTGCAGTGGCCAGATGGCAGCGTTACTGCAGTGTAACGATACACATACCAAAAACCGCATATCACTCAAGGTCGGTAGATTCATTGTAGACTGTACCAGTGTCATCCAATGTGGGATTCAAATGTCCACTTGCATAATAAGTGAAAACAAAAATATCTGATTAATCCAATAAGACAGGTCCCTCTCAGGTCCACGACGCAGATTAACTATGACACCCTGGGCCAAGCTCAGACACCCCGCTTTGAGATTCAGACAGACAGGCTCCTCACAAAGTGAAGTCATTAATGACATTTAAATGTTAAATGGATCTCAGTCTAGTTGGCATTTATTAGGTGGATTAGAAATAAATCCTAGTTAGAGAATCTAATGTTATGGCATTTGTAGAGTCCTGTTGCAAAGTGTGTTACCTTTGTATTAGCCTATTATTCCCTCCAGTAATCTGTGATCTCGCAATCATAGAAATTAATCCAAATTCTACTAATCCCTGCATTATTTGCCAGGACTTGCAGTTGTCTATTCTTTGCAATATTTCCAAAATTGAGAACAAATTGGAAAAAAAAATACTTTAAGAATTTAAGTCAAATTCACAATTTGTTTGAGTTTTTGATCCTAGGCCAAATTAATTGAAACTCCAACCTCAACAGACAAACTTACCTGCAAATACTATAATGCATCTGAGACTTTGTTCCCTCTAAAGTCTCATTCTAAGGCTGTGCATTTCCCCCAACGAGCCAAACCAATTCAAATTTTAAAAAGCCATTTCTATTATTATCCATTAGACAAACAAAAACCTAAAACTAACCATTTTCTTTATGAGCTTCACTACACCGCAGGGCTGGGTATTGTTTATAAAATTATGACGCCAGTACCAATACCAGTACCAATGGAGTACTTCATTCGATACGAATGTGTGTGTCACACTGGGTAGCAAATTGCCGCCGCACTGCACAACCCTTATACAACGGTTACCGCTAATAAAGTCATCCCCAACCCCAGGTGGCAGGGCCACGTTGTCACGGAGGCGTTGGGTGCCATGCCATTGTTCCGTTGGCCCATTATTTCGAAACCCCAATAGTGCTAAAAATGTCCCGACAGGCGACCATGGTCAAGGCATGACCCTCCCTTCACTGCCTCTGGTTGGCTTACTCTGATATTCTTATACTAAACCTAACTAATCTCTCTTCTCATGCCTAAACCTAACCAACCCAACCAACGAAGGCAATGAGTACTAAGAGGCAGAGTGGCTTTGCCAGTAGGAAAAAATATCAGGAAGGTCCGCTAACGTCATGCTGCATGCATAATAATTAGCCAATGTGCTTCTGTTTGTTGTACGTAGATTGTGTATTTTTTGGAGCAATGGACCGTTGGGACAATGGGCAGTCCCCTCGTCCTGTTAGCACCGTTAGCTGCTAGCCACCGGCTCAAATGTCTCCGTGTTCAGAGCCGTATGCAGGCCGGCTGTATGGGTTGTAGCTGCTGCAGAAGTGGGCCAATCACACGTCCCATAAAATCGTAGAATGCTTGCGGTGAGCAAAACCATACAAATAGTCATTATTTTTTTAGATCTGGGCACAAAAAGGATTGATAGCAGGCATCATTTGACTGGAAAAGTTTCGATACTACTGGGTTATTTTGCTCAACACTCAGTTAACTAGACAGGCTGGGATTACGTACTATCTTGTTTTTGGGTGAAAATATCCCTCAAGAACAGTCAACTTTCTGGCTAGCTTGCATAAATACTAAGTTTTAGAACTTTTGGCCTTTGCAACTACTGACTTGGAAGAAAAATAATTGAGGTGTTGAGGTGAAACATTAGAAAGCATATGGGTTTTCTTCAGTCAGCATTTTTAAAGATCGGATTTAAATTTGTTTAATGAACAGACTTCAGACTTTAAGCCAGTTTTATTTATAGTAATTATTTTCTAAACACCTGTTGCAAATAGGTACAGCGTGGCTGTGTAAAGAAAACCACAGCTGCTCTGATTAGTGCCAGTATAATAAACACAAAAGAATAATGCAATTAGTCTAAAGTTTATTTTATTGTATGTATTTAAGTTAATAGTATGTTGAACAGTGTGCAAGATGCTAGTTCCTCAGTGATTTCTCCACAGAATTGTACAGTGCTTAGCACTGTAAAATTTCCTCAGCACAGTTGTTTTCAGGGGCCAAATTCAGCCATAGAAAACAAAATGAGATGTGAAAATGCAAGTGTCCATATTGCAACTATAACTATCAATGACATATTGTTGACATGTCTGGTAGTAACGGCGCTTTAGCAGAAATGCAGCTTGGATCATTTGATAAACTTTGCAAGTTAGAAAAGATTTTTAATTTGCGTATTTGCTGTCTGGACTCCAACACAATCAATAAAACAAGTCTAAGTGAAGACAGGACAACCTAGCAGATGTAGTGCCAAAATTTATAGACCTTAAAAAATGAGTTTTCCATGGCGGTGTGTCCTTATTTTGCCCTCTGTGTGTTTTTGTGTGTTGGGTTATATATATGCTTGGGGAAATGTGCTTAGTAATAAATGACCAGCGTCTATGCTAATGTATAACTCTGACAACTTCCTTATAGAATCACTGGATGTTTGTGTTTTGAGATAATAAGATCGGAACAAATTAACTTCATAACAAGGTAAACAGGAGGCTGAGCTTCATTCTTCATAATCACATGAAATGTTTTCAACAAAACTGGAATGTTTCAATGATTTTTTCCTCCCTCATAATTAATGAAAGACTTTTAATGTGTCAAACTACAAGCACCCATTGATTTTACAAGTCAGGCTAATTGTATATAAGTGTATTTCTCCCATGACGGTTTCTGTGGCTTTTTTGTTTTAATTATGACAAATTGCTGACAATTTAGAATCCTTTTTTTTATTACAATTCATTGGACTGCCACAATAAAGTGACAAATGACGCATGTTCTAGCATTTTACAATAAAAACCTTTGTGAATATACTGTAACAGCCTTTCAACTATACAAAATGCAATAAACTATTTTTACTACCCTTTCAGCTGCTAACATTGACTAGCAAGTCAAGAAGCCAAACATAATTCTTAGTGGTGGGTCGAAAAAAATCTATACAGCATATTATTATGGTATTTTTTGTGGCAATATTTTATCGATACACAGACGTCAAGTATCGATCTTTTATTATAAACTATTAACCTCTTATCAATCCAATTCCAATAAAACTAGAAAACCTATGGAATTGATTGGTCGGGGAGAACGCTAAATGACGTTCCAAAGGTACGCTACATTTTGGCAAGCAAAAACTGGCATCTTATTAGATAAAACAGATGTTGACATATTGCATAATTTGCAGTTGAAAAAAAGGTAATAAATTGCAATATATCTTAATGCAATATTCAGCATATCGCAAAATGTTTAAAATCACAATAAGATTGTAGCGTGACTTAAATATCGTGATCAGTTTCCATGGTTCAAATTAGGGCTGTCAAAGTTAACATGATAACATGTTAATGCAAATGAATCACTAAACACCACTAAATTCTTGTAGCGCGCTCAATTAAAAAACAAGTTAGAGGGAAGACCGGTATCTTATTAAAATAGAAAACCTAAGGAATCCATTGGTACTAACCATGCCATACTAGCTTGTCGGGAAGAACACTAAATAACGCTCCAAACTTACACTAAATTTTGGTGAGGAAAAACTGGCATGGCCTTTTGAAAAAAGGGGTCCCTTGACCTCTGACCTCAAGATATGTGAATGAAAATGGGTTCTATGGGTACCCATGAGTCTCCCCTTTACAAACATGCCCACTTTTGATAATCACATGCAGTTTGGGGCAAGTCATAGTCAAGTCAGCACAATGACACACTGACAGCTGTTGTTGCCTGTTGGGCTTGGGTTTGCCATGTTATGATCTTTTTGCTAAATGCAGTAACTGTGAGGGTTTCTGGACAATATTTGTCATTGTTTTGTGTTTTTAATGGATTTCCAATAATACATAATCATACGTTTGCATAAAGCAAGCATATTGTCCACTCCCATGTTGATAAGAGTATTGAATACTTGACAAATCTCCCTTTAAGGTATATTTTTGAACGGATAAAAAATGTGCAATTAATTTGCAATTAATCGTTATTAACTGTGGACAATCATGCGATTAATCGCAATTAAATATTTTAATCTATTCACAGCCCTAGTTCAAATATCATAAACGTTGAATATTCATAGCACTAATAAACCACTTGCTATTTATCGTATGTCAGGAGGATAGACATGCTATTTGCATAAACTTGGAAGTTTTTAAGGCCAGGGGTTACAGATGCTTGGTTGTGTGCCTCCTCAATTCAGCCATTTCTGCTGGATAAAACTGAACAATCTCATTTGAAACTGGGTTGATTTATGATGCATCACAGACTACGGCTAAAAATAAAAGGAAGGACAAAAAAAGCCTCCTGATGATCCCTCTGTATAACACCGTTCCAAAGATCGTAGCTGGATTAAGCTGCTACGCTGGTGAGTGGGTCGGCCCGCGCTGCCCTGAGCACTTTCGCAGGCTATGGAAATGAGGGGAAAATATAGCATCTCTTCACATTATTAATTTGTATCCCTGATAAGTCCTTACGTGCGTCCGTACTCTTGGTCAAAATTAGTATCCACACCTGGTATAAGAGACAGTCAGTCGGACGGCCTAATGGAGAGCAAGCTGTCCCTCTGCGTACAGTATGCTTTGACACAATGAAATGATGTAGCTATTCTCGGAGGCTGCTTGTGCACTTCGATGGATGCCATTTTTCACACCATTAACTACAGCCTACTGGTTTTATTCACAGCACAGAGATGGGCCAAAACAATCCTAAACACGCCCACGAACGAGCACAATTGCAACAATTGATCTAAGCTGTTCCACCCAGTCTGTCGCAATTCTGTGCAGCAGGAGAAACCATTATCTCCATCCACCCTTCATCCCTCTCTCTCTCTTTCTCACTCTCTGTCTCTCTTACACACACACACACACACACACACACACACAGACACTTTCTTTTCCATGCCTTTAACTCCCTTTTTCATCCTATTCGGCTCGATCCTTGCCTAGGGACAAGCAAAATGGTTCTAGTGGCTGAATCACAAAGTACAAACATGCATGGCAAAAAGATTTCACTGCTTTATCTGTAACTAGCCCACAGTAGGTGTGTTAGTTGATAAAAATCAATGAGCAAGACGAGCGCAATTTTTTGAGTGTTTACCTCAGCAGAGGTCTAACCTAAAGCCCTCATTACAGTCTACAGTATGCTGAGTGCAGAGTTCGCGTGAGGAGGCAGAGCTCAAAGGGCCGGCTAATCCAGTGGGTTTTACAGGCATGATGGGCTAGTCAATATGCTGGGCCTGCATCCTAAAGAAGCTGGAGCTCCGCTGCAGAGCCAGGTAAAAGAGGCTCAGGGGAATGCTTTGCGTGATGCCGCTTTATTCTCTCCACAGCTCTCAAGGTTAGATGCCGCTAAAGTCTTAACCCGCTGTTTACCGCTACCCCCCCCCTCTCTCCTTTTGATTCTGCTCTCCTTTCAGTCCTCAATTCTGCTTACTTTTAGAATATGGGGATCTTGGAATTAAATTCAGATTTTGCTACCATTGCAAGCCTGCAAAAGCATCAGCTAAAATGCACACTATGTTTAATATCCTCTCTTTTCATTAAAGCAGTCCTGGGGCTATATTTGTATCAGATTATTCGTAAGTAAATGGGGGTCACCACCACCCTGATGGTTTTGTGCTATCAAACGTGAGCATAACTGTGGCCAGGTCAGAATCCATTTAAAATCAGTCCAACCAAGAGACGAGCTGACATTTTCACTTCAAATCCCGCGTAGCGTTTTTTCATCAGTCCTGAGAATAATTGAGCCTCTGATTCATTCCAAGAACGGACAAATTTATGTGGAGCTCAGCTCAAGGCAGCAACACAGGTGTGGAGATGGCACGGTGTGTTTTATGTTCAGCAAAGAATAGATAAGGCTTGAGGTGCCTTGTTCTTGTTGTTTTCCTGAGCAAAGAGAACTCCGCTGGAGGCACGTCACCAAGTTTAATTTAGGAATTTAATTTCCACACACAAAAGAGGTCAGACAAGGAGGAACAAATTGACAGACACAGCAGGCGGGTGCTTGTCATTTCTTCCAAATGGCTTTTAATGAGAAGAAAGCCTTTGGCCAAGGTATGTCAGGTTGAGGAGTACTTTCCTGCGTGAGTGGTTTAAGTTTTCAGCGTTGCCCACCGAGCGTCGTTGGCCTGTAAGGGCAGCTGGTCGACATGTTCACAGGTCGGAGACCGGGCCAAAGCATGCCTCAATCTGAAGTAAAAGGACTGGGAACAGACTGAGCCATCCTCAATGGAGATCACTGGGCTGTGGTCAACTGGGCAGTGAACCCACAGCACTGGTGGCCAAGTCAAAATGGTTGCTTTGTGGGAAATGATCCACCAGCAGGACACAGCTTTGTGACTGATTATAATTTCTGATTCATTTGGACAAACAGAAAGAACCACCATCTCCTGCCAAGATGATGTGATATTCAGCCACATCGAGACATCATTAATCATTGAATTGAGCTGGGTTTTAATTTACAATGCAATTACTTGAGCATGCACATGCACTTATTAGTGAACTGTCCTTTTATTCCATGTTTTTTTCCAACTTTGTGGCTACAAAGATTTGTCCCACGTATTAAATTGGGAGTAAATCTGGATTTTGTAAACACTTACTACAATTACTTGCTTACATTTTTTTTACTATAATCATTAAAAATATTCTATTGTATTACGTAGGGGTGTAAGAAAATATCGATACCCGTGAATATCGCGATATTATATTTTGTGATACTGTATTGATTCTCCAAAATTTTTAATTAACCTCTCTCTGGAGTGAAGGTACCGGCATTATATGAAACTAAAAAACTGAAGGAATTCATTGCTGCCAACCGTGTTATACGGAGGCTAAACAACGCTCCAAAGTAAGGCTACATTTTGAACACAGCCATTTTCAAAAGGGTCCTTTGACCTCTTATTTCAAGATATGTGAATGAAAATGGGTTCTATGGGTACCAACGATTCTCCTCTTTACAGACATGCCCGCTTTATGATAATCACATGCAGTTTGGGGCAAAAATCAGGCTTTTTTTTTTGCATGCAGTACAAATATGTTATTTTTGTCTATTATTATAAAATGGTGTATTTCTGGTGTCTTCTTTATACTATGACAGTTTTCCTAAAATTAGATTTAAAATGTTGCAATACATTGCCTTGCTTACAGTATCGCAATATATTAAATTCTTATCCCTGTATCATGATACGTATCGTATCATCAGATTCTTGCACTTGCTTCTTGCGTGGCTCTGCTGTGACCCATTTTCCCCACAGGAATCATAAAATTTCCCAACATCTTTGCCATGCCTTTAAATGTTGCCCAAAATATTCCCCAGTAATAGGATCAACTATTTCATGGAATGGAGAGTGTGTTTGCCATCGTCCTTTATATTGTTCTACTCCCTGAGTGAAAGTGTTAGTGACTACTGGAGTCCCCCTCATGGTTAAATGTTGAAGTATTCTTGCTAGGCAGTTTTCTGCTCCCCGCCCTGCTCAGCAGCAGCATCAGCAGGGGGAAACACAGAGTGAGGAGAGGATATGGCCCCTGCAGAAAAAAAATGGCCCCTTTGATTTTAGTTTTGGTCTCCCTTGGGCTGCCTCTGGGTTTGGAACAGATTTGGTTCAGCGCTGAGCGCGGCAGCCTCAGCAGAGAAGGGACCGTGTCATAACTGGTTTCAGTCTCGATAAGGAGACACCGCTGGCTGGCTGATCTGGGGCCAGCTGTTTGGATACCACACCAAGCTTTTAACAATGCAGCGTTTAAGCATGCCTCCGACATGAAAGCGCACCTCGCGGTAGCCTTTCTGATCAAATCATTCACCTGGCAGTTTTCTTTGACGGACTCCGTTTTAGCACAAATGCCTTGATTTGACAGCCAGGCCGGGGGGATCATGCGGCAGGCAGGTATTAGGTGATGAATAGAAACTGAATGGACCACCCCGTTTCTTTAATGTAACTTTAAATGAGATGCACTCCTGCAGATTTAGTGGCGGGCTAAGCTTGTCGAGCAGAAAGTTGACCGTTTGTTCTAGAAACAATAGCAGTCCTGTTGCTACTGTCAGTGGGTTTTCAGTAGATCAAACACATTCATGAACCACTTTCAAAAATCCATTATATAGTTCTAAAACTGCATGGTGGCCAGTCTCATTAATAAAGCTGTTACTCAGGCCTTCATTCCTAAAATGCTGACTTTTGGAGGATGCAGTTTTCACCTGACACTAGTGTTTTCCTGCTGCTTCTCTCCTCTTGTCTTCAGGCCTGTAGCTGAGTCGAAGCCAGTCTCCAGCATTGCGATGAGCCTGTGCAGACAACTACGGTAAGGCTGACTGATAGAGGCCGGTGTCCTGGACGTGCTGTACTGTGCTACTGATAATTGTTCTTTGTCCAGCTTATATTCACTCCTCTCATTTGGAGCTTTAATTCTACAAGTCCTGATTGCCTTCCTGTATTCATTTGTCTTGAGCCGCCGTGCACCACCGTGCAGTGTCCTCTGCTCGTGGTACGATTCTGCATAATAACTACACATCCGCATAATAACAGTCCATCATTCCCGTTTGGTTCCATATAAAGATGTGTTGCTCGCTGCCAATCCCCTTCCCCCACCAGTCCGTGCCACTGCATTTTCTCCCCAATCTTTTTTTTTTTTTTCTTCAGCGCTTCATTAAATTCTTTCAATTTACCAGTCTGTATCTCTCTAATAACCAACATGAGTGCACTCCTACATTTGCGTTTCCTTAGTTGCCCTTTTTTTCCAATGAAATTCAGTTTTAGCGAAAGGAACAATTCAACATGAGAAATTTCAGAGGTTGCTTTGCATTCTCTTTGGTGCCATTCTTTTCCCTTGTTTATCCTCCGAATACTAAGTCCAAGGTTGAAGTGATACCTAAATGAATTATTTCCTCTGGAGTTGCCACTCCTGCCAGTGTTATTATTATTACAAATGGAGTAGTTTATCAGTATATTACCTTCCAATGTCCTTGCTGTAGATCCTTCTCATTTTACCTGTCACAAAGCCTGTAATGGGATTCACCAGTAAGACAGGCTGCGTTTGACTGTAACTGGCTTTTGAAGGGAGCAATCTTGGAAAATTATGTGTGTGTCGTGTTACATTTTCCTTTGACATGTAAAGAAGATTCATTGCCTGAGACTGGAATGTAGGATGGACAAGCAAACATGATGCTTTACATGCTTCTCTGCATGCTGTATCTCTAATAGAACAGCTTTACGTATACAAATATATAGATTTGTTCAGCATAATACAGTAAATGCATGGTTTTAGAAAGAGCCTATAATTTAATGTTTTTCATCTACTAGCTTGGGGGTAGATAACCACATGGCATGGGTCGCTATATGTCTGTAGATTTTAAAACACCTTCAGCCAAACAGCCAAATTAACTTAATATATTGAATTGCATGTTTGTGGGTTTCAAACTGCTCTTTTTGAGAGCCAGTCAGGGACTACTTTGTTATGTTACTGGCTGCTATGTTAATTCTGTGGAGTGAAGATGTTGCCTCTTTACCTGGTAAAATACAAAAGCAGCATTAATAGACTCCGGGACCAGAGTACTAGGACGGATAAAACTGCTGTACTCTGGGGAAAGCAAAGGCCTCACATACAGTACTTAATTTCCTTGGTATTGCTTTTTAATTTAACATTCATTATTGCTCCGTTCTCAGGCTCCCTCATAATATCTATTTGCTGAGCGTTTGCTAAAATTTCAATAGAAATAAGCATGCAGAATATGAGATTATTAAAAGCAAGTTTTTGCTATTAAACGGTCCAAATTTCTAAATGCCACGCACTTGCGACACGGGAAAGTTTAATGGTAGCTTCACCACAGTGTTTGATTAGACTGCACTGACACTGTTGTTTGTAGTAATCCAAAAGCAGGATGATGAATTCTAGCAGACAAGAAAATAAGCACTAATTGGTGACCACTTTTATTTAAGACTTCTGTGCCTTTATGATGAAAGCAAGCCGCTTTGGGGTAGAATCAGAGGAGGTGAAAGCCTTTCTAAAAGGGCAGTTATGGTTATTTTCCTAGTTTATACCATCATGTTGACTGTGTTCGGTATTTAATCACTTTTATTATTGGTGCTTGTTATTATCAGTTATCAAATGCCACATTGTGCTGAAGAAACTATAAGTCACTCAGGATGGATCATTCTTACGTTTGAAAGATCCCAAATCTATAACGGTACTCGGTAATAACGGTCATTTTTTAACAATTTTCTGTGTCAACTACTTTTGTGGATGTGAGATTCCCCTCAGGCCCTGTTAAAATTGTTTCCTTGGTGTTTGAAATATGTATTCAATAAAAAACAGGTCAACTTTGTAAATCCTCATTTAAAATGTAGTGATGAAAGTATTATTCTCTGCACTCTAATCGCCTAAATAAATCTGCAGAACATACATTTTTTAATGGTTGAAGCATAAGGCCATGAAGACCAGATGGTTATAACTCGACTAGAAAACCTCCCACAATTTCAAATTTAATTTATGTAGCGGTATGGACTAAACGGTCTAAATGAAGACTGCAATAGGGCTGCAACTAATTATGATTTTAATTGTCAATTCATTTATCGATTTTGTTTTTTCTCTCGATTAATTGATTAGTTGCTTGGTCTATGAAATGTCAGAAAATGGTGAAATGTTGCCCAAGCCCAAGATGACATCCACAAATGTCTTGTTTTGTCTACAACTCAAATATACTGCATTCAGTTTAATGTCATAGAGGAGTAAAGAAACTAAAATATTCCCCTTTAAGAAGCTGGAATCAGATGTTTTTTTTTTTTTATAAATTTAATAATTAATTTAATTTAATAGTTGACAACGAACCGATTAATTGATTAATTGTTGCAGCTCTACTGCATTATGTACAAATCTTTGAGGCAATGCACAATCAGAAAATGTAATGTAGGCAGATGATATGACAGTGTTACTAGTGATGGGTTAAAATTAGATGTTTAAACCTCTTTTTGAACGCCGCTTTTGACCAATTGGCACAATAGCGCTGTACGTGTGTGATCTTGAGCTGTGAAAACAGTACTGTGAAGTAAGAATTGTAACAGACCAGTAACTTCCTAATTTCTGGGCAGCTACGTGCTTTGGAGTGTCTGTTTTAACTCCTCAGAGCACTGCAGTATCTCTCCAGTTCCCCAAAGACCTTGTGGGTGATAATCAGTCATTACTGCTCCTTCGCTGAGTTATTTATTTCACCACATTCACGCGGCAATTCATCATTTATTTATGTGACAGTTGTTATCTATTATGTTGTTCCTTTCATGTGGCCAAGAATGAGAGATTTTATGGAACATTAGGCTTCCATGCATCTGATGGCGCTACACTGATTCGGTTTCTTCATCTCCCTTTGATTCCGTCTGCAATCGCGTAGGTCAGTTAATTGCAGGATATTGATACCAGCATTATGACTGCCACTGCAGCTAATACGATTCCTCAGCCATTTCAATATGTGGGATTGTGCTCTCCCAATAAAAAATGACATTTGAGCCACTGTGCAGAGCCCTCTCTAATGGGATCTGGGATAAGAATGGTAATATGCGTTGGAGCTGGCAGAGGCACAGGCCGTGTTTTTGTTTATAAATAGCTCCAGCCAGCATTATTCCACTTGCAGTTGTCCCATAATCATCAATCACTCCCGCGCGCAGGCCGGCTTCTCCTGCTCACCAGAGAGAAGGTGCACTGTGAGCTGTGCCCTTGCACCTCCAACTGTGCAAGTACATAAAGTAGAGCGTGGTGAGTGGGACAGAGCTGGGAGTCGGGGAGAAGGGTGGTGGTGGTGGTGGTGTCAGGGGGGGTTCCTGTGCGGTGATGGAGTGAGTTATGGCAGCTTCACCCCAGCTGTTCAAAACCCTCCTCCTCCTTCAGGTCATTACATGCGCTAACATCCACCATTTCGCTTCTTCAACACGTTTAGAAACACACACACACACACACACACACACACACACACACACGTACACTCCCTCTGCGTCCCTGATCAGAAGCAGGTGGGAGGCTAATCATGAGATGTGCTCGGAGGATGTGGGATGGGTCAGACACAACTGTTGTTTGCTCAGGTTTCATTCGTCTCTGTCTCTCTTGTCTGCCTTTTATCTCTTTCTTTGGAGGAGCTTTGCGGGGAAGAGCTCACAGCTTTGAGGACACTGCAGGGGGAAGATCCCAAAGAGATGATGAGGGCCATTTTGTACTCTCACACACACACATATGAACATATGTCCTCTGATTAGGAGCCATCACACACACATTTGTTTCGTCCATATACTTGCATGTAAGAGCACATGCACACGATCTCTCCTCGCTGATCCTTGTTCAAACTGTGTACTGTATACATACACACACACACACACACAAAATCTCCCAGTGTTACCATGGCAGTTGCAAAAAATACAGTAGGAATCCAGCTGATCCTTAACAAAATGGTTATATAACTATTGCGGCGCTAAGTCTTGTATCTTATCTAAGCCTGCCTCTGTGTTTCCTTTCAGCCTGGCTTTGCTGCTTTTCAACAGCTCTTCACATCTACTGTACCTCCCACAAGACACCACTGAACACATGAAGGACATTTGTAATTGGCGATAAGCGTTTGTTTGATTGGAAAAGGAAGACAGCCTTGCTGCGGTTGTAATCAACAATATCCTCCTGCTACAAAACGAAAAAAAAAAAGAAAAAAAAGTGAGATCTCATCACTTTCGAATCTTAATCAAAATCTCCATGCTGCGAAAAATAATTTTACACTTAATTAAATGCAGCCTACTTGAGAAGCACACCCACCTGGCACCCACATTCTCTCCCTGCCTCAGTCTCTTTCTCCCCCTACTCCTCTCTGAAACCCCCCGCCCCCAGAAGCCTGATAAGCTGATTTTGAACCTCACCTCCCGGAGTTCCTTGGCCACATCCTTGAGCTCTTTGAGAATGCCGTCCAGCTGGTTTATCACCATCTTCATGTGGCTGCGGATGCGTTCTCTCGGGCTGGGGGTCTCAGAGGTGTCCCGGGCCGGAGCTCTGCTGAGGGACATCCTTTACAGGGCGACGTGGGGCCAGTGGCCGACAGGCTGAGGGCGTGGGGGAGCCGAGTCGGGGTCCATGTCTTTGGCTACAAGGAGCCTCAGTGCTACTGATCCGAACAGGGGCCCCGGCCACGCAGGGACACGTCAACATCTTAAAAGCACCTGGGCAGCCAAAACACCTTGCCTCGCCCGCACACTCGGCACAGGGTCACACTCTGACATCCATGCCCTCTGGTAGACGCTTCCGAAAACGAGGAGAAAATGAGCATGGGAAAAGTCAAACGCTGTAAATCCATGGAAAGGAAAAGGCAAAATACATGGGCCAAAGCTGGTATGAAACTCTTACATAATCGTGTTGAGCCAACTCATCTCATGTGTCAGTGTGTACGTTTGAAATTGTTCCCGAGGAGATGCTATTTAAAACGCCTGTGTCTATACGGGGAAGAGACTTTTCCCCTCTTCCACTTGTCCTCTACAACCTTTTAAAACACAGTGACATAATGGCAGGCTAACATACAAAAGTGAAAGCAGAAAAAGGGGTCCGTATTGACCCTTTTTTATAGAGAAAGCTATCCAACATAGATAGAAAAATAGAACTCCCAGCAGTGGCTTGATTTTTCCAAAAATGACCGTGTTCTACATTATTGGTGGCCAGCGGGGACGAGATTTGCTTTCTAAATATAGTCCTTCAGTCTTTTTAGAGAGAAAGGACAAATCCTGTTTGGAAAAAAAAGGGGATATTCCTCTGTGCTGCGTGGCGTTTCCCCCTCCAGGAAAAATAAAAACGATTCTCAGTAGAAACTCGCATCAAAATAAACTTTGCTCCACATCCATTTTCTCTGCGGATGATGACTTAATCATGTTGTCCTTCATTTCTCGTCCATGAAAGCGAGGAAGGTAGGTGTGGGTCTTTTTTCACAGAGCGTCCAATCTCTCTCTCTCCCCCCCCCCCCCTTCCAAAGCAGGGCTTATTCCAGGTGGCGTGGGATCAGAATGAATTGATTTCCAAGCCAGCGGAACGTGACTTGCGATGAGAATTTGTGGAGGGATAACAAAAAGATCATGGTGTCGATGAGACACAGTTGCAAGGGTGGCCGGAAGGCGAATGAAAGCACCTTCCCGTGGAATTTTGGGTGGCAGCTTGTCTTATGCAACAGCGCTCTCTCCCAAGTCCTCTCAGAAAACACTGACCCACAGCAGTCCACAGGGGTGTGCCCAAAAACCAAGGGAGCAGAAACAGAAGAGGATTCTCTTCTCTCCTTCAGTTGTTGCTAAGGGAACCCGGTCTGCCTCCTTGTGCTGTGATTGGATAATTATTTTACTTCTTATCCGTGTAGTGTATGTTTTCTCTGTGGACTCTTTTCAGAGAGGCAGAGACCTCAGTGCCATCCAGCAGGAAGAGATAAATCCCATGAACGCTTCCCAGAGGAGCCCCAGAGAACAAGCAGGGGGGAGAGCTTCTCGCCAAATCCTGGGCGATGCCACTGCCACGGGGCGCGCTGGCCAATCACACATGGCACCTGGACAGACGAAGAAGAAAAGCAATCACTTATTCTGTCATGTCTCATCCTCCCTTCCTTTCTGTTCCTCCGTCTTTCTCCAAGTCATAACAGCATATATAAAAGGAGACTCAGAGATGGACGGGAATTAACTGCGTTGATGATTCTTAGCTGCTGAACAAAATGAATCTCGAGCACTCACCTCACCTCCACACACACACGCACACACGCACGCACACCAGAACACACACCTACTCACCTTTCCTGTGCATCACTTTGCTGTTGCTATGCCCAGAGCTCACTGTCCACGCGCAGCAGGATCATTCAAGCTATACACACAAGCTGCTGGTTCTTTAGCAGTCCCTCTGTCGCACACACTAACATCTTCTCTTCTCGCCGCCTTGCTGTTCTCTCTCTTTCTCTCTCTGTGTCACACACACACACACTCTCTCTCTCTCTCCATCACACACACACACACACACACACACGCAGTTCTCTCCCTCTCTCTCTCCCCTACTTACTGTCTTGACAGAGAGAGAAGCTTCTATCAGCAGGGTTATTTCACTCTGAGGCTGTGGCTCATCAGAGGAGGAGTAGAAGTGGAGGATGGAGCTGTGGAGGAGGAGGAGGAGGAGGAGGCAGGAGGCATGAGATGGGAACGATGAATGGCCCCTGATAGCACCCTGAGAAGGGAGAGAGGAGGCTGGAAATGACTAAAGAGCCAGAGTGGCCGAGGAGGAGAGCTCCTGCTTCGGTTTGTGATGCTGCCGCCGTGGCCGCCGCTATACCATCACTCAGATAAACGTGCTGCCGAAAAGCACGCCACCCGTCATCCCCCGTCAGCGTTCGCCTGCACCGGGAGGCAGCAGACAGAACGGCTGAGCTGCTGCTGCTGTGAAAAAGGGAGCTGTGTGATTCCTATGACAGCCTCTCCCTCTCTGCCTATCTGCCTGTTTTTCTCACTCTCTCTCTCTCTTTCTTTCTCTCTCCCCCCCTTTCTGTCACTCTTGCTCTTTCCCTTTCTCCGTCCCCGTCTCTCTGCCCCTGCGCCCTCACTGTGTCCTCGCTGACTGTCGGATGAAGGGAAGCTGATGCCAGAGTTTATCGTGGGGCTCAGGCTTCCTGCCAGCACCACTCGGCTGTTCTGCTCGGCTCTGCTGGAGGAGGGGCTTGGTTGCTTTAAAGGCACAATGCATCGCACAGTCCCCCCTCCTTTTCTCTGCCTGTCTTCTTCTCCTCCTCTCTGCCGGCGTGTCCACTCCCCTCGCTATCTCCTCTCACACTGCCTATCTCGCCTTTTGTCACAGTTCTATCGAGGGGTGTTATATCTCTCTTAAATCAAGATGAAGTCTTCCTCTGCCTCCAGCCAAGCAGTCTCTGGGGATGGGGTGTCCAAAAATCCCTGGCTGTTGCATCATTAATATACAAAGCAGGTTGGTGTTTGATGACCTCATCTGACTGAGAGACAGAAATAGGGAGGGAGGACCAGCATGACTTTTTCTCTCCCCCCACCTCGTCCTCTTCATCAGCATTTTTTTTTCTTCAACACAACAGCCCTGCATAACCCACCAGAGGCAATTACCCTAATATGAAATTATTTTTTTTAAAAGGAGATAATGTAACTGTAAAGCAGATTCATAATGACAAGTTCTTGAGCAAAGCACGCTGGTTTCCAGAGGGTTTTGGCAGATAACTGTACTGAACAGCCTGAGGCTCAGGGCATTTCCTAGCATAATTGTAAAAAGAAATAGGGTGGATTCAGGTTGGGTTGATCTTCCATGTAGGGATGTCACGAGAATCGATACTTCGGTACCAAGTTGATGCCAAAACTCTGATTCAATCCATTTTGTCCTTTGTTTGGTTATTGAGGCATTTGTGTTTGTCGTACATTATTGGATGTTGAGAAGTGGACTGGGGACCAATATTCTGAAACACCGGCTGCGCTCCTTTTCATACAGTCTGAAAAATGTCTCATAGGACAGAAAAAGCACCCCAGTTATCCCAGAAATAAATGCCCATTGTTCCGAGGCCCGGAAAATACACACTCTACATGCAGCAAACAAAAGCATGTAGCTAATTATTATGCAAAATGACGGCGATCAAAGGATTTAATTGGTCTAGGATATATTTCCACAGGCGGAAATCCACCTGATTCAAGTCGGTCCGAATACTTTTCCCCCTGCACCAGTGTTCAGAGGGGTGTGTAAGCATTCATAAGAACCCCCCAAATCAGTTTTTATATATCTACGTGCAAATTTTTCGGACGAAAGTCTGTGCTTGGTGTGAAACAGCTTCAATGGTGTCCCGTCAATGATAGAAAATGTGTTTTGAGCGCAATAAACTCTGATAATGCTACATTGCAAAAAACAAATCCATGTTGAAATCGCTTACCGGCTGCTAACAGCTAATGTTAACTACCCGTCGTCCTACCGATTTCACCAGAGTAGGTGCCATTGATTTACATCATGATGTGTCCAGGATCTATTCAGTAACAATAGCATCAGGCGAAGGTCATTTCTAACGTTATCATGATGTGTTCAAATGTAATCTTGTAAAATGTAGTTTTTGCAGAGAAACTTGAGTAAATACACTTGTTTGAAGGAGAAGTTTTCACGGCAATATAAAATAGATTATAGAAAGGGAATTATGACCTGTTTAACTTTCTAACAAAAAACAGTATGCAAATTATAATAAAGGGTTTTACTTTTATTTTTTACCGTGGTCGAATTGGTAGCGACAATGGTGGAATTTCACTGGTATCGGTATCGACTACTAATTTTGTGGTATCATGACATCACTACTTCCATGCAGATGAATTTGTTCCGGGGTCCTCTGTGGTTTCTACTACTAGCATCACAGATGTTATCCAGATGCAATTTGGGCGAACACGCTGCAGTTAAATAAATAATTTTTTGCACGTTTTCTCTGATTTATAAATGATGGAGTTCGGCTTTATAAAAATATAATCTATAAATGCTTCATATTCCAAGTTATCCTTTTTTAAGTACACAGTCACTGTGTCATCTTAGGACTTCATCAAATTTTTAATATGTCGCCAGATGCCGAAGCTCATCGTGACTCTATGTGTAGTTGAGGGACTGCGATGGGATCTTGTGCCTTTCCTTGCATTTACACATGGCTGCTGCAGTTTGCACAGGCAAGATGCTTCTCACAAACTGATCCCTGCAAGAAACAGGTGTCCTTGAGCATGTTTCCTTTGTAGCATCACTGCTTAGTCTCTCTGCACATATGGGAGGCTCCCATCTTAGAACACAGCAACAGTGTGCAGCACATTTTGTTCTTGTCATTGTTTCCCTTTTTTCTTGACATTGCAAATACCTTTATTTTTTTACCCGGATATTCATGGTGTATTTAATAGAGCTCTCCCTAAAAAAGAGAATGTATACTAAATGACCTCTCAGTGGAAAGGCCCAGGTGCACAGCACAGATAGCTCCATGTCAGTGATGCCTTCATTGGAAGGGAATTGGATTATTTCCCCCTGTAAAATATATTTTTTTAATGCTAAGGTCATCGCGACTCGTGAGTTTTACTAGGAATCTGGAGTGGGTCCAGCTAAATATTGGTTCCACTTAATATTTCTGCCTTGGATTTATTGTGTCATGCTGTTTTTATAGAGACGTTTTATAGAACGTAATTTTTTTCTAGTTGGGCACAGGCTCACAAACAAGCACAGATATGCATACACACACTACAGAAATACCCACGTAGGCACAGACCCACAAACACACACATCAAATACACACACATAAACACAAGGCTGGGCATTCCTATCCAGAGGAAACTATATTGGTAATTTGGTACCATAAGTGTAAAGCCCAGGAGAGGTTTTATTTGACTTGCATTGTTTACCTCCCAATAAGCTCGTACTCATATTTATTTGATACAGCCGGGATCAACAGTCTTTATTATTGTTCTTTTTCTGGCAGCCTTCCCTACAGTTTCTGGGTTCACTGCCACAGATGCAAGATGTGCACAGGAGTTATTTTCTATACTAAAGGGGAGAGACGCCAATAACAACGATCAATAGAGATACTCTCTATCCTCCCTCTCTCCACACAGCAAACACATGTATGATTACATGGATAGGTAAGGTAAATATTGGAGTATTTTTACTCATTTATGAACTGGTACACTCTGTCAATTGTATATATACAGTATTATGAAAAAGACTTGGCTGTAGAAAACACTAAATAAACTACAATATGTCTGACACAAAAGAGACAATCGCCAAAATTAGCTTCAAAAATACAAATCAGTCCAAAAGTAGAAATAAGGTTACACCAGTGGGCTACCTCAGGGTCTGAGAAGTGAAGCCAATGAGGAAGTGCCTTCAACAAATGCATTCTTTCTAATAGCCAGCAGGGGGCGACTCCTCCGGTTGCAAAAAGAAACCGAATGTTAAATAAGAAAAAGGTTATAATTGACTTTCATAAACTGAAAACACATTGCTAAAGAGTTTAAGTTGTAAGACGAAAACAACTCCCAGACCGGAAGACCATGGAAGCGGCCTGTCAATCACAACGTAGCCACGCCCTAAAGCATACCCTGCTTTATGGTCTATTTTACTGTAAAATGGACCATAATTTACTAAATGAACATCATGCTGTATTGAAGTAGACTTCAAACTAGCGATTGAGAACAGAAAGTCATGTTTACAATGTTTACTGAGGTAATAAATCAAGTGAGAAGTAGGGTCATTTTCTCATAGACTTCTATACAATCAGACTTCTTTTTGCAACCGGAGGAGTCGTCCCCTGCTGGCTATTAGAAAGAATGCAGGTTGAAGGCACTTCCGCATTGGCTTCACCCTCCCGTGTCACTTCTGGTTTCAAATAACCGAGATAACAACGGAGAAAAATCAAGATGGCAACGGCCAAAATGACGAACTTGAGGCTTCAAAACAGCGTTCCACAAACCAATGGATGATGTCACGGTGACTACTTCCACTTCTTATATATATAGTCTATGGGTGATACACCATTGAGCCTGTCGTTCCAAAACCTCTCTTTGGGAAAGATATGTTGGAACATCACCTCCTCTAATGAGACTTACTGTTGGTTCATTGGCTTTGAAAAAAAGAAAGACAAGATGGATGGCCATGTTTGACCCTTCTGTATTGCCAAGCCTTTGCCTAGTCCAGATCTCCTGTTCTAATGGTTGTTTTGTGCTCAGAAATACAGACTTTAAGAGCTCTTTTAGTTCGAATGGAAGGAAGAATTCTTTGAATAAGTGTTCGGCTAAAGGTTGTATTTCCACCTACAGGTGTAGAAATACACTATTTCCAATAAGACAAAATTATATTTTTATAAAAAGACGTAAATATGAGATATCCTCATATGAAATTTATATGCTGTGGGTATACACTTTGAAAAATGAGATAACAACATTGAAAAATAATGTTTCATTTCATCATGAAGAATCTGTGTTGGACCATATTCCCTCCACCCCGGAGAGTATAAACCACCCCTCCTCCAGCAATACATCACCCTTTCCTCTTCACTAATTAGCACTCATTCAGTCCTCAATACCCTCGATTCCCCTCACCGCTCAAAAAGCTGCAAACACACACTTTCTCCTGTCGTCTACGAGGGATTCTGCTCTTGCTTAAAACAAAACCATTTTCATCAGCTGACCAACATTCTGAGTTATTGTCTTGCACCCATCTTGGAACTTCAAGGTGGAATCCATTTGCATAAATGTCTTTGACGCACATCGTCATCATGTGCATAATTGATATATCTTTTATCCATCTATATCCTTTTCTGACCTATAACTGTCCATTCCCAGCAGACGAGAGCTGAGTAACTGTCTGGATTTGAAGGTGACTTAGAGGGACACGTCACAGGAAATTATGTGATGGACTAGATGCAGGTTTTGCAGCTAAAAATCACAATGCAAAAGCTCACCAATACAGGAAGAAATATGCAGCTTCCTAAACAGTGAATGCATGTTAACCGATTGCTTTTTGGGGGGTTTGATTATCAAACAAACTAGCATGATGCTGTGTTGTTTAATGCCCGAAAAATGGTACTATCCCAGCAGCACGTAAACACTGTCTAATGGTAGAAATCATCAAAATCGAATCAGCTGATTCATGGGCTAAGGATTGCCTTTCGTGTGAATTTCAGCCGAATGTGTTAGTAATATTTTGCGAACAGACAGACAAGGGAGAAAACACAACCGCCTTTGTTAAGAGATAAAGTCCAGTTTTTGGAATTATCCCTTTAATTAATCTACAGCCATTATGCTTTTCCTCTCCTGGCCATTGTGTGGCACTGTGGTGTAGTTGTGACGTGTTCCTCTCTCTCTGCTCTGTCTGAGGACTAAAATGGTGGACAGACAGAGAAAAGTTGCCTGTTCTTGGCATTCGACTGTTACACTGAAATATTAATTGTTACATGACATGACATGTTGTGTAAAGAAATCACACGATAACATGATGCAGAACCAAAGGAGCATTAATTGCAGTTTTCAATGCACATATTATTCATGAATAAATGAAGAGATCCTTGGCAGTCAGTTCATGTCTGGCATCATTTATTTAAAAGTATGTATAGCGAAAATGATTTCCACTGATAAAATGCATTCTCGCTCAAAGGCTTAACATATAATCTCTGCCATCATAATTCCGTAGTTTTATTTTTGGATTTATGATGACTGAATGATGATTTATGAACCAAAGGAATTGGAAGGCACATCTGGCATCTGCAATATGCATGGCCAGACGTAGACATTTCCAGTTGTGTCCTTGATTTCACACAGACAAACAGTAAGGGACAGAAAGCTCAGAGGCTCAGCCTGTCTTACAACGACACCAGTCTCTCCTCTTGCCTGTCTACTGACCTTTTGATATTTCAGTCCTGTGCGTGTGTTTGTCTCTGTGTGTGTTTTTTTTTCTTCTTCAGCAGTCATGCAGCATGCAGAGGAGCAGAGGCTGTCTCAGGCCATAACACCCAGTGATGGATCAGTGCTCTTACACAATGAAATGAAGCTTAAGTGTTTGATTGATTTCTCATTTACTTTCCTCACCAGTGGTGGAAATATAGTCGGTGCGTGCGGCTGCACTGGGGCCCCTGGTCTGAGAGGGCCTGTGGTCTCATTGTGAAGAGTGGTCATGTGTCATATTTAAGACATGTTTTTGAGCTGAAATAACTTAACAGCCCTCAGTCTCCTTATTGTGGATTAATGTTAGCCTCTGTAATGTAGAGCATGACCTGATGGTGTAGCCTGTATGTGTGTGAATACCCCTAAAGCTAATAGTAATACTGTTTTGTTCACATCAAAAATGATTCAAATATTAGGGCCGTCAATCGATTAAAAATATTTAATCACGATTAGTCAAATGATTGTCTGTGATTAATCGCGATTAATTGCAAATTAATCTCACATTTTTTTATCTGTTCATAATGCACCTTAAAGGGAGATTTGTCAAGTATTTAATAATCTTATCAACATGGGAATGGGCAAATATTCTTGCTCTATGCAAATATATGTATATATTTATTATTGAAAATCAGTTAAAAACAAAACAGAAACCCTCACAGGTACTGCATTTAGCATTAAAAATATGCTCAAATCATAACCTGGCAAACTCGAGCCCAACAGGCAACAACAGCTGTCAGTGTGTCAGTGTGCTGACTTGACTTTGACTTGCCCCAAACTGCATGTGATTATCATAAAGTGGACATGTCTGTAAAGGGGAGACTTGTGGGTAACCATAGAACCCATTTTCAATCACATATCTTGAGTCAAAGGTCAAGAGACCTCTTAGAAAATAAATGGCCATTACAATTTTTCTTCACCAAAATTCTGCATACGTTTGGAGCGTTATTTAACCTCCTTCGCAACAAGCTAGTATGACATGGTTGGTACCAATAGATTCCTTTGTTTTCTAGTTTCATATGTTGCCAGTATCTTCACTCTAGCTTTAAAGACTAAGTCCGCTACAACCTCTGAAAGATTGATTGCAAAATTAGTGGCGTTAAAACAAATTTGCGTTTACGCGTTATTACAGCGTTAACTTTGACAACCCTATAAAATGTAAATGCTGCATGCCACCAAAGGTATTTGACCACTTCATAAAGTGAAAGAAATTGGATGCATGTAAAGAAGGAAGTTAATCTGGACTACAGCTGGCTTTGCAAAACAACTCTGAATCTGGAAATTTACTGCGGGATTATAGATTTTAGACAGAGTTGTCAAATATGACCCTGTTTGTTTCAGGGCAAGGGTGGACCCATTAAAATGTCTTGGATTGGGTTCGATTATCGCTATGAACCGCCTATGTTTAGGACATGCACCACCATATGGTTACAATTCTGCTTCTTTAGCTAACCTCTATTGTCCAGACCTCTGCCTGGTGGTAGTGGCACAGTACAAGATTAGGGTTTAAAAGAGAACTCTGCTGATTTAGCATTGTTCCATGCATTTTCATTCCTTGTCATAACCGGTTGCCTACATTACCAAAATTACAACTAGACTGCCAATAGTTTGGTTGTGCATTCGGGTGTGTTATGCTACTATAGTAGCGGCTAATATAGCTTCAAGTTGCTGGCAGGCTACAGAGGTCTGGTGAGCTCACCTCTTTCTAACTCCAGATTATTTTCATTTTCAAACTTGTAGTCTCCTACGTCACCTAAACAACGCTGACTCAAGTGACATCACTTCCAATGTGCCTCCTCTGGAGCCACAAAATGGCTTTATACAACTTTTTTTTTTTTCATATGCAGTTATACTCCCCCAGATCTGTAAATAGTCTTTGATGTGTAAAATTGATGGACTTCCCCTTTAAGGGTCACTCAGACTGTCCCTTCATTTCATCTCTTAACTTTACCTGCATCTATACCTTCTTCACCGTTCATTGCTGAAATATTTAAAACCCATCACCACTGATCATTAATAACTGAGGCTGTAGTTGGTCACCATAAGGTCAATCGCTAAGTTGTGTTCCTGTAGCTTTTTTTACACTCTTCCAGCGATTTGCCGTCGCAAAGATGTCAATGTGACACAGCAGCAAGAACTGTTCAGCTTGCATTAACACCAACTCAACAGCATAAACACACATGTTGAGCCAAACAGTTTACTGTGACGTCAACACCGTACGGCTGAGGACGGGACCCGTCACGGTTCGGCCCTGCTTATTGTGGGTCACTGTGGTTATCTCCTGCTGCGAGGATTCAGTGGAAATAGAAATGAGCCCCAGCATGCCGAGACATGCTGCGGCTTCCATTATATATGCTTCCACTGCCCCAAGGATAGAAAGCCATATGCAGTGAGAAACCTGAATGCATCAACATACTTCCATCAATAACTGCCACTGGTTGATGCATCACCTGTTAATTTATTTATTGTTGGACTGGAAATCCATGTGGCTGATACATTTACTCAAACATGCCACCCCCTCCTCTATGTGGTCTCTATCTGTAAAGTAGATTGTGTTTATGCATTTCTTCTGTTAATAAAGTAAAAACATGACATGAGTCAAGAGCAGCTTCCCACTCTGTCATCTCAACACCTGAGATAAATCTTTGTTGGATTACTTTGTTTGATTAATTGTTCAACAAATGTGCAGCAATCCTCAGGCCTTTTTGGATTGTCTGACAAGTAAAACATTGGAGCAGTATAACACTTTTGAATCAGTTTGAATACTGATGAAATAGTTGGACCAATTGTCACTTGGCTAAGTCCCGCCCCTCCAACGCAGACTGGCCAATCATAGCGTAGCATCGGCCAGCTCTGACGAGGGTCCTACAACTATACGATTGTGCTCCATGGACTCTCATGCAATCGTTTCAGATTTTTTCATTTTCAGACTGGTTTTGTTGATTTCGAGGTCGTCAAGGTTAAACGTTGTGTAATAGTGATAGTCATTACCTGGAGAGGTTGGAAGGAGATATACTGCACGTTTCTAAAGCATTACGTTTTGACGTAAAAACCTGTAGAGCTAACATTAGCAAAGTGCGTTAGCACATCATTAACTAGTGTTAGCACTACGATACTATTGTACTGATTGTGACAGTGAATAAAAACCTACCCGGCTTTACAGGAAAAGCTTTATTCCTTAATTTCATTGTCTTCTGTCTCGATCGTCAGGTGGTTCACTTTTACACTGTGATCTGTAGTTTCTATCTTTATCTTTTTAACCTGTTTTTGCAACTTAACATCCTGATATATCCTCTAAACGCATACTTTAGCCCTCTCTGTGTGCTTCTCCCCAAAATCGCTTTTTGTTTTTTCAAAAAAATTAGCTAGATCTTTATGCAGGGAGTGCAGTTAGTGACAGTGCGGGCTCCATGCAGCTCTGACTGCTCGACAGAGTAGCAGTGGGGGGCGGGGTTTAGCAAAGGGTCAATTAAGTCCGATTGCTAGCAGGTAATCATTTGATATTATTCAGATTTTTTTGTGATGGCAGACTTTCTACCCTGCATTTATGGACTAATTTTCCCTGATTATGCTTCTGCACAAGCTGCTTATGAATTTGTGATTCATAGCAACAGTAGAAAACGGCTTTATCTCGCACTGTGTAAGGTGGTAGAAAACATGATGTCAATCATCAGATGTACATCATGTCAAAGCAAAATCACAGCCTTTGATCAGGTAGATAAAGGGGAAAGGAAAGCAGAGAAATTCAAAGCTGCAGGTCATACAAAAACATCTTCAATATGAGGTTATGCAACCCATATCAATTATTCAGCAATTTAAAATTACATTGTGCAAGCTTTGTTGTTGGTTCATTGCATTGACTACTGTGGTAAAGAGATTGCTTAGTTCAATTGAGTATTTGTTCACCATCTTGCATTTGCAGTTTAGGTAACTTACAGAAATGATCATCATTTATATCATATACCTGTTAACTAACTCATGCAGGTCAGTAGCTATGTGGATAACAGTGGAATAGGTCCTGTCATTTTAAAACACTTAAACCAATCATGTTAGAGTGCTGTGAGCAGCTCAGGTTACATCATCTTTCTCTCTCTCATACATAAATACTTTTCCATGTGTGTGTGTGTGTGTGTGTGTGTGTGTGTGCGTGCGTGTGTGACAAGAGTTGCTAATTTGCAGGTGCAACTATCATCCCCGCTCTGCTGAACAAAAAGCATAGTGTGACCAACTCTGCATTTACATTAGCTGTGACAGTTGGCACCTCTCAAACTGGCACAACACTTGAAACTGGATGAGGGAACGTCACTCAAATCTGTTCTCAATATTCATGCATACCAGGGAGATTTTCACAAATCCTCTCAAATTGTGCTAGGGATCGACCATAAAGGTTCAAATTCACAGAAAGATTAGAAGAAAAAAAAACATAATCCATAATAACATTTAATCCCATAGTGTTTTTGTGCTGTTTGGTTCCTATTACCATGCATCAGTCAGCCTAGTTGTATCTGTATCTTTCAATCTGTTCTTTCCTCACTTCCCCCTGCATGCTCACTTTGCTCACGATGCCCTCTTTGTCTCCTTGTGAAATGCTAAGTAGTCGTCCCCCTTTAACCCTGCCCTTTTCTCAGAAGCTAAAGTATCTTTGGTGTGCTGTTTGCCAAGAGCCATAAACAAGTGTAATAGAATTGCAGAGGGGTTAGCCGAGATAGCCGACTGTGCATCTCCCATCACCCCTGGCTCCCCAGCCGTGTGCTAACAAGCCCAGCAGCATCATTGCGAATTCATAACGAGTCGCACCAATGTGGGTCATCTCTGCTGCCTCCACATCTTCCTCGTTGCCCCTCCTTCTCCCCCTCTCGCTCTACATACTTTTTTTTGCACACCTGTTGCCCGTTCGACAAGCATTATTTGCCTCAGCTGTGCTAGAGACTAGACTGGATAAAATGTATTCTCCTCCTGCAAGTCTACCTCACTCAAAGGGAGAGTAAAATCACCACTAATGTGTTTGTCACCTGTACAAGAAAGAGCTTAATTAAAAGAGAGCACTCTAAAGTAGGGGATTTTTTTTGGGGGGGAGGGGAGAGTGTAAAAGAAATCTTTTGAGAATTACTGCCATTTTTCTTAAGTCAAAACTGTTTTATTTGTTGTGCAACATTCTGAATCTTGTGTCTTCTGGGGATTCAGATATTACCTCTAAAACGGAAATGCGCTATAAATTGTCGTTTCCATGTTGACGACATCACGAAAGCTGAAATTAAATGACACGGAGAAACAAAATAAATGTATGTTTACTATATGTTGTCTTTTTTATTACTTATAAAATTAATCATAAAAACATTTACAGAGCTGTCATACAGCGTATGTAATGTATGCTAAATACACAGTACAGCTGATGGGTGTTTTTTTTTCTGTGCCGAGAGTCCGTATAAAAGCTGTCACTCTATAAAAAGACATCGAATTGTATAAATTCTTTACTGTGGGCCCCTGTCGTCTATTGAATGGTCTGGATGCCAATAACTGGCATGCATTGTACAGTTTTAAATGGTATGCCAACATACATTTACGAGACATGCAATAATTTGTCTTTAATACGTGTGTTGACAATAGTGAAAAGGGAAATGATGTACATTTAATTTACGCCTGCCTTCCCTTATTACATATGACTTTGCTGTGATACAGATCGACCCTTGAGACTGTTTTCCTAATCAGCATCGACAAAGTCCTCTCAGTACATCAGACCCAACCTTCAGGTGCCGGCTAATGATGCCTTTTTAATTCCTCAAGAGGAGTCATTAGTTGATTTGGATATTTATGGGGTCTGAAGGGGAAGATGCATTCAGGCAGAGGAGGCGAGGATTGCTCAGATAAATGTGCCAGTGAAAATATGAATATGAAAATGCACTGTGATCCAGGGGGCTGAATTATTCAGCTCAACCCTGATGCCTACTGCCACTCTTGTTTCGCTGCCTAAGGCAGCCCAAGTTCCTCTCTCAATGCCATGGTCTGGAGTCTAGCAGAGGAAGACTGCTATCCTCCAGTAAGTGAGTAGCAGTCTAGATCTGGTGTCAGGATGCAGGCAACTACAAATTACATGAAACAATGAATCAGTTCACTGTGATCTCAGACTCACTTTATCAAAGTGAACACTCTGCCTTGCTGTCATCCCACGGAAAAATCAGTTTTGTGATGAGTTTTCAAATTCACGTGCGTGCGTGCGTGCGTGCGTGCGTGCGTGCGTGCGTGCATGCATGTGTGTGTGTCAACTCGCTGTCGAAGAGAAGAGAGAGTAGAAAGCGCAGCTGGTACCCGTGTATCGATACTGCGGTGCATGAGTATTGAAACCATTTCAAATATTCAATATCGATATGTATTGATACTTCGATATTTTTGACTACACTAATCATTCATGTATTTGTACCAAATGAAGTAGGATTACCTGGGTTTTGGAAATACGATGATAATTTCTGGATAGATGGCAACAGCGGTCTGTCGTTGGTTTCACCATGTTGGTCTGAAATATCTCAACAGCTGTTAGATTGATTATGCCATAAAGTTTGTGACAGAGATCCATGGTTCCCAGAGGATAAATCCTAATGACTTTGGTGAGCCTCTGCTTTTGCTGTAGTGTCACCATGAGGTTCACATTTGTGGTATTGATTGAAATGTCACAACTCAAATATTTGATGGATTGCCGTGACATTTGGTACAGACATTCATGTTCCCCACAGGATGAATTGTAATAACTCTGGTGATCCTCTGACTGTCCCACTAGCGCCATCGTCACATCAACACTTCAATTTGTTCAAAACTAATGATATTTCCATCAGCCTCAGCTGTACTTTGTGCTTAGTGCTAAGTAACTACTATTAGCATGCTAACACAACTAAACCCAGATAGTGAACATGGTAAACATTTAGTTCACTCACTGCTGTACCTAAGTATAGCCTCACAGAGCCGCTAGCATGCCCTGTAGACTCTTGTTTACGCACAAATAAAAAGACAATTACATATATTTTTGGTGTGTGTTATGAATTCAAATTTAAGACAGAATATATATAAAGACCACTGTTATAAGTTCATTATAATATAATAATAATTTATCTTTCTAAGTGCCAGTTAATCTCCCCAATAGTGATGAAACGTTTCCTTATTTCTACCCATATCACGTTCACTGTACAAGTTAGTGCAACTCCAATCTAGAGTCTCGGTACAGCAGCTCTCAGGCCAAGCGAGGCCTCCGCCCTCCGATTCTCCCCACTCTCATCAACACATCACATAGACAGAGTGCTGTGCCCCCCTATCCCGCCCACCCCTCGTCACTGACTCATCACAGCCTCTCAACACGTGTCAGGCTAGCCAGCGGCCTCCATCTGTCTCCCCTAGAGCCAGCCAGCCATGTCCATCCCGGAGAGCCACACAGGCAGAGAAAAAGTAATTCCCAAGACAAAGTGCGTTATGCCATGCAGCCGTTCCCCTTGAAAATGAGAACTCCATTTGAGGAGCGGGGGGTAGTTTAGCAGGCAGGCCGCTTCCCTGTGTGTCAGAGAGGCAGGGAAACATGGCCCCGGCCACGCAGTGGAGAGCTGCGTGGCTGTAGATAGTGAGAGGAGATTTGTCATCCTGAGCCACATGCTGACATGATGTTGGGCTTCTTTAATATAGAAGAACAAACGCACACAAGCTGAAAGAAGTACACATGGACACACACACCTGCACAGGCAAACTTATATATATATATATGTGTGTGTACATATATAGTCTATAGCATATGTGAAGTATCAACACTAACAATACATACTGTTATTAATGCTTAATACATAGATTTTCTTTGTTATAAGCTGTGCATACAAAACAAACTTTATTATTAAGGTTATTCAAGGTACAATGAGGCAACAGCCCCATTTGGACGTTTAACTAACTCAGAAAGTTAAATCTACTCAAAAGTACTTTCTTTAATACTTAACTCATGTTGGGGAAACTCACAGCTGGCAGTTTTGGAAAACAAAGAGCTCTCACGCCATGCGCTACCCACTTCCTCTGAGGCAACGTGTCTCTCTCTGTCACACACATACAAAGCTCGCACACAGAATCTCAGCAGGTAACCAGAGCGAAAAACGAAAAAAACATTAGTACCCACTGTGTGTTGTCCTTTGGGATTTGCGAAGTAAAATGTCTAAATACATGGGGCAGACATTAATGCCTCAGTCCACAGTACTAATGAGAGCGTGAATAACATGGACAGTGATAAGGAGCATAGGACACGGGAGCATGTGGCTGCGGAAAGTCTGCTGAAAGGCACTTTTCATGCTAAAAAATGGTGCTGGTTAAGGCCAGATAAGTAGATTATAGACTTATAAACAAACACGGATGTACCTTTCCTTATTCTAGACTCGTATGTATTGAATTTAACCATCTTCTTAATCTGTAGTCAAGCAGCCACTCCAGGCTTTATCTTCCAAAAACTGTATCTTTGTTGATAACAAGCAAATGTGGAACCATCGCCAAGTCATTTGCAACGACCACGCCAGAGCAGGGTAGCTCTGGATTTTGTGTAGATTTTGCTGCATGTATAAATCAGTTTTGCTTAAAGGTGTTGGTAAAGTGTTAAAAGTTAGTTACCCTGTAATCAAACCATTTTTGAGGCCTGTACTTTTCTGCTGTGACCTGGGCGAAGGTAATACACTTAAAGTCCCAATGAAACGGAAGTTAGAGCGACTTTAGCTTCTGTACTGTAAGTATTTCCCAGTGAGACGTTATATTTGAACAGTGTACATTTACAAGAGGGATTTAAATTAAATCCTTTGCATTTGATTGGACCCCTAAAAAATGGGCGGGCTTAGAATGTAACACGATACAAAGCTACAGAGGGTCGTGTCTAGAAGGTAACCTACAGATTGCAAAAACTTGCAAAACCTCTCAAGAGACTCGCTGCCCGACGACCTATCCCAAAACTAACTATTCAAGGTCAATGCCTGACCTTAACCATTCGGGTTCAATGCCTAACCCTAACGATTCGAGGTCAATGCATAACCTTAACCATTCGAGGTCAATGCCTAACCTTAACCATTAGAGGTCAATGCCTAACCTTAACCATTCAAGGTCAATGGCTAACCTTAACCATAAGAGGTCAATGCCTAACATTAACCATTTGAAGTCAATGCTCAATCTTAACTATTCCAGTTCAATGCCCAACCTTAACCATTCGAGGTCAATGCCTAACCCTAACCATCTTGCGAGAGTTTCGCAATTTGCGTTTTACCTTCCTTAGCCACGACTGCTACAGATGACTGTGGCTCCACACACACCTCCCTTGTTGCTAAGTTGCAGATTGATCGATGGATGGATGTCATGATATTATTGGTTCAAATTGGTTGGTACTAGATTATTATAAGCTTCTTATATATTATTAATATTAAGCACATGTTATATTTTGTTTTACAGAAAGAAAAGATCAATGGATTTTAATATAAAAATATGAAGAAATATATTTTTTGTAAATTTTTAGGGTTGAAAAGGCATTTTCCATTTCATCTTTAAGTGAAGTATTTTTTGCTAGAGTAAAATATATAACAATTTGATTAATCTGTGCCTACAGCAGAGATTGTCAGGGGAGATATAGGGCTAGGGGTTAGAGAAATGAGGGAAAGAGAGATTTTCTTTCAGCCAAAAAATAAATAAATAAATAAACGCCACTTGCACAATGACAGCAGTATAAAACACTCAAGAAACCCTTATCGGTGTTCTGCTTAAAGTTAATCTTGTAGCCTTGACTTATTTTTAAAGGCAGATTTTCTTGAAAACTCTCGAGGCAACTGAGACGGCATTGGGAAAGGTGACATTACCTCATCCCACTGACAGTTTGCTTACTTAATTATAAACCATACTTCAAGGCAGAATATAAATTTACATGACTTATTAAGATGTTTTTGCAGAGCACACCCAACACTGTCACAGCTTCCAATTGAGGTATGGGATGGTGGTGTGTTTCTATAAAGAAATAAAATCTTATCTTGCAACACAAAGAATGTATGGCAATACACTAGGGGTGTAAGAAAATATTGAGTATGGTGATATTATGTTTCGTGATACTGTATCAATTCTCAAAAACACTATAGATTTTTTATTATTTCACATGCAAAGATTAACTCAGTCAATACTTTATTTAATTTGCAAAGAGATGCACCCTCTCAATTGCATGATTGCACGATGTTGGATGTTACAGGGACTGTGATAAATGCAAATGCAGATCCCACTGTTGTGATTGCGCATAAAAAAATAACTTTCTTTTTGCTCAGATTTTATGCATATGGTAGTGTGTTCTTTATACTATGACAGTGTTCCTAAAATTAGAATACTGCGGCTACGCAGCCCCATACGCAACAAACTGCACTGCACTGTGTGTTCTAACACCTTTCTATCAGAACCAGCATTAATTTAATTTTTTTAGCAATTTGAGCTACAGTAGCTCTTCTATTGGATCGGACAACACGGGCCAGCCTTCGCTCCCCAAGTGCATCAATGAGCCTTGGGTCTGACCCTGTCTCGCCGGTTCACCGGTTTTCCTTCCTTGGACCACTATTGGTAGGTCCTGACCACTGAAGACCGGGACCATCCCAAAAGAGCTGCAGTTTTGGAGATGCTCTGACCCAGTCGTCTACCCATCACAATTTGGCCCTTGTCAAAGTCGCTCACATCCTTATGCTAACACAAAGTTCAAAATGTTCACTTGCTGTTTAATATATCCCACCCACTGCCAGGTGCCATTGTAAGCAGATAATCCATGTTATTCACTTCAACTGTCAGTGGTCTTCATGTTATGGCTGATCGGTATACTGTATATATATATATATATACACATATACATACATATCATTTTCCCTGTGGATGTATTAGTTTCCTCTGATAGGTCAGGACTGTGCTGAACGTTTCCTCTCCACTCTTCCAGTGTTAAAAGATTACTGCAACACAATAGAAGCAAAATGTGGATATCCCATTTTGTGTTACTATATTCACTGACCCCTTTTTTCCCATATCTGGAATATCCATCACCTTGTCTCATTGAAATTCTCCCACATATAACTGCTTACCAATTGGGGATCATTAAACTTTAAGAGCAGCACTACCGGGTTATCCAAAAGTGGATCATGCAGTGAATGTGAAAGCCCGAATGTTCTCGCTGTTACTTTGTTGTCAGTCTTCTAAACTAAACAGCTGAATCTCTGACAGGCGCTGCTTCCTTTCCTGTTCACGGTCCTCTGTGTATTACAGCTTGCTCACTGATGATGCTGATGGTTTTTCTGTGTAGAGAGATCAGGCTATAAGGGAATATTGCTGATACACGGGGTAAAACCAGTTTTTCTTATGTCTAATAATCCCAAGGAGGCACCATTTATTACAGCGCCCTGTGCATTTTAAATATGCTCTGCATTAATCACAGACCTCTCTGGCTGAAGGTCCTCTCAGTTTAAAGATGGTTTATTGTATTGCTGAGGTGCTAAATGCATGGGTGTGTATTTCTGTCTGTATTTCTGGGAGTTTCTTTGCATTTTTAAATGTAGCTGTATGTCGCCGTATCTGCATTCGCAGATATATATGTACACATATATATGTACACATATACGGACTATCGCATGCAGTCACATTCCTTCCTGAGAGGAAAGAGAGGAATGAAGTGCTACAGAGTTCCATTATATGTGGTGGTTGAAGGCAGCCTATGATGACTTGTAAGTGCATGAAGGCCACAGCTGTGAGGAATATCAATAGCAGGGAGACAACAGTGTGATTGTTTGTCAGTGTCAGTGTGTGTGTGTCCTCATGTTGCATAGTGAAATACATTCATTTTTGTCTTTGCCTGTGCATGTGTGGCTGTGGAAGTCTCTGCAGGTATGCAAACCCATTTACATGTATGTATTCCAAGTCCTCTGCAGCTGCTGGCAAGTCATATGTGTGTGTGGAAGTGTGGGCTGCATGGAAGTGTACTTTAGATGTGCAGCAATATTCTTCATCTTCATCCTTTATATACCCCTTGAGGGCCAGGCTCCCCATGAAGGCAACAGGGGTCCTAACAGGGCACAGTCACTCAATGCCAGAGTCTGTCACTCAGCACTAGGACTCCCTCCATCTCCTCACTGCTCATACGCTGCCCTCTGCTCAGCTGTCTCGCTAACCGGCAAATGATGAGAAGTGACAGCCAAGGACAGCCCCGTGCTCAGCCACAGTCTTGGAATTGAGTCACCATGCAAAGTAGCAGCATAGCCGCAAACACACACGGCACCTCGGGGGCCAGATGCATAAAAAGTCTGTATACATTTACAACTGATTCTTTTCGTCAGATTTATAAAGTCGCACGTACGCCTGATTCTGTTTTATAAATCTCAATCATTGGGGAACTGGGCACACGTTGATATACAAAATGCCTTTAAGCATCCATTTGTATATTAATGCTTGTGCGCGCTCCTCCACTCATTAGACCTCTCAATGAGGAAGCAAAGAAAGTGCAGTTTCACCGACTGTTTTGCATTGACGTGGTTCTCCAACGGTGCCAGAGCAGCTGTCATTACGCACGGCTGTGGCTCTTTGTAGGCCGCACCACTAATTCATTACATGCAAACTATCATTGCGGTAAAATCTCAATCATCATCATTATTAAACGTCAGAAAGATGATCAATGATTCATTCATAGCAATCATTTTGAAACCGACTTTACAAAGTGCTTCACAATTGAGGATAAAATGAAACCATCATTAACAGGGAGATGATAACTCAAATGTGACTGAAAAAGAATGATGAAATTCAACACTCATAAATAATTTTAAATTAAGTTTATAAATGTGCCTTTGATTGACATTTTACAGAACGCTGTGTAGCCTGCAAAACATAATAATACAATAAGCAAAATTGGCTCTCAACTTATATTCAATCTCTTCCTTATCATATCACCCGCAGCTAACTCTGTAGTATGTGTGAGGTGCACACGTTCTCACTGCACATTCTTCTTTTAAAAAAAACAGTTTATGTGTGGGGAAAAGGCGTACTCATGGTTTTTGTGCATACACATCGTTCATACTGTACATCTGGCTCCAGAAGTCCTGTCCTCACAGTTAAGTAGTGTAGTTTTCACACACCTTCCAACTGTGAACAAAAACGGGTGATTCCTGATTCCTGAACTGCTAATGTTAGCAAGCCAGCTAAGAACACACAATATGTAAATTAGATAACTTTGGAGTTACCAGGAGTTGCTTTACTGAACACACAGAGACAAAATTAATGTCAACCTCCAAGTAACAGAACATCACTAAGATTAGTTATGGTTATGTAGGTACTAAATTTCAAATTGTATACCATTTATACTACTCATCAATGAAAAAAATGTAATAACATACTGTAATATGTTACTAAAACTGCCCAAAACTGATTGTGGACATATCAAAATTTTGCATACTTCATGTTGGTATGTCTTCAATACATCTCAAATACAATAAATCATTTATTAACAGGTGAAATTAAGTTTGGTGGCTACCACTTTTAGAAAAAAAGAACATTTTGCTTTTTTCACTTTATTAATACACAACTGCAAACACACACACACACACACACACATGCACACACACACACACACACACACACACACACACACACACACACACACACACACACACACACACATAAACACACTGTTGATGGGTTAACCAGCCCCACATGGGAGTAACTTAGTCACAAATTAGTTGGGGCTTGACAATAACAACTACATTCACAATGTGGTATTGTTATAATTTTCAATGGATGGTCTGTCCTCATTCTACCTCTGAAATGTTGACCTTAAAGGAATACTTCACCCACAAAATTACCATTATATTATTATATTATTATCATACTCACTTCGTGTTAACTTGAATTCTCGAAGAAAACTTTGTTTTGTACCAGGTTTTCTCCATAAAGTGACAAGCCGCTCCTCTGAGTTTTGTTCAGCTCTTCAATCAATTTTAACCGTTTAACCGATCGGTTAAAGTTCCTAATGTCGGTTAACGGTTAAACAGTTAATTATTAACATCCCTACTTCCTTCACTATCACCTCATGCTGGCACAGGAGCGCTGCAAGAAAAACAAAAAGTTTTCTTCAAGAATTCAAGATAATATGCGATGAGTAACTGATATACAAATGGTAATTTTAAAGGTGAAGTATTACTTTAACATCAAACATTTGCATATGGCTTTGACTCCTGCAAAATACCTTAACATTTGATGGATAGCATGCCCATCTATATTAGAGTGTTTTTAACAAGGGCACCACTCTTTGCTCTTTGGCGAAATGTGTACAGATATGGAATGATAATTGTACTAGACCCAATTGAAGTGCCATTTAAAGTGCAAGCCTTTGTATTCATTGATATAAACAACAGGAGTGCTCTGCATTTATCTTGATGATGCATTATTGATCAAATACATCCCTCCCATTACTTTGGGCCAAAACATGAGGTGAGTTGAATCTCTCGAGTCTCCCAGGTGCCAAAGTGAAACTAATGCAACTACATCTTATTCATAATGAGACAGTGCTATGGGTCCTTCAAAGGCAAGGTTGGTTGTATTAAAAATTCAGCAGTGAAACGAACCTCTCCTACATTGAGGCATGATGCATTGCTGAACTGGTAAAGCATGCATTATTAAAAAAACAACACAGATCACATTTAAGCAATCTGGGGAAAGTGCAAACCTCTCATTGGTACAATTTAGTGTTGGTAATGCTAAATACAAGGTGACATAACAGACAATATGGTGAGCAAAAAGCAGTAAAATCACAAATTAATAATGGATGCAGACTTTTGTTTCTGGTGGTGAAATGGGACTTTGACTTTGTAATTTCGCTTCCTCATTATAGTGGGATCGTGTATTTCTAAAAGCCAGTGCAAATTTTATAAGCCAGGGGAATTGTTGATACAGATTTTAATGGCAGAATCTGCAATACCTTTGCATACGCTTTAGAGGACAATTTAAGTGGAAGCTTTATGAGACACTTAATTTGAGCCGCGTGGGCAGTTCGGAAGATTCAATAAAAAGAACAGACCTTTTACGGTAGAGGGATGGTGCATTAATACAACGGCTACATTTCGCAGCGACAGGTAAAATGAGAGGAAAAATAAATGCCAACCTTTTGTTGTGAACAAAGACAACAGCCTTGAGAAGGGTTCCCCTCTACAGATGGCTACGCTGGGATCTTGCTGAGACGCTGACACATCTAGACATGAAAAGAAGTGAGTCTGGGATGACTTCACAAACTTTGGTGAGCTCCAGCAGTGGCTAACTCCCCTGGGGCACAAAACAGATCGCGCCTCACACAAGCTGGATTGCGTGAGGCCAGTGAGATGCCTTGGCCTTGGTACACAGGAGCTGAGGCCTTCAGGGCCGAAACACCAAGCAACAGACAATGATGTCCTCTATCAGTCTCTCTTCTCAAAGCCGATTAGAGTACTCGGGGCTAGGAGAAGTGACTATATCATCCCTATCCATCTGGAGACGGCTCTTTCTCAGCCAAACCTCCAGACACAAACTGGCAGAGCTCTGAGGGATGCGGCTAAAATCACACTACAGAGAGTCGTGCAGTTTTGGAAACTTTGCATTGCAGTAGAGTGGTTAACCTTGGAGGGGGGGTAAGGGGAGAGGGGGGATTGTTTATTGCCTCAATCAATCAGTCTATATATTGACATATAAACACGAGCTCAACAAAAGCGCAGGCAGTTTTGGTTTTGAGTAAAATGTGTCTGAAAGCTGGTTATATGTTATTTAAGCTCTGTCAAAAGGAATGACAAATGTGCACAATCAGTGTGGTGCACGATTGAGTTTTATATTTGAGTGGGGAGAACTCATTTTTCACTGACACCTCCACTTTCCTGTCACTCACAGATACAGCCGTCCTCCTCGAAAACGACCAAATAAGAAAATGTCCTAAAATTCATATCTATCTTTCTATCTATCTACAGCGTTTGAGTCGGGATTGTCCAGGAGGGGGGTCAAACCAGGTCAGTACTGCTTTTACTTTTAATTTTCAATCAATGATTCTGAAAAAAACTGCTTCAAAATAACATCAAAATGATGTAAAAAAATAATATGACATATTATTTTAGACATGTAACTTTGTTTTATTTTGTGATTTTTTGGGGAAAAAATTAAATCACATGGGTCAAAAAAAGATCAAGTACACCCCTTTCACCAGTGCCACTGACAAATAATTTAATCAGCATTTTTGCATGAAGTCAAATTCAAGAACTTATTAAAGAATCTGTATCTAGATTTGTATCCGAGCCAGGCCAGTAGCTCACATTTAATGATGTTAACTGCATTGCCTACTAAAATGATAAAGATGTTTTATTATTCTAATCATAGCATTCAAAACTGGAATTATATTTAAGTATTTGTCTACTATTTGATAATATTATAAACATTTTGTCTGCCAGAGCTGAATACATCACATATCATCTAAAATGATCTCAGTCTCACTTTGGCTGCTCAGCTAATGAAAGCTAACGTTATAACTGCGCAAACTGATGGGACAAGCTGCTGCTCAGTCTTGTATCCCAAAAAAAATCCCGACTTAAAGTATAACTGAGGGATTCCAACTATTATTTATTATCTGCAACCGTTAAACAGCGGTCAGACCACAAGATGACATGTGCTTGTCCATGTGAAATAGATGTGGCCCTACTATTTAGTATGTGAAAAAAATATATATATTTTTTATTTCCCAATACATAGTATGTCAAATGCAGTATGCCAATAATACTAGGATGTCCTACTACATCCGGTATGCAGTATGCAAGCCGGCATGCTTTTCTGGCTATTCTGACCCACAATCCTCTACGCAGCGGATATATGAGTAAGAGGGTCAAAGGTCAAGGCACAATGTTTTGATGAAGTAGTATGTCCCAATTGTATGCATACTGCATGCAACAGTACCTACTTTGTAAGGGCAGCTTCAGTATGTACTGAAAGTAAAAAGAAAAGGTATGCGATTTGGAACGCAACTTAAAGCTGCAGTGGGTAGAAATAGAGAAAATATGATAAAAAAAACTATATCTCACTTTATCCTGAATGTAGTGCATGAGACAGGTAATCTGAAAAAAAATGATGTGCCTCTGTGTCCTCCGGTGCTCCTAATGGCATCTGGAAGATTTCACACACCGGAGAAAAACAACCAATCAGAGGCGAGCTGGAGCCTGCCATCTATGAGCAACTGTCAATCACTCACAGACTCTGATCAAACAGTCACACTAGGTAGTGCTGATCAAATATGAATCAATATTCTGTTACTGTAATATTCTCTTAATGTAATTTCTTGCATAAAATGTTTTCAGAAACATCTTGTAGTGTACTGTTTAGCTGTAAAATGAGAAAGTTTGGGACCCGGCAGCCATGTTGGGAACAGTTGAGGAAATACCAAGCACCGCCCACCAGCCGTAGCACAGCCAATAGGAACGCTCTCTCTGAAATGACCTGTGATTGGCCAATGTCTCCCGTCACTGACTAGATTTTCTAAAGCCTGAAAAGAGAGCCATGAGGAGGTGCAGAAGTCTAGTTTTCTCTCAGAACACTTGAATTACAAATATCCTGAATGGTTATTATGGAATTTTTGCCCAATGATGCCAAAAACATTCTGCCTCCTGCAGGTTTAAGTAGCATAGTGACTATTCACAGGGCTAGTTGGTGAACTGCTGTAGCAGGCGAGCTAACAGTCAACTCTCTAGTTGGTCAGTCAAAATAGCTCCTGGAGCTTCTCTCTATTTTCTATCTACTGTTCTGTAGATGCATTTTGTTCACCATAAAACACATTTTTTTTTCAATAAAGTTATTGAAGCAGGAAACTAAAGATGGTTAGCTTAGTTTGGTCGCTAACGGAACATTAAGTTCACACAGTTTATTCAAAAGACGTTTATATTCATAAATAAAAGTGAATGGTGCAACACTGCTAATAAGCTATGATAGCTTCCTCTATTTTGGATACTCGGACTCTCCATCCCTGCATCTATTTTTCTGTATATTGTCTGTCTGATGTATCCATCTGGAAATAGTAGAATTGAAAGGACTGCAGCTGTCCCTTGGTCTTTTGTTCCTTCTCATGTTGTTTTGAGAGCTCAGAGGGAAAAGCAAAACCAGTCTGCTTTGTTAACACTCGACAATCAGGGTTGTAATAGTCTGGTCTCAAATGGAAGAAAAATGAAAGTCTGCCACCCGCCTGTCTGTCTCTTTCTAACCTTTCTCCCTATGTCTCTCTCACATGCACACATACGTGCTGTACTGTATAGAGGCTCCCCGTCAAACTTTGCACTACATCACACATGCGCACGTCTGCATACCTGATATGCTGTAGTGCAATTGAGTTCAATTTTGAGCGTTTTTAATTTGCTCACTTGAATTCTTTCACACGTACACCTCATACCTGACGTGTAATTGCAAGGAAGAAATATTGGCTCCAACTTGACATATATAATCCACAGTGCCCCCCGGCTACATTTCCTGTCCAGTAACACTACACTCATTTAAAGTACAGGCAGGGAAGGTATGAGAGTGTTCACTGCAGGAAGCCATGCAATTGTTCCAGGAAATGACCATTCGGTACAGAGAGAACTGTCAACCTAATCAGACCTGAGAAAGCATAGTTCACCTGACAGACTGACAGCCAATGTCTAGGAGAGATGCTGCTGTCAAACCATTCATGCTTCACCAAGACACATACTCCAACCCCTGCATAATATTCATATAAAAAGTATATTGGTATGTCAATTTACAGGTTTTTGTTTCATATTAAAGTAAAATTAGGTTAAGTTGTGCTTTTCCAAACATATTTGGGTTTGTAGTTTTGTGGGCTCCAACTGACTCTATACAGTAGGCTAAACTTTTGCCCACTGTGGTGCACTGCACTCAATTTACGCAGTATAAACTTTGTCAGCCAATGAGAATGAGCTCAAATCTTTTGCCAGATGTCAGAACGCAGCTCTGCATCCATTTTTCTTCAGTGCCCGAAGACACGACATCAAGACGACAAAACCATAGTCTAGAAAGACCCCGTCTCTGCCTGTAGCTCCACTCAGTTAGTCAGTGTACTTTTCGTCTTACCAGTAGCAGCAGGGAACTTCTTGCTGCCAGTGAAATAGACAGTACCTGGTCATGATAGAATGACATTTAATGGATTTAAACACGGAACACATGTTGATTTCAGTGCGTTGCTTTTAAAGGGAGTGCAGCCTACACAACCCAATGCAAATTCACTCATAGCATTTCGCTATAAGGAAACTAAAATAGCTTACAGTAGTTTAGGCTTTACAACAATTTACCTCAGACAGATGCCAGACGCTGCTCTGGGTCAATAGGATCCCGGTACTTGGTGGTCTGCCTGTGCAAATTTAATCAAACCTTTAACTGAAAAAGTGTTACAACAGTTGCATATTTGCATTGCTGCCGGTATGAATAGTTTTGATGCGAAATATTCGCAGGCAAGTATTCCACATTTTTTGTGTCATTTATTCATCATGCCCCCACTGTGTAAAGGCCTCAACTAGAAACAAATTAATTGTTGTTTGCCTTTCTTAAAATCATGAAGACTTCAACATGTAATGCAGCTTGTGTAGTAGACACTCAGATGGATAGTAAACACCAGAAAGAAAGTTGAACTTTTTCAGAAAGAACCCCTCAATAACAGATCACAATGTGTCACAAAAGCTTGTGGAACAGTGGCTAGCACAGAAGTGTCATCAGGGCCTCTGTTCTCTATATGTATGCATGTATGCATGCATTTGAATCCACTATCCATTGGTGTGAAATAAGTATAGCAGTGTGAGCATCACAGTACTTCCCTATGAATGTGGTGGAGTAGAAGAAAAAATAGAGAATATTGTCAACAAGGCTAAACGTGTGTGCCTTTGAGGAGCAGATGTGTCTAACAGAGTTGAAGTTAAATGTTATGTGTATGCCTATACAGTATGTTTTGTCTTTTTGATCCAGCTTCCAGCAGCACTGCTTTGTTCTGCTGCCACCTTGCCACCCATTCGGCTTCACTTACTGTTAATCAACTTTCCTTCAATGTTGAGGGAGTTTTACAGCAGTAGGAAACAATAAGTGGAAGGAGTAGAGTGCATGGCCCGCTAATGGGACCATTTCATTCCATTTAAAAGGGCAATATTCAGCCCAGCTGTTTAAATAAGCATTGCTAATGTACCTCAGGGGCTTGGCGATGGGCATTATCTACCAAACAGGGCTCCATCTGGCAGAGGCACACTGATTTTTATTTTTATTCCCTACTGTTTTTACTCAGGTTTGTTTTATAGAGAACAGGGCAACCATACCGCTATAGCTCAGCTATGTTAGTTTGATGATCACCGCTCTCTCTCTCTCTCTCTCTCTCTGAACAAAGCTGAGCTGAGCCTGATGTATACTGCTTCCCCAACTTTCCCTCTAAAAACAAATCAAGACTGGCTTCACACTCATTCAAGCATATTTGTGTACACTGAAACCATGCAAATCAGTGACTGGAAACAACAGGCAATTTCTCTAAAGACTGAAATTTCCCTTTCACAGGAGATTTTGGCTGCCAGCTGGGGAAACATGGACGAGATTGCGGCCCCCTGAGCAAGGTATTTAAATGAGGCAGCCACATCTGTGTTTGCTCGGCTACAGGGGGTAGATCTTGCTACACGCCAAGGAGCCACAGGCTGGGATGATGAGCTTGTGAGGTCTGTGTTCAGCTTGGTCAGTTCCTCTCTGACTTCAATCAGATTCTCTGTTAGAGGAATTTAATTTGCATCACACGCCTCGCCGGTCAACTCTCCCATTTTATCAAAGCATTTTCAGAGGCATCACCCCTACTGACTTCTCTCAGCCTGGTCTGAAATGCACCTCGGCATTTAAGCGTTAAGATGGACTCCAGTGGTGAAAACGATGCCTCTGCTATTTTGTTTCAAAAGTGAAATATCACTTTCAATTTTTTATGATTCCGTGCACTGTATATTGTGGCTCGGCTCAGTTGCGCGGGAAGGCAGACACAGTGTCAGAATTACTTAACCCACTGGAGAGCTGATTTTGACCCAGTCTGTCAACCAAGTCAGAGGTATCCCTCCACCCTCTCCGTCAGAGTCTTGCCTATCACAGAGAAGAGGCTATGTCAGGGAGATGCACCAGCGTCAACTAACCTAATTGGACATGAAATGCTATTAGCCCCCCAGCTACCGAGGTTCAAGTTTATTGGGGCCTGTCATTACAGATTCTCATCTCCTGATTTAGGGATAGGTGAGCATGGATTATCATCGCTGCTTGAGACGATGCTAAATCCCTCTTCCTGACAGCTGAAATCTGTGCACCTTGGACCCATCCTGTGTTCCATTATGGTGATGTATGAGGAAGGGCGAGGTTTCAACAAACCCCAATCCCCGGTCTCCTTCATGCCTTCATGAAGCGCTCATCAAGCAAGGTACCAAGAGGGAAGCGCTCTGGGTGATCGTTTCTCCTACAGTCATTAGCTCGCAAGAGCCACTGCAGATGGTTTAAAGGCCAGGTCCAGTCAGCTGTAGAAAACATGTAACACAGCTGTACTCATTGCTTGAGCTCTGCATGTGACGCGATCATCACCGCAAAGCTGGCAGAGCACATGGGCTATGACATTTTGTTGGGCAAGTCCATTTTTTTGTGCTCAGGTCTCTTTCGGTTATCTCTCCTGACTCCAAATGAATCCACTTCGCTGGGTTGGTGGAGTGGTGCAGCTGTGGTGCTTAATGCAAATCAAGTTGTGCAGTTTTGGTTTTCTGGCAGACAGTTTTTTTTTCCCCCATCTAGTACACACTTAGAGTAAAGGCCTATCAAAATGCAGCTTTCAGTGTGATTAAGGCAGAGTCTGGGTTAGATAATTGAGCGATTGATTACCAATAATGTCATCCACAACTCCTTGTATATTGAGTAGGGTCCTTCCAGTGAAGCTGATAAAATCCTTCATGCTATCATGATGCATTCTTTCCATCTACAGTGTCCACTTTGAGGCATGCAATTGACCAGACGTAAAACCTTTCCACAGATGCAAGCTTTTAGGTTACAGTGCAATTGTATGGCTTATAGTGTCTTAAGATCATCACAAAGCCAGCCAGGACAATTAGCTTTTATCCAACATTGTCTGTCATGTAAACAGGATCATTATAAGGACTCAATTTTCCTACATAATGCAATCATAAAAGGGGCCAGATATTTTTTTTTTTACAGAATTTGCATGGTTGTGCACAGATAAGGTGCAAGGTTATAGAGGTATCAGCTCAATCAGGAAGACTATCTTAATTTATTTAGAATTATTTTCACTTTAGTGCATCCAACTCAATCAGCTGACGGCATTGACAATTTTTGGCTGGACCGCAGAGGGCCAGTCCTACAAACACAAAAGTCTGTCACTGAGTGACTGAGTGAGTGATGAAGTTACATGATCGGTCGGCCGAGGGTTGGAGTTTCCTCATTGGCCGTTGCTCTTTCAAAATGAAAAGGCGGGGAACAGTCCTTTATGCAAATGAGCCCGTTCAGAGCGACGCATCCGCCTCACGAAACTTGGACCAAGGTGTCAAACTATACAATCTAGTTCTAAAATTAAACAAAATTCAGCTGTGGCATAGCCTATTTCTTGATTAAAATGTTTTCAGAAGTACATTTTGCCGGACCTGGTGGATCTTGATTTAACATTATAGATATGACCACTGACTATTTGTGTAACAATTTAGCCACAAATTCACAGACTGACCATACACGGTCCAGCCATTTACTCGGTTTTGACCGAGTCTTGTTTAGTTCAACGAATCAGATTTAGCCTGTTAGCCAATCATCTCTTTGCTGTCAGTCTTTAAAACTGTCTGTTTCTCTGCTGCTGTCAGCTGCTATTTCAGTGACTGATAAGTGTAACTCGCATAGGAAAACAAAAATATAAAAAACACAGAGTAATAATAGACACAAGTTACTGTAGCTTTTCCCAAGACTGCATTAATGATTGTGCTTATACCCACATTCCAGAAATTAGAAACCCCTGACATGACGACAGAGATGAATGCTGTGCAACATGATTAGGGAATTAAAATAGTTTAATGGAAACTTCTTGTTCCACTGGTTTCCAGTGTGAGTGAGAGTCCATGTATATGAATTATGAACTATATAGCCCCTCCCAACTAGCAGATAACTGACTAGACACCATTTAATGGTGGAGAGTTTTCAACATTGACACAAAAAAATCTATTCAAATTGAACTTTTTATTGTTGAACCATATCTACAGCATTTTTTATTCATTTTCCGTGATGCTTACACTTTCTATATCTAAACTTTGAACAGACATGAAACTATTGGATAACTTTATGCTCACAGGTATAGTACCATCTACACTAGCATTGTTGTGCAGTACGCTTTTGTATAATGAAGGTTTGGCTGTAGGTTTTATTCATCTACATCTATCTTTGTTGTAACTGTCTCATTATTCTCAGTCAATTTTCACCTTCCAGATAACCAAATAGGCATTGCTTGTTAAGTTCGAGCTTTAACAGTGAACTGATCTGCACTGAAGGCGTTTTAAGAAACTACATTTGCACCATTTGCCTAGTTTATTACATATTATACCTCAAATTCACTCCGGTACATTGTCATGGACTGCAGACGAATGAGCTTGTACAGAGATGTTAATAGAATCTCTGGTATCACACATGTTGAAAAGAAAGTGTTTTTTTTTTGTTTGTTTTTTACTGATTGTAGTATTACAGCATACATTTATGTTTCAATGCTGAGAAACTAACAATTACATTTTTTTCTCATACACAATTCACAGAGCTGGCCACACACATACAGACACAAAGCAACTCTTTAGCACCTTGTACTGGAAATTCATCTGTGATTATGACATCAGGATTGAATTATCACATTTGCACTCTTCCATTGGAGAGTTTCACATTTCATTTTGTCCCAGACAAAGAATGATGACAATGTAGACTATGCCTAGTTGTGACTATGACTTTTTAATGTTAGGAACTGATGCACAGTACACTATTATTCTCTCTGACATATCCCTAGGATCCCTTTAATTTTGCAGGCTGATCCCAACAGTCTCTCAGCAGCCGTTAATATAAAAAAGCACACAGATTTATTGACATTGATATATAATGAAGCAGTATATAATGCAATGAAGAGTAGGGGTATTAGTATTAGGTATGGTGCCTATTTCCAAATCAATGTGCAATGTTCATAAAGTTGAAACGAGGGATGACGTTACTCAAGGTACTTGAATGAGCCATGGAACAATATTTTACTGCATGTTGACAATATAGACCAAATATATATTGAGGTTTGACAAGATTATTGTTTAGTATGCTAGCAGTACAATGTAGTACAGAAAACCCAAACTCTGTGTCCTGATGTTGTTTAGTTCTGGCATTCATTTTGTTTTTATTTTCCTCTCCTTGTACTTCCCCTCTGGCTGGTGTTGCCTTTCTCTGAGTTCATGTGGGCAGTGATGCATGGTGACCAGACGGAATAATTACCCAATTTCGGCTCCTTTGTGCGGGAGTGCACATTGCTTTTCTGAAGCCATGACCACCACCACCACCACCTAGACAAATCATCTGACAGATTAGGAAAAGCACAGGGTGAGCTATAGGAATAGATTTGAATCTTACCTCGACAGTCCTGGCTCAGTGCAATTTATTCTGTTACGACGGATTGTATGATATATTACGAGAAGTTATTCCTCATTTTTTCGTGCATTTTTCTTAAGAATGTCTAGCAACACATGACGCAAGTATCGATGTGTGGTCGTTACATACATACAGTCTTTTCAAAATACACTTACGTCTTCACAGGAAACATCTTCGTTAAGGTTAGGCAACAAAACTACTTAGTTAGGCTTAGGAAAACATCAATTTGGCTAGGTTTAGGCAGCAAAACTACTTAGTTAGGTTTAGGAAAAGATAAACTTGGTTCGGTTTAGGTAACAAAACTATTTACGTAGTTAGGTTTAGGAGAAGATCGACTTGGTTAGGTTTGGGAAAAGATCGACTTGGTTAGGTTAAGGCAACAGAGAACTACTTAGGTTTAGGAAAAGATCAACTTGGTTAGTTTTAGGAAACAAAACAACTTAGTTAGGTTTAGGCAACAGAACTACTTAGTTAGGTTTGGGTAACTAAACTACTTAGTTAGGTATAGGAAAATATCAACTTGGTTAGGTTAAGGCAACAAAACTACTTAAGTTTAGGAAACAAAACGACTTAGTTTTGTTTAGGAAAAAATCAACTAGGATAAATTCAGGCAATACAACTACTTAGTGAGGTTTATGAAAAGATCAACTTGGTTAAGTTTAGGAAAAAAAACTACTTAGTTAGTTTTAGGCAAAAGAACTACTTAGTTAGGTTTAGGAAAAGATCAATTTGGTTAGGTTTAAGCAACAAAACTACTTAGTTAGGTTTAGGAAAAGATTGTGGTTTGGGTTAAAGTAACACCAGAAGTGACGTGACAAATAAATCAACGTTTACTTCTGGTTTCACACAGGGTACAAATACCGGTCTACTGGCCGAAAGTCTGATGTTCTTTGACCCTTCCATACACCCCGACCTCCTCCCTACACAGCATTTGTTGCCCTTTATACTTCCTGGTCCACAACTTCGTGGATTACATGCAAATTGATTTTGTGGCATATACACAAATTACAGTGTATCACTTTTCATATACGAATGCTATACAGTATGAAAACAGCCTTCTCAGAGTGTGTGTGTGTGTGTGTGTCAACTAAAATACTTTACCATCACTCTGATTGACAGGTGACATAATCTCTTGATGGATAGGGTAGTTCTGAGCCTGGATGTTGGATGATTATGACTTAGTTTTGTCTGTGTGTTTTTGTGTGTGAGTGTGTGCCTATGTGTTGAGCGAGCGCTCCACTTGGGCATCAGAGAGTGATGAGCCGTAGAAAGTATTAGACATGTAATCAGTGGGACTGTTCATCTCCCCATTTGGGTGAGTGAAATCCTGAGGGGCAAGTATGGAGTGTGGATACCCCCCCCCTGAGGGCCCAAAGCACGGCAGCCTCTCATGCCTGCCTCTGTACGGCCTTGTAACGCTCACACAGGAAGGGAGCTGATGCAACAAGAAAGGCCCCTACAGAGTAGATTTTCTTTCATATCACTCTCCTTCTTTCTGCATCTGCTCTACACTGCAAACAATCTTGCGCAGTCTCTTCTACTTCGCCCCTTAAGACTCACTACCTATCCCGGCGCGTCTCTCCTCGCTTGCTGATACGGCCCCTCCTCTTCCTGTCGGGCCATTTCATTATTCTGTTGTTGAATATACTGCGACCAATTGTGCCAAAGGAGTTGGTTTGCTATAATATGAAAATCTGACCTCATCTCGCTGAGGTCATGGGCAATAAACACCTGACAAGAGGGTGGGCCGACGGAGCTTCAAATTGTAATCTTCTCTTAGCACCCTGTTGGTTCGCCGTGTTACCAGGGTCAGCTCGCTTCCCCCTCCCAGTGGTCAGTTCGAACCAGAAGAGTGTGGAGCATTTTATTTCCATGCACCCTCCGCCTTCCTCCCTTCTCTAGCATCAGATTTATTGATATTGACCTTTTGCTGAAATTAAGCGTGTAGATCCCTGAGCAGCGAGAGCAAAGTTTAAACCAATTAAAGAGCACTTCACCAATCAGCAAGGCAAGGCTTGAGCTGTCTCGCAGGCTGGCCTCTTGAAATTAAAATCATTTGCACTGTATCAAACCTGTTCACAGGGCAAACAGTGCCTAAGTAATCTGATTAGGTGAGCCATCTAAAAAAGAGCAAAGGATCTCCTCGAGTCTAGAAATATTGTGATAGTAATGACAATAAAGAGTCCTGGCACATACAATCCCCTCCAGGGACCTATACAAATACTACAAAATGATTCCTACGTCGCTGTCTGAATGCAAAACAAATTTAATTACTTTGATCATGCTGTTTAAGTGTATGCATAATTGCTTGTAATCTAATGTGTTCCAAGTGACTTCTTGCTCTCTCTTTAGATGAAACGAGGAGAGAAAAGACTGATATTTGAATGTTGTAATAAGATATCAAAATAACATTTTTGATATTATGTACATTTCTATTCATCTGTTTTATGTACATTTTGAATTTTGCACATACAACACCTGGATGGTAATGCAAGGAAACAATACTGTTTATGAATAATCATTTGCATGTTAAAGAAACATGATTTATTTGCTTAACTGGGTTTCTAATAGGGTTTCTTACAAGTCCATGTCTTAACTTAGGGAAACAATTGATGTGGCAGCAGTGCAATCATTACTTGTAGCTGCTGTATCCAAATGGAAACTGATAAAAGTTGATAATCACCACATAAAATAATATTTCAAATTGGTTCAGTTCCCATAGCACTCTTGAAAACGGCAGATTGACCCCTTCTGGTTCGGTATGAGTCGCTGCCTGAAGTGAAGGAGTTTGAGTATGTCAAGGTCTCGTTCACTGTGTTCATAATTGAGCGTAAGAGGAGTGTGAAATTGACAGGAGGATTGGTGTTTCAACTCTCACCTCCAGTCATAGTTATAAGTTGTTAAAATGAGATTCCTCTGCTGTGTGTCTGAGCACACAGGTTGAGGAGCTCAATAGTAAATTGTTGCTACTTTGCATTGAAAGGAGGTGGTTTGGGGCCTCTTGGACAGGAATCATCCTGTATTCTCGTCACACAATTGTGTAAGACAGTGGGGCAACCCCAGAATGTACTGCTGCGTGATACCATAGCAGGAGCTAGAAACATATTTGGGCTACTTTTTTTCGCCAGCTGTAACGCAACCAGGACCTTGATAAGTAGCTGAAAATGGATGGATACATTTACATTAATTCATTAAGGCTTTTCCATGCCGGGGGCATTTTATGTTGTTTTTTTTTGTTCAGTTAATTTGCCAATACAACTTTTCAAACTGTTTTTGTCATGAGTATTTTCCATAGTCCGAACCAAGACAGCAAACTTTATCACCCCTTTCAACCTTGACAAAGACAGCACATGCCAGAACCACTCTTTCCGTTCTTACCTTTCACAATAAAAGCCCTAGACATATAATATTCGCAATTGAGTATCTTGGATTTTGGTGTTGTTTGTATTTTATCTTAAGAAAAAGTTATTCCCCCTTTTTCGTTTGTTTTCCTATGAATGTCCAGCAACACGTGTCAATTTATGCTCGTTACATGCATACAGCCTTTTCAAAATAAACTTCCGTCTTCACAGGAAACAACTTCCTTAGATTTAGAAAACAAAACTACTTAGTTAGGTTAAGGAAAATATCGTGGTTTGATTTAAAATAACTCTGGAAGTGGCTTTACTAAAGTATGCAAGTTACGTGACAAATAAATCAACATTGACTTTTGGTTTCACATGGAATATGAACGCAGGTCTTTTCACCTATGCGGCATTCGCTGTAATTACACACAAATTGATTTTGTGGGATATACATGAATTACAGTCCAAGTATAGCTACGAACATTGTATAAGACCAGCCTGATTCAGTTCTCACGGCAGGCAGTGTTTGTGGGGATGTCACACCCTCTATGACAAAATAAAAGGCCACCTCTTCAGAAGGCACCAAGAGTGCGGTGCCCTCTAAACGTGATGTCTCTTCCCTTGGTGGTACCCACGCCTCTCTGGGCCAGTGGCCTTTTCGGAAAAAGTGGAGGCAGTGATGTTATAACAGTGTTGTAAGCAGCAGCAGACACCACCTTTCTCTTTCTCATTCTGTGGTTGGAGTGCTGGCTGAGAGCCTAGCAGCCACTTTCCCAAATAATTCTGTTAGTTTTCACTGCTATGACAGTCCTTGTTGTCTTTGAGGACGAGGCCGAGCTCCCGTGTCCTTCATGCGTGTCAGTCCTTCCTCACACATCAATCTTGTCGTTTTAATGCCATTACCCCTGCTGTGTTTTAAAAGGCTCCCGCCTCTGTTTTCTTAATATAGATCTCCTTCTCTAATGGCTCTTGAACAGTTGGAGAAGACTGGCCATTGATGTCCATTACTCTGCATGCTGTTACCACTCTTAGTATTTTCAATACATGTGCATGGACATTTGTGTTTATCCCTATATAGCGCTCTTTGTTCATCTAGGTGTAGTTGAGCGAGTTTGAACTTTCCTATTCTGCTCTGAGGCCCAGCTGCTCCCCAGGTGATGGCTGTGTGTGTTCTGCATACAAACAAGCCTGTCAGTCTGAAAGACACGGTGTACAGTTCAACACAGCGCCCGGCTACTGTCAGAATACAGAGGCGCCTTTACCAGCGCAATGCAAACAGAGGAAAGAACATGGAACTGTGCCTTAAGTGCATTTAGATTGCAAACGGGGTCCTGGGGTTGTAGTAGAGTCTTTTTGAGGGCCAGCAGGGGTGCCCTGCTCAACAGCGCATCAGCAATGGGGCAAAGCTCTGTATCCAACCACCTCTTGTCATCAGACTAGCATGGCCCGGCTTATGTATGTGCATATACCCATTTGCATTTATTCATGAGTTTATTTGTTCCCTTTCTTGTCATGATAAGCTGACTTTTGGTGGTGGACTTGGCTGTGAATAATCCACTGGAATTGGATCTTTTTAACTCACTGTTTGTTTATTTAATTTATTTTCATATGAATATTAAAAGTAACATTATTATTTCCATTTTATTTTATTTCAGAGTCCCATACGTTCTGACAAAATGTTAAGCTAAATGGTCCAGTGGTACAGGAGGGAACAGCTTTTTGTATTTATCTCTATTTGTTGAGACAGCAAAATGAGTTGTGTTCTGGAGGAGAAAAAGAACAAACCGGACATTAGCAGATTTGTTAAGATGCTTAACAGTGATAGTCCATTACATTAATCCTGTTTCCCATACCTAAACACATACAGGAAAACAGTGTACAATTAGGGCTGGGTATTATGGCCAAAATCTTCAATCGCGATATAGGTAATTGCATATCTTGATACAGTACATATCGCGATATGGCATGTTTTCTGGTTATTCAGTAAATAAATAATCTAGAAGAAGACACAATCTGATGAAGACTTGTTGAGTCAAAAGACGTTGGTGGGTGTTATCCATGTCTTAAAGGATTTTGAATTCACAATCAGAGTGCCTCGGATGTTTTCCTGGCTGCCATTCTATACCATGGACTTCTGTTCAAAGTAAGCTGAACAGTCACTGTTATTGTTTTTTTAAATAAATAATCTATATGAAATAACCAAATGGTAAAGCTTAATAGTATTTTCTCATTTTAAGAACTTGAGTGCAAAATTAACTTAACAGTTTTGAGTGAAATGATATAGAAAAAAGAAATAAATACAGGCCTAGCCTATATCGCTATAGAAAAATACGTACAATAGGCTTTTATATATTGATTTGACCATGTATATCGTCATATTGCCCAGCTCTATATACAATTGAGAGCTTTCTCAATCAGCAAGGGGAACCCAAACAAAAATAACCTGGCTAGAACTTAATTAGAATCTGACTATAAGGCAAGTCACCTATCAGCCACGCATGTGAGGCAGAGCGATTGACCTAATTAAGGCAAGGCAGTTATGAGACAAACTCAAGCAGCAGTGGTAGACCTCCTGTAGAATGCAAAACTAGCAAATCATCACTTCTAACCAAAGAAACATTTACACCACATAGTCACAGTTGATTCTTATTTAATATACAAAATGGTTTTGCAGGCTTATGCTCCAACTAGGCACTGGATCACCTATTGCGATCTCCTGTCGGGGTACTTGGCAACTATGAGACCTTAGAAATAAGGAGGATTCCAAAACCAAAGCGGGGGATCTGTGGGTCTCACTCACTGAAGGCCCTTCCAGACACAATACGACAAGGGCACCCCTGCGCTCTGAAACCCGTTATTTCCAATGGCTTACGTCATGACACGATGGCTTTTTGCTACGTCTAGCAAAGCCCCACTTCGGGTGATGCACGCTGTGATGTGTGCTGAACCCAGCGACGAGCTCAGCTCAAACATGAGCTCAAACTGTGCTGTGTCGCGAGCATAGACTGCTCTCTTCCGCTGGTAAACGACCTTTAGGTGTAGCTCTATTATCGTCCGGGTGGAAACAGTAGCAGCGTTAACTTCATCATTTAAATTAACAAAAAATAGAGCAATACATTTAGAACTATACACAATTCACATAGCACTTGACCAGGGAATGCAGCATGACAGCAGTAGCAGCGGTGATGTGAAGTGACAGAGCTTCCCTTGCAGGTATAAACTATACCTCTGCACACACACATCAGTTTAATTGAATGTGTGTCTAGGCTGTCTAACCCACCGGTTACAAAATTCAAGATAATTGGACGTTCATGCAGCAGCACCAGTGTAGCCAAGTACAACATTTTAACTGTTAGATGTCTGCTGCTAACATTAGCTCACTAATCCTCTCCCAGTCAAGCAACATAAGCCCTGGATAGATGAGCAGACCCAGTGGGGAAAAAAAAAAAAAGCATAATATCACTGTATACGGGCATTAAAACTAGGATTTAGTAGTAATAGAAATAATTAGACTATTTGCCCACAATGCACAACGTGTAGGCTGTTAAGACAAAAGGCTAAACTACCCGTCTTTGTGTTCCCATGTGACATTGCTAGCAAACAGACTGGCTTTGAGCTGAAATATATTGTCCATTCACTACTGTACCTGTTCATTTTAACAAAGATGGCGTATAACATTAGTGATTTTGTTTGCATTCAAAACCTGCAGCTCTCATGAGTCGTAATCATAAGCATGCTGTTTTCATGCTGGCCAAAACAATTGTTTTAAACAGGCTTTGACAAAAATCGAATTTGAATTTGGTTCAAATATCTCACAACTTTTATATGTACGTAGGCATATTGTCATCCGTGGTTCCCAGAGGTTGAAGCCTATACTGACTTTGGTGTTCTCATCACTTTTCCTGTATTGTTTGACCAGGCGATCGAACATGACGGAAGATGTGGTCTCTCTCTTTCTTTCTCTCCCTCTCAAAAACAGTAACCTACATGAAACTATCACGACAAGATACACATAGTCCAACAGCAGTTTTGCGTGCGACGCATTTCTAGCGACGCGTCAGCATGTGATCGGGGGCCTTAGTCTTGATTTTTCATTGCATTTAATACAAGTATGAAATACTAAAAAACGGCAACTGGCCTTGCTTGGTTAGAATAAAGTAACAGTCAAACTATTGACTGCATGTTATCAACTTAAGGGAGCCAGATATTTTCTCTGATTCAGACCTCAGGATACCTTTCAATCCCTTGTACAAGAGGACACTGCTTATTTGATGTCGAAGCAGGAAGCAGGCCAAAGAGAACAAATAAAAAGTGGAACTCATTCTTTCAGTGGTGCACATCAAATAAAGCAGATCAAAGTCAAACATTAAGAACAGAAATTCTGAGTCCGCCTGTGCGTCTGTGTGTCTGTACTTGTGTGTCTGTGTGTTTCTTTTATTATCTCACTGACAAGGAAACATCAAACAGAAATTGAATGTTGCTTGAAGATGTTTTGTCTGTCACATGAAAGTGATCACATTTATTTAGAAATCACTGAATACCACTGTATTTTTGATTTGATTTGATTTTTTTTTTGGAAGGGGGGGGGGGGGACGTTATCAAACCACCGGCGCTTCTGAGTGTTGTTTTGTAAGGGTGTCAAAAATTTTAAATTCACTCTTGGAACCGCTTCCCTTTCATCCAAAAACCCATGCGGCTCGGCGTCTATTGCAATCCAATGCAAAGCTGCGGGGTGATTCAGTTGGATGTTTACAACCTTCTCATATAACATTGATCGACGCTGCATGGCTGCACAGGAGGCTTAGTACACACTTTGTATGCTTGGCGGTGGAGAGCTCCTGACCTTCTATTGACAGTTCTTATACTGGGTGTCACCTTGTGGATCAATTCCCCCTCCACAGTTGGAAAATGAATGCCACCCCACCTCGGGGGAGGCGGTGCACACGGCATGTCAAAATTCCATATGGATGATGGGGGGGATGGAAATCTAATCATTCCCCCAATGCTCCGAATAAATCTGCCTGCAAAGCATTATTCCAATCAAAAACATAATCTCCTAAATGTTTGTATTCATCAACCCTGTCACCTCTGCTAATCCGCGCCTTTGCTTACTTCTCATTGGCATCCTGGACCTAAATGCCGCTTTCCACATGAAGTCATGAATATTTAACATCGCTGCTGACTCACAGGAGAACGATTTTCATGCCAACACCTAACAAAAGATTTCCATTTTTTAACATGTAAATATGGCAGAGACAATTACAAAGCAACAACAAGAGGCTTTTATTCCATCAGTGATTCACAACCCTAATCCCTCCTCTCAGGCGATTTGTCCTCCCACTGGTAGAGATTGAAAATGTGACGTGTCTCGAGCTTATGGCCCAAACCGCCATACCCTATTCATGCGGTATTTGTTTATTATTCTGTCCGACCTTTATTTTCCCTTGGCCCCATGACAAATCGTGTTTAATATGAAATGTCTTGACTGATATACAGTCCAATGTGTTTTGAATTCGGAGCGTACTAAACCTTGCCTGCTTAGTATATTCTTGTATAACATTTACTTTGAGGGCAAATAAACAAAACCACTCATTCTGGAGAGAAGGGAAATGTTTCTGTTGTAAAATCAAAGGGGGCTGTATCACTGCTCTTCCGTGAAGAATCGGTGGCGAGGGAGTGATGTAAACCCACCACAGGAAGTGACTTTTCCAGCTAGAGGGGAAAGGTGAGAGAGTGAGGCCAGACTGATCCATCAGGCCGTGACCTCTCTTCATTATCTCCGAGTGAGACTAGGTTCAGTACGGTTCCTCTGTGGAGGTTGGAGCCATGATGGATCACCACAGGAAACGTTGCATGTGCTCAAGTCCACAGGTGCACTCAGTGGTCATCTGAAGTGTGACAATGGTCATGAGGTGCAATGCTGTATGAACCATTATTATTATGCAAATCATTTGTATGGATTTTTAATTGTAATCTGGTGCGCTAGGCTCAAATGTCTAGTAAATTGAAACCCAAAATGTATATTGACATTGTCTTGAATTTACTGTATGATATTGAAGTCTATGGTGTCAAATAGGCATGCATGTGCGATATCATTGTTCAGTTTGTTGCGATAAATAAACAAATATTTAAGTGTGCATATTAGCTATACTTATGTCAACCCGGTTGTCTTTAAATTCAGAACCGGATTGGAACTGAATATTTTAGATATAACCAGCCTAAATGTTTCTAGAGCAGCAACAACAATGTTTACAACAGCAAAGTCACCATGTAAACTCATTAATATCTCACTGGAAACTATTTAACATGTTAATGAAATAAATAATTTTCCTGAATAAAGCTACACTTAATAATAAAAACACGGAGGCTCCGCAGCAAGAGGCCTTCAACCTTGTCAAAAACATCGCATCACCGCTTCATCCTTCACAATAAACTCCCCGGACACAAACACTGGAACATGGCTTACAAGAGGGAACTAAAGTTATTCAGTACTCAAAAAAATATCTTACACTCGTTTACAATTCGCTGTTAGTTGCCGAGCTTGCGCGATATGCTTATGTGAACATAGCAGCGGTGGATGAGAGACTGTGGACAGAGCAGATTGAAATATCGCTTTTCTACATGTTTACATCATATTTATGCTTGTTGAACAGGTGTATTGATAAAATATTGGCTTTATATACTTGCAAAGGTTTTTTTGTACTTATTTACAATATAGTTGTCGTCAACTTGACATCACTTGGTTCTCTTCTCTGTCTCCACCTCGGCCTCTCTGATCAGCTGTTAACTGACTTTGCTGCGTGTGTGTGGAGAGCTCCACAGACCCGACACAGAGCAGGGGAGAGGATGCAGCGTGATACTAAATACTAACGTTACCGTCTTTAACCCCATGGCCCGTTTAATGCCGGGTTTTAGTAACATCCCAAAATAAAATTATTTTTTCTTAATCATGGTGTCTTTTGTGATGTGTTTATCGTGGATGTTCATATCGCGATGAAGTTGTAAATATGATTTATCGGTCAGCACTAGTGTCAAATACAGTCAGCATCATGTTGAACTTTACAGTTGAAAAACAATATGGTAAGGAGAGGATTATCCAAATAAAATGATGTATTTGAAAGTATAAATCTGCCCAAATGTCTCTTCTAAAGATTTGGTTTCTTCTCCCTTTGTTCATTTTAATTAAACAATTACTCAATCTTGGTGTGATTACAGCACTAACAAAATCCAAAAGGCAAAGGGTGTAGTGAATTGCAGGCTATCACATTCCATTTGTCTGAAAAATGTTCCTTGTTGTATCCCTAATGAGACAATTGATTTTATTTGACACATATTGACTTCTGTTGTTTCTTTATTTTGCCCCAACAAATTCTACCAATCGCACGACAGCATTAGCCAGGAAGAAAGTCGGTGCCTTAAGATGTGGTTCGCCAGCTGTGTAGTATGCCGCATCCTCATACTTTAGCGTATACATTATGCAGCGCATCGTCCCGCAGTGATTGAATAATATAAGAACCACACTGTGTCACTGCTACAGTGATGCTGCTGCTTCAGGCACTGGAAAGCTACTCACTCCTTGTTAAATACCTTGTTTTGTTTCAAATTGATCTTCTAGTACATAAAGAACAAACTTTATCGCTTAACGTGAGCAAATTTTCATTTAAATCAAAACTAACAAAGAGATTCACTGACTGACAGATGTTTAAGCACAAAGAGAAACTGAATATCACATCTCTATTGTACATTGATACCCATTGCTACAGTACAACACAGATTAGCCATTGTTAGTCAACTCACTACCCAAAAGCAAGAGTAATTTTACAGCAGATGGTGTATTTTGTTAGTTAGAGACCTTTCTACCACTCAGATAAACCTGTGCATTAATAACACAAACTCCAAGCAATTTGCATGCCTCAGCCTTCCACCCTGAGGCTATGTTTCATAATAAAAACATAGTTCTAAAACTGCATGAGAGCTAAAATACTTCTCTCACTAGGAGTATAACAGTCATGAAGACTAGAATAGTTTGCGCCCTGGATAGTCCAGTATTTCCCTGTCCCACAAGGCAATCCAATAATCTGGAATTGTGCATTGGGAGCCAAGGTGTATTGTCTTCCTCTTATATTATTAATGATACTGTGGTCAAGCCCCTGACAGAGCAGGATGAACTGATCTGCAATGAACCTTGCAAAAGAGTCAACGACTTTGCATCAATCGTCAACCATTAAAGATATATCAACCCAAGGCGAGGAGAAAGGAGATTAGATATGAATCAATGAATACCGTAGTGGGAACCTTTTTCAGCATGGGGTACAAAATGACTGGGAGTTTCAATTCAAATTATCATAAATACATGTACTAGGCTGGTATCATATTCCAGCCCGTTTGACCAAAAAGGAATGTGAATGACACGATTATGCACATGGCATTTAGTGTGTAATACGAACGCCTTTCTTGCTTTTGGCGTGTCATATGTACGCCATGTAGTCTGTACTGATGTACTGATGCAATGTAAATGCATCTGTGTAAATATGCTAAGCTCAGAGCTAGTGACGTAGAATAAAAAAGCGAGAAAGACTGCTTATGGCGGGCAGGCGGGAGGGGAGGTGGATGGGTCCAACAAACACAGGACTTTCAACCAGGAGACCAGTGTTTGAGACCCGTGTTTTGTAAGTCACGTTAGTGACATTTGTGACGTGTTTTCAGTATTTCTGTTATGTTGTTTCAGGCAGTATTTTACTTAGTTCACATACTTATTTTAAGCCCAACATTTTTCCTAAACTTATCTAAGTGGTTTTGTTGCCTAAGCCTAAATGCGGACATTACCATAGTTTTGTTGCATGTCCTCATGACACGCAGAATGTCTGTGTAATGTCTAGCTATTTATACACCTTCCCGAGAGACCAGGGTTTCATATTCTGTCCAATTAGCTTCTGTATGAAGTTGCCCGTTGTCTCCATGTTCTTCACCCTGTACATTTTGATGCCGGCGACAGCCATGGCTGGAGGCATTATTTTTTCCGGTTGTCTGTCCGTACGTGTCCCATTCTCGTGAAAGTCAGGAATACCTGTAGGGAATTTCTTCACATTTGGCACAAACGTCCACTTGGACTGAAGGACGGACTGACTAGAATTTGGTGGTCAAAGGTAGCTGAGCCCTCACAAAACATATTTTTACTTCAAGAATTCATATGCTAATTATGACAATTTCACACGAATGTCTGAATGATATAGTGATGACATTTTTGACAGACATGGATGTAAACTGTGACTTGACTGGTTGGCGGAGACATTCAACCACAAGGCAGTAATTATAGTTCGTAGTTTGCACATTTAGAGCACATTTAGAGGCTGTTTAGTCGTTCAGTGTGGCTCTCCTTCTCTTCCTTACCGTAGATCTGCACCAAAGCTCACCAGCAGCTCCATCGTTAAAAGGTAGGATGGATTCTCCCTGTCCCTCCTCGTCTCTTTCTCCTTGTCTCTGTACCACTCTTCTTCATTCAACTAAACAATGTTCAAGTGTGGTTCACATGCTCGTCCACTTAAAGGGGACATTGGCTCATTCATTAAGAAGCAAAGCTTGCAGTTTTCTCCAACTAACGTGATTGACAGAACGCCTCGCTTTTTCCTCTCTCACCTGTCACAGCTCTGTTCATCCCATTGACATCCCACCAACTCGCTCTCCCTGGATCAAAGGATTAAGCCTGGGAGGACAGCAATTGCTCTGCTTTACCTGGGAGCAAATAACCCAAAACCCCAAATCACAAAGCAGATATATTCATTGCTGATAATCGTAATAAGGAGACATATTTTCAGCAAATATGCAGCAATTATGGTGCATGGATTTGATTGTATGGAGTATATTCACACAGTATTAAATCGAACCTGTACAGCAGCATCATCGAGGGCTTAGTGTGAGTGCTTTATGAAATTCCATCGTCAAGCCATTCTGAAGATTCGGTCACATTACTAAAACAAATTTAGGTGTTATTGGAGTGAGTGGGGACATCAGTGCTAACATCAATGTGCAGGCCACCTCATTCACAGCTGATCGTTATATAATGTAATGTGTAAAATAGTTTTTAAAACTTTTGTTATAACCAAGACTGTAAATATAAAAAAAACATGTGAATTTTGGAAGAGATTAAAAAAGTATTTACCTGACCGCCACATAAAATGAGACGCAACTTTTGCTGAGCAGCAGCAACAGCAGCCGCTGCTGCTACAAGTGATAGTTGCAGGACGCTGGCATATTTAATTCTGCTGATATGTGAACCGCGAAGGTACTACAGTAAACTAACTGGGGGGAAACATTATTTGAATGGAGAACAGATTTTGACACAAGGCCAGGATGGAGAGGAAGAGAAACATCTTCCAGTGAGGTGTCTTCGTTGTAATGTTGTGTATCGGGCTGATCTGATTACCGTGACTGAATATATGTGAACCCACAGCAGTTCAATGCATAGATTGTATTTAAGAAGTGGACGTAGTCACCGTGGTGTTACCCATGTGGTTTTGAAGCCTTAAGTTTGCCAATTTGGCGGTCACCATCTTGATTTTTGGCCGTCGTCATCTTGGTTCTTTGCAACCAGAGGTGACACAAGAGGGTGGAGCTAGGTAAATCCAGACACTGAATAAGATGTTTTTAGGCAACCGAAATGTTAACTTTCATGAACTGAAAACACACTGGGAAAATGTGAAAGTTTCCCAACACAATGACAACTTCCAGACTGGACAACACCGTGGTGGCAGCCTGTCAATCACAAGATAGCCACGCCCTAAAGAAACCCTGTTTTATGGTCTATTTTGCTCTAAATGGGACCATAATTTACTAAATGAACATCATGCTGTATTGAAGAAGACTTGAAACTAGCAATTGAGACCATAAACTCATCTTTACAATGTTTACTGAGGTAATAAATCAAGTGAGAAGTAGGCTCATTTTCTCATAGACTTATATACAATCAGACTTATTTTTGCAACCAGAGGAGTCGCCCCCTTTTGGTAATCGGAAAGAATGCAAGTTTAAGACACTTCTGCAATGGCTTCACTTTTCAGACCCGGAGGTAGCCCACTGGTTGAGTGCTAAAATGTAGTTGCTAACAGCCAGCATTTCTGACCAAAAATCTAGATTAAGAGGTAGTTTGTGTAACTTAGCACTATAGTTCTGCTAAATAAAATGAATTAACTCTAATGTTAGTTTACTTTGAGCAGTATGTCCCTCTCCTAACGTTAGGATATTGAATCACGGCTACAAACGGTAATAATACGAAAGTTCACACGATGTTGCTAGGGAACCCTGCACAAATGAAAATGTTCATACCTGAACCCTTTAGAAAAATTGGCTGTAGCTACCAAAATGCAAGTTTGTGTGGGTGTGGTACACATTGCTTAGAAATCTATCTTATTGTTTTTTTATGAGAATTAATGTATTTAAAAGTTCTATAGTGTTGCTTTGATTACCATTTTGTAACCCAACACATGCTTGTGAAATTTTGAGCCAATTAATGACCCTTAAATTTGCTATAAGTGGCTATGTAGATTGGACATCCTGCTCTGAGAACCTCTGTACAGTAGACAGTGCTTCAAAGATACGATGCTGCAGGTAATATGTAATATTTATTCAACTGAATTACTTTTATATTATTAGCGTTAGTAGTGTATATTGAAAGATATATGTACAGTATTGTTTTTTTATAACAACAATACCCTGGATTCTACAATGGCAGGGTCCTTCCAGTCCAATCTGGCATTCTCAGCCCTGAATAACATAAATCATGTTTCCTCGGTTGCAACACTGCGCACACATTTCACCATGCATACAATTCATTCCATTCTGATGAGCACACTAGAAAAAAAAATCTGCGCCAAGCAGGGAATCATATTTGCATATCACTGAATGGTGTCGTCAAAAATAAATCCGCAGCTCTTGATCTTCAAGATCTTTGTTAGTCGCCAATTTTTACAAGATCTGAGGCTTGCCGTGTTCTCAAGCACATGGAAACGGAGCAGTGGGAACACGAGCATGTACCGAGATCAAGACATGCAGAACACGGTGCAATTATTCAGAGACCTTTCATTGGGATTGTTCAACCTCTCCTTCGATAACAGTTCTGTTTGTAGCCTAGTAGACAAAAGACTCCCAATGTTTAATCTTCTGGGCTCATTTGGGACTTGTAAATAACGGTTTGTGAGGACAGGCGGCAAAACTGTGTTGGTTTTAAAACATGGCTCTGATGCCAGGCGTGTCAGCTGCGGGGTAGCTGCAATGTGGAAATGTATTTTGCGAGGCATGGGGTCTAGGCAAACACATTAACACATATTTGGTTTATGTGTTTGTTTGGCCTTGGCTAACCTTTCAATTTATGGTTGTTTGTTTGTTTTTTTGGCACAAAGAGCCAGAGGCTGTTGTTTCAGACATAGGGCAACATTGCACATTTTTGCTTATTCTCTGCTCCACTGTTTGCAACATTTTCAAGTGAAAAATAGCTCTAACCCATGCTCAAAAGGCATAGTGGATGAATGATGTCATCAAAAACATTTACATATAAAATGTGTTACCTGAAAGAAGGAGTGTTTCTGGAAACTGTCCTGATGTACGCATCTGTATTGACATACAAGAGTGTGTGTGCGTCTTTTCACTGGTGTGCTCTGTGTACGCTGCATTATAACTCTTTCAGCTGTTGAGTGTCTGCTCCTTACAATAATCCCAAGGAAGGTAAAAAGCAAATCAAAAAAGCTAGAAGTCAGCTTTTTTATTTTCACCCGAAAACACCTCTTCATTTCGTCTGCAGATGCCTTCAGTACATTTGTGTGCAGTGATGAGATTGATTGTGTGAATAGTGAGTGCTCAGCAAAGGTCTTGATGGACATGGAAAAGGGAAATTTCAAGTGACATATTACAGTAGATTCAAGATTAAGTGACGGCGGTCTGAATGGAGAGCTTGGACTTCTTGCTGGATTGCAAAAGCTTTAAATAGCGTCTGATATTTGAAACACACTCTTTTGTTCATGCGGGAGCAAGAACTCCTCCAGCAATTCATTATGAGAGGCTCTACTGAGAGAGGAGGCCTTGACAGCACTGCTCAATAGTATTATAATATGCAAACAGCATATTAAAGCCCTTTCTTGTGTTGCTGCTGAATTCAATCAAAAATCTAAATTATTCCACTTTTTCAACAAAATGCATGTGTTGACAGTTTATAGAGCTTACTTTCATACATCTAAATATACAGTTTACCAGAGTGTGCACTATATAATAGGATGGCTTCTGAATATGTGTAATTCTCTAAATACTGACGGCAGGTTCATAAAAAAGACTTTAACAATGAATATTGGTAACACTGATGAGGATTGTGATTTATTGAATTTGAAAGATGAAAAAGTGCACGTGTGAATATCAGTCAGTCAACTATTGTATTATTCTTGCTTTTTAACATTTCAATTTGATTTATTTAAATCCTCTTTTGCAGATGTTCCCATTTAATTTCAATTTGGGATGTCCAATCCAATCCCTACTCACTGCAGTCCTTGTCACTGTTAACTCTGCTGTTGGTAGCATGCAGACACATGTTTTTGCCTGTGTGTGCCCAAATTTTGTTAATCTCACCAAGGTGATAACTGTCACAATATTACTTTTATTGTGCTTGCTTTAGTAATTATTAACACAATGTGACACTGCTCTGCTACAAATTTGCAACAGACTACACTACACTAGTCTTTCCCACAGGAGTTTGTGAGATTGCGGTGGGTAGACCTCAGACCCTCTATTGGCAAAAGACATTTGTTTTTCATTCTTGACAACCTTTTCTCATGTAAAAGTAAAACATTTTGTTTAAGAAAAACTTGCCTTGTTGCAAGATTCAGATGATCACATAGTAAGTCAGCCAGAATCATGAAAAAGTCAATTATGACAGATAGAGATAGACATGCATAATTTGCCTCAGCTGATTCATGAGGCTAATTCCAAGAAATTATCAAATCTGTCAGTGACAAGTTTCAGCCAGCAAACTCGATGGCCACTGGCATAAAGTTAGAAGCTTGCTTTTTTGTACTTTTGTCTGAAATGAAGGCTCAGGCAACTCTTTAATTCTGGCCAGATGCAAACTACATTCATTGATGGCAGGAGACTGTTGGTTAAAGAATGGAAATAACAGCTTTCTTTACAGGATTGGTACTGGATGTTTAGTTGAGTGGTCACTCTCATTTAATGGTTTATATTGAGGCATTCATTGTTCTATATTATTTACTAGCTTTTATAATGGAATTTGTATGCTAATTGAAGGCCATGTTCTTCTGGGCCAACAAGCCCATACGTTGCTCAGATGTGTCCCTCAGACCCTGCTTGACAATCTATAGAGGGAAGATTGAACATTGAGAATAGCTATAGAATAGCATAGACAAGTGGAGAAACATTTGTATTTTGAATTCCAAAGGCCAGCGGTGTCAAAATCATTTTGGAGAAGAAGAGAAGAGTAGGATACTATTGACTGACAAAGAAAAAATAAATGTCTGAGTATCTGCAAGCTTTGCCTGCTGCAAAGGCCTCTGGGAGGAATCCTACAGTGGTTTCCAGATGGTGTGTGACAGACCTCACAGAATTCAAGATCAATGGAGTCCCATCCAGTGTATTAACCTGTGATGACTCTGGAGGGCAGGACTATTTTGTTGGTAAGACGTTTGTGTAGAAGATCTACTGCACTGTACTGTACAGTACTGAAGAGACCTTCAGTACTGTAACAAGAGAAGACAACCTTGACCACATGGTAGCTGGATTTATGTTGTTGGGATATTTATACTTCTAGGGGGTCGTTTGAAAGGGAAATTGTGTGGTGGTGTGATGACAGTGGTGGATCGGGGCTTACAACCTATTTTTTTTTAGTTTTCAATCTGAAAATAATCAAAGAATTAAACATACTATTGATCAATTGTACTCTGTAATTCAAATGTTTTGTCTCACAGGACCTCATGGTTTCCAGCAGCACCTTCACAATGTAGCAAGGGATTTTTTAAAAGCTGGAAATTCAAATGTTTATTTTTAATATTAAACAGATTAATAAAATATTTGAAAATAGTTTTAAAATACTAAAAGGAAAATAATAAAATACTTGGTGATGCCGGATATAAAAAATAAAATTTGAAATTCAATTACTCTGTTAACACCACATAATACAGCATACTAATGCATCAGCAGTGCAGGCATATTGTCCTCCATTTTTATCTTTCTTTAACTGCCGCTGTGTCTCAAATTGGATACTTCTCTTAGTACGCATCCATGTAGTACACTGTGCACACTATGTACTTACTTGTGTAGTACACGGCGACGGCACAACCACTGAGTGGTCAGCAATGAAAAGGCATGCTATCAATTAAGGATCATGAAATGTTTTTAAATCTGATCCCATAATGCTGGAGTGTCAATAATCAAGTAAACACAAACTACTTTAACATTCCTTTTGATATTTTAGTGTATGATTTTTCAGATCTTAAATAGTTGTGTATGTTGAATCAGTGTAACTGATCCGCCAATTATATATTTCAGTTAGAATTTTTTAAAAAGAATACTTATACTTATACGCTATGAAGGCCAAAAAAGAGGTCTGGAGTAAAACACTATCCCTTTTCCTTTAGTCAGCCTTTCTCTCCCCCCCTCTCTCACTCTCATAGTCACAGAGATGTTGAAGCAAAATGTTCTTAGAAACCTTTGATATAGTTTCCAATGGCAAATAAGGAGGTTATGCAAATATGGTAAAAACATTTGGCTCCATGCAGCGATAGGGACATGTGACCTCTCTGCTGTTCTCAGGATAGCTTAAAGGCCCCACACAGTGGTGGATTTACTGAGCCTCCCCACCCCATGTAAATGTATAATGCATATTGAATGCATAAGATGTCTGTGTTCTGCCTTGGGAGGCATTATGCCAAAGGTTGGAGGGTTTTCCAGCCATGTTAGCGGCAAGGCTCTTTGAATAGCAATGTCTGGCGGTCCGTCTGGCGGTCGGTCCACCACATATCTCGATAACCATCGGATGGATTGAAATTAAATTTTGTACACACATTCTTGAACCCTAGTGGGTTCCACCTAATGACTTGTGGGTTGTCACTGGGGAAGCTGATGAAGCTGAATTACTTGGTAGAGAAGACTCACACTTCTGCAATATAGAGAAGTAAAGCATAAATGAAATGGGAGGTAAAAAAAAAAAATCCATTGGCAAAGGCTGTGTGTTCCAATATGGTGATTTTTTCCCCTGGAAAACACGAGTAATGTTTTTCGAAGGGAATATTGATCTTTTATTTATAACACTGGGAATAATTAGCCAGCACACATAGCTGTTAAGGGACTGTTTTTTTTTTCTTCTTTTTAACCAGATAGAAGTGATGCTAAGCTAATTCTGTGGCAACTGCTGAGCAACATGCATTGGTGGTGGTGGTGGTAGTGGTGGTGGTGGATGGGTGTTATTGTGACCATATTTTGGTTTATTGTTTGGTTCATGGCTACATTCCTTTGGCTGCCCTGGGCTGCAGTTGTACACGAGGGAGAGTGAGCAGTTCCGCTTTGGTTGCTCTGTTGAAACTTAGCAGGCTGCATTGCCTCAGGTAAGGAAGCATGCTGGTACATTTGCATTTCCTTAATATCCTTATTGGCATAACTATGCAGAGATCTGTGAAACGGATAGACTGACTATTTGAATGACTGCACAGACAGATAAAGTCTCACTCAAAATATAATCCTTGTCTTGAGAGGATCCTCAAATCAGGTGCAGCATTTCATATTTTGAACAAAGCTATAGCAAGTGTTTTGTCATAATATTGTGACCTATTTCTCTTATCAACACACTGTACTAATAGACTTCTGGCATGATGGATTGTGGGATGAAAAAGCTGTCAGATGACAGAAGATCTAATCTTTCTCCATGTATTATATGAACCAAGAATTAGCAGAGATAACAAGCATGCATTGCCTTCGCCACAGCGTGATTGGTTTGGGAGTCTCAAGCATTTTTCAAGGCTTCTGACTAAGTATGCTTAGTTTGCAGATCTGATGTGTGACCCAGTTATGAGGGAAATTCTTCTGGATTTACAGTGGAGTTTAATGCATCACAAAGCGAGCACAGTGTGGTATTTACTATTTACTTTACTACTCTGCAGTAACATGCTATTTAAATGAATTCCTTTCACAGCAGCTTTCATCACATGAAACCTCTGTTTCTTAATTTTCCCTTTCCTTCGGCGGTCTTTAAAGTGATCTTTAAGTTGTGCCTCTTAATGTCAAGTCGCGTAACACTGATAATTTCTAAGGCACTTTAGATGCAAAGCACTGCCAACACCTTTCGGGGGGTAAAATGAGAAAGGAGATTGCAATGGAGTCTGCCCCTTTCCCCAGGGACAGTAAACCCATGCGGAGCGTACTTGTCTGGAGTTACCTTTTGAATACAATTGAAGCATTGAGAACAGTTTCATCTCAGCTCCTCTTCTATCTGCGATGCCTAACGTATTCTCATTTTCATTCAAATGAAGACTGTGTAATGAAGTGTTGTATGAGTCTGAGGTATACATGAAAAGGTAAACCATGAACATGTTTCTTTTACGGACTGAACACAATTAAATGTGCATTTCAAAGGATCCTACTTAATGTATTGCTGTGTTCAGAATTGCATGAGCTAGAAGCTTCTTTCATCTTTCACACTCTACACACACTTTCTCCAGGTATGATAACTGTTTGTTATCTGTCTGTAACAGTATTTTCTTGGGGTTTTCCCAAACTGCCAGGTGTAAACAGATTCAGTGTCTAGGCTAGCAGCTGTGTGAGGGTGTATTTAGGGTATATTGTTCACCATCATAGTATTTGGTTATTATCCAATGTATGGGACAAACCATTTTGATCCGATTATGGTGTTAGACAAAAAGTTAAGGGATCACCAAAGATATTGCAACTAGTGCAGTGCCCGTTTATGGTGTGCCCGTTTGGAGAGCATACCCATTCGAAAATGGGCCGATTGCTTGGCTCCTTGTAGTCTCCCGGTATTGCTGCTTGCAGCGTTGACGGGGGCTCATGCCGATTCATAGCATGTGGTCATTCGGAGCGGGCTGATTGCTTGGTCCCAAGGAAGTGCTGCTTGCAGCAATGTCGAGAACTGCTCGTTGACTCCAGGGAAGTGAAGAAGAGCGTTGTTGTAACGTCAGTAAATCCAGCATCCAGCAGCAAAACTGAACTGGACTCAATAAGCCCCGGTCTGCCCGCTGCGGAAAACATGCTCATCTCAATCTGCAGAGCCCTGAAGACCTGCTGCTACACAGAGCGCCGTTCGCTTGTTTATTCAAAGTTTATTAATATTGAACGTGTCAAAATTTCACCAAATTCGAGAAAGCACTCCATGGGATTCCCAGCAATACACCCGGCAAGTGTGAAGTAGATTGGATGAGCGGTTCTGGTGATACGGAAAGACAGAGATTCCTTACTTTATAGTTCAGATAAAGCGCTTTGAGTGATCGGAAGACTAGAAAAGCGCTATATAAATGCAAGTCAAAGTCATTATCGTCATGAAATGTCTGAAAAAACGTTTTCCAATACATATAGAAAATGTTGAGTTATCTCTCAAGATAACTGAAAACTCTGACTTGCTGGTGGCACTAGATAAAAAAAAAAATCAGGGGATCATCAAAGTCAGTAGGCTTCATCCTCTGGGCACTATGATTATCTGTACAAAATGTCATTGCAATTTATTCAAAAGGGTTGACCAACCAGCCGGCTGACAATGCCATCCATAGAACCGTGCCGCTAGCATGACAAAAAAAAATCCCACTATTTTGTAACATGTATGCGTTATCATTATGAAAGCGTTACCATTTAATTAGGATGTCCCCACGGAGCTCGGAGATGGTTACTTCCTGTTAAGTGACTTGAGAACTCTTTGATACTTTTAATTCTGATGAGCTTGCACATTTTCCTTAAACAATCCATCAATTGATTTTATGGTTTCTCTGCATAAGAGCCTCGATGACTACTATTATAAAAGCAATTTCACCTCCCGTGTCTAAAAACCCTCCAAAGAAGTAATTAGCCAGAGACCCCCACCACCACCCAATTATCTCATCAATTAACTTTCTAAAAGCAAGTGAGGACTTAATTAGGGATGTGTCTATATTGGTAAGATGTTCTAACCCAAAGCTGTCAACCCCACAAGTGATGATGCAGTCCAGTGGACTTTTCACCTCTGTCCCCCGAGGTCTGGACCACCATCTAGTCTATCGCGCCCTAATGAAATTCCTCTCCTGATCCACGGCTGTCCCCTCTGCTACTCAAGTAAGCCTCGCGACATCACTACCAATACTAGTGATGCACTGGAAATCTCTCCAATTTCAACTTGGCTTTTGTTGTTGAATCTCAGGAGTCTAAGAAGTCTCTATCTGATTATACACTGTAGTGTAGTGTGCGGAATCAGATAGAGGATCCAAACAAATCCAAAGTAATTAGCTCATGGCTTCCATGCGTACAGTACGTTATAGTATAGTTTCGTATAGTCACTATTTTACAGAGCAAAAATGACGATAAAATCAATATGTGCTCACATTAACATGGATTTGCCCAGAACTTGCACTAATGAAGAAGTGATGTGGTGTATTTAAAATCCAAATGCATAGCCATATTTATTGATTTGCACATTGCACCCCTATTGACCTTTAATCAGTGTTAGCTTTACTCGTGTCAATCTCAGTTGATGATGCATGTTGCATGCATGTTTTAATTGCTGGCATGATTTGAACAGCGAGTCCAAGGCTGGATCAATCAGTCCTGAATAAATCAGGACTTTATTCAGCTGGCAATAAACTGATTCAAGACCAAAATAAACAGCGATGCTATAAGTGAAAAATGATGAGAGGATTGGAGATAAGACACGATGTTCATGCTGTTTTAACCTTTTGTTGAAAGGACAGAATTCTGTTGGACTGAAGGATACAGAAATAATTTTCTGCTCATTACACTGGGCTGTATGAAGCTGTAAGAGTGTGATGGATCTACGGTATATGCAAACATCATTAGTGTTATGTTGTGTCCATGTTTTTTAGGCACAAAGCAAATTGAATTTAAAGCTACTACAAGGAACATATTTATCAAATTTATTTATTAAGTTATTTTGAGTTGATTGTCTCAGTCCCTGTGGACAAAAGCGGTAATGTTTCCGAGCACCAGAGTCCCTTTAGAAAACCTCTCATTTTACTGACAGTCTGCCCCAAGCAGTCCTGGTTCTCCTGTGCCTCCCTTCCTTCCAGCAGGCCAAGCAATACGGCCTTGGGTCCCCAGCAGTGCGGTGTCGGTGTTGACTCCCAGCGGGGACTGGCAGAGCAGCGGGGCGAAGCTCTGCTCCTGGCTGGAGGAGAAGCCTGGGTCTGTCCGCGGCGGGCTGGTCGCTGCTGGAGGCCCTGCTGGAGTCTGAGCTGAAGGAGTTTCTGGTGAACCTGCATGATTTTGTCTGTTTTCCCCTGGAATCCAACCTGATGACAAGCATTAAGAATAAATATATAGAAATAGCCAATCCTCTCGCATATGGTCTTGTTTACCTATGTAGGGCATATAGGGTCATCAATATTAAATTGATACTATTTCATGAATGTTCCTCGTAGTAACTTTAAAAGCTGACAATAAATGTAAGTCTTTGAGCGGAATTGCTAAATCAGGTAGCAAAGTTTGTATACCGTTCCTGTTTGACTCAGGATTCAGGAATTTAGACTCAGGATTTATCACTTTTTTGTATTTTCTGAGTGATATGCTTGACATAAATGATATTAGGATAATGAAACAACGAAAACAGACTTTTAAAGTTTTATGAACTTCGAGTTAGGATTTCCTCTGAGACGCACAGAGCCACTTCTTTAAAAGTTCAATTAGAGGTTTTCTATGTCTCTACTATTCTCTAAGAAAAACATGCCTATGGCTTGTCGTGGAGATCCCAATAGAGCTGATATTCCTTCACCGCAGTACATCAGTAAGCAGACTAGAATGTCAACAGACCTGTGCAGGCCCATCAAGGTGCTACACATTTTTCATTTATAACAGACGGGGAATCAGAGAACCCACCCTTCGAACTACAGTTACACAATGTCTTCTGTTGCCCCCACTTCACTATCTGCGTGCCTTTCATCCCATCCTCTTGGAGAGGGACAGCGGATTCTCTTTCTTCTGCTCCTCGGCCTCTCTGTTTGATCTCTGTAATTCAGCTAATGAGGCTGGGCCTTTGGCAGGCAGCTGGCACACACACTAAAGGCAGCGGCGCTGAGATGTGCCCCTAGATCTCAGTTAGCCGCATAGCGCCCCCCCATCTGACTCAGCAGCCAACTCTGAAACATCCAGGGCCCCGTTGAACAAGGTGGAAGAATCGCACTTAATTACCTGCCGCTGGAAAATCAGCAGAATTTAGAAATAATGGAATCTAGGTCAGCTTGATCTCAGCAGTAAAACTACAGAGAGCCGCAGTGAGTTGAACCTGTCAAGGCGACGCCAGCAAATTCATTTCACTCTTAATTTTTTGTACATGTTTAGAGAGTACATAGCGATTCATCTTATTTTGCCAACGAAATAGAGGACTGGACAATTTGTTCCACATGATGAAGTACCGCTCAAATGTTCTCCTGTAAAGAATGATTACATTGAAATTTTCAATGCGCAGTCAATCGTCCCATTGGTCACGCCCCTGTTATCAAACAGGTGGTGTCCCCATCAATTCAACTTTGGCACATGTCAGCAGCAACCTACATTCTCTGAAAAAAACATATAAGTTATTTGTAGTGTGGAATATGAAATGTGCCAGACAGATTTGTCTCCGGAGTGCTGTGGAGGGCCGGGGAACATCTGAGTCAGCGGTCTTTGAGGCAAATGCAAACCTCTCAAAAATGCTAATCTTTGATTTCTTCCAGATTAGTGGGACTCAAGCTGAGCTGTAGACGCAGAAACACAAGTAGCTGGCGGCCATCCTGCTTTAGTCTCCTAAGCTTCTGATTAAACGGAAACCTGATGCTGTATCTTCTTATTGTTGGTTTTGAGAAAGGACACTCCTTGCTTGAAAGATGTTTTTCCGAGCTTGTTTTGAATATTTTGATGTAGATGTTATCTAAATATAGAAATTCTGCATCACTTTTGAGCTAATAATGTCAGATGGAGGCACATATGCAATCTGCACAGTGATTTAACAATGTGCACCTATGTGTTGAACAGTATTCACAGACATCTTGTTGGCTCTTTGTCTGCATAGTTGGTGTTGGCAGTCTCCTCACAGTGGCCCCCTTACAAATAACTGCAATGGTGTTGCTCACAGCGATGAAAATAAATAGCGTATCCGTGACTGGGTAGAGGATGACGTGCTCATTGTTGCTATTAATGCCATGTCTATTTGCCGTGGTGGCCATCTGACCTGAGGTTTGTTCACTCAAAGTGAAAGCTTCCAGCCTCTTTGGAGCGAGGGTATAGGAGCCATGCCTGCTCTGTGCCCTGCTTGAATGCCATGTCCCGGAGCCAGGCGCAGATGGCATGAAAGAAACCCTGAACTGCAGAGAAAAACCTAAGGCATCCACCTGGGGCCTCGCAGGGTGGCATCATGGTGGAACAAACTCAATGTTCACACCACCGGGATCCAGCTCTGCCACAACTCGGGGCTTTTTGAGTTCTCGGTTTATAGCACTCTCTGCTTTACTTTCTCTGCTACAAATATTTAGACCACAGGAAATATGAGTCAGCATATGTGAAATGCCATAGTTTAGCTGCTTACTGAAGATCTGAAATACTTAGTATTCACAGGTGCAGCGAACAAGTACAGCCAGCCCTCAATTAGATCACAATGTTCTCACATAAATTCAAAAAGTGCACAATGTTGTAAAAAAACAAGAGTTTTAATTAATGGAGTCATTCATTTGTTTAATCAGACACGACACGGTGGTCTTTATTTACATATTTATTCAACTGAGAAAACATTATGTCAGAGCCCTCAGCACAAATGTCATCAAAAGCTGAAATTTGAAATTCCAATTCTCTGCATGAGAGACATCACCAAAGGGAGTAAAATGGGAGAGAGGAGCAACGAGTAGATAATCTGGCAAAGCGTTTACTCAGCTACTCGCTGCAAGTCTCAGGTGACATATCAATCTTGTTAGGTGGAGACTTCTCCCAGGTGTGTGATTGTGTAAATATTCCCCGAAGTACAGAACAGACAGAAAACATGGAGTGTTTGATGACAAAGAGTATAGCTCAAGAGTCATTCGTGCTCATTCGTGCTATCATACTATGTAGCTTAAAGGTTCTCTACGATATCCAGAGCACTAATATAGCAGCAAACAACTATTTGCTTTGTGAAGATATAGAGGAGTAATGTCTACCTGAGCAGATAATGAAGTCACTCTCTCTGTGTGTGTTGTAATCTGAGTTTCTCCGTGCTTTGTTGACATGGCTGGGCGCTTGTGCTTTTATTGCATGTTCGTGCATTTGAGCGTGCCCCAATGGCTAGCTCACGACAGCCGCTCTACACTGCTCTCAGACGACGGTTACAACTGATTTGCTGTACCAACCGACGGCGCCATTAGCTGCGAGCGACCGGCTCAGCCGTCTCCATGTTGAGAGCCGTGCAGAAGCAATAGAAATGCTCCTAATCTCACATTTAGCACCTTTAACTACCATTAATTGTTTTGTTTTACTATAGTTTGCATTGAAATGTTAAGTATGTGTATCAGAAGGACGTTCCAGCTCTATAAAAATATCAGATTCGCTCTTGAAAACTGAATACAGCTTTAAATCAGCCCCACAAAGGAATGGTTTCCATTTTATTTCCTCAGTCCAAACAGAATCATATCAAAAAGAGGCCTTTTTGATTCCGTGGTAATTACTCCTGCCCTGTGACTTGGATATGTAGAGATGATCAGGCATGGTTGCAACATGAATGTGCCAAAAGTATTCGCGTGCCATCACTCTAACATATTGTAGTGCCCTTGCAACACGTCAGAGTGTTTTTTACAATTGACATTTCAGGTGACTATCAAATGTCACTTCATCATCTGGTTCCAGTCTCTAAATTACAAATAAAGACACTTTTTTTAACATGCCAGATGATGCAATGTTGCATAGTGATGACCATAAAGTATTGATTTTGTTGTTTAGTTTAGCCTGTACAAAGCAAAATGCTGTCATATCAAGTCCCACATCCAAACCATCACGCAAAATGAATTTAAAATCAATTTAAAATGGGGCTAACTTGAACACATCTGGGGATTTGTGAAAATCCTTACACTAACCCAGTGTCTTTTGCCTGAGACAACTCTGGGAAAGGAGATAGTTCAGCTTATATGTCCAATGCTAGTGCACAGAGGTGCCCCCAGCTATCCATTTGGTACCATTGAACCTCCTGCACTATGGCTATGGCTCCTTCCAGAGAGGTAACACAGCCAAGCCCAACGGTATAGGCCTGGCCACACTCCCAGAGGGAGCTGCAGCTCTCTTAATCCAACAGAGTGAACTGGTTTCACAAAGGAAGAGGGTTGTTGTACTGGATTGCATTAGATTATAAAAGTGTACCCTAAAAACTGGTAACCCTGTCTAGGTTGTCTTTTGCCCAAACTAATGACATTTCCATCAGCCTCAGCTGTACTTTGTATTTAGCGCTAATTAGATGATGTATGTTCAAGTGTTCATTTTTTCTGATGAGTTTGGTTTTAATTAGTTATTTGATGCTATAAAAAGGAGAGGAGACATCATGATTGGCAGACAAGCTGCGGCCGTGCTCGGCTCATGATTGGTTCGGACATGTGACCTCGATACCACGGCTCCACCGCCCGATCACTACCGCGCAGATTCTGGCTCCAAATGATGTCAAAATCTCAAGATGGAAACTCCCTTATCCAGGATATTTTGTATCACTTTTGTACAGTGGGAGGACGTGGAGACGCGTCTTCCATTTTTATTTACAGACTATGCTCAACACCAGCATGTTGGCATAGTTATTGTTATCATACTGATGTTAGTATTTAGCTCAAAGCAAAGTACAGCCTCACAGCTGCTAGCGTGGCTGTAAACGCTTAGGCCTCGGCACACCAGGAACGTCAGGAGCGCTTGGCGGCTGTGTTACCTATTGTTTTTTGATTTTGGCGTCCGTGTAGGTTAGAGCAGCCACACTGCCCACGTGAGACGCGCTTCTCACGTGTGGCTCGGCTACGTGTCAACTGTGTGTCTTTTAGAGATTCGAGGTCTCGGCTATTTTTGATGCGAGCCGCGCGCAGTTCACAGCAGCGACAGACAGTGAAAGTGATCTATTGACAGTATATTGACATCATAACAGCCACGCGACGAAGCCGCCACACGCTCCTGGCGTTCCCAGTGTGGATACGCCGTTATGCTTACTTTCAGTGCTGTCTTGAAGTTGTACATTACACTTTTTGAGCTGGGTCATGTTGTTCACTCTCACTTTGTATTGTACAGAACGTCCTGTCCTTGTACCCCTGCATCAGTGTGTCTCTGCAAAAATGTCTCTGATTCAGTATTTCTGTACATTTATCATGCTCAGTGGTGACAGTCTCTTTAATGCAAATTCTGAAATTTAATTACATTAGACTGATGGAGTTTGGGGTGGCAGCAGTGGCAGAGGTTGTGGATATGTAGGCGTGAAGACCCAACCACACATGGCTCCACAATAATGAGTCAGAGCAGGCCATCAGTGGGTGTGGTGTGAAAGTGCTGAGCAGGGAGAGTGAAGGTGAGCCCCACAGGACTCATTTGAGAGGAACGTGGTGCTGAGAGCAGCTCAGAAGCCACACGGAAAAAAATCACAATTGCACGTAATTACAGCTTGAGAACTGTGGGCAAAGGGGCTCTTTATCTGCCTATATTGGCTCAGCACTCCACTGTGCCTCTAATTGCTACTCTCCTGCTTGTGCATATCGCTTTCTGCGCCAGTTGCCATATATATATATCGTTGAGACGTGCACAAGGCATACCTTCAGCACTCTAGTGCTTTGAAAACTGAACAGCTTTGAAACTGAAAAGCTTTGTTTTGTTTGCCCACAACTGATGCTCATGGGTTTTTCCATATTTGTCCTATTTGTACAAAGGGCATGTGTAGTGCAGTATACCCACCTGCAACATTCTAGATACACCTAACATTGGCTTGTCTTGAAATCTGCTCAGCTGCTTTATTTTGTGTACATCTAGAATACAGCAGTTTGTGCTTACACGGCCATGGCAAGGGCTCTGATTCCCACTGCAAGCATTCATGCTAAAAATGTCCGCCCATACATCTCCACAAAGCACTTTAGACAAAGCCGTCCACCACATGTGGGGACGTGTTAAGCTCTGGGGAAAAAAGTGTCCATACACAGTGTGTGTGGTCGGTATATGTGTGTGGCGGTGAATGCGTGCATGTGTAAGTCAGCCCCATTTATGTGCTGAAATGACAGGGCTCAGTAGTACAGTTGTCATGTAGCCATCACATTGTGTTGCTTAAGGGGCCTTTCAGCTCCTCTTGTTAGTCTAATACTGCATTCACCTGGTCACTGTTACTACGGAGCTCACCAACACTCACAGACACACATACATAATCAAACAAAATAGTGTGATTTTGAATTATTTTACTTTGACTTCTTCCTTGTAAAGTACATTGAGACAAACCTGTTAAACGGGTGTTATAAATAAATGTGAGCTGACTGGACCTCAGTGGTGCTCATTACGCAAAGTGGTGATCAGCTGTGCAGCGACTGTGGCAATCATCGAGACATTTTGCAGCTACTCTTTGAATGAAGAAGGCTGTCCCAATGAATTTAGATAAAAGCCATGACAGCTTAGCATTTTCTCAAATAGTCTAAAATGGAAGCAGTCTATGTCTATATACAGGCTGGTCTCATACACTGTTCATAGCTATACCTACGAAAAGTAATGCACTGTAATGTGTTTATATGCCACAAAATCAATTTGTGTGTGTAAAAATATAAATAGCGCTGAATGCCGTGTAGGAGGGAGGTCGGGATGGATGGAGGGGTCAAAAAATAACAGATTTTCGCACAGGAAATCAGCGTTCATGTCCTGTGTGAAACCAGAAGTCAACATCGATGTATTTGTCATGTAAGTTACGTGCTTAATTAATGCCACTTCCTTAGTTATTTTAAGCCAAACCACAATCTTTTTCTAAACCTAACTAAGTACTTTTGTCGCCTAATCCTAACCAAGTCGATTTCTTCCTAAGCCTAGCTAAGTAGTTTTCTTCCCTAAACCTAAGGAAGTTGTTTCCTGTGAAGACCAAACAGAAATTGGCCTGTGTTGCTGGTCAAGTTCGTAGGAAAACGAACGAAAAAGTAGGAATAACTTTTTCGTAAGATATCATACTGAGAATTTGCTGTATGTCTGACCTTCGATTTTCTCGACAACCGTTCATCCGAATTTTACTTCACACTTGGCGGGTGTATTGCTGAAGACCCAAGGAAGTGCAGTTTCGAATGTGAGCTCTTGAGATATTCGGGCCATATTTATAGTAATGTGTTTTTATGTACACTCTGTGCAGTGTATTGAGAGGGGACCCCTAGGGGACCCCTGGAATATTCATCAAGGTCAACTATTGAAAAAGTCAATGTTGACATGAAGCAGGAGACGAGACCCTTTGACTTTTTAAATATTCAACCATAACTACAATCTTTTCCTCACCCTATCCAGGTGCTTTAGCTGCCTACATTTAAAAGGGATGCATGATGCAAACCTCAGTCACCACTGTTAAAGTCCTGTGCTTTGAGCATCCATCCATCTAACCTAAACTTGTCCTTAAACTTCTCCAGTAGATTTTTTTCCTGGATTGGAAAAAAAAACATTTACTGTTGATATGCTTACTACCTCTTAATTTCTAAAAAAATAAAATATGGCTTCACTTTACTCCACTTGTTTGATCTGCTTTACATTTGCTGCCTGCCAAAGTCTAACTGCAGCATGTCATGTATGCTTCTTTTTACCACGCTAGATTCCTAATGAGATTAGTTTCATCCTTCAGCATGAACTAATGCTATCAGCACACCACACAGCACTATGGCAATAGTTAACAGTTCCCAGTTTTTATAAGTGACAGCTGTGTGATACTACAGTTTATAGTTTGAAAGATTTATTCAAGCCCATTTAATGTGGTTACTTGGTAAACTGTGTGTGTGCGTATGTTACTATTGGTGTACTTTCTTTATCCACTCTATTGATATCTGACTTATTGCTTTTCTTATTTATCAGATTTTTTTCCCCCTTTGGTCTCGCTTTGTCATCGTTTTCCCTGTGTCTAATGTTACTCTGACCCATTTGCTCCCTTCACAGCAAAATCCAATATTTGCAGATACGCTCCCTGCCTCAGCCTCTGTAAATATGTTTTCAAAATCCCATTGATGTGTTTTTTTTCTCTCTGTGCAAATGGAAGGCTTGTAATTAGATTGATTATTTTAATACATCTAGACAGAATCAAACCCTCCCGCAAATTTTAGAAGTCATGAGCTATAGTAAAGAGTTTCCTAGTTCTGTGCCATGGATGCAGACCTTCGAGACAATATTTCTATTGAATACAAACTTAACATTATGCATGCAGCAGTGTTGAATGAATAATGTGCGTGCCTTTGGTCTCCGTTCCTCTTCTGATCTGAGGCGTTAGTGACATAAATCCATCTGTCGCTTGATGGAAGAAAATGTAAATCTTGGAGCCCTTTGCATATCATGTCTAATTGGCTTCGGTCTTCAAACAGCTCTGCCTTTTAGATCAATCTTTATCAGATGGATAGTCTGGCCCCCTTGTTTAATAACCCTCTATCAGATCCCAAATGGACAGCATGATATCACCACACACCCCTGGAAATTTGCATCTAAACAATCTTGGAACCCATCACCTATTGGTCTGACGACAGATAAGCCTCTGGGGGCAAGGGGCTATAATTCTGGGGTTCTGGTGTAGCCAGCGGATATCCGGTCCAAGACTTCATTTCCCGTTCAAGTCAATTGTATTAAAGATTAACTTATGTTACTTTTAGGTACATTTCAGCAAACTGCAAATTGAAAGAAACTAAATTGATCAAAAATGTCAAAAGACAAATAAATAGAGATACATGTCAACCATGACAGTTTTGATTTTGTGACTATTGCTTTTCTGAAGTGAAAGGTAAAGGAAATCCTGCAATGAATGGCGCCATATTCATCAATGCACACGGAGTGATGCCTGCTTTCAGATGCTCCTTTCTGTCTACTAATACTATGGCAATCATTTTTTTAAGGGAATTTGTTATGTTTTTGTCCGTTAATTTCTGACAATAGGACTATTCTGCACAGCGAATGTCGTCCTTTTACTATTTGGTAACATTTTTGTGAATGGAACTTGCCCATAGGGTGAGAGGAATAGCTAGCCCTCGATGGTATTTTTGGGGTTTTTGGTGAATCCAACTTGGAACGAGAAAATCTCACCAAAATAAGAGCATTTTAGGATAAATATCCAAAAATGATATACTTGCGTAAGACCGGATGTATGTGACCTCAAGAAAAAGAGGGCAATGTTATGTAATCATTGTTTTCTTTCCACTACTTTAACCTTGACTATGGCCTTTCCCTACCTTCAATCAAGTAACCCTAACCCTTGACGTTTGGTTCGTGGTCCCTGCCTTAAACACCTAGGTCACTAGGAAAGCCATTAGTTGCTTAGACTCAACCGAACCTTAACCATACGAATGGCAGATCAGAAAACGCTCTGTCAATTGGAAAAATCATGTGTCAGTTTGGAAGGCACAAGGTCTTGTTGGCAAAAAGGTGTGTTGCAAGCCCCTTAGGCCAATGTGTAATTTTAAAAGTGTCTGAACTGAGAAATGAAAAACCTAAGTCCTCGGTGTTTCTCTAAATTCTGTCAGCAACCTCTAAGATGTTGTGCGTGACATACAGGCGAGGGCCAACCACAGTCTCTTCCCTAATTTCACTTTTAAGTTTTTGGAATTTGAAAATAATTAAATGTAAGTTCTAACGTCAGTCATAACATTGTAATTATTTCCGGTCTTGGTCTGGGTACATACTGTTCTTGATCCGAGGTCTCCTGCAGGGAGTTTCCCATCTCCTTATCACTTTCACAGTGCTCAAGTAGGGGGAGCTGGGAAATCTAATATTCCGCTTCATGGTTATGGAACAGACTAGGCCACCGCTCATGGTTTAGCAGGCTTTAATTGCATCAGGGAAAACCATGCAATGTACATTTTGCTCCCTAACTCCAACTTATCGAGCGTAATGTATATATTAGTGTAGGCAGGCGGGGGATTCAGTGCAGCTACAGCTGTCAGCATTACTGCAAGGTATGAGAGATTGGAGCAGGAGATCCCCACAGGTATAGAGATCTCATGTACAGGGCTGCATGCTTTATTGCACAGCCTTCCACCTTTGCACATGATACCTTAGTTTGCTTTAGTCTACAGTAAACAACACGCAGTAGTTTCATATACGACAAGAGAAATAATTAGAAACAATTAGATAATAAGTGGCATTATCAGCTACCGTGTGAATTGAATAAGTGATAAAACCAAAGCACTCCGTGTTAAAGCACCACTGGTTCCGCTCTGCGTGAGCCTGCATGCCTTTAACAGTGTGCGTGTTTTTCAGCGTATTCCATTGAGTAACAGCTGTGCTCTCCTCACCATTTTACAGAATGTACAGTAAAAGGGTGAACTAATGTGCACCCACACATCTCGAAACAGCGTTATGGCCCTTAAGAGGTTACAGGCCTGGTAAAAAGGATGGCTATCCATTTATGTGCTTTGGTCAAGTGTTGCTTTCAATTTATATATAACCTCTGCTTAGAGGTATTCACCCGGGTCTAGTGCACATTTAGAAAGGGGAGGGGACATCATAAAGCAATGAATTGTGAATTTAACACTAGTTAAAGAGGGTTTGGTGAGTGAGGTTCTGGAGTGGGCAGGCTGATCGTTCAGACTTCTGCTTCCCTACTTGTGTTATGAAGTGTGCACAAATGGGTTAATAATGGCTACTGCTGGGCATTGCCAAGCAGCTGGTGCTCCCCGAATGAAACACCAACAGCCACATAAGATGGTAAATGCGGATGGGACATACACACCACATAGAGACTGTCCTCCAAAGAAGAACAGCATTAGTTGTTTGAGCAAGTGCCACAAAACAACATATGTTTACATTCATGGGACAAAGCCATCCTGCAGCCTTAGTAATTATGATGGGAGCAAAGGAGGAAGTCAGGTGACGGTATTACAGAACGACACAGTCAGTGTAGGGAGGAGGTCGGGGGACCCTGCAGCTCCCCCATACTCTTGGCATAAGTTTTCCCCTAACTTGGAGTGACCAACTCCCAATGCACGGCAGTCTTTGTCACTGCTAACTCCACAGTTGGCCTGAAGAGGGTGTAGACAGCCATCTGCTACATATGGGACACATGGTGTCACCAGCTGCTTCTTTTAACCTACCAGCAAACAACTTACATGTAAGTGAGCAATGAGGAGAACCCTCACCTGCTTTTCCCACCTGTGAACACTGCCAATTGTGAGCGTTGGAGCCAATATCCAAGCTGGGGGTATCAAACCTTGGCTCTCTGTGTTGATGGATGGTGAACTTGCTTTATCTTCTTTTACTGCATTTCTGGACCATTTTGTTGTGGGGAGTGATTGGAAATAAAATAGTTGAGGACAAGATGGGCAGCCCTCAGGTCCAGATGTGTCCAGGTGTATACCTGCAGCCTATGCATGCTTGAGCCGATCCGGGGTGGTGTACACCCTGGACAGGTCGCAAGACTATCACAGGGCTGACAGGTAACCCTTCACGCTCACATTCACACCTACACGGGCAATTTAGAGTCAACAATTAACCTAACCTGCATGTCTTTGAACCGTCGGAGGAAACCGGAGAACCCGGAGAAAACCCGCGCTAACACCTGGAGAACATGCAAACTCCACACAGAAGAGTCCCAAGCCAGATTTGAACCTGCGACCCTCTTGCTGTGAGGTGACAGTGCTAACCACTGCACCACCACCATGCAGCCCAACAAAAGGAAACCATTTTCCAATAATAACATCTTGTCCTGTTGCCTACGGATTCTACAATCATATGCAAATATCTGTTTATAGAGATTACAGGGGTCCTAATGGCTGGACTTCAGACAAGTTGCCAATGCTTTGCAGGGTTAACAAAAATGGGCAGACATTTGTAGTTACAGTCAATTTAAAGTCTCCAAATCATCTTTCTTGAATGTCTTTGAATTATAGGAGGAAAACCACATGAACAAAGGAAGAAGACAGAAAATTGCTGTGTCCAGCAATAAAACTTGTTATTGCTGAGAGATGACAGTCCTAACCTCTGAGTCACTGTGTACACTGATGCACCCATTTATGACAGTTAGTTGTACAAAAGCAACATCTTATTTGGTGTATTCTTTTTCCCAATGTCCCACATTTTATTATATTTTGTTTAGGTGCAGCAATATTGAATGTTTCTCAGTGTTGTCCTTAGAGCTTCAAATGACACAGGTAAGAGATCATTTCAAAGCATTGACATAACAAAAATAATCAGATGTTTTTATGAATTCATCAAATTAGGTCAGGAGGTAGCATTAAATGGGATGTTTATGGTCTAGTTTCCACTGAAGTAGTTTGGAGCTATCGTATTTTTCTGCCACATATATGATCTACAGGATAGGTAGATGGGGCTTTTTTTATAGGCAGGTTTATTATTCACCCTAAGACTGAAAAATGCGGATGGTAAAAATGAATAAAAATGCTGTCACCTTACAGACCAAATGAGGGACTCTTGAATAAAATGGTTTCGCTCAGACTTCATGTGGCCAGAAGTAGACTTTGGGTGTTGCGGGCAGCTCCCAGGCATAGACGTGGTTGGCAGTATAAATAGGGTATTGTTTTAAAAAAGTAAGCATACTCGGCAAAATGTCACTGAATGCTGTATATTAAATCACTGCGTTCAGGTACTACTGTGTGAACTGGCTCTGTTGTTTGTGCATGACTATATATGAAATATAGTGCTCAGATTTTCAAGTAGAACACAGGGCCATAAAATGAAGGGCCATGTTAATGTCCATATTAAAACTATATACTGTATATAAGAAGTGGACGTAGTCACCGTGACGTCACCCATTAGTTTTTGAACTGCTTTTTTGAAGCCTCGAGTTCGGCATTTTGGTCGTTGCCACCTTGTTTTTTTGGAACCAGATGCGATACCAGAGGGTGGAGTTAAGTACAACCAAATGTTGATTAAGACATTTTTAGTCAAACAAAATGTTACAATTAACTTTCATGAACTGAAAACACACTGTGAAAGGGTTAAAGTTATAAGACGAAAACACGGACAACTCCCAGACTGGACAACGCCGTGGTAGCAACCTGTCAATCACAAGGTAGCCACACCCTAAAGCATACCCTGCTTTATGGTCTATTTGACTCTAAATGGGACCATAATTTACTAAGTGAACATCATGCTGTATTGAAGAAGACTTGAAACTAGCAATTGAGACCATAAACTCATGTTTATAATGTTTACTGAGGTAATAAATCAAGTGAGAACTAGGGTCATTTTCTCATTGCCTTCTACACAATCAGACTTATTTTGCAACCAGAGGAGTCGCCCCCTGCTGGCTATTAGAAAGAATGCAAGTTTAAGGCACTTCTTCATTAGCTTCACTTCTCAGACCTGGAGGTTGCCCACTGAGTAAAACATAAATGTTACTAGTGATTCCAATCAAGCCTATAGAACAAGCTAAATGGAGATGTAAAAATTGCATGTCTGAAACGTCAGTAGAATTTCTTACTTTTAGAATAACAAGCTATAAAACAAAAAAGTTAGATATAGATCTGTTGCCCACATAGCAAGAGAAATAATGCAACAAACTATTACCAGTGCTGTGTTTACTCCCATCTTGCTTTCTGCCTGTGTGTGCATGCATTCTACTGTTTGACATGTGCAGTTTTAGCACCCTGCCATTGAGCAAATAATCAGATAAGAGCAGATGTGCTGTATGCAGTTTTTATATTTCAGTTTTACAAATCCTATTCCTATCCTATCTGGAGAGGGTGCAATTTTATCATCCAATTTGCTGCATTCTGCATTGACATCACTTCAATAAATAGTTTATGGTTTATGGAATTGATGTGAGGTATGTCAACATCAAGACGCAATAAAGCTTAGTTTATGTGTCCTGCCACAGTAGCACCGTAACTGTTGATCACCAGTATGTGTGTTCCAATGCATGTGCATATTTGTGTGTGTATAAGCTAACGTGCGCACTGTATATTTTGCACGCTTGCATTGGTTGTAGATGACCCAGATCTACTCCAGGGAGCTAAATTTTTCATTGTGTCATATGGTCTGCACTCGTGGTGGGGGGAAATGCAGGCAAATGAGCAGACTAATAAGTGTTTTTCACTCCAGCTAGTATGTTACTTCCCTACTGATAAGTGAAGGCATTAGGCCCCACTTGGGTCTCCTCGAAGAGCAATCAGCAATTTGGAAAAGCACTGTGTTTAGATGGGCCCTCTACTAGCACTGTGACAATCCTATTAAGAAAACACTGTGCGCTGTTAGTGTGATGCAAACTGGCTACAAGTAGTTTGGCTACGCTCCAGGCATGACTCAAGGTGACGGCGGCAACACAAAGGCACAAAGTTACTGTCCAGATCAATACAGGCATATTGGAGGCGCAGGGCACATAGCCACTTGTTTAATGTGGTACTCTGTAATGAAACTAAATAGAGGGAATAGCTACAGGAGGAGAAGCCAGCCAGAACAACAGTGTATGATGTTTGTATGCTGCTCAGTCAAGAACAAAAGCGTCTGTTCCCATCCTTTAGCCAGACATGAGATTCCCGGCAGACATAATCACTTCTCAGATATGTCATGAGAGAAGGGGCTCAGTGGGCAATAATAATACACTGAAACACACAAACTCGCCTCTCTTTCTGAAGAACTGCAGAATAGAGATCTCAAGTGCAGATACACTTATACGCAGTGTGTTAAGGGGCGACAATGACAGGATAGACATACTGTACTTTAAATTACAGGGAGTTTTGATGCATTTCCTGTGCTGCATGACAGTCTGGGAGCCCACAGAGGAAAAAACCCAGAAGCCACAACAGCGAGAGAGAGAGAGAAAGAGTGCAGGGTGAAGAATGGTATCGCAGGTCAATGCTTGCGTCATGAAAAGAATTATAGTTCATATCTCTGGAGCTACGCTCGTGTTCCCCTTTGTATTCAGCTCTTGTTCCCTTTCTTTTATCTTTTAATGCAACCATTCGTCTCATTGTCTAACACTGTGGCAGAAAAAAAATAAGACAGCAACCCATTTCCTCGCAAGGGTGAATAAATCATAGATTCTGCTCAGAATCCTTCGCCATGCCTTCGTCTAATCCAGTCTAAATCCATGTGTGTTAAGTCAGTGAACAGAAAGACTATCTTTTTGTCCTTAAGTAAAACAAATATACATTATCTTACAGTAATCTAAAGACATTTATTAGAGACGATAATTCATCACTTGATTTTGACAAAAAAAGCCTTTTTCTCAGCAGCAAATGATTGATATGTTGGTAACTTGCTGTGAACTTGACTGCCAACATCGGATGAGAGGCACAGTAAAGGGCATGTCGGTAGCAATCTGATTACGATGTGATTTTGAGGTGGCTTTCCCGGCTTTCCACTTAAATGACCTGCCTGCTCAGGCCAAGTCGAAAGTGCAATGGCCAAAACATGTCTACTGTCATCAGTACTTTATACATGACATGTTAGGCATCTGGCCTTCCTCACACAGAAAAAAACATCCATCATTCATTCTACACATGTGACTGTTAAATGATGAATGATCACTATCTGATTTGCTGGGGGAAGCAGTTCATTGCCAACCTGTTTTTTGCTATAACGGTGCTGCATTAGACTTTGGTTCTCAGAGGTCCAGAGGAGGACAGTGTTATCTCTCCCACATTCATTCAATATCATTTGCCCTCCACAGCTTATTCAAGGGCCATATATTACAGTATTTGTCCTGCTTTACATAGATAATCCATCACAGTGAACATCATTCCATATCAAAGTCTGATTTTTATCGTAGTTGTGTTAGCAGCACCATGAGTCAAAAACACTGCTCCCTCCTCATGTTCCAGTGAGAAGAGTCAATGTAAATACGCATGCACCAGTGGTGGAAAGTAACTGAGTACATGTATTAAAGTGCTGTACTGAAATACAACTTTGAGGTACTTGTACTTTACTTGAGTACTGTATTTGCTTTTCATGCCACTTTTTACTTCTACTCCACAATCATTTGCATAAATCAAGCATATTTACCCACTCCCATGTTGATAAGAGTATTACATATTTGACAAATCTTCCTTTAAGGTACATTTTGAACAGATAGAAAATGTGCGATTAATTTGCAATTAAGCATGATTAACTATGGACAATCATGCAATTACTCAAGATTAAATATTTGAATCAATTGATAGTCCTAATTGTAATAGATTAAATGTTTACTTTTGATAAGATGATACATAAGTGCCTTTTGCTAATCGTACTTGCATACTTCTACTTGATTAAAACGGCAATGCTTAACATGTAAACGAGTATATTTACAGTGTTGCATTGTTACTTTTACTTAAGTAAAGGATTTGAATACTTTTCCACTACCGGCATGCACACTAGTATTAGCTGTTTGTATTTTTAGTTTTTTTTAGTTGAATTGTTATTTTAGCCTTACTAACACATCCAGATTTCAATACTTACAGGACCATTATGAGTCAGTCGTATAGAGATAAAACATTTGAGCATGCACCATGGAGTTCAAATTACTTTCAGTAATAAAGCTCTTTGTGAAGAGTAGACCACATCATTCTTCTGTCTCATTTCTGTCACTGGGCACACTAATTAAAATCAGGGTAAACTTACTCTGCTAATGTAAAATTCATTTTTTAAAAGTGCACTTTTGGCATCACTATATCAAATTGTTTAATGGGAAAGCTTCCGCTCTATGTTTTACATGCAGGACATGTATTCAGTTACAAGCATTGGCCATTCACATTCATTTAGGTTCTGCGGCTCCCTTCTAGCTCTCTCCCCTGTTTTTTTGTTGTTGTTGTTTTCTTTTTTTGGGGGGGGGCGCATTTTTTTGTTGTTGTTAAGAATTAGCAAAACATCTCTCAGTAAGACCTAGATCAATAAAGTGAATGAATCACTTGTTCTGACAGAGTATCGAAGTTGATGATCAGAATCAGCTGACTAAGAATCACCAAGTGTCACCAATCACGGCCAATCCATACAATGAGGTCGTGACAAGCTCTCACTCTTGTGCCACCACTGCTGGTTCAGCTTTGTTTTAACAACCTAGTCCTCGTTGCTGTTACTGGCCCAGACTTTTGCTTCCACTATCCCTGCTCCATCTCTTCTGTTTGTTATCACTTTGTGATGGCATATCTTCCCTTGTGCATTTTATATCCTCCAACATTAGTGTTTCTGGCACCAATGGTTAATTTTTTAATGGCTTGTGGGGGGAATTCAAGTGCTTAAAAGTACAGTGTGTAGGATTTGGCGGCATCTAGTGTTTTTTTTGCAGATTGCAACCAACTGAGTACCCCTCCGCTCACTCCTTCCATTTCAAAACTGCAGAAATGTGAGCCACCAAGTGCGTAACCATGGGAATACCCATGGTTACGCCGTTCGCCTCGCTCAGATGCCATCCGTACCATAATAACACTACTTTAGGAGCAACGGAAGTCAGACGACGACTGGCGGTACCACGATTTTGCACTTTGCGGCTGACGTTGCAGTTTCACAAGCCTGTCGGAAAACTACGGTGGCCTTCAGGTAATGTGAAAACGCAAAAGGCTCTCGCTGGAGCCAGTGTTTGGTTTAGGCAACATGGTGGACCCCGTGATCAGGACCCGCTCCTTCTGTAGAAATGAAGGGCTCATTCTAAGCTGATGAAAACACTATGATTCTTATTTTCAGGTGATTACACACTAATGAATACATAGTTATGAATATTATATTCCATTTCTGCTAATAGATCCCCCGAAATGTGACACACTGTTCCTTAAAAGGAAGCGGTGTTTTTTTTTATTTATGATATAAGCTATGTGATCGATCACTTAATGGCTTTGTGACATCGAGAGAGCTCAGAACACATATTAATGAACATTGTAGCACTATTGAAAACAAAGATTTGAAAACCCCAGTAGGCGTGAATTTTCATGAGGGATCATTTGCCGCCTGACCTTCATTTTAATGCCATTGATTGCATCAGTTATGAATGAATAATTTTGCCTTAAGCAGATATAGACGGAGATAACAATCAAAATAATTAAAGAGATAACATATAAAGCCGCCATATCCTTACATAAATACATTCACAGTAGGGTAGATGCCCCAGGTACGTACAGTACTTATGCTACTAATACTGGTTTTCTAGGACAATGGTGTTGGTGCATTTATTTGCATATGTCTTCTTACCAGCATGTGTGACTAAAGGCAAAGAATATGCATGTTCATGCATGCTTTACATCATGTATGTAATGTATTGTGTGCCAAGAGGCTGTCAACATAATTGTGGAAACATGTAAACCATGTCTTATTGATATTGAACCTAGGATATTCTAAAGATGGGAGTGCCTACTGAAATATTCAAATATAATTCAAGGAAAAGTAGAAGTACGGTACCTTCAAGGCATCAAAGCAATTTTATTCATAAAGAAATTAGTTTTTTTTTAACGTCCTGGGGCCACAGCAATATAGAGGAGTGTTCTTGCCTGGTAAGGGCTAAAAAATACATGCAAGGGCATTCCTCAAATAGAAGAAAAATATAAGCTCATTTAGAAAGTACCCAAATGTTAAGTTGCTAGTCATAAAACTTGAGCTTATGGCAATTTTTATAGCATTATCAACATTAGCAAATTGCTAAAGGTAAAACAAATTACACTCTTAAAGTATTTGGATGAGCAGAAGCTATTTCTTTACTGAAAAATAAATTTACCTCAAATGTGCCCCGAGCCAAACAGACATTTGTTCAAACTCATTCTTTTTACTCTGTTGGCTTGTTATAATTAGCTATTACTAGATGATACCAAATGTTAAAGCTGCTATAATAAATATTTTCATATTAAAATTGAATCACGATTACTTGTATGTGAAAGGGGTTGCTTGTAATAATGAACCCATAGAGAGGTATGACTCTGCAGTTCCCCTCAGCTCTATGGAGCTTTACAGCATATTTCAGTTCATTGTGTTGTATTTACGGCTTACTGGTGTGGTTCATTCTCACGGCTCTCATAGCATTGTTTTGCAGGCAAATAAAGTTAGCGGGTAATCCAACCCAATATCACGCCAACATGTGTAATAGATCCACCTGTCACCAGAGGATAGCGTGTCAGTGTAATGCTTTCCCTCACCGAGGAATGAATATTGCACATATATATGAAGGTGCAGTGCCAGCAAGGGGCAACAAAACCACTGGCTTAGGTACAGGCAACAAAACTACTTAGGTTTATGTAAAATGTCATGGTTGGGCTTAAAATAAGCACGTTAACTAAGTAAAAAACATATGGTACAACGTTACAACAAAACACCGGTCTCGAACACCGGTATCCTGATTAAAAACCCTGTGTTTGTTGGACCCATCCACCTCCCCTCCCGCCATAAGCAGTCTGTCTCACTTTTTATACTATGTCACTAGCTCTGAGCGTAGCATATTCACACAGATGCGTTTACATTGCAGACATGGTGTGAAAATGACAAGCCTAAAGCAAGAACGGCATTTTTATTACATTCTTTTGCCTTGCACATTATTGTGTCATTCACACGCCTTTTTGTGCGCTCCCTCTGGGTAAACACAGTGAAGCAACCAGTTAAAGAGCCTGATATTTCCTTCTGCTTTTAATATGTGATTAATTTATTATTATTATTAGGAGTTGCTGGAGACTAAAACCAGAGCTAAAAGAAGAGTGAATATTGGACTTACATTCATCAGGTGGCCAGAAACACAACTCCAAATAAACGCTAACCTTGCTCTGTATCTGCTGGATGTGTTGTTCGCCATTTCAAAAGGCGGTAATATGTCACAGTTGTGTTCACAGCTTCTGTCTGCTGCCCCTAAGTGGCCAAAAAAAATAGGTTAGTGCAGGATTAAAGAGACAAACAAATACCTATAGTTAAAATCACCAGAAGAGTGAGTCTTAATGCCACAATGAATCATGCAGCCTACATTATTTGGCAACGCGTGGAAAGGAAGATGTTTGAAGTCCTCCACCATTCTCGTCTCACACAAGAAGAGTTGTGGTAGTTGTTTTTCATTTTGAATTAAGCCTCAGCTTCTGTTAGGCCTGTTTGGATGAGTGGGCTGTCATTGAATGAGTAATCACTTTCGTTAACACTTTCGTTATTGACCTGGCGAATACAAAAAGGGAGGGACTCTGTTCTTTGTTTGTGTAATCTGAAATGAATAGACCGACTGTATCGGCATTACTCAGTGTCATGTGTAATATTAAAAACAGACGTAGTCTTGATGTCAAGCTATGTATCAAGAGAATGCTTTCAAGCACAACCATTATTAAGGGGAAAGGATACAAGCCAGTGATGGAGATGAGGCACTCCAAGGTTTCTGTTGACTCCACTACCTTTCCCTAACAGACAATAAGGGCAATTTAACAAAGAAGGACCGAGATTACGGTGGGAAGAACTAGGGCGACAGAGTACGAAGGAGTAAAGGGAGGGAAAGAGGAGGTCGGAAGAGGAACACATTTAGGTAAACTGCTTGGACATAGCTGGTTTACTTCATGAACTATGATATTTCTTTTGTCTATGCTATATTTTGGTTTTCCTGGCTGCTGTTTCTTACCTCGGTAGAAAAACTTTTAATTGGGATTTGTTGAATTACAAATAATTTACACATAATTGCGTAGGTTTAGGATCTGGAACAGGAGATGCCTCCTTATCGAACACAAATATGACTCTGGGTTATTTCACACTGTACTAAGTTTAATGTTTGCTAATTCTGATACAGTGACTTGACATAATCTGATTTAAGGCTGGCCCACACTAAAAGATTTTTCAAATCTTAACAGATTTTGAAAATGTAAGAGACCCTACACATAACGACAGGTTATGTTAAATTTAACAGTTTTGTTCCTATAGTGTGGAGAGCAACGATTTGGCCAAAACAGCACACCACACACTAACAGATTCCATTCATGAACAACAAGAGTCCCGTCTAAAAAACTCTCGAGATCAAACTTTAGTGTAAACAAACATAGTGGATGAAGGATGGATGGATAAAGTCATGGAGACACGTTAAATAAACACTCATGTTGTTGCCACAAATTAACAAGTTGGTCCTCCATTTCTGTGCTCCATCTTACTACATTATGCTTCGTGTTTTGTATTAGCTCGTCCATTAGCTGCGGCGGCAATGATGGCAGTGGTTGTCCTTCTGCTTCAGTCAGCTTGCTTCACAATCGTTCTTTCCCACATGACTGCGTCATCGGCTGTCCTCGTGGTTCCCCATACACGACAGGATATCTGATTTCAACTCGTAAATATTAAACATGTTCAATATTTACGGCCAGGATGGACTTCCGAGCCGATAAGGGGATGTACAACACACTCTTAACATACCTCACACCACAGGAATATCCGGAAAGATAATCTTTAGAACCATCAAAAAATCAAGACTTTGCTGATGATTGCCGGTTGAGGGAATCGGGCCCAAAATCGGCTTGATTCTCATGTAGTTTGGACCCAGCATTACTCCAGACTAATGGAAATTAAATTCAGTAGTTTAGTAGTGCCATTCTGTCATATGACTAAATAAACAAAATTACTGTATTTGTTGGTTGACTTATTTCTTAAAAAGAATCAGTGTATATGGAAACAGTCCATGAGGCCATGTTTAATTCAGATTTTTGGTTTTGTCCAATCCAAAAGGACTGTGAAATCCATCGTATTGAAACCCGTCTAATAGAGAGGACTAATTGATCAAAACAATGTCATAATTACAATCATTGCGGTGATCGGGGCTCATTACCCCCTTCTGGATGCAGGAATTTGTCCAATTGAGTGGGTGCTGACGGAGCCACGCTCTGCCTTTTCCAGACTTCTAATTTCTTGGTGCCACGTGTACATCATTTGTCTTCGACAGAAATCTATTCTGAATGGAAGGCTTTCATTAAGTCATCCAATAATGAGCCTGTTTGTCAAGTACAAATGCCAGGGTGCTGTGGGAAGTCATTGAAGGGCACATTTTCCATGTTCAATATGCTGCTCTGTTCACTCAAAAAACGAAAAATCCAATATCTGTCTCCCTGTAGAATATTACCTGAAATTAAGAAATTGGCATGATATGTGTGTAAATGTGTATATTATGTTTCTGATATGTAGCAATGCAGGAAATTTCCAGTGTTGGTACTTTTATTCGTTTTCGTCTTCTTGCTGCTGATGTGTCTTTTTCTCACCCGAGTTCGTTACAGGGTATACATTTTTAATTGACCCCCCAGGTCTACTCTCATGTTAACAGTCAATTTGCACTGTGATGGGGGTTCTACCCCATCTGATCAATACACCAATCCCAGCAGGGTCCCTGACACCGTCTGTCAGCAGGTCATCTTGTAGCAGTGATAACACAGCTCTGATTTTCTCTCTCTCTGTGGTGGAAAGGCCACATGCCAAAGAAGTAATTAGCCTGTTGGACAGTCGAATTTCTGCAAGAGAGGGTGTTCAAGACAAGTCCTGCTGATGGAGGCGTTGTGAGAGTGCAAACCTCCTGCTGCATGAAGACAAAAAAGACCATGGAGTCAGTCATTAAGAAAAAGCTTGAAGTAATTCCCACTAACTTTTAATTGAACAGAACAGTCCACTCTCTCTGTATCGAATTGTTTACAGCTGTTCTTTAAATCACATTACTGTCTTTACCATTTGCTGCGTTTCCATACAATTAGAATAGTATAGCAGAATAGTGCAGAGAATGATGTACAACAGTGTAGTAGTTTCCCCCATCATCACGCATACCACACCCTTGGGCAGGTGACTGCGTGGCTGACATATTACATACAGTAAGTGCAACAGTCTCCACTGCATCATAGGCCGATGTAATATATTACGCCTCTGAAACACACGGGAGGCGCCAAGCAGAGACGTGATGTGCATGCAGCGGAAGTTTGCAACAGAGAATGTCCTGAATTATTTAATACCAAACAAGGCCTGGGTGAGTGCTGAGGATAACAGTTCATTTAGGTAATGCATGGTGAGAGCACTGTCAAATTTCCCCCCAGATACATTCTCGACACATCCAAAAGAATAGAAATATAAAGCCACGTTGTCTACTCTTGCAAAATATTGCCAAAGTCACTAATCTTGAGGGGTTTAGTGTGAGAAAAAATAAATGTGGAGATCTTAAACTCTTCATTGATGGAAATTTGTGTGTATTAGTGTGATTTTAATTAGGGCTGTCAATCGATTAAAATATTTAATCACGATTAATCGTATGATTATCCATGATTAATCGCAAATTAATCACACATTTTTTTATCTGTTCAAAATGTACCTCAAAGGGAGATTTGTATTTAATACTCTTATCAACATGGGAGTGGACAAATATGCTTGCTTTATGCTAATTTGTGTATATATGTATTATTGGAAATCAATTAACAACACAAAACAGTGACACATATTGTCTAGAAACCCTCACAGGTACTGCAATTTAGCCTAAAAATATGCTCAAATCATAACATGGCAAACTCAAGCCCAACAGGGAACAACAGCTGTCAATGTGTCAGTGTGCTGACTTGACTATGACTTGCCCCAAACTGCATATGATTATCATAAAGTGGGCATGTCTGTAAAGGGGTGACTTGTGGGTACCCACAGAACCCATTTTCATTCACATATCCTGAGGTCAGAGGTCAAGGGAACCCTTTGAAAATGGCCATGCCGGTTTTTCCTTGCCAAAATTTAGCTTAAGTTTGGAGTGTTATTCAGCCTCCTTCGCGACAAGCTAGTATGACATGGTCCACCAATGGATTTCTTGGGTTTTGTAGTTTCATATGATGACAATATATTTACTCTACCTTTAAAACTGAGCCCACTACAACCTCCGAAAGATCGATTGCGTTAATGCGTTAAAGAAATTAGTGGCATTAAAACAAATGTGTTGACGCGTTATGATTGCGTTAACTTTGACAGCCCCATTTTTATTCTAAAAAACTGCATCATAATGAGCCTGTATGTGTGTATTATATGTAGGGATTTGGCAGTAACAGGTTTGGTTATTAGCAAATTAATTAATAAATAATAATATAATTATTAATATTTATAAAGATTATCAATAAACATTAATAATAAATGGGGCACCACCCTGGAATCAGGGACCAATAACCACAACGTTAATATAGTCTCATTATATATGCTAAACTATCAATTTTTTTAACGTTGATTAATAATTAAATTAATAACTATAACCAAAACAGATAGTAAAGGTTGAAGGATATCGGAGTTCTTGACATAGCAGAGATTGGCATTGTTCACTCTTGTACAACATTAACCAGACCAGTGTGTACATTCCACAAACATGTATTTACAAGATAATAAAGGTTTATTTACAAGAAAAGCAGAAAGAGAAGGAACAAAGAGATTCCTCTGGTTTTGTCCTGGGTGAATTTCACACCTAGGTGTGAATGCTAGAGTAGCCAATGGCGACTGAGCTTAGTCCACAGCCAATGGCTGCATGACTCAAGGATCCTGAGAAGCATAGTTCATTGTCTTTGCCACCAGAAATGGTAGGTCCCTACATATATTTCTTTGACTTTCTAGATGGAAGAGAGGGCCATTTGTGGCAAGGTCTACCTTGACTGCAGCCTCAGGTGGAGTACAGGATCCCTGGTGTGTGTGGGATGAATGAAAAAGCTATTTAGTACCATTGTTGTGCCATACATGTCCAGCAGGGCATCCCTAACTAAAATAAATGATGTTTTATGTCCGGGGCTACGCTTGCTCAACTCGCCATGCTTTGCACCGTAAACAAGCCACCAGGCGCAATAAATCCCAGACTAAGATGTATTTCCTGCACAGACAGCACAATCCTAATCTATCCTAATACGCAATCACAAGGTATCAGCTCAATGCAGTTCCCGGTGAATCACCACACTGTACGGTATGAGGCAAAGAGATGTTGTCTGAATGAAACAGATAAGCGTGTGTGTGTGTATGTGTGCATGTCTGCATGAGCGGTGTCCCCTGTTGGTTTTTGAGTGACAGCGGGCGCTGTTGCCCAGCGGAGACGAGTTTGCTTCGGATGCTTTTTGCATCTCGGCCTTTCATGTGGAAGTGCAGCATACCCAGCGTGTGCACAGCGTTGTCTCCGCTTAATGCTCGCTCCCAGTTGTAGCCACAACTTCAACGCCTGCTGTAAAACACTAGGGCCCCCACAAAGTCATTTTCCGTCGCTTATGGTACAAATTTGCAAGCGTTGGCATATCGTCTTGCTTCATAAGACAGCAGTCAACCCGCATTTTCCAAGTGTCAGTAAAATAATTCAACTCATTAGGCTTCCAAGTCTTATCAGTTGTTTATGGGATCACAAGAACCAGAACTTTATTGGTGGGTGATTCCCTCAGGCGCTCCCTGCCTTTTATCGGGGCCTGTATCTCTGTATCTTGTGTTAAGCTTACTGTCATCAAGGAGCCCTTTCTCATCTCCATCCACAGTAGTTATCACTGTCCCTATTAACACAGAGCACCAGTGAAAAAAAGCCAGCAGCCTCCAACTGATCTTATCAAGGTCATCCCCTGGATAGTGCCGAGGAAAATAAAACAGATAAGAGATCTTCCATAACTTAATTAGCTTTTTATCACACAATGCAATTACAAAATTGTCAAGCCGTTGGTGTAAGAGGCCAGGAACACTTTGAAGGAACTAACAATAACAAAGTGGTCAATGCCACTGGGAGAGCGATGGCCCTTTTCGTCTCTTCGGCTAAAGGCTGTACATCAGTACCGAGGGTAAATCAGAGGGAGCAATGTGGTTTATTTAGCATCCGTTGAGTAATGGTAGCCCAATGCAGAACATACCATTCTGGGGCCAGAGCACCCACTGAGATGCTGATAAGAGAGATTAATGGTGTTGTCTGAGTGGCTGGCATACGATCAGTGCTTGAGCAACCCAAATGTGTCTGCTATCTACAGCATCTGTATCCCTGCGAAGCACTGAGCTGGATGAGGCAAAAGGACAAGATGTCACATGAATAAATAAAGCGACAAGAACAGGAGGGTAAAACAGCCCCGTGCCCGTACATTCTGGTCAATGCACAAAACCTGCATTAAGCCAACACATGAGGAAGAGACAGAGGGATGGAGCAGAAAAGAAAAAAGTATAAATGTATAAATAAATCAAAAGGTTAAGCAGAGCAAACAGAGTTTGAGTCACAATCACACTGAATATGGAAATCTTTTTGTAAGTGTGCTCAAAATTTGCATGGAAATTGCATTTTTTGTCCCATGCTCTATTGTGTGTATGTGTGTGTATGTGGCGTAAGGGGGGGTCTATTATCACCGTTGTAATCTCACCGCTGCAGAGAATCACGCTCTGGGTTGTGGATGCGATCTACTTTTTCCTCACAAGGAACATTCAAGTTTTACCAAGTGCGTTTCATCGGTAAAAACAGTACCAAGCAATCATTGCTGAAAATTCTGTCACTTGCAGAAGAAATGAGAGTTTGCATGATCTTTCTTGTACATCATGTCATGTTATACTATTTCAGCAATAGTTGAATGTTTGAGAGGGTATATCGTTTCAATAGAACAAGAAATTGTGTGAAATTTGTAAAGTAAAATATGGAGAAAAAACATATAGTCACCTAAGGCAATTCATGAGATTTATTCCTCATAATACAGTTTCCCCTTCGACCGGTCATTGCAAAATGTGTTATGTGTCATAAAGTATTTTATCCAGTTTCAGTAGCTGAATTGAAAAAAAAAAGAGATCTAGAAACCAACCCGGTCTCAAAATACCACCAATTGGGCAGCGCCCCTCGGCATCAGATACCGATACTGTGACTCACAGGACTGATGATACCGATGAGTCACATGACCAACGACTGACGTGACAAGTCAATGTTACTTTTAGTTTCACACGGGACACGAACACCGGTTGAAAGTTATATGTTTGTTTGACCCATCCACCATGAGTGGACTGTCACGCTATTAATACTATGTCACTTGCTCCGACCGTTGAATCATGCCGTGGATAGGTTTAAATTGGACTTAGTTGAAAGCCCGGTTCATCATATGCAATCGCTAAAGGGTGCCTCCGTGCGTCTGTATCTGATACAGAGGGGCGTTGCCCTATCGGCAGTATTTGACGAGTTGGGAGTGGGATGTGACAAACCGGGGTGGTGGATGGGTCTAACAAAACAAGACTTTCAACCCATGTTCGTGTCCCGTGTGAAACTAAAATGAACATTGACTTATTTTGTCATGTCAGTCAATAGTCACGTGAGTCGTTGGTATCGTCAGTTCGGTGAGTCACGTGAGTGTTAGTCTCGTCAGCTCCGTGAGTCACTAGTCAGTGAAGTTAACTTCAAACTTGACCGTTTCCTTACCTTTCCTAAGTAGTTGTGTTACCTAAACCTAATTTCCTTAGCATGTTACAAGCGTATATTGACGTACGTCCAAAAGTAACGCAAGAGGGTTACCCTGTGCGTTGGTCTCTGATGCCGAGGGGCACTGACCAAGCGGCGGTAATTGACGAGTTGGGAGTGAGAATGTGTTGTAACATTGTTTAGTAACCAAAGAGAGAGTAAAAAATCATGTTTGTTGGTCTCAGTACGTGCCCAAGTGAGTTCCCTTGGTGACTAAACAGTCCAGTCAAACCTAATAATTCCTCACACTGTGTGCAACACTGAGCTCCCATGATTTCCTCAGGGTTAGAAGCAAATGCTGACTGCTGGGAAGAGTGGCCAGCTCAACAACATCTGGGCTGGCTGGAGAGCCATGATCGTTTCCCCACAACAATGAATTTGAAAATGTCAGCTGAGTCAACTGAACTTGTCTCAGTCAGACCTATTGGACTGACACCACTACATTATCCAGACACAACATCCCACAGTAATTTGTTTTTATTTTATGTGTTTTTATCTCCAGGGCGTTGGTCCCTTAGCCAGATTATCAAGGTCATAGTTTGATTTATTCACTAAAAGACCACTAGACTGTGTCCTCTTATTGTCCAACCGCCGAAATCCAGATGGGAGAAGCTTTGAGTTGATCAAAATTTAAAAAAATGCTCATCTCAGTCACCTTTAGCTATTCATGTGCAGTCGGAGCATTTAAGCTTTACAAGCAGTGGCGAGTTTTTGTCTCTCAGGCAACATATGAGCTGCCTTACCTTGTTGGTGGAGGCTGTTGGTGATGTATGCAGCTGAATAACAACACAAAGGAGCTTCAAATTGAACATGACGACAGTAAACTGCAAAACACAACTACAGTATTTCATTTGAAACTGAGTTAGCTCGCTCTGCCTCTGCTGTGGCACTCTGTCTATGTGTCATCACTCATTATACCTCACACATATGTCTTTTGAAAGAAAAACAGGACAGCATTTACATTTACATCCTACCGAAATTATTTTGACCAATATGTGTGGTTTTTACAGTATGCTTGACCTGTTTTTCCTTCTTTAGCTGAAGACGAGAGCTTGTTGTAGGCAACACCAAGCTCTCTCACTGGTGAAGCGATGCCCCTTGTGGCTAAAATCAGAACTCCAATATGAATTTATACACAACAAAATAAAAAAAAAAACTCATATGACCCCTCTTTGCTGTTGTTTTGTGAGGGCTACCAGCCCGTTGCTATGGTGTGTCAATTTCTGACACAAGCCCCCACTACCAACGAGGAAGTAATGGCTGTAGCCATGGAGACAGACTGTCACGGCTTGTAAACAAGATATGTGATGTGAGCTCACTGCACCCCACTGTGGGGAACTATTTGGCAGGAGATTGATCTATTTTACTACTCAACTATAGACTATGAATGATGACACTGTCAAGAAAATAAAAAGGCAATTTAAAAACTTCAAATTGTTGTTTTTCCTTCATCACAAATTGAAATTGTTTGCTGCTTTGAAAAAAACAAGGCTTCCCACAACATTGTTAAAACAATTTTGATGTGATGAACCAGATGTTTTGACCTCTTTTCGAGTAATGCAAAAAGTTGTCTGTACTTAGTCTATCAGGACAATCACATACAGATTATACTCAGTCAGTCCCTTTGCATTGTGTATAATATGTAGAGGACACTTTCCATGAAAGACCCAAAATACGCAGCATGTCTGTGAGTGCTTTTTATGCCTCCACAAGGCATTATGTTTTCAGATTGACCGTATGTCCGTCCGTTCGTACCATTCTCGTGAATGCAATATCTCAGGAATGCCTGGAGGGAATTTCTTCAAATTCGGCACAAACGTCCACTTGGACTCAAGGATGAACTGATTAGATTTTGGTGGTCAAAGGTCAAGGTCACTGTGACCTCATAAAACACGTTTTTAGCCATAACTCAAGAATTTATAAGCTAATTATTACAATTTCACACAAGTTTAACAGGATAAAATGATGAAGAGGTAACATTTTGGACAGACATGGATGTAAACTGCAACTTGACTGGTTGGTGGAGGCATAAAACAGCGAGGTAGTAATTCTAGTTGGGTTTTGTTTGTTTCATCCTTTAACTCATCACATGGTTTGGTCAGAATGGGTCTTAAGCTTGGGACACACCAACCCGACATCAGAGATGTGTGTCAGGGTCTTTATATGTGCTGGCCAGCCTAATAGGTTGAAGCCTGTGTCCAACACAAGAACATTCAAAAGCTATTCAAAGCATTGCAATCTCTTTTAAAAGTTGAAATATTTTACTATTGGACAGGCGATTTGAGCAGTGAGGAAGATGGCCATCCTTGACTTGTTTCTTGGAAAACAACAATGTGTTTACACATTTCAGAAGAGTCCTTAATTTCAAATTTGACAAGAGGTGGAAGTAGGGAAGGTTCATAAGAGATGCTCTTTACGGTTTGTTTCAGAGTGTACAGTTATAGCTCCAGAGCCAGTTCATTTGATGGACAGCAGGTATCAGTGGCTTTATTTAGAGAACCTGAGAGAAACATTGTTCCTCTGTTAAAGCTCTTTCTCGTTTCTGCCATTATCTTAGATCTTAACGTTGCTACTGTTATAATTGAAGTGCTAGTTGCACTGATAACAGACTGTCCCACTGCCACTGGCAGGAGGATGGGCTTTGTCTCTGATTGATCTTCACAGTATGGAGACCTCCGACGTGACATTGGCACCCCTTGGAATCTCCTGATGGATCACTCCCCAATGATAACAATACATTCTCTTCAGCACTGCAGCTTCCAGTAGTCATGGTGGGGTGTAGATTTAGTGTACATTAAAAGCTCAGCCATGTTCTTGACAATCTGCATCCTGCTGGGTAGTAGATAACTCAAAGCCAGAAAACTGTATGCTATCGATCTGAGGGAAGTCTATAAGTGTCCTCATCAATACTTAAGAGTTGTGCTGCATTCAGGATGGTTTACAATGGTGTTTAGATTATGTTTTAAGCCTACAGTATGTTGTAGCCAAATCGGTGCCATATTTATCAATCCCGTCCATGCTCTGCGCATCCATTGAGAGGCCCTGATTACCCTAATGCATTATTCATAGTCAGCAGGTCTTGGTTGACTGTGTGAAGAAACAGGGTGTAATTTAAAGGGTGGGGAATACATGCTTGGCCTGCCTTGGAGTGCAGCCTAAGGAGCATGTTGAAATGAACCCATCCTTTTTGTGATCTGCCTGGCATTTATCAGCAGGATTGCTCTAATGGGGATGTCATTGGAGGAGGAGAGAGACCGTCTCACTGGGCTTCAGAAGAGGCACCGTGATGGAGATGGAGATGGAGAGCCGTGTAAAGATTAGCCATATCTCCAAATGAGACCTCCAGTCATATTAGAAGAGGGAAATTGTGTTTCTTAATCTGTGTCTTATTTATCATAATACACTAATGGCTGTATCCAGGCAGTGCAGGCTGATGGCTTATTGGCCTCACTTAGTAACGGATATAGGATCAGTCATTCTGAGTGTCCAGTGACTGCCTTTAGGATCACTGCTGGTAGGTTGCAGGGTGATGATGATGACAAATTGATTTGTGACGGTGGTACAACCACAACACACTGGCTGGTTGGTTGTACAGAGCAGCGTGACCATTTCTGCTTGCCCGAACCTTCATGCTGCAGTACAGTAACCTCTTAAAGGACTACTTCACCCACAAAATTGCCATTTGCATATCAATTACTCAACACATGTTACCTTGAATTCTTAAAGAAAACACTTTTTCCCACATGTCTCTGCGGTGAACAAACAATCAGAAAAAGAGACAATGATTGATGAATTGAAGTTAATGGGGGGCCGTGTTAAACAGCAAAACTATATCAAAACATCCGTTTACAAACTCTCACACAACCCGTGCAATATAATCCATTTCTCATTTATCCAGTCGTATGCTTACTACTTCCCAAACACGTCATCTTCGCTAAAACTGTACTATTATATTTAAAATACTTCTGCATAGACAGACTCAAGCTTGCTCAGGCGTGCTATTCGTCTGGATGACTCCGAATTGTTTTAAATAGTAAGGTTTTAGCGAAGATGAGATCTCTTTTGACTGCAGCTTACACATTTATGACGCTATTGCGTTGACAAAATCTGTCCACAGACATATAAACATCTGGCAAAGTACTCAGAACCGCTTCTATGGTAGTTCTGCTACAGATGGTGTCTGTCATGGCTGGTAACCATGAATCCATATTTAGAGGTGGAATGCAACCAAAGATGAATAAAAGCAGATTTGCTTTATGCAACAAAAATTGAGGTGAAGACTCGTCCGCTGGAGTTGAAAAGGTTTCAACTTGATTGAAAATGTAGTTATTTGGAGCTCCATGGCTCCAAGATGGAAAGGAGAGAGTCTGGAAAGAGAGTCGGCTTTCTTGGAAAGTTTGTAAATCAGTTTCTCTGAGCCATCACACACTTGTTGTCACGGCATACATCAGTCTGCAAACTTGCAAGCTGACTGCTTATGGCTGAAATACAATAAAAACACACAGTGTATAAAAAAAAAAAAAGCTGAATATATACATCACTTCGTACCTAATTGCCGATTGCGCTTTCTCTACTGGTGATAGAAACCCAACACTTTGACTCCATAGCAAAATAACTACTTTGTTACAGGGTGACATCATGGTTTGGGTTAAAACTACTACTTCATCAAGTTTAGGGGAGCTTCCTTATCATGGCTACAATCCTCCCTCTGTGCAGCTCCAACAACATGCAAACTCCTTCCCCACTCTGAAAAAATGTAAATAAAGAAAGTATAAGGCAACTGTTGGACAGTGGCATAGCAGTGATTAGCTGCTGACCATAACTATGTTTAAAATGTCCTGATCTGTCTTAATCTGGCACAGCTTGGTAATGTCACCATCTTTAGGTCTCCTTACAAATGGTCTGACTGGTTCGAACTTTCCAAGTCAAGCAGAATTAAAAGAAAGAAACACAACTCAGGGGTATGAAGCCAGGCTAATAAAACGCCACACTGTGTCGGGGCGTTAGTTATACCGACGTCATAGAAAATTAAAATAGAGGGAACAGACAAGCCCTTGTGTCTTCGTCTCCTTCTGCTGAAGCACATACAAATGAGAATATTCTGTGGTGTGTTTTGAAGTAATCAGGACTGGTGCGTCGTTGATGCAGTCAAGGGCAATCTTGCGTAACCAACAGGCGGCACAGTCCCTGGCAAGGGGCAGGTGACAAGAGTCTCTACATTGTCGGCTCGCATCTGGATGGTGAGCGGGATGCGCCAGGCTGACGGAGAGAATTAATAAAAATCACTCAAAGTAGGAATCTGGATGCAACAGCAGACGGGCTCTTACTGAGAGGTGCTTCAGCACAGGTGGATGCTCTATAAACACACTTGTTGTCTTTTGTTTTGTGCTGCCACGTTTATTGTCCTTGATGTGGCCAGCCAATTGGATTGTGACTATTATGGTAAATAATAAAGACAGATATTCTTGATTTTTAGTTTTTAAATAAATAAGTTCTTTAAAGTTGTTTACGTTTTTTTTTTTCCGTTTAAACTGCCATCCCACATTAGAAGTTACAGTAGGCTTCATAATTCTAATACTAAATAATATTTAGAATATATGGAATTTTTAAAGCTGCTCAATAATTAATAATGAGTAATGTGAAAGAGATTTTCACGTAATGATGAATCAACGGAGAATTATCAGCAAAAGCTGCAGCTCAGCAGAGCTTTTAGCGTCATTTAGCTCCTTGTTTTGGTTGTACTGCTCTCACATTTACTGCCTGGTTTGGTCTCATTCAGTCAGTCACTCTCATTAACTCTGTTTCCACCAGCAGCAGACAGTTTTCAGAAAAAGAAGCTCTCACAAACACACTGCACATTACCTTGCAAGCACCAAACTGTGCACAAACTAACTGGTGAAGAAAGTTAATTATGCTAAGAGCCAGGTATTTTTCTCAGGAGATGGTGGAGGCCAAAAACGGAGCTAAAAGGAGTGTGAATATTGATTGTGCATACAATCATAAGATAATAAACTTATTAAATATCAGATGAAGATGTACTACTCTGTAAAAAGCCACTTTTGTTTCATTGTGTAAGTTTTGACTGGAAAGTATTTGATGAGTTTTATTGAAACTCATATTTGAGATTACGAGAAGAAAATGAAGCAAGACTCATAGACAACAAGACAGTTTTGGTAGTGAGTCACAGTTTTAATTTCAGGGTAAACTGTTTCTTTAAACATTTTCAAAACAAAACAAAGTAAAGCTTTTGAGTGTAGCTTTTTCATTTTATTTCATTCCTTGTCAAATGTTGTGGCATACAACATTTGCTTTCTCCATGCGTGCTTCCATGAACCGGTATATGATATCTGTGAGACTCAGTGAAGCACGCCACTGCTGTCCTGCTTCTGACCCCCAGTCTCCATCTGTCACAGCATCCCACCTAGTCATACCCTCCTCTGTTCTCCCTGGCATATTGGAGCCTAGCCAGCAGGCTCTGTGGTGACTGGGCCTTTACTGTGGTCATAAGTAAATTGTGGTGCATCAGGAGAGGATGAGCTGCTCTGCTCCAAGGCTCACACCCAGGGGTCTAGTTGAGGATAAAAGTAGGCAAGTACCATTTACGTACATTTATTGGGCTTTGCAACATAGATTGTTGATGATAGCTGCTGAATAATACCTGCTTGAATATAAAATGAATGTGTTTCACAAGTTCAGATGTTCCTTCATCAAAAACTAGAGGTTTGTGGTTGGAATAAGCATTGTAGGTGGTTTGTTTTTGGATTTTGTCTCCATCATAATGCAAACATATAAAGCAATATACACACAGGTTGCCCAAACACACATCGTTTCTGAAGTACTCCATATTTGGCCCAGCATTGTGTCTCATCTATGGGTTTAATATAGGTTACTTGAACAAGTTGTTTTACTGTCTTTTGTGGTGCTATGAGTTGATAAAGTTTGGCCACTGACTATCTGAAAAAGGATGAGCAGTCAAAGGTCATTGATCGACATCCCACTTAACCCCAAATTGCTCCCGAAAGCTGTGTGAATGAGTATTTCGATTAGATCCAGATGAGCAGGTGGCACTTTGTATGGCAGCCTCTGCCATCAAGAATGTGTGGGTGAATTCTGACATGTAGTGTAAAGTGCTTTGAGTGGTCGGAAGACTAGATAGGCGCTATATAAATGCAAGTCCATTTACCATTTATTGTATATACTCAAGCCAACATGATCTCATCCCTGCTTTTCATATTTTGCCACTTGGGCAGAAGCCTTTTGCCTAGTATCTTGACGCAGAAGGTTCATGCAAGGTTAACATTGTGAAATGGTTGCAGTTTGGTTAGACTACTTGGTTAAAGTTAGAAAAATTATCATGGTTTGGGTTTAAATAAGTAGTTTGTCACGTAACTTAAGCTACAGACCTAACAGTAAGTGAGAGTGGTGTGAAAATGGTCTGCCAACGCCGCTTTGTTTCATGTACATACAGTATAACGGCTTGTATATCCGCAGTCCTCGGTCTTCTGGTTTCCCTTGTCCCACGACAAAGGCGACGTGAGGCTACGCAACTGGTGGCCTTCGTCACCGCTAGTTCTTTGATTTCGAGTTTGTGTGTCTGGGCCTTTAGTTGAAAGCCTGTTACGTCTCATACAGATGCTAAATGGTGCTTTGTGCGTCGGTTTCAAGACGCCGAGAGCCACTGTCCTAGCGTCTGTATTCGGCGGGCTGGAAGTCTGACCAGGCTGCTCAAGCCATTCAGTGACTGAATTGCTCAATCAAAATGATTTATTTTTTAACATTCTTACTCAGCTTTACTTTCTTGAGGCTCTTCTCTGGTGTATGTGGGCTGCTTAATCTTTTTTTTGTGTGCTAAAAACTTGGCAAACTGTAAAACAGATTTGCAGTGCACATCACTATGAGACGGTGACGGATTATAAAATTATGTCTCAGTCCAGAGAATGACAATCACTTCTCAGGTCAGCCAACCTGACCCGAGAAGGAACTCCTTAACTACCCATCACTGCCAAGCAAGACTTATGGGCTACAAGCGCACCTGAAGCGTAGAAAATGGCATCTTAACAAAGTGCCTTGGCAGAGTAATGGAAACTCTTGCTCATTTCACAAAAACCAACAGCTGTTTGCTAAATCATCTGTTAAAGAAACCATAGTGCCAAAATTCAGTTTAAATACCACGTGTTAATGCCTCTCATATTTAACCGCTCACTGAACAGATGCTGGCTTCTTTTAATTAAGCAACCTCTGAGTTTTGTTACTTCTCAGCGAGAGCTAATACAATCTGCTTCACAAACCTGTAACTACAAATGCTGAACATCCCATTTTCCACGTTGCTGAACTGGTTCTAATGATCAGTCGATAATGGCCTACGCTAAGTCCTGAGGTGGTGAAATCAGCAGTCAACAGGTTTAATCCAAGTTGTACTTCCAAACTTTGTCTGACTTAAAAAAGTTATAATTATATAAAGTATGCGGTCAATAAATGATACATTGTTTTGCTGCTGCTATGATACATAAGGGAAATACTTTTCAATTAGTTTGATCTATATTGCATTACGTTTTCAAAAGTTTAGGATACTAAATGAATACAAAGTACCTAATTAGTGGCAAATAAATAGTGACGATTGTCTGCTCAAGGATTGTAACCAGAGGAAATGTGAGTTCCTCTGAGAAAAAAATCTTTGTAAAGTAACTTGAGTTAATGGCATTTCTCTCACATTTCCAAGGCAGCAGTGCCAGCCCCTGTGGTCCGTGACATTGTTTGCAAGGTTTAATTAAGTCACAGCCCTTCTTGATGGAGTTAGTTAAAGTCATGAGCCCCTGTTGACTTTGGAATGGCTGAGTGAAGCACATTTGGGTTGTTGCTTTGATTGTTTTTAGTCATTAAAGGATCAGGGCCCTGGAGAAGTTAAGGAAAGGGTACAGGCAATTCCACCGTTTCCATAAAAGACAACAGTTATCCATGGAGGGCTGCGTAAATCCGTTGGGTTAGTGGAAGCTAGGTCCTAGCCCATTCTTCAAAATTTAACCTGCATGGTGTCAAGAAGTTATTGTACCAAGCTTCAAGTGCATCAAAAGGGAAAATCATGTTTATAATAATTTGTGAGTTTTCATTTGTTAACATTTTTAAAGATGTAATTATATATATATACATGCACACTTGTCCTGTCAATAATCACTAGAGTTGATCATATGGATGATACCGATGTCAGTATCGGAAATGTGCCTGATACTGCCCAAAATTCAGTATTGGATATTGGCGAGTACGCCAGTCTATGCACCGATCGGATACCGTAATTTATTAAACCAGAAAGAAATCTAGAAATCACTTCTTCTTTGCCGGTCCAAAACAGTACTGTGCTGTCACCCTGGATGTATCATGGCTGCTACTGGCAACTACTGTCCACCATCCATACATGATCAGTAGCAAACAGCTGTACTACATAGACATGCAGGTATCGGAATCGGTATCATGAAGGAAAAAATGGTATCATAACATCTGTAATAATCAGGATGTCAGGCAAACATAATAGTTAGCATTTTCTTGAGCTTTGAGACCAGCATTCTGTCACAAAGTTGATTAATGTACAAGGTGTTGATATTGAACACTAGCTCATGTTCAACAGATTTTTATTCTTTGCCTCCATTGGTCACTTAC